>NC_052314.1:44264996-44874883 GCF_016432855.1 Salvelinus namaycush | reverse complement strand
ACCCTCCATGTCAGCCCACCCAAAGAACAAACGCGACAAAAAGAAAGAACAAAAAACATTAATAAGCGAGAAACAGATACAGCGAGAACAATAACGAACAGATAGAGCGAGAGCAAGACAGGGAAGGCAACTTTAAAGTAGGAAAGAAAGAGGCGAAAAAACGAAGAGAAAAAGAAATATGATGAGAGCCAGGACAGAGAAGAGAGAGCAATCCAAGACATGCTAAACCCATCGGACACATGATTTTGAAACGAACTAGAGAATCAATGCGCGGTTCGGATTTGGAAATTCATGACCCCAGACAGTCCTCAGCCTATATCTGTGTGTGCCCCCACCACTCGGTCTCTCTCTCACACTCGGTCTCTCTCTCACACTCGGTCTCTCTCTCACACTCGGTCTCTCTCTCACACTCGGTCTCTCTCTCACACTCGGTCTCTCTCTCTCACACTCGGTCTCTCTCTCTCACACTCGGTCTCTCTCTCTCACACTCGGTCTCTCTCTCTCTCTCTCTCTCACACTCGGTCTCTCTCTCTCTCTCTCACACTCGCTCTCTCTCTCTCTCTCACACTTGGTCACTTTCTGTGGAGTCTGGTCTCACTTACACACAGTCAGAGATGGGGGTTGATGGAGAGTCA
This sequence comes from Salvelinus namaycush, assembly GCF_016432855.1. Taxonomy (NCBI): domain Eukaryota; kingdom Metazoa; phylum Chordata; class Actinopteri; order Salmoniformes; family Salmonidae; genus Salvelinus; species Salvelinus namaycush. The sequence goes on along the minus strand of NC_052314.1, from coordinate 44,874,248 downwards.
AGGTGGCGCGTGGGGATGACATCACAGACTGTGGGCCGGCTGCTTGCCCTGTCCCGGCCTGCGAAGAATGACCCAACGAAAACACAATAACAGAGACAGCCAATCAGAGCTCTGGAAGACACAGGAGAGGGGGGGGGGGACAGAAAGAATGGTGTAGAAGGAGAGGAGGTAGAGTGCTAGGGGCAAGGGGAGGGTAGTAGGGGCAAGGGGTTGATTTGGAATTGTTTGTGGTGAAGGGAAAGGGGGGGGGGGGGGGGGGGGGGGGGGGGGGGGGGGGGGGCAGTTGTGTTGTAATGAGCAGGGGTGTATGGGTGGGAGCATCAGTGCAAATTGATGGGACCAAGCCATGTGGAGCCACTCCAGTGTGTGTGTGTGTGTGCGCGCGCATGTAAGCACGCATGCTGTAGTGCAGGGACGTCGCTAGGCAACCGTTTCATCGCATCTTAAACTTCTTACCGGGCGGGCACTAGGACCTGGGGGAGGCTGCTGCTGGCGCTAGTGACTGTTAGGCCTACTTGTAGCTAACATTTTGGTTAACGTTAGCTACTTCTGTGGCTTGAGACTGCTAGCTAACAGTAAACAGACAGGAAAAGGCTCTGACAGGACGGATTCATGCAGATAGGCTACGATGTGAATTTGTGGTAAGTTAGAGAGAGAGTATTCACTACTATAGACTTTGGTCATAATCAAAGCTTTGATAACCAATACGTTTTTATGTGAGGCTGCCTGTAAGTTACAGTGTAACAGACGTTACGAGTTAGCTAACGGTAAAATTAACGGTGTCTTTTAAAATCGACATAAGTTATGTGGCGATGATATCTAATTAACGTTGTATTTAATATCGTTTTGCTATCTGTGCCAGGCTATAAATGAGACAGATGACGTAACATCATACACATATATTTTCATACTCAATTGCTTTCATTCAGTAGGCCATTGCAAAACAATTATCAGTGGGTCATGCGTAGAAAAGGTGACATAGTGTTGATCACAATGTCATTGTATTATCCTCAATTTCTCAACTGTAGGCTAGCTAACGACTAACGTTAGATGGATATACGGAAATTATTCAAGAGAGGCAGTGCCAGCAGCTCCGCCGAAGGCCAATCCGGTGAGAAATGAAGATGTTACCAGTTCAAACAAAAATAGGAGGTACACTTTGATGCGTCCATCCACAAAATATAGCATCAAAAGAGAAGCAGTTCTGTAATATAGGTTGTAATATTTGTTTGGGATCTTACTTTTTTTTAAATCAGATTTTATTCCAAATGATTTTCCAGTTATTCTTTATTTTGTTTAGCTCATTAGTTGAATTTAGTTTTGTTCCATTGTGGACGATACTGTTTAAGACGTTCCGTGTGTCTGAATTATTGGGTTAATTTTGAGCAACAATTAACAAAAGGGTGACATTTAAATAAAGATTTTTTTCTAATGGTATAATATGACCTGCATGTCTTCTCAGTTCTCTCTCTCTCAAAATAAAATCCAAAACGTATTGTGGCTACATAGTACAGCCATTTTTGCGCCTTTTGTTGGTGTTGGATGGATGGGGACAGTGGTTAGAATTTAAGTTAGTCATATTAGATCAGTGTCTAACACAAACTTAGCCAACCTTGACCAAAAATAACCTTCTTTGATAGATTTTGCACCCATTATTACTCTAAAAAGACATGATGAAAATACGTTTTGGGGGCTTTAAAAAAAAATCCTGGGGGGGTATGCACAGACCCCCTACAAACGGCTTAGCCCCCCTATACATGAATCTCTAGTGACGTCCCTGCTGTAGTGGACACAGGATGAGGATGCAAAGCAGCTAGTCTTATGTTATAATGACATTGGCAGAAACATCATGCAGTGGCCATGTTTTAGCACACACAACATTACTTATGGCCTGTACACACACACACACACACACACACACACACACACACACACACACACACACACACACCTGATCTTCAATGGGATGACACACACGCACACTGTATTGATTCACTGGCGTAATAGCATAGTGTAAGCCAATCATAATGCATAAAACACATACACCAGACATACAAGGTACATACAACACCCAAGACTTGCCTTTAGAGGCCAGTGTAAACCCAGTGCAGTTGCATCCTAGTGGAACATCCTGTGACCTTCCACCCCTGACCTGTTACCTGGCTGCCGGACGGCGGTGGCTCCCACAAAGCTGATGAGGGTGACGTCCGAGGCACCCCCAGACTCCAGGGGGATTGGGTGAACCCGGAAGTGCTCCAGCATGTCGAATATGGACTGGAACCACAGGTGCTGCACCCGGCACTGGCCGTCCTCGTTCAGAGATAGACGCAGGTGCTGCAGCGGACAGAGAGAAGGGAGAGAGAGGGAGGGAAGAGAAGTATGGAGAGAGAGAGAGAAAGTGGAAAAGGGAGGTATGGGGGGAGAGAGAGAATGAGAAGGGGGATAGAGGGAAGGAGAAGGGGGAGAGACGAAAGAAGGGAGAAGAGAGGGGGATATGGGTAAGCCTTGGATGCTACTTAGCAGGTGTGATCTCGCGCTCTGTGGCCGATGTGAGCAAAACGTTTCAACAGGTTAACATTTACATTTTACATTTTAGTCATTTAGCAGACGCTCTTATCCAGAGCGACTTACAGTAGAGTGCATACATTTTATTACATTTACATACTGAGACAAGGATATCCCTACCGGCCAAACCCTCCCTAACCCGGACGACGCTATGCCAATTGTGCGTCGCCCCACGGACCTCCCGGTTGCGGCCGGCTGCGACAGAGCCTGGGCCTGGGCGTGAACCCAGAGACTCTGGTGGCGCAGCTAGCACTGCGATGCAGTGCCCTAGACCACTGCGCCACCCGGGATCAATCACAAGGCCGATGGGCCAGATGGAATACCACTGCGCGTTCTCAAAGACTGCGCAGACCTCGTCCCAGTCTGTAATCCCAACATGTTTCAAGCTGACCACCATTTTCACAGTTCCAAAGAGCTCCAAAGTAACCTGCCTAAATGACTATCACCCTGTAGCACACACATCTGTAACTATTAAGTGCTTTGAAAGGCTGGTCGTGACACACATCAACACACATCAACATTATCATCCCAGACACCCTAAACCCACTCCAACCCTAAACCCACTCCAACCCACTCCACCCTAAACCCACTCCAAAACACAGATGATGAAATCTCAATTGCACTTCACACTGCCCCCTCCTACCTGGACAAGAGGGGAAATGACTTTGTGAGAATGGGCTACAGCTCAACGTTCAACACCTTAGTCCCCTCCAAGCTCATCACCAAGCTTAAGACCCTGGGACTGAACCCCTCCCTCTGCAACTGGATCCTGGACTTACTGACGGACCGGCCCCAGATGGTGAGGTTAGGCAACAACACCTCTACCACGCTGACCCTCAACATGGGGGCCCCTCAGGGGTGTGTACTTAGTCCCCTTCTGTACTCCCTGTTCAACCACGACTGGTTGTGCCCGAGGAAGGCCGGAAAAATGCCAGAGGAAGGCCGGAAAAATTGCTAAAGACTCCAGCCACCAAAGTCATAGACTGTTCTCTCTGCTAACCGTCCAGCAAACAGTATCAGAGCATTGGCTCTCGGATGAACAGGCTCAGAGACTGCTAAATTGCCAGACTGCAAAAAATAGTCAATTAATGGTACACAAACTAACTGCAATGCCTGTATCATGCACTGACCCTACGCACACTCACTATAAATATATTTATATACAGTTGAAGTCCAAAGTTTACATACTCCTTAGCCAAATACATCTAAACTCAGTTTTTCACAATTCCTGACATTTAATCCTAGTCAAAATTCCCTGTCTTAGGTCAGTTAGCAACACCACTTTATTTTAAGAATGTGAAATGTCAGAATAATAGTAGAGAGAATGATTTATTTCAGCTTTTATTTCTTTCATCACATTTCCAGTGGGTCAGAAGTTTACATACACTCAATTAGTATATGGACGCATTGCCTTTAAATTGTTTAACTTGGGTCAAACGTTTCGGGTAGCCTTCCACAAACTTCCCACAATAAGTTGGGTGAATTTTGGCCCAGACAGAGCAGGTGTAACTGAGTCAGGTTGGTAGGCCTCCTTGCTCGCACACGCTTTCTCAGTTCTGCCCACAAATTTTCTATAGGATTGAGGTCAGGGATTTGTGATGGCCACTCCAATACCTTGACATTGTTGTCTTTAAGCCATTTTGCCACAACTTTGGAAGTATGCTTGGGGTCATTGTCCATTTGGAAGACCAATATTTAACTTCCTGACTGATGTCTTGAGATGTTGCTTCAATATATCCACATAATTGTCCATCCTCATGAAGCCATTTTGTGAAGTGCACCAGTCCCTCCTGCAGCAAAGCACCCCCACAACATGATGCTGCCACCCCCGTGCTCCACGGTTGGGACAGTGTTCTTTGGCTTGCAAGCATCCCCCTTTTCCCTCCAAACACAACGATGGTCATTATGGCCAAACAGTTCTATTTTTGTTTCATCAGACCAGAGGACATTTATCCAAAACATACGATCTTTGTCCCCATGTGCAGTTGCAAACCGTAGTCTGGCTTTTGTATTGCGGTTTTGGAGCAGTGGCTTCTTCCTTGCTGAGCGGCCTTTCAGGTTATGTCGATATAGGACTCGTTTTACTGTGGATATAGATACCTTGTACCTGTTTCCTCCAGCATCTTCACAGGGTCCTTTGTTGTTGTTCTGGGATTGATTTGCACTTTTCACACCAAAGTACGTTCATCTCTAGAAGACAGAAAGCGTCTCCTTCCTGAGCAGTATGATGGCTGCGTGGTCCCATGGTGTTTATACTTGCGTACTATTGTGTACAGTAGAACGTGGTACCTTCAGGCATTTGGAAATTGCTACCAAGGATGAACTAGACTTGTGGAGGTCTACAATTTTCTTTCTGAGGTCTTGGCTGATTTCTTTTGATTTTCCCATGACGTCAAGCAGAGGCACTGATTTTGAAGGTCTTAAAATATATCCACAGGTACACCTCCAATTGACTCAAACTATGTCAATTAGCCTATCAGAAGCTTCTAAAGCCATGACATCGTTTTCTGGAATTTTCCAAGCTGTTTAAAGGCACAGTCAACTTAGTGTATGTAAACTTCTGACCCAATGGAATTGTGATACAGTGAATTAATCTGTCTGTAAACAATTGTTGGAAAAATGACCTGTGTCATGCACTAATTAGATGTCCTAACCGACTTGCCTGAACTATAGTATGTTGACAAGAAATGTGTGGAATGGTTGAAAAACTAGTTTTAATGACTCCAACCGAAGTGTATGTAAACTTCCGACTTAAACTGTATATATTAACTTAGCAAAAAAAGAAACGTCCTCTCACTGTCAACTTAACATGTGTAAATATTTGTATGGACATAAGATTCAACAACTGAGACCTAAACTGAACAAGTTCCACAGAGATGTGACTAACAGAAATTGAATAATGTGTCCCTGAACAAAGGGTGATCAAAATCAAAAGTAACAGCCAGTATCTGGTGTGGCCACCAGCTGCATTAAGTACTGCAGTGCATCTCCTCCTCATGGACTGCACCAGATTTGCCAGTTCTTGCTGTGAGATGTTACCCAACTCTTCCACCAAGGCACCTGCAAGTTTCAGGACATTTCTGGGGGGAATGGCCCTAGACCTCACCCTCCGATCCAACAGGTCCCAGACGTGCTCAATGGGATTGAGACCCAGGCTCTTCGCTGACCATGGCAGAACACTGACTTTCCTGTCTTGCAGGAAATCATGCACAGAACAAGCAATATGGCTGGTGGCATTGTCATGCTGGAGTGTCATGTCAGGATGAGCCTGCAGAAAGGGTACCACATGAGGGAGGAGGATGTCTTCCCTGTAACGCACAGCGTTGAGATTGACTGCAATGACAACAAGCTCAGTCCGATAATGCTGTAACACACCGCCCCAGACCATGACGGACCCTCCACCTCCAAATCGATCCCACTCCAGAGTACAGGCCTCGGTGTAACGCTCATTCCTTCGACGATAAACGCGAATCCGACCATCACCCCTGGTGAGACAAAACCGCTACTCGTCAGTGAAGAGCACTTTTTGCCAGTCCTGCCTGGTCCAGCGACGGTGGGTTTGTGCCCATAGGCGACGTTGTTGCCGGTGATGTTCTGGTGGAGACCTGCCTTAAACAGGCCTACAAGCCCTCAGTCCAGCCTCTCTCAGCCTATTGCGAACAGTCTGAGCACTGATGGAGGTATTGTACGTTCCTGGTGTAACTCGAGCAGTTATTGTTGCCATCCTGTACCAGTACCGCAGGTGTGATTTTCGTTTGTACCGATCCTGTGCAGGTGTTGTTCCACATGGTCTGCCACTGCGAGGATGATCAGCTGTCCGTCCTGTATATACACACACACACACACACACACACACACACACACACACACACACACACACACACACACTACATTGACACTCCCACACAAAACCAAAACACACACACATTCACTACATACGCACACACACAGAACACCTACACGCAGACCGACAACACAAACGCACACACGTAACTTGCTGCAGCTGCTCTGTTCTTTATTTTACTCTAATTATTACTCTTATTATCTATCCTGATGCCTAGTCACTTTACCCTGCCTTCATGTACATGTCTACCTCAAATACCTTATTATTATCTATCCTGATACCTAGTCACTTTACCCTGCCTTCATGTACATGTCTACCTCAAATACCTTATTATTATCTACGGTATCCTGATGCCTAGTCACTTTACCCTGCCTTCATGTACATGTCTACCTCAAACACCTCGTACCTCTGCACTTTGATCTGGTACTGGTACTCCCTGTATTTAGCTCCATTCTTGAGTATTTTATTGTATTCCTCTTTTTACCATTTCATTTTTAATTTTAAAAACGCTGTATTGTTGGGAAGGGCTCGTAAGCAAGCATTTCACGGTAAAGTCCACACCAGCTGTATTTGGCGCATGTGACAAATAAAATCCGATTTCATTTGACACACACTCTCCCTCTCCTGTCTCTTGTACCTTGGCCTTGCCCTGGAAGTTGAAGGTGAGGACGTACTCCCCGCGGCGTGTCTCGCTCTGGCGCACAAGGAAGACGCCGTGGCTGGCCATACCCCCCGCCAGCACCAGCTGGGCCGCCTTGAGGCGCGACAACGTCCAGAGAGAGAGGGAGACGTGGCGGAGAGAGAGAGGGAGACGTGGCGGAGAGAGAGAGGAAGACGTGGCGGAGCGCGGGATGGGGATACGTGGTGGAGTGCAGGAGGGGGAGACGTGGCGGAGCGCGAGTGTGGGAGACGTGGCGGTGCGCGAGTGTGGGAGACGTGGCGGAGCGCGAGTGTGGGAGACGTGGCGGAGCGCGAGTGTGGGAGACGTGGCGGAGCGCGAGTGTGGGAGACGTGGCGGAGCGCGAGTGTGGGAGACGTGGCGGTGCGCGAGTGTGGGAGACGTGGCGGAGCGCGAGTGTGGGAGACGTGGCGGAGCGCGAGTGTGGGAGACGTGGCGGAGCGCGAGTGTGGGAGACGTGGCGGAGCGCGAGTGTGGGAGACGTGGCGGAGCGCGAGTGTGGGAGACGTGGCGGAGCGCGAGAGAGAGAGGGATACGTGGCGGAGCACGGGAGAGAGAGGTCGATGTGGTGGAGCAGGCGCGCGAGAGACAAGGATACGTGTCGGAGTGTGAGAACGAGACGTAGCGAAGCGCGTGAGGGGGAGTCTTGGCGGAGCGCGTGAGGGGGAGTCTTGGCGGAGCGCGTGAGGGGGAGACGTGGTGGAGCTCGTGAGGGGGAGACGTGGGGGAGCGCGTGAGGGGGAGTCTTGGCGGAGCGCGTGAGGGGGAGACGTGGCGGAGCTCGTGAGGGGGAGACGTGGCGGAGCTCGTGAGGGGGAGACGTGGTGGAGCGCGAGAGAGGGAGCCGTTGCTGAGCGCGAGAGAGACGTGGCGGAGGGCGAGAGAGAGTGGGAGATGTGGCGGATCACGAGAGAGAGGGAGACTTGGCGGAGCTCGAGGGAGAGAGAGAGAGACAGGGAGACGTGGTGGAGCGAGAGATCGAGGGAGACGTGGTGGAGCGAGAGATCGAGGGAGACGTGGTGGAGCGAGAGATCGAGGGAGACGTGGTGGAGCGAGAGATCGAGGGAGACGTGGTGGAGCGAGAGATAGAGGGAGACGTGGTGGAGCGAGAGAGAGGGAGACGTGGTGGAGCGCGCGCGAGAGAGAGAGAGGGAGACGTGGCGGAGAGAGAGAGGAAGACGTGGCGGAGCGCGAGTGTGGGAGACGTGGCGGAGCGCGAGTGTGGGAGACGTGGCGGTGCGCGAGTGTGGGAGTCTTGGCGGAGCGCGTGAGGGGGAGTCTTGGCGGAGCGCGTGAGGGGGAGTCTTGGCGGAGCTCGTGAGGGGGAGACGTGGTGGAGCGCGTGAGGGGGAGTCTTGGCGGAGCGCGTGAGGGGGAGACGTGGTGGAGCGCGTGAGGGGGAGACGTGGCGGAGCGCGTGAGGGGGAGACGTGGTGGAGCGCGAGAGAGGGAGCCGTTGCTGAGCGCGAGAGAGACGTGGCGGAGGGCGAGAGAGAGTGGGAGATGTGGCGGAGCACGGGATGGGGATACGTGGTGGAGTGCAGGAGGGGGAGACGTGGCGGAGCGCGAGTGTGGGAGACGTGGCGGTGCGCGAGTGTGGGAGACGTGGCGGTGCGCGAGTGTGGGAGACGTGGCGGAGCGCGAGTGTGGGGGAGACGTGGGGGAGCGCGTGAGGGGGAGTCTTGGCGGAGCGCGTGAGGGGGAGTCTTGGCGGAGCGCGTGAGGGGGAGATGTGGCGGAGCTCGTGAGAGGGGGAGACGTTGTAGAGCGCGAGAGGGGGAGACGTTGTAGAGCGCGAGAGGGGGAGACGTTGTGGAGCGCGAGAGGGGGAGACGTTGTGGAGCGCGAGAGGGGGAGACGTTGTAGAGCGCGAGAGGGGGAGACGTTGTAGAGCGCGAGAGGGGGAGACGTTGTAGAGCGCGAGAGGGGGAGACGTTGTAGAGCGCGAGAGGGGGAGACGTTGTAGAGCGCGAGAGGGGGAGACGTTGTAGAGCGCGAGAGGGGGAGACGTTGTAGAGCGCGAGAGGGGGAGACGTTGTAGAGCGCGAGAGGGGGAGACGTTGTAGAGCGCGAGAGGGGGAGACGTTGTAGAGCGCGAGAGGGGGAGACGTTGTAGAGCGCGAGAGGGGGAGACGTTGTAGAGCGCGAGAGGGGGAGACGTTGTGGAGCGCGAGAGGGGGAGACGTTGTGGAGCGCGAGAGGGGGAGACGTTGTGGAGCGCGAGAGGGGGAGACGTTGTGGAGCGCGAGAGGGGGAGACGTTGTAGAGCGCGAGAGGGGGAGACGTTGTAGAGCGCGAGAGGTGGAGACGTTGTAGAGCGCGAGAGGGGGAGACGTTGTAGAGCGCGAGAGGGGGAGACGTGGCGGAGCGCGAGAGGGGGAGACGTGGCGGAGCGCGAGAGGGGGAGACGTGGCGGAGCGCGAGAGGGGGAGACGTTGTAGAGCGCGAGAGGGGGAGACGTGGCGGAGCGCGAGAGGGGGAGACGTGGCGGAGCGCGAGAGGGGGAGACGTTGTAGAGCGCGAGAGGGGGAGACGTTGTGGAGCGCGAGAGGGGGAGACGTTGTGGAGCGCGAGAGGGGGAGACGTTGTAGAGCGCGAGAGGGGGAGACGTTGTAGAGCGCGAGAGGGGGAGACGTTGTAGAGCGCGAGAGGGGGAGACGTTGTAGAGCGCGAGAGGGGGAGACGTTGTAGAGCGCGAGAGGGGGAGACGTTGTAGAGCGCGAGAGGGGGAGACGTTGTAGAGCGCGAGAGGGGGAGACGTTGTAGAGCGCGAGAGGTGGAGACGTTGTGGAGCGCGAGAGAGGGGGAGACGTGGTTCAGCGTGAGAGAGAGAGACGTGGCAGAGCGCGGGAGAGAGAGAGGGGGAGACGTGGCAGCGCGCGAGAGGGGGAGACGTGGCAGCGCGCGAGAGGGGGAGACGTGGCGGAGCGCGAGAGGGGGAGACGTGGCGGAGCGCGAGAGGGGGAGACGTGGCGGAGCGCGAGAGGGGGAGACGTGGCGGAGCGCGAGAGGGGGAGACGTGGCGGAGCGCGAGAGGGGGAGACGTGGCGGAGCGCGAGAGGGGGAGACGTGGCGGAGCGCGAGAGGGGGAGACGTGGCGGAGCGCGAGAGGGGGAGACGTGGCGGAGCGCGAGAGGGGGAGACGTGGCGGAGAGAGAAAGGGTGGCGGAGCGAGAGAGAGAGGGAGACGTGGCGGAGCGCGAGAGAGGGAGACGTAGCGGAACGTGAGAGGGGGAGACGTGGCGGAGAGAGAAAGGGTGGCGGAGCGAGAGAGAGAGGGAGACGTAGCGGAACGTGAGAGAGGGAGACGTAGCGGAACGTGAGAGGGAGGGAGATGTGGTAGAGCGCGAGTGGGAGACGTATTAGAGCGCAAGAGAGAGGGAGACGTAGTGGTGCGAGAGAGAGGGAGACGTAGTGGAGCGAGAGAGAGGGAGACGTAGTGGAGCGAGAGAGAGGGAGACGTAGTGGAGCGAGAGAGAGGGAGACGTAGTGGAGCGAGAGAGAGGGAGACGTAGTGGAGCGAGAGAGAGGGAGACGTAGTGGAGCGAGAGAGAGGGAGACGTATTACAGCAGGAGAGGGAGACGTATTACAGCGGGAGAGGGAGACGTAGTAGAGCGCGAGAGAGAGAGAGGGAGACGTAGTGGAGAGAGAGAGAGGTAGACGTAGTGGAGAGAGAGAGAGAGTGGGAGACGTAGTAGAGCGCGAGTGAGAGGGAGACGTAGTGGAGCGCGAGTGAGAGGGAGACGTAGTAGAGCGCGAGGGAGACGTAGTAGAGCACGAGAGAGAGGGAGACGTATTAGAGCGTGATAGGGAGACGTAGTAGAGCACGAGTGAGAGGGAGACGTATTAGAGCGCGAGGGAGACGTAGTAGAGCACGAGAGAGAGGGAGACGTATTAGAGCGTGATAGGGAGACGTAGTAGAGCGAGAGAGAGGGAGCCGTAGTGGAGCGCGATAGGGGAACGAAGTGGAGTGGGATAGAGAGAGACCTAGAGCCAGAGAGAGAGACATAGAGCGAGAGACCTAGTCTGCACTAACCTTATCTTGAACTGGACCCACCATAGAGTATTTTTGAGAACACAGCTCACTCCTGGAGCAATGACTTGAGAGACCACCTCTGCTATAGAATGTTGTATCTGCTAAAAAGTTTAGGGTCATGTAGAATCTTCATAGAACATTTTCAGACGATGCGTTGTTTTGTGCTTTATATGATATGTATTTAATAGATGTGAACAAGGTGTGTGTTTATGTGCATGCACAGTGTTTGTCTCGACTGATTCCATGACTCACATGGACCTGTCACACAGACGTTGCGGCCATGACTCTCACTCTCTCTCCCCCTCTTCCTCCTCTTCTCACCGCTCACTCTCTGGAAATTTCACCTTCATCTTGTCCCCCACCCTGCCCACCCCACCTTTATTTACACCTTTTTCCACTCTTTCTTTCTCTGCTTTTCTCTCTTGGCTGTTCTTTCCTCCCAACAGACTTGACCAGCAAACCCCGTAGCCCTCCCCAGCCTCCTCCTCCACCACCCCTGCCCCCCGGCCGGCCGCCACTCCCAACCCCACCCCAGGAACGAGGGAATGAGACAGAGCTGGGAGGTGGAGGAGGAACTGCAGCAACTACAGGAGGAGGTGCAGGAGAAGGAGTGGAGGACTGGGAGGAGAGAGAAGCTCCTCTCCGCCAACTGGAGGGGGTGGAGGGCGAAGAGCGGGAAGGAGGGAGGGCAAGAGCCATTGACAACCAGTACTCCTTCTTCTGAGGAGGGAGGGGGGGTGTTTGTGCGAAAGGGAGAGTGGAGGAGTTGGGAGTCATAGCCATTCATAACCAGTATTTGTATTTTATTACGGGACTGTGAGGGGAGGGGGTTAGAAGGACGTACTAACACTATTAAAACACAAGCATTCTGGGAGATTTGGCAAGATGGAGAGAAAGAGAAAATGGGTGAAAGAGAAGAGAGAGGGATGGGAGCACCTTACAACACTAAATATAGGTACACTAATGTTTAGCGAGATAAGCTTTTTTGCCGGTACAACTCTTGGTACGCTTTTTGTAGACTTTTGAATCAATTCATGGATGTAGGTAGTGAGAGAGAGATATCCTCTGAACCCAGTAGTACCATACCTCAATATCCTGCAGACTTTCTACTGGCCAACAGTACACTTTCACAGAGGTGGAGATGGAGGACAACCATATACTTACTAGGTGGCAAAGAGACTAGGCTAGAACTGGCAAGCAGGATACATATACCTCAGTCACTTTTTCAACCTCACTCTCTTTTTCTCTCCTCATTTTCTGGTTTTCTTTAATGGTAGAGAAGTGGCCAGAGGTAGAGAGAGAGCGAATATATATTCAGATAAAATACTTTATTATTGATAATAATAATGATACGATTAACAATAATGATAATGGAAATAATGATGGTCGGAATTAATAGTATTAATTTTATTTTGTTTTTAAAATGCCTTTTATTGTATGTTGTTAACTCCATGTAATGCGTAACACTTGTTCCTGCCCCCATCCGATTATTTCAGTTGAAATTTGTTTGTGCCTTTTTTTATATTGCTAAGCCTCATACTCAGTCTTTCCCTCACGCTCATACAGTCCTCTCCTCCTGGACCTCATCCTAATTTCATTTTAATGTGCAGAAATAGAATATAAGAAAAACATAAGGGGGGGGGGGGGGGGGGGGGGCATTTTTCTACTCGTGCCTTTTTGTGTTATCACCTCTGTCATACTCCTTCAACCTGTGCCTTGGTTGTGTAGCCATGTCCGTCTGTTTGCCATTCAGTTCAGTGCCTCTATCTTTCATTATCTTTGTATCTCCCTCCTTCCTCTCTTTGTTTATACCTTTACTTCTTGTTTGTCCTCTGCTCAGATCCTTGTAATCATCTTTTACACATCTTACCCCATGCCCCTGTTCATCCTTTTCAAATTTTGAACTCTATTTGTGCCTTTCTGTCTCTGTCTGTCTCTCACGCTCTCTTTTGCTGGGACCTTGTGTTGACGGTGGGTAGGGTTTTGTCCAACCTGTGTGGTTAGTTTCAGGTACTACATTGAATTTGATGATATGATATAATATAATTATACTGAAACATTATGGCCTAGTGTGTTGTTGCTTTGGTTCACTGTTATTGTTTCTTACTGAATAAAGGGGAAGGATGTAAAGGAATGTTACAGTAATTCTTGCAGCTTTGGGTTGTCGCTAGTTGCCACAAAGTCAAATGGCTATGTCATAAAAATTCATCAAAACAAAAATTCGCGTTTTGGTCATAATTTAAGGTTAGGCATAAGGTTAGCATTGTGGTTAAGGTTAAAATCAGATTTTAAGTAGATACATTTTAGAAATAGGCGGAGTTTGGCTTGAAATTAGTGACGACCGCGGTTTTGGGGTCTAAACTGTTTAGCGCGTGCACGTTAAATTGTGAATGCGCACATACACGCCCCCACCAACCCAGTCAGTCAGCCACGCGCAGACGACAACATTTTTGTGGTGCCAAACCGGCGAATTTGTTTCCCCCGAGTTTTACAATTTGTTCAAGTTACAAATGACATGCAATCGGAGTAAGCCACACGCACGAGTAAATCTACGGAAAGGAAACGAAAGACGACGTGCTAAAAGTTTTAGCTACAGAAGGGACATTACTGTTTGCTCGTCTAGCTAGCCATCGAGCTAGCTATAACGTGCAAGGCTGTACTACAGTAGCCAGCTTAACTATCGATTAACTTTCGTAGAGGCAATGTCTTTTCGTCGACAGAACGTGAGTTGTAGTTGTATCAAGTTGCTAAGAGTAGCTTGCTGCTACATGTATTGTTTTCTGTGTGTATGAATTCTAGCTAGCTTGTGCGATATTTGTTAGCAGCTAGCTATAAGTTGGCTAGCTAACGTGAGCTTTATCGATGGTGTCCTCATTGACTTACGTGGTAACCAGTCTGGTAAAGTCAAATACTATTTAGTAGACTAAAGGCAAATTGAATCCGTATAACTGTTACTTGAGGTGTAATTATTGGCACGTGTCACACCAGCAACAACCCGGTTCAGGCGGACGAAAAACCTCCAATGGAACGGCAGGGCCTGCCGCTTTGCCCTCTCATATCAGCGGGAACAATACCAACAGAGCTGTGCCTGGAAGGTAAGCACATGTTCGGCCACAGTCGTCAAGCAAGTCCGGGGATCTGCCACATATCCATAGAGGTTTACCGGTCAATACGAGGATTACAGTGGGCGTGCCCATGTCAAATTGAGGCTTTAACTCGCTATTTTAAGCCAATTGGAACAAAGTAAATATAATAGATGTAGGTTACGGCCAATCGGCAAAGAGGGTCCGCTAAATCGACATTGGTATGATTGACTGGTGTCCGAACCAATGGGATAGACGATACATTTGATTGACGCCAATATACCCATTCACTTTCTGTGGGGATGGGATTATCCGTGTTTTCTTTTTTCCCTTTTTATTAAACGTTTGTTTTAGATTTTGTTTGGCCTGTCATCGTGCGACTTTAAACAGAATCAGCAAGACTGCGGAGTAACAGGGATGCACATGACTAAAAAGTATTAATACTATTTTATTATTTATTGTATTCAACGTGTCTCTCGATATCTAGAAATTCTACTAGCTGTCTTGTTTAGCTTGCTAGCTAACGTTAGCTAGACAACACATAGCTAGCTATTGTTTAGATTTTTGATAATTTCACAATTTCGCCTAGTTACTCAATTGTTACCAGACTAATTTGGCTAAAATAGTTGCACGTTAGCAGGCTACCCCTAGGGAACGTTAGCTAAATTGTTAGCCACATCGCTATAACGTTACCTTCTGTTTTGGCTAACCCTAGTTAGCCAACTTGTGTCAACACAATTGTTTTCGTTAAGCCTCGCAAACAATGTCAAACGACACTAGAGAACAGAACATATCCGCTACGGGGCTAGCTTGTTTTCACCTCCCCCCACCTATTTCTTAGCTAGCTAACGTAGACCACCGGCGTCCGGCACGCATCGGTGACCGTGATCAGTCTTTTGCCCTACGGCTGCATAGACATATCTTCTAGATCATCTAGCTAGCATCATGCATTCATATGACAGGTCGAGGACCACCAGGCTCAAAAGTCCGCATTTGAAAAACGCTATGTCCCATGCCCATGATTCTTTGCAAGTTTGCATATTAGTTAGCTACATTGAAAGTGATGCAGCTGCCGGCCTATTTCTTGCGTTGCAGATTTTTTCCCCTGGGCCACCTACACCCATTTGTCTTGTCTGTTGCTAATGTTCTCTCCTCACATTCAGGACAAGAAATACAATGAAGCCGCCATCTCAGTCCTCTCCCGTAAGTCACATATCATGAAATGTAGGCTATCCAGCATGTACTACAGACGTTTTACTCGTAGCCTAGTGCATAGCCTAGTACCCTTTTAATGACATAATGTAGGTTGTCTTTCGCTTTGTTTGCTTCCATACTAGTGCACTATTGTACAATGTGTAAACTCTAAAATGTTGAAAGGACATTGCGAGTAGAGTAAGGTCACATTTTTTGGGACTTTAAAATAGAGGTCCCAGCCATACTGAAGTCAGACATGTTTGTTTACAACTCACAGGTATTTGAAGGTGTTTACAACAACACCAGGATGCTTCACTATCTCACAGCTGTAGTGGTGAGTGTTCATTTGGTCAATTAGGCCTATGTCCACCATGGTGCCTTTGATGCAACAGATGCACTATTTCCACTATTTTTAGTTCTTGACAACTGTCTACTAATGTATATCTTAATGAAATGACCAATAACCATATTATTATTATCCTTCAAGGGCTCCACCTGTGACGTCCGAGTGAAGAGTGGAAATGTGTATGAGGGCATCTTCAAAACCCTCAGCTCAAGGGTAATTTTATACTACCTTGTATTAGACCATACATGGGTGTTCTGCATACCGACACATTATAGACCCCTCATAGAAACATGGTTGTGGTCAGATGTTCAACTTAATCTGGGGTGTATTCATTAGTCGGATTCTGTTACAAAACCTAGTCCTTTGCACATCTGAGTGCATTCAACTGAAATGTGTCTTCTGCATTTAACCCAACCTCTCTGAATCAGAGAGGTGCGGGGGGTTGCCTTAATCAACGTTCACGTCATTGGCGCCCCAGGAGCAGTAGGTGTGTGTGCATGCATTGAGTTATTGAGCTTCTTTTGGCTGATGTCATCTGTAGCCCCATGAAAATCTGTTTCCCTTCTCTCTTACATTTTGTGACTTATTTTATTGTACTCCTCAACATTTGCATTGAAGTAGCTTATTTTATAAAAATGTGCGCTGTCTACCAGGAATGACATCATTCACGAGGCAAGAGGGGGGGCGGCCCGTAGGAGCACAGTCAGTTTGCTGAGGCAATAGATCATCTTTGTGAGAGAGACCGAAATAAGAGAATGAATAACGTTTTTTGTGGCTATCAACATTGAAATCAGCGTATTTTGCATTATGGTTTGCGTTATAGTTCACAAAGTACTAGGGTGGTAAATTGATGTTAGCTGTCAACTAGCAAGGAAAGTTGACCTACAATAGCTGGAAGCTACCGGTGTCATCTTGCATTGTAAAGTGTTCTAGCCAAGTTTCAACATTTCTACATTCCGTCGTGTCGCATTATTAAATTGTGCGCAGCATGAGTGGGGAGCTAACATGATGCATCCCAGACTCCCAGTGCAGGCTAGCAGTGAGTAATTGGAGCAGGCACAGTGCGCACTATAATAGAGGTCGGCTGTGCTGATAGATGTGCTTGATCTGTTGAACACATTTGACAGAAGTACCGAAAGTAACAAAAAATCTAGTTCCGAACAGTTTTTCATCTTCTAGTATCGAAAAACTACCGAAGTTTCGGTATACCATGCAACACCAGGAGGGACCTACCTAAAATTGTCCAATAGAAACTTGTTTTTGTTGCAAAACGTTCTACGTTTGGAGTAAATGGTGTCCGTTGCAAAATGTTTTGCAATGGAATCAGCGTAATGAATACACCCCCCAGGTCACATTGACCACTGCCTGCAGTCGCTCTTCAGTTAACCTCTGTGGTTTATCCGTGGTCCTAATGTGTTTTTACTCCAGTGTGAGCTGGTGGTTGATGCTGTCCACAAGCGGAGCGAAGGAGGAGAGGCGGATGGAGGCGGAGGGGGAGGCTTG
Source organism: Salvelinus namaycush (assembly GCF_016432855.1). Lineage (NCBI taxonomy): Eukaryota > Metazoa > Chordata > Actinopteri > Salmoniformes > Salmonidae > Salvelinus > Salvelinus namaycush. The sequence continues at coordinate 44,856,997 of NC_052314.1, read as the reverse complement.
CCCCCCTCCCTGCCCAGGATAGAGGAGATCACAGACACCATGATTTTCAGCCCCGGCGACCTGGTCACAATGACTTGCCGAGATGTGGACCTCAACTACGCCATCAGAGGTAAGTGTGAGAGTGCGTTGTCAGTGTGACTGAAACTGATTCAAGAAAAGGATGTGTGTTTAAGTAAGCAGTCGAACTGAATGAGACAGATGGGAGGGTGAACCAAGTGTGTGTGTGCATCAATATGTACCCCAAGTAGATGACGCATACCTTCAAATTTAGGCTTTGTGTGTGTAGATGCTTTCACAGATACAGCAATCGGCTCATCGCGGGTGAACGGGGAACACCGGGAGAAGGTGCTGCAGAGGTGGGACGGAGGGGACAGCAACGGAGAAGGCTTCGACCTGGAGACGGACACGGTGAGGCGCTCACACAGTGAGATGAATAGACACAGTAGCTAGGTTTCCATCCAATTTGCAGTTTCTAGAATCTTCATAAACAGTTTTTGAATTTTCCTTTCCGCAGGTGGGTTTCTATGAAACTGACTTGTTACTGATGTAAAAAAAAAACTGCGTGATAACCCAGTGCACATAAAAAATATTTGCGTTTCAATTACAAAGTACCAAATAAAAAACAGAAGTTCAGTGTGTTTCAATCACATTTTTTACTCTACTGTTGGTTTTGTCACAAACTTTTGTGATAAATAGCAAGCTTGCCCAATCTGTTTTTGGTGCATGCTGTCTAGACAAGTTTGCTGATCAAGTTGACATGGATAAGAGCAAGATCATTTTTATTTGATAATTGCAGCCAAGCACCAATCATCATGTCACCAGCATTCAAAAAACACCCTCAATATTCATTGGAAATTTGCATGAAATTCAGCGTGCACTTAACCACAATGTGACGTTCATAACTTATCTGCCTATAAACTCTTTATGCTTTCACACGTTGTGATGGTAGTAGGTTACAACAATGTAACATATCAGTGCGTGACTCCAAGTATATTTCGACATGGTTATTATATCACTAGTTGCACATAACAGCGTTTCCTCCGCAATTATGTATAATCTATTTCACAGACCAAAAAAATGGTGTTGCTGACAATAGGATATTTTGACTACAAATTTGCTGTTTCTATCGGGCCTGTTGAGTTTTTTGATGTGTCAAGTAATTCATCTGCATGAAATGGTTGGATGGAAACCTGGTTACTGACAGGCACACACTTGGTGAGACACAAGCACACACTTACTATACGGTTCTTCTGTCTCTGTTAGTCTAATGGCTGGGATGCTAGCGAAATGTTCAAGTTTAACGAGGAGACGTATGGCGTCACGTCCACCTACGATTCCAGCCTCTCCATGTACACGTGAGTATTCTCCCATCAGCTCCTTATTCTGATTGGAATATGCTCAGGTCGATCTGTCTATATAAACTACGCAAAAAAAGAAGCGTCCTCTCACTGTCAACTGCGTTTATTTTCAGCAAACTTAACATGTGTAAATATTTGTATGGACATAAGATTCAACAACTGAGACATGACCTGAACAAGTTCCACAGACATGTGACTAACAGAAATGGTATGTGTCCCTGAACAAACGGGGTCAAAATAACAGTATCTGGTGTGGCCACCAGCTGCATGAAGTAATGCAGTGCATCTCCTCCTCATGGACTGCACCAGATTTGCCAGTTCTTGCTGTGAGATGTTACCCCACTCTTCCACCAAGGTACCTGCAAGTTCCCGGACATTTCTGGGGGGAACGGCCCTCGCCCTCCGATCCAACAGGTTCCAGACGTGCTCAATGGGACAGAGATCCGGGGTCTTCGCTGGCCATGGCAGAACACTGACATTCCTGTCTTGCAGGAAATCACGCACAGACCGAGCAGTATGGCTGGTGGCATTGTCATGCTGAAGGGCCATGTCAGGATGAGCCTGCAGGAAGGGTGCCACATGAGGGAGGATGTTTTCCTTGTAACGCACAGCGTTGAGATTGCCTGCAATGACAACAAGCTCATTCCGATGATGCTGTGACACACCACCCCAGACCATGACGGACCCTCCACCTCCAAATCAAACCCGCTCCAGAGTACAGGCCTCGGTGTAACGCTCATTCCTTCAACGATAAACGCGGATCTGACCATCACCCCTGCTGAGACAAAACCGCAACTCGTCAGTGAAGAGCACTTTTTGCCATTAGTGTCTGGTCCAGCGACAGTGGGTTTGTGCCCATAGGCGACGTTGTTGCCGGTGATGTCTGGTGAGGACCTGCCTTACAACAGGCCTACAAGCCCTCAGTCTAGTCTCTCTCAGCCTATTGCGGACAGTCTGAGCACTGATAGAGGGATTGTGCGTTCCTGGTGTAACTCGGGCAGTTGTTGCCATCCTGTACCTGTCCCGCAGGTGTGATGTTCGGATGTACCGATCCTGTGCAGGTGTTGTTACACGTGGTCTGCCACTGCAAGGATGATCAGCTGTCCGTCCTTTCTCCCTGTAGCGCTGTCTTAGGCGTCTCACAGTACGGACATTGCAATTTATTGCCCTGGCCACGTCTGCAGTCCTCATGCCTCCTTGCAGCATGTCTAAGGCACGTTCACGCAGATGAGCAGGGACCCTGGGCATCTTTCTTTTGGTGTTTCTCCAGAGTCAGTAGAAAGGCCTCTTTAGTGTCCTACGTTTTCATAACTGTGACCTTAATTGCCTACCGTCTGTAAGCTGTTAGTGTCTTAATGACCGTTCCACAGGTGCATGTTCATTAATGGTTTATGGTTCATTGAACAAGCATGGGAAACAGTGTTTAAACCCTTTACAATGAAGATTGGTGAAGTTATTTGGATTTTTATGAGTTATCTTTGAAAGACAGGGTCCTGAAAAAGGGACGTACAGAGTTTAGCTCTGTATCATTCTGTTATTTTTTTCCCACTAATTGGTATTTTGACCTATCACAGATCTTTTTCAGGTCTAATCGGTCAAAATACCAATTAGTGAGAAGAAAAAAACATCAGAATTGGGCTGCCTGTGTGAACACAGCCTTATTCACTCGCATCTCCCTTTCTCACACATGTTACTGAATGACCTTGGAAGTCTTATCTCTCTTTCTCCCCCTTCAGTGTTCCCCTGGAAAGGGGCAGCTCGGATGGCTTCCGACAGCGGGAGGCGCGTGCGGCCCGCTTAGCGAATGAGATTGAGGGCAGCCCCCAGTACCGTCACCGCACCAACCTGGAGAACGACGATAAGAGTGAGGAGGACAAGTACAGCGCAGTGGTCCGAGAGAGAGACGAGGGGAGGGAGAGGGGCAGCCCTGGATTCCAGAGCAGTGCCGGGAGCAGGTGAATCCGTAGGGGAATCGCAGACATGCACACGCTTAGTTCTAAACTCGATACATGGAGGCATAAACACAGTGGACAAAACTGCATCTGTGCAAGGATGTAGGCTACTCAATCAGCTGTATAGACAGACATAACAACACTCTAACATGCACTGAACAAAAATATAATTGCAGCATTTAAAGTGTTGGTCCCATGTTTCATGAGCTTTTTTACCCATGTCACCAGAAGCTGGTTAAGTAGCATGATAATTATACAGATGCACAATGTGCTGGGGACAATAAAAGGCCACTCTAAAATGTGCAGTTTTGTCACACAACACAATGCCACAGATGTCTCAAGTTGAGGGCTTGCAGGAATGTCCACCAGAGCTGTTGGCCACTGGAACGCTGGAGAAGTGTGTTCTTCACCGATGATTCCCGGCTTCAGCAAAACTGGGCAGATGGCAGACTGCATGTATGGCTTTGTGTGGGTGAGCGGTGTGCTGATTTCAACAGTGCCCAGTGGTGGGGTTATGGTATTGGCAGGTATAAGCTATGGACAATGAACACAATTGCATTTTATTGATGGCAATTTGAATGCACAGAGATACCGTAATGAGATCCTGAGGCCCATTGTTGTGCCATCACCTCATGTTTCTACATGATAATGCAAGGCCCCATGCGGCAAGGATCTGAACACAATTCCTGGAAGTTGAAAATGTCCCAGTTCTTTCTCGGCCTGCATACTCACCAGACATGTCACCCGTTGAGCATGTTTGTGATGCTCTGGATCGACGTGTACGACAGCGTGTTCCCGCCTATATCAAGCAACTTCGCACAGCCATTGAAGAGGAGTGGGATAACATTCCACAGGCCACAATCAACAGCCTGATCAACTCTGCGAAGGATATGTAGCGCTGCGCTCCCCTACCTTTTTATTTATGGTATCTGTGGCCAACAGATGCATGTCTCTATTCCCAGTCATGTAAAATCCATAGATTTGGGCCTAATGAATTGATTTAAATTGACTGATTTCCTTACATGAACTGTTATTCAGTAAAATCTTAGAAATTGTTGCATGTTGCGTTTATACTTATGTTCAGTTTCTCTCTCTAGGGAGGGTAAATACATTCCTCTTCCCCAGAGGGCCAGGGAGATGGGTGTTCCCCCCAGCAGCCTGAGGGGCGGAGCCTCTGGTCCAATACCCAATCGAACAGGAGTCCCCGGCTCCTCTAGACCATCCCAGGGTTCTGATAGGTGCAGCCCGCTGTCCATCAGGGGTGCCTACTCTCCCCACCAGTCCCAAGCCAGCCCCCCGGGCCAGCCCAGTAGCCCTACCCCCTCTTCTACCTCTCACCCGATCCCTCACTCCATCTCTCACCCACAAGCTCTGGCCGATGCCTCGCGCTCTTCTGTCAACGGAGGTAAGGCCTCTGTCTGTTTTGGTATATTGAGGGAGGAAGTGTGTGGGAGTTTTGGGGTATATTGAGTGTTAATTGGGCTCTTTCTATGGATCAGTGTCGTCCAGAACCTCTCCCAAAGCCCAGAGATCCGTACAGACCAATCGAACTCTGCGCAACCCAAGCTCCCAGTCCTCACCTGCAGGTACACACACACACACACACCTCATCTGTAAGTGCACACAACCACACATTTCCGCCACTCAAATTCTAGACTATTCACATCCCTCACCTTTCCTTTTCCCTTCTCTCTTCTTCTTTCTCCCTTTCTCTTTGTCTCTCCCCACAGTCTCTCGCTCTCCAAAACCAGACGACCCAGCTCTGGCTGGCCCTTCCTACCTGGACACTTCCTCCTCCTCGATCGCCTCGGCAACACCTAAGTCCTCTGGCCCCACCCCTCTGTTCACTGTGGATGGTGAGGAGGATGATTACTACACAGTTTTCTTTTTACAGAATTGTCATTTATTGAAGTTCTTTTTGTTTAACTTCTTGGGGCTGCAATCCCGTTAACGGGATGATATGACAACAGCCAGTGAAGGTGGAGGGCGCCAAATTCAAACAACAAATCTCATAATCAAAATTCCTCAAACATACATCTATTTTATACCATTTTAAAGGTAATCTTGTTGTTAGTCCCACCAAAGTGTCCGATTTCAAATAGGCTTTTCAGCGAAAGCACCACAAACGATTATGTTAGGTCACCACCAACTCACAGAAATTCAGCCATTTTTCCAGCCAAAGAGAGTCACAAAAAGCACAAATAGAGATGAAATTAATCACTAACCTTGTTCGATTAAGTTCATATTTATATCCATAAACTTCAGTTTAAATTGGCGCCATGTTCAGAAATGCCTCCAAAATATCTGGAGAAATTGCAGAGAGCCACGTCAAATAACAGAAATACTCATCATAAACTTTGATGAAAGATGTATGTTTTACATAGAATTAAAGATACACTTGTTCATAATGCAACTGCTGTGTGAGATTTCAAAAAGCTTTACGGCAAAACACAATATTCAATAATCTGAAAACAGCGTTCAGCCACAAAAGCAAGCCATACAGTTACCCGCCAAATTGTGCAGTTAACAAAACTCATAAAAAGCATTATAAATCTTCACTTCGCTGATCTTCGTCGGAATGCACTCCCAGGCCTCCCACTTCCACAAGAAATGTTCGTTTGGTTCGGTAATGTCCAAATAGCTATTTTCGTTAGCGTGTTTGGTAAACAAATCCAACGTCAGGAAGCGCGTTCACTAAAAGCTGACAATGTCCAGAAGTTCCGTAACAGTTAGTAGAAACATGTCAAACGATGTATTGAATCAATCTTTAGAATTACATTGACTTCAGATGAGCGATGGAACAGAGCTCCCTCTCATGTGAACGCGCATGGTGAAAGCATGGTCAGGTCATGGCAGACCTGACTAATTCCCCTCTCATTTGCCCCCCTTCACAATAGAGGCATCAGACAAGGTTCTACAGACTGTTGACGTCTAGTGGAAGCCGTAGGAAGTGCGAACTCATCCATATCTCGCTGTGATTTCAATAGGATCTTGGTTGAAAATCGACCAGCCTCAGAATTCCCACTTCCCGTTTGGATTTTTTCTCAGGTTTTTGCCTGCCATATGAGTTATGTTATACTCACAGACATAACTCAAACAGTTTTAGAAACTTCAGTGTCTTCTATCCAATACGAATAATAATATGCATATATTAGCAACTGGGACTGAGGAGCAGGCAGTTTACTCTGGGCACCTCTGGGCACCTTTCATCCAAGCTACTCAATACTGCCCCTGCAGCCATAAGAAGTTAATTTATGATTTCTGTTCCTTTCTCTACCTCTTAATCTCTCCATCCTGTCTCTTGCTTTCTTTTTCTCTCTCTTTCAGTGAATGAGATCCTAAGCTCAGCGGCTAAGGAGAGGACAGAAGGCCCAGCCAGCCCTCAAGACAGCAAGAGCGGCAAAGGTTAGCGCTCTCCCTTCCTCTCTCCATTTGACTGGTCCCTGTCCTTTCTGTTATCTTAGGTCTTTTGAAAAAAATATTTTGTCTCTCCCTCTCAGTTCCCTCAGTCCTGCAGAGAACACAGTTGGAGGAGCTACGGAAATTTGGCAAAGAGTTCAGGGTAAGTGTGTCTCGTGCCCATGCATGCCTGTGTGTGACCCATGTATCTTATCTGATTCTGACAGTCTCGCTCTCTTCCAAAGCTCCAGCCCAGCCCCTCCCCTTCTGCTGGCCCCACCTCCTCAGAATCCGCCCAGCCCTCCCCATCAGACTCCGCCACCACAGCCGAGTCCGTAACCGCCCCTGGCCACACCCCCTCCCAGGACCCCCAGACTGGAGAGGGGTCCTCCTTCACCCTGACCCCCACCACCCCTACTCCCTCTCTATCCCCCAACACCTCCTCTCAGTCATCAGGTCCAGACAGACAGGCTACAGGGACACCCCAGCCAGCCAGGTCCCCTGGCAGCGAGGAGGAGGGCAGCGAGCGAGCAGAGGGTGTGGCTGAGTAAGTGTGACCCGAGAACAGTGCAATACAGTACATTATTCCACAGTGTAGTGCAATAGTCTACTCCTAAATCAACCTAATTCCTACAGTTAATCTGTTATATGTAGTAGTGTTGATTAGGGGGTGTAACGGTTCACCAAACCTACGGTTCGGTACGTACTACGGTTGTGGGGTCACAGGAAAGATGTAATGTCATTCACAATGTTCCTTGCATTGTCTGTTGTGACCGGATTGTTAGGTTGGGCCTCAAGTTTCCACTCCAATGCTGTTTGTAACCATGTGGGAGGTGGGAATTTACCATTTGTGAAGTCATAAATACTAGTTGGATGCATTCATGTGATTTGAACTCGTTGCAAAATGCCAGTTGGCTAATGGCCAACAAGCGGTGTCGACCGAAAGTACAGCTTTCGTGCTTGTAAAGAAATTATAGTGCTTTTTATAAATAATATTCTGTTGCATTTAACTGCCGGAAATGCAGTTTGAGGCCATTTCCTTAATAGGTGATGTCAGAGGGCAACGTGGGAGAAGTGGGTGCTCAGGATGATAGACATGTTTCCCACTAGTAATTACCAGCTTGAGGGCTGTTCAAGTGAGTTTTTCCTAGTCGAATATGGTAAATACCCACTTCCCTCTTGGTTACAAACGCGCTATGACACTGCCTCCCTCAGTGCCAGATAAGCGTCTGTACCAAGGTACATCTCCTACTCCGGGGTAATGTGATAGGCTCACTGTTAAGTAAGCGCAACACATGGTGCATAGAGCAAATCACTGTAAACTTCTGCTTTGGTTTGCGTATATAGGGCAAGTAACCTGTTTGCTGAAATGGGTGCAAGAGGGAAGTGGTAACGTGGCTCGAGCACTTTTACGAGGTGCTTAAACCACTACTGAAACCCCCTTCTCTCAACCACTGAGAATGGGCGCATATCTGCAGCTATAACCCAGACTGTAAAAAATATTAACATAGCCTACCTAATGCTCTTGTAATCTCTTTGGCCTGGTCATATTCAGGTGTTTGAATGCATAGTGGAGACGATGTGTTGCCGTTTTTCTTTCTTGTTCCGGTATTCTGTGATGTTGTAAATGTGTCAATATATTTATTAGGGTATTCTCATTGAGCAGTGGCGACATACTGTTAGCGTTTTATCCACATCTCTCTGTCCATTGCCGTTGTAGTCTACTGTGAAGCCAAAATGTTGGGAAATTTGAGATTTTAAATGATAATTGAGGATTCTCCAATTCTGGTTTATTGACCCCACAACTCGCCATCATACAGAACTAGTTCCAGACTGTATATTTCAGTGTGTGTGTGTATATATATTAAAACTGAGTTTAAATGTATTTGGCTAAGGTGTCTGTCTGCATATATGCAGACAGACACCTTAGCCAAATACATTTAAACTCAGTTTTTCACAATTTCTGACATTTAATCCTAGTAAAAATTCCCTGTCTTAGGTCAGTTAGGATCACCACTTTATTTTAAGAATGTGAAATGTCAGAATAATAGTAGAGAGAATGATTTATTTCAGCTTTTATTTATTTCGTCACATTCCCAGTGGGTCAGAAGTTTACATACACTCAATTAGTATTTGGTAGCATTGCCTTTTAAATTGTTTAACTTGGGTCAAACGTTTCAGGAAGCCTTCCACAAGCTTCCCACAATAAGTTGGGTGAATTTTGGCCCATTCCTCCTGACAGAGCTGGTGTAACTGAGTCAGGTTTGTAGGCCTCCTTGCTCACACATGCTTTTTCAGTTCTGCCCACAAATGAGGTCAGGGCTTTGTGATGGCCACTCCAATACCTTGACTTTGTTGTCCTTAAGCCATTTTGCCACAACTTTGGAAGTATGCTTGGGGTCATTGTCCATTTGGAAGACCCATTTGCGACTAAGCTTTAACTTCCTGACTGATGTCTTGAGATGTTGCTTCAATATATCCACATCATTTTCATTCCTCATGAAGCCATCTATTTTGTGAAGTCCACAAGTTCCTCCTGCAGCTAAGCACAACATGACGCTGCCACCCCCGTGCTTCACGGTTGGGATGGTGTTCTTCGGCTTGCAAGCCTCCCCCTTTTTCCTCCAAACATAACGATGGTCATTATGGCTAAACAGTTCTATTTTTGTTTCATCAGACCAGTGGACATTTCTCCAAAACATATGATCTTTGTCCCCATGTGCAGTTGCAAACCGTAGTCTGGCTTTTTTATGGCGGTTTTGGAGCAGTGGCTTCTTCCTTGCTGAGCGGTCTTTCAGGTTATGTCGATATAGGACTGGTTTTACTGTTGTTCTGGGATTGATTTGCACTTTTCACACCAAAGTACGTTAATCTCTAGGAGACAGAACGCGTCCTCCTTCCTGAGCGGTATGACGGCTGCGTCGTCCTATGGTGTTTATACTTGCGTACTATTGTTTGTACAGATGAACGTGGTACCTCCAGGCGTTTGAAAATTGCTCCCAAGGATGAACAAGACTTGTGGAGGTACACAATTTATTTTCTGAGGTCTTGGCTGACTTCTTTTGATTTTCCCATGATGTCAAGCAAAGAGGCACTGAGTTTGAAGGTAGGTACACCTCCAATTGACTCAAATTATGTCAATTAGCCTATCAGAAGCTTCTAAAGCCATGACATCATTTTCTGGAATTTTCCAAGCTGTTTAACGGTACAGTCAACTTAGTGTATGTAAACTTCTGACCCACTGGAATTGTGATACAGTGAAATAATCTGTCTGTAAACAATTGTTGGGAAAATTACTTGTTATGTACAGAGTAGATGTCCTAACCAACTTGCTACAACTATAGTTTGCTAACAAGAAATTTGGAGTAGTTGAAAAACGAGTTTTAATGACTCCAACCTAAGTGTATGTAAACTTCTGACTTCAACTGTATATAACATTCTATTGGTTTCAAGAATTTTGTATAATTTAAAATGAGAAGTTTTGAATCCGGCGTCGTTTTGCGTGTCAATTCATGTGCCCTGGAATCGGTACATCAAATCTCTACCCAACTAACCTTTTTAGGACTCTGTCTTTCAAAGATAATTTGTAAAAATCCAAATAACTTCACTGATCTTTATTGTAAAGGGTTTAAACACTGTTTCCCATGCTTGTTTAATGAACATGCACCTGTGGAACGGTCGTTAATTGTCTACCGTCTGTAAGCTGTTAGTGTCTTAAAGTCACAGTTATGAAAACGTAGAACACTAAAGAGGCCTTTCTACAGACTTCTGGAGAAACACCTCTTCCATTTTTGTGGTAATGCTGCAATTAGTTGGTTGTAATTTTCGGTAGAACAGACATTTCCATATGTCTGCGTTAGCTGCATGTGTGTGACAACTCAACCAGTCCTATTTATGATATCATTTTTGAAGAATCACATTTTTTTTAAATTAAGGTTAATCAATGAGTATATTTGAGTTTAACCACAATATTTGTTGTAGTATTTGTTCTGTTCTTTCAGGTGGATTAAACTGAAATTGCATCCCACTTTCTAAGGCTTGTTTAAAAAATTGCGATATTTTGGAGATTTCATTTTCAAATAACCGAAAGTGAGCAGTTATCTGAATAAAGGGAAAAAGCCATTATTTACTATTTTACACCTAGTGTTACTATACTTATCTTTAACCCGTTTTTATAAGAGATTCTCCAAAATGGAAATATTCCATTTATATATAGATATATAGTACTTATATCTCCAATGTATCGTCCATGTAAAAAATAAACTGTCTGATTAGGATGAATAATATCTGACAGAACCTTATTAATTCTATGCGCCAAGCATTTTGCGTCACAACACTGAAGTGTAAGAGGTATGGTACTGGTATGTCACTGGCCACTGGTATGTCATCCAGCCCTGGAGTTTTCCTGGACTTAAAGGCTTTAATTGCATCAAGAAGTTCCTCTGTAATTTGGCCTTCACATGAGTCTTTATGTACAGATTAAAATGTTACCTTATTAATAGGGGAAAAATCCATACAATTAGCTTCGGTCAGTGGAGATGGAGGAGACAAACTAAAACATTCATAAAGTACTTTGCTTCCTCTTTAAAAATATCAAATCAAACTTTATTCGTCACATGCGCCAAATACAAGTATAGACTTTACCGTGAAATGGTTACTTACAAGCCCTTAACCAACAGTGCAGTTCAAGAAGAGTTAAGAAAATATTTTCCAAGTAGGTTTGTCGTGCCCTCTTCATGATTGTCTTGGTATATTTGGACAATGACAGTTCGTTGGTGATGTGGACACCAAGGAACTTAACTCTCGACCCGCTCCACTACAGCCCCATCGATCTTAATGGGGGCCTGTTCGGCCTGCCTTTTTCCTGTAGTCTGCGATCAGCTCCTTTGTATTGCTCACATTGAGGGAGAGGTTGTTGTCCTGGCACCACCCTGCCAGTTTTGACCTACTCCCTATAGGCCATCTCATCGTTGTCGGTGATTGTCGGACACTATTGTGTCGTCAGCAAACTTAATGTTGGAGTGGTGTTTGGCCACGCGGTCGTGGGTGAACAGGGAATACTGGAAGGGACTAAGTACACACCCCTGAGGGGCCCCAGTGTTGAGGATCAGTGTGGCAGACGTGTTGTTGCCTAGCCTTACCACCTGGGGGCAGCCCGTCTAGTCCCAGGGTCCTTAGCTTAGTGATGAGCTTCGTGGGCACTATGGTGTTGAACTCTGAGCTGTAGTCATTGAACAGCATTCTCACATAGGTGTTACTTTTGTCCAGGTGGGAAAGGACAGTGTGGAGTGCAATAGCGATTGCATCATCTGTGGATCTGTTGGGGCGTATGTGAATTGGAGTGGGTCTAGGGTGTCCGGGAGGATGCTGTTGATGTGAGCCATGATCAGCCTTTCAAAGCACTTCATGGCTACTGACATGAGTGCCATGGGGCGGTAATCATTTAAGCAGGTTACCTTCGCTTCCTTGTGCACAGGATGGTGGCCTGCTTGAAACATATAGGTATTACAGACTTGGTCGGGGAGAGGTTGAAAATATCAGTGAAGACACTTGACAGTTGGTCAGAGCATGCTTTGAGTACACGTCCTGGTAATCCGTCTGGCCCCGCGGCTTTGTGAATGTTGACCTGTTTTAAAGGTTTTGTTCACATCGGCTACCAAGAGCGTTATCGCACAGTCATCCATAACTGGTGGTGCTCTCGTGCATGCTTCTGTGTTGCTTGCCTCGATGCAAGCATAAGGTATTTAGGTCATCCGGTAGGCTCTTGTCACTGGGCAGCTCACGGCACTGGGCAGCTCGCATCTGGGTTTCCCTTTGTAGTCCGTAATAGTTTTCAAGCCCTGCCGACGAGCATCAGATCCGGTGTAGTAGGATTCAATATTAATCCTGTATTGACGCGTGTTTGATGGTTCGTCTGAGGGCATAGTGGGATTTCTTATAACCGTCCGGATTAGTCTCCCGCTCCTTGAAAGCGGCAGCTCTAGCCTTTAGCTCAATGCGGACGTTGCCTGTAATCCGTGGTTTCTGGTTGGGATCTGTACGTACAGTCACTGCGGGGACGACGACATCGTCGTCGATGCACTTATTGATGAAGCAGATTGATTGAGGTGGTATACTCCTCAGCGCCATTGGATGAATCCTGGAACATATTCCAGTCTGTGCAAGCAAAACAGTCCTGTGTTGTAGCATCTGCGTCATCTGACCGCTTCAGTATTGAGCGAGTCACTGGTACTTCCTGCTTTAGTTTTTGCTTGTAAGCAGCAGTCAGGAGGATGGAATTATGGTCAGATTTTCCAGGAGGTGGTCAGGGGAGAGCTTTGTATGCATCTCTGTGTGTGGAGTAAGGGTGGTCTAGAGTTCTTCTTTCCTTTTTTTTTCTTTTTTTTTTTTCTCTGGTTGCATGTGACAAATTTGGTAAAACTGATTTAAGTTTGTCAGCATTAAAGTCCCCGGCCACTAGGAGCGCCGCTTCTGGGTGAGCATTTTCTTCTTTACTTATAGAGTTGGTTGAGAGCTGTCTTAGTGCCAGCTTCGTTCTGTGGTGGTAAATAGATGGCTACGAATAATATAGATGAGAACTCTCTTGGTAGATAGTGTGGTCTACAGCTTGTCATATGGTACTCTACCTCAGGTAATTTCCTTTGTTTAATATGGACTCTTTTGACCTAAATTGCTTTCGTTTTAATAGGTGAGTACTGAATTGCATGGCCTCTAAAGGCACTATTAAAAGTGTCCCATACAATAAGGGGATCTGCTGTACCCATGTTCTGTCAGGAAAAAGTCAGTTAGAAATTATTCTGTCCTAGTTAACAAGTTATCATCCAGTAGGCTTGGATTAAATTTCAAATATCCTCTCCCATGTGGAAATTCTGTAAGAGTAATATATATGCCAATACTAGGCTGTTTAACAAAAGGAAAGTTTGAAATGGGTAAATTTTAGATACAAATTTTGATTACAACGTGCGCATTGGTGCTAGTTTTAACGGAATAGCCTACAATGTTTTTTCAGGTCAGATTTACTCGAGGCATAGGCTACAACCCAGTGTATCCATACAGGTTCACAGTGCAGATCAAACGGAGGTAGTGTACCGTTACAACCCGAGTATTAATAAGATGTGTTGGCACATCTGTAGGTATTATGCTAGGTCTGGGTGATATATCATGAATACCGGTATGGATTTTTACAATACCGTATATAACAATATGTTGATGCAGTGCTTAGTTAAGTGAGCCCCATGCTCAGGTGGGCAAGGTAGTTGCCATGTTGAGGATGGATGTATGGAAAAGGGATTTGAAAGAAGATTTCATCTCATCTCGCTCTCCTTCTGTGTGTTTTTTTTTTTAGTCAGGTGAAGAAGTCTACGCTGAACCCCAACGCCAAAGAGTTCGTCTTCAAGGCACCCATGACCCTGGTCTGTCACACACACACACACACACACACACACACACACACACACACACACACACACACACAGGAAAGTAGTTGAGAACAAGTTCTCTCTCAACCTGTTTGGCCAGGAGTTCAAATGAAATTTTATTGGTCACATACACATGGTTAGCAGATGTTAATGCGAGTGTAGTCAATTGCTTGTGCTTCTGGTTCCGACAGTGCAGTAATATCTAACAATTACTTAATACACATATCTAAAGGGGTGAATGAGAATATGTACATATAAATATATGGATGAGCGATGGCCGAGTGACACAGGAATGGTGAAATAGATGGTATAAAATACAGTATATAAATATGATATGAGTAATGTAAACATTATTTTTAAAGTGACTAGTGATCCATTTGTTAGTGGCCAGTGATTGGGTCTCAATGTAGGCAGCAGCCTCTGAGTTAGTGATTACTGTTTAGCAGTCTGATGGCCTTGAGATTGAAGCAGTTCTTCAGTCTCTCGGTCACAGTTTTGATGCACCTGTACTGACCTCGCCTTCTGGATGGTAGTGGTGTGAACAGGCAGTGGTTGTTGTCCTTGATCTTTTTGTCCTTTTGACATCGGGTGCTATAGGTGTCATGGAGGGCAGGTAGTTTGCCCCCGGTGATGCGTTGTGCAGACCGCACCAACCTCGTGGTTGTGGGCGGAGTAGTTGCCGTACCAGGCTGTGATACAGCCCGATAGGATGCTCTCGATTGTGGATCTGTAAAAGTTAGTCAGGGTTTTGGGCGACAAGCAACATTTTCTTCGTCCTCGAGATTGAAGAGGTGCTGTTGTGCCTTCTTTACCACACTGTCTGTGTGGGTGGACCATTTCAGTTTGTCAGTGATGTGTACACCGAGGAACTTAACTTTCCACCTTCTCCACTGCTGTCCCTTCGATGTGGATAGGGTGGTGCTCCCTCTGCTGTTTCCTGAAGTCCACGATCATCTCCTTTGTTTTGTTGACATTGAGTGAGAGGTTGTTTTCCTGACACCACACTCCGAGTGCCCTCACCACCTCCCTGTAGGCTCTCGTCGTTGTTGGTAATCAAGCCCACTACTGTTGTCATCTGCAAATTTGATGATTGAGTTGGAGTGCGTGGCTGAGCAAGGAGTACAGGAGAGGGCTGAGCACGCACCCTTGTGGGGCCCCAGTTGAGGGTCAGCAAAGTGGAGATGTTGTTTCCTACCTTCACCACATGGGGCCGTCAAAGTCCAGGACCCAACTGCACAGGGCGGGGTTGAGGCTCAGGGTCTCCAGCTTGATGATGAGCTTGGAGGGTACTATGGTGTTGAATGCTGAGCTGTAGTCAATGAACAGCATTCTTACATAGGTATTCCTCTTGTCCAGATGGGATAGGGCAGTGTGATGGCGATTGCATCGTCTGTGGACCTGTTTGGGCAGTATGCATACTGAAGTGGGTCTAGGGTGGCCGGTAAGGTGGAGGTGATATGATCCTTGAATAGTCTCTCAAAGCACTTCATGATGACAGAAGTGAGTGCTACGGGGCGGTAGTCATTTATTTCAGTTGTTCCTGTACCCAAGAAGGCAAAGACAAGGGTGGCCATCAGACCGGTATAGGGAGCGATTGAATATGTCCGTAAACACACCAGCCATCTGGTCTGCGCATGTTCTGAGGACGCGGCTAGGGATGCCGTCTGGGCCACCAGCCTTGTGAGGGTTAACACGTTTTAAATGTTTGACTCACGTCAGCCACGGAGAGGGGGGTGGGGGGGCGCAGTTCTTGTTAGCAGGCCGCGACGGTGGCACTGTATTATCCTCAAAGCGGGCAAAGAAGGTGTTTAGTTTGTCTGGAAGCGTGACGTCGGTGTCCGTGATGTGGCTGGTTTTCTTTTTGTGTTCTGTGATTTCCTGTAGACCCTGCCACATTCGTCTCGTGTCTCAGCTGTTGAATTGCGACTCCACTTTGTCCCTGTTCTGGCATTTCGCTTGTTTGATTGCCTTGCGGAGGGAATAACTACACTGTTTATATTCAGCCATATTCCCAGACCTCTTTCCATGGTTAAATGCGGTGGTTATTGCTTTCAGTTTTGCACAAATGCCGCCATCCATCCAAAGTTTCTGGTTAGGGTCCGTTTAAATAGTCAGTGGGTACATCTCCAATGCACTTCTTTATAAACTCACTCACCGAGTGAAAAGTAAAAAAGTAAAAAGTGAAGTGAAAAAGTGAAAAGTATATAAAAAGTAAGACGAACGTATGTACTCACTACTGTAAAGCCACTCTAGATAAGAGCGCCTGCTAAATAACGAACACGTAAATATCATCACTATCTGAACATTAAGATTTTTAATTAAATAAACTCCAGTGAGGCTGGCGTGACGTCGGTGTCCGTGATGTGGCTGGTTTTCTTTTTGTGTTCTGTGATTTCCTGTAGACCCTGCCACATTCGTCTCGTGTCTCAGCTGTTGAATTGCGACTCCACTTTGTCCCTGTTCTGGCATTTCGCTTGTTTGATTGCCTTGCGGAGGGAATAACTACACTGTTTATATTCAGCCATATTCCCAGACCTCTTTCCATGGTTAAATGCGGTGGTTATTGCTTTCAGTTTTGCACAAATGCCGCCATCCATCCAAAGTTTCTGGTTAGGGTCCGTTTAAATAGTCAGTGGGTACATCTCCAATGCACTTCTTTATAAACTCACTCACCGAGTGAAAAGTAAAAAAGTAAAAAGTGAAGTGAAAAAGTGAAAAGTATATAAAAAGTAAGACGAACGTATGTACTCACTACTGTAAAGCCACTCTAGATAAGAGCGCCTGCTAAATAACGAACACGTAAATATCATCACTATCTGAACATTAAGATTTTTAATTAAATAAACTCCAGTGAGGCTGGCGTAGGGTGTGAAATGCAGTGTCAATTAAATGGATTTGTGAACTAAAGTACTTCTATAATACAGCTGTTCTGTACACTTCATAAAAAAACAAATGTATGAGTTTCAATACGAACAACAGACATGAAGTCTCAACTAGTTGTCGTTGACAGTGCCAAATGTACTTGAGCATTCAAAATAGATTACCTGAACTGATGGTGGTATACTACAGTGCTATTAAGTTTCTGTATACGCATAGATCGATGTTGTTCTGAGGCTGACCGGAACATATCCCAGTCCATGTGATCAAAACAATCTTGAAGCGTGGATTCCGATTGGTCAGACCAGCGTTGAATGGTTCTAGTCACTGGTACGTCCTGTTTGAGTTTCTGCCTATAAAACGGTAGGAGCAAGATGGCATCGTTGTCAGATTTGACGTGAGAGGGAGTATGCATCGCGGAAGTTAAAGTAGCAGTGGTCTAGTGTATTACCCCCGCGTGTAGTGCAATCAATATGCTGATAGAATTTTAGGTAGCCTTGTTCTCAAATTTGCTTTGTTAAAATCCCCAGCTACAATAAATGCAGCATCAGGATATCTGGTTTCCAGTTTACATAGAGTCCAGTGAAGTTCCTTGAGGGCAATATTGGTGTCTGCTTGAGGGGAAACAGCTGTGACGATAACTGATGAGAATGCTCTTGGAAAGTAATATGGCCAGCATTTGATTGATTGAGGAATTCTAGGTCGGGTGAGCTGAAGGACTTGAGTTCCTGTATGACGTTATTAATCATGAAGCATACACCCCCGCTCTTCCCAGTGGGGTGTTTCTCTGTAGGCTCGATGCATGGAGAAGCCCAGTGGCTGGACCGATTCCGACAACATATCCCGCCCGAGAGAGCCATGTTTCCGTGAAACAGAGAATGTTACATTCTCTGTCTCTCTGGAAGGCAACCCTTGCTCGAATTTCGTCTACCTTTGTTATCAAGAGACTGGACATTGGCGAGTAGTATGCTCTGGAGCGGTGGACGATGTGCACGTCTATGGAGTCTGACCAGGAGGCCGCTCCGTCTGCCCCTTCTGCGGCGCCGTTGTTTTGGGTCGGCTTCTGGGATTAGATCCATTGTCCTGGGTGGTGGTCCAAACTATATGTTCAGACACATACACCAAATGTAACTGTGTGATTTGTTCAGCTAAACACACGCTTACTTACATTATCTCACAAACCAACCTAAACTGTGCGAGTTCTCTCCTCCCCAGGTGAAGCCGTCCCCAGCCCCCACCCCCCCGCGGCCCACTCCTCCCAGCCCCTCCGTGGTGCTCCAGCCCCCCCCGGGACAACAGGCCATCTACAGCACCCCCTACCTGTCCTACCTCTCCCCCGTACAGATACAGGGACACTCTGTGCAGGTATGACTAGGACTGAGGCTGTGCGTGTGACTCTCTGTGGAAAAATAAGCATTCGTGTGTCTGGGGTGTTGAAAAACAAATGGTGTGTATACATTTGAGGTTCGGGGTCTAACTGTCATTTGTTTCCCAGGCTCCTCAGATGTATCAGTACACCATGTCTACAGTCCAGCAGGGGAAGTATCCCAGATCTAAAGGTACTCACACCATTCTGTTGCCTAATCAATGGGTTGGTCGCAACACTGTCATAACCTTTCTATCTCTATTCAATGTAACGCTCTTTTTAATTTAGCAACTCTGGAACATTTGAAATCAACAAGTAAAGAACTATAGACTAAAGTTATGATCAGTATGTTAATAACTCTCTCCCCCCCCCCCCCCCCAGGCCAGGTGGTAGGACCTCGTCCGGACCACCACGGCTCTTCTCAGCCCCAGATGCTCCAGGCTGCAGCGTCTGCAGCAGGCCCTCCCCTGGTGGCCTCCCCCTACCCCCAGGCCTACCTGCAGTACAGTCAGGTCATCCAGGGCATGCCCCACTACCCCGGACAGGTAGTTAACTACCACGCTGATGTTGCTAATGCTAACCAGTCCACAATGTGTGTTGTGGATGGAGGTTTTGTTTCAATAGAAGCCTGACTTGCACAGGAAAAAAATTGTTTATTTTGTTCATGTCATTAGATGTTCTTATATTCCCTTTTCTCACTCTTTTTTTTCCTCTTCTCTTTCGTTCTTCCTCCCCTTTCGTTCTTTATTCGCTCGTTCTCTTTCTTGCTTGCTCTCTTCCCCCCCGTGCTAGCCGGTGTACTCCATGCTGCAGGGTGGGGCCAGGATGCTGACTCAGGCGGGCCACCCCCAGGCTCTGGGCCCTCAGTACCCTGGACAGACAGAGGGTCCCCCGGGACCACAACAGGCCATGTATGGTAAGATAACGCACCGTTTCAGTTTAAAAGTATACTCGGCAAGACTTCATTTTAGTTGTGTGCAGGACATGGTCCTGCTTAGACAGTCGCATTAATACATTTAATTTCTTCTAAGATTGCCATTGTTCATGGTTCTTTGGTTTGTAAATGATGTTTGAATCCACATACTTGAGGTTCAAGTTAGTCTTCCATCTGTCTCTTAGCCTCCCAGCAGTTCTCCCACCATTCTAGCTCCATGCACCCTCCCCAGCCCTCCAGCACCCCTACTGGGAGCCAGCCCCCTCCCCAGCACACTGCCCCCAGCCCTGGGCACGGACAGGTAAACCAACCAGCCCAACTGTGTGTGTGTGTGTGTGTGTGTGTGTGTGTGCATGCATGTTTGTTTTGTCACAAACACTGGACAGGTGCAGTAAAATGTTGTTGTTTTTTACTGGTTCAGCCATAGTAGTACGGCTTCTTTGCTCAGGGGCACATGGACAGATTTTTCACTTCGTCGGCTCCGGTATTCAAACCAGCAATCTTTCGCTTACTGGCCCAACGCTGTAACCGTTAGGCTGTGTGTGTGGGGGAGCGATTCACGTACTGGTGTAGGATCGATTCTGTCTTATCAGTGATTTGTGCTCGCCAGAGGTAGCCTGACTGCCATTAGGTACCGAGATGAGATCCTCAGACCCCTTGTGAGACCATATGCTGACACATGCACATTTGTGGCCTGCTGGAGGTCATTTTGCAGGGCTCTGGCAGTGCTCCTCCTGCTCCTCCTTGCACAAAGGCGGAGGTAGCGGTCCTGCTGCTGGGTTGTTGCCCTCCTACGGCCTCCTCCACGTCTCCTGATGTACTGGCCTGTCTCCTGGTAGCGCCTCCATGCTCTGGACACTACGCTGACAGACACAGCAAACCTTCTTGCCACAGCTCGCATTGATGTGCCATCCTGGATGAGCTGCACTACCTGAGCCACTTGTGTGGGTTGTAGACTCCGTCTCATGCTACCACTAGAGTGAAAGCACCGCCAGCATTCAAAAGTGACCAAAACATCAGCCAGGAAGCATAGGAACTGAGAAGTGGTCTGTGGTCACCACCTGCAGAACCACTCCTTTATTGGGGGTGTCTTGCTAATTGCCTATAATTTCCTCCTTTTGTCTATTCCATTTGCACAACAGCATGTGAAATTTATTGTCAATTAGTGTTGCTTCCTAAGTGGACAGTTTGATTTCACAGAAGTGTGATTGACTTGGAGTTACATTGTGTTTTAAATGTTCCCTTTATTTTTTTGAGCAGTGTATATATATATGTGTACTTTACTGTATTTATACTTGGAATATTTATTATTTTAAATTACTGGAAGCCGTTTTACCAGCTTGAGGCCCCTAATTCAGTGTTTTACCATTAGCACCGGCTAATCAGTCGGTCCTACTCATTTTCAACTCTCTACTTTTTCCACTTAGTTAATTAACTAGGCTACTTGTCATGTGAAAGTTTCAATTCGCTAGTCCACCGAACCCTCTATTGATAGGATAGGCGCCTGTCAATCACAAAGCGAGCGCTGATGGGTAAACCGTCTGCAGTCTGTCCCGCCTGGGGTTGGTTGCATTTAAATGTCTTTACACGGAGGAGGGAGAGCGCCAGATGAATGTGGATTTGCTCGTCCCATGTAATGTAAGTGGTAACGATGAGTCGAAATCCACTTAGACTAATTGTTTTCTTGGACATTTAATTTATTTTCGTTAGCGTTTCACATAGCCAGCCACGCAGCGTCGCGTCGCATGGGCTATTTAGCCTAGCGTTACTGTGCTTTGATTGACAACTGACCAGCAAGTGTTGACTAGTTTTTAAAAGTTGTCGAACTGACTGTATAAAGTCGATATTTATCCCTTTGCCATTCATAAACCATGCAAAACAAAATATTTCGTAGGATGTCGAGGATTGCCCGACAGTGACTGACTCGTCAGTCAGTGTATACTATCGCATCGGTTCATTTGGCTCCTTAATTTGCATGGGCTACTGGTAGGCCTAGGATCTTCGGCGATTATCTGCAGATACGTTATGAAAACATTAGATGAAGATGGTGAATCATCGCTGCAGCAATAGGTAGTGGAGAGCCTCATTCTGGTCCAAATATAATTAGGGCCCTCATAGAATCCAGGCATTAAAACAGAATTCAATAATATTCAGAAATGTATTGACCTTAGTAAGGAATCAGCTAAAAGTATTGATTCAAAGATGACGATTAGTTGATCATTTGAATCAGCGGTCTTGTGCTAGGGCAAAAATGTGTACCCCTTTGGGTCCACAGGACCAGGATTACGAAACACTGATTTGACCTTTAATTAATTTACGATAATGTGTGTGTGTGAATATAGTGTTTGCCTCATTGTTGTGTATCACGAGTGTAATTTCCTAACATACTTCCCTTCATCTTTTCAGCCGGGCCAGGGAGGCCCCCAGCCCCAGTCCATGTACCACTCTGGGCCCCTGCCAGCGCCCACACCCCCTAACATGCCCCCTGGCCACAGCTCTCCCCAGGCCTCTTACCCCATGCAGGGCTACAGCCTGCCCACCCACCAGCCCATGGCCCAACACTACCCCGGCCTGGGACAGCTCACACAGGTAAACACCAGACTACTCAAGACCCACAGCCCACATACATTCAACTCTCCAGAGAGAGGAGAGAGTAACAGATTTAAGCAAACAGTGATGCTAAGTCAAACAATGTGAAAATATCAGGATGTAGCACAAGTCAGTATTTTTGTTTCAATTGCGTAAGGCCAATACAAGCTTCACGCTGTTGATCTACATGTGTCGGTGTGTTTTTTTAAGCAGTGGACACCAGCTGGTAACATTATGCCCTTGCCAGTCCGTGTTTCCTAGACTCCCATTCACAAGTCTTCTCATTTGTGGTGAAAAGAGTTACGTTAATCTTCCCTTGCTAGTCGTAACTAGCTGGCTTTAACCTGGCTAAAAACATAGCAAACTAGCTAGCCTTTTAGCTTACCACATCTCCTTGTGAAATAATCATATTTAAATATAGTATGCCCTGGTAAATATTGTTATACTTGCCAGTAACCTACATCTCAATTTGATATGCTGCTTTAATGTATTTTCTCCCATATCAGGAGAAAAGGCACATGGCTACTAGCTGTTTTTACGGTTTCAAAATGGCCTGGAATCAGTTATTACTTCAACAAAATACACTTTTGTGGGGATTCTAATAAGGCAACAATGTTTTGTTTAAACAGTCGCTGAGATTAGTTGGTTATCAATACAAAATACTACTTTGCATAGCCTATGTAGATCAGATCAAGGAACAGTCATTGTAAATAAGATTTTGTTCTTAACTGACTTGCCTAGTTAAATAAAATGTTTTATCAAGGAACCAAGCAACAGCGTCATTGCCTACACAACACTGTAGAGCCCTGCACTGGCATGAACTTTAAGCCTGAGCCCTTACCTATGCCTATGATGTTCAGGCCCTACCCTACCCAGGCCCGATTGCTTTTGCCAAATTTAAAGTCCCGGCCCTGTCCGAAATAACTTCCTCCATTAGCTGCTCCAGTCACTCGCTCCCTGCGCACAGCTAGTTCTGCTTATGGTGGCTCTGTCTAAGTATCGATAACTACGGTTCAGCTGGTGCTGCTCTGCTTGATGATGAGACATGAGTGCTGATTTGGCTTCTTTTGGTCACTCTAAACTGACAGCTCAAGGTACATTATATTCTGTGAAATTCTTTCTTATATTTGATGTTGAAGCACTTCTGACATGTCATGATCTTAGTCAGGCCTTTCAGTTAGCAGAGCTCTTAACACTGCCCCCACAATGAACTCTTTGTAGTACGATTGAGCTGCGCCAAAAAGTCCATAGTAACGAAGGTAGGACTACGTTCTACAAAGAGCCACCCATTTTGCGCTCTGAATCTTTCCATCTCCGTAAGTCTGTAGACCACTAGTCTTAAATTTTAAATATGGTTGTTAGAAAGGGATGACACCATCTTGCCCCCTCTCGCTCCAGGCCCATGTTGCCCAAGGTATGTCTGGCCCCCACCACCCAGGAGGCCACGGCCCGCCCCAGATGATGCTGCACTATGCCCCACCCCCACAGCAAGGCCCAGGCTCAGCCCAGCAGCACGGCCCTCCCCCCCAGCAGGGGGCACACCAACACTACTACATCCAACATCCACAGGGTAAGTAACTTCAAGTCATAGAGCTAAACATCTCCAATAGAAATTAGCTTTACATTTCCAGATCTTCTTCAGTGACTGTTGTTCTGTGTTCTAGCTGTACAAGTGCAGGCTCACCCCACCCAGCAGCTCTCCTTCCACCCCCCTGGAAACTGACACCCCTACCTACACCTAGAGGACCACAGAAGAAGCAGGAGACAGGATAGAAGAGGGGAGCTGAGGACAGGGAGCTGATGCCCCCAGTCCCTCCCTGAGTCTTATGACTGACGCAATCCCATTGAGGAACACAATCAAGTTGTTCGCTGATTGGCTAAACTAGTCTGAGAACTGAAGCCCCCCCTCTGGAACCACTGCCGCCACACTTCACTCTCCTCTCGCCCACAAAATAAGCAACTTTTTTCCCCTCCTGTTTTTTAAGCCAGAGTTCTAAGTCAAAGAGAGCGAGAGAGAAGAGGGCTTGTCAAAGGCTCCCATTCTGCTTCTTGGTTAAGGACAGAGAGAAAAAATAGGTTTTGTTTTTATGAAAGCCTAGAAAGACTGAGTTGTCCTCACTAGCTGGTTCCATTTTTAAGTTGAGAGGATTGACATGGCGAAAGCATCGTCTCACAGGACTTATCACAATGAAACTTGCTAACTTTTAACCCCAACCTACTCCCCTTTCTCCTTTTACAGGTAACCATTAATAAATAAACTTAAAATACAAAAAATGAAAAAAATCATAAAAATAAAGTTTACTCAACCTCAAATACCGCCAGAACTCTTATTTTCTGTGCAAGGGCGAAATTATTGAGAAGGAATCTTGTTAATTTAGATGTGTGTGTGTATATATATATATATATATAACAAACAAGCATTTGTGAATGATCATTATACTGATTTTGAACCACTAATCTTTAATAGTAAACTATATGCCACCCATATCGGCTTCAATTCATTCAGAAAACATCACACAATGGTTCATAAGCCCTATTCGCACAGGACTAGTATTACTATAGAACATCGGCTATGTAATTATTACTCCAGCTTGTCTGTTTTTCCAAACTGCCCCTAATTATTTTTTCTTCCTCATTCAAATATGATGGAAGCCTGGAGGCTCTTCTAGGCATGAAGATATTTCACGTCTCGGGATAGCCTAATATTGACCTAATGGCTTTCAGTTTATAGAAAGGCAATTAACAAACATATTGGCACAATATTGTCCACTTCATATTTTAAAAGAACTATGGCACTAAGTTGATGTGACAAAAGTTCATTCATCAAAGCATCGATTTGTTCATGTTCTTTCCCAAACTGGGTGCAGCACCTGTTACTCTAATATCCCTCAACACAGGGATGACGGGATAAGTTATCAGAGGACCTGAGAGTTTGCCAAAAAACCTTGGCTAAAATGACTAAATGGCAGATTTGGACGGGACAAATTACAGATGTGGTGATTTGTGCTTGTGCACATTACATTAACTGAGCTCCCCCAGTAAAACGCATCCTGTCCGAATAGGGCTATAGATTATGGCAAAGCATTTCCTATATTGTGATTTTTTTTTTTTTTCAAAACAGGTTTGAATCCACAGTAAAAAAGAAATACAGCTAAGAGAAAATGAGTAAACTAGAACGAACATTCTCAGGAGTCGTCAGAAAATCCATACATTGAAAACAATGCCGTGGCCTACTGCCCTTCGACACCACCTCTTTCCCCACTGTCATCCTTTCTCTTCAATAGTCAGGAAAGAGCTTAAAAATATTTATGGTTATAGCTGGTAGCTCACACTCAAGCAGCTGGGGCACCAAGAGATGTGTTCGAAGGCATTTGCCCTTCACCATACAATAAAACTTAGAACATGTCCTCCCTAGGCCTTAATTATTACTGCATAGTTCGGAGGTGGCTGGTGGATGAGGTTAAGGTCTTTTGAAATGTTTCATCAGCCACAGCAGTGAGTTGCACAGTGCTCTTGTCCATATTGCAGAACCCCTATGTAGATGTTAGTTACGCTGTGTAGTCTTCCCTTTGAAACTTGGTTGCACACATGATAAATCCAGTAGTCGATCGACTCAATTCCCTCCCCGTCAGAATCTGCTACATGACGGGGAGGCTTCACATATCTAAGAGAAGAAAATACAAGTTAGTACCAACTTTGATGTAGAGCTGAGTTTCAGAATATCACCCACCTGCTAGGTTATTAGATGGTTTAGCAGTTAAATGGAACACTTTTAGCGAAACGAAATCTTATTAAAATCTGTATACACCCCCAGGAATTTGATTTTTGTTGGGAAAATTCTGAGCACTTGTGGTCATTTTCACAAATTCATAGAATGTTTGAATGATAGTAAGGCATTTGTGAAAATTGTAAAGCAATATAGAGTGGGAAAGCGGCCTTGTTTGGACAATTTAATTAAACAGCTGTCCTGTCCAGGACCAGAGTCTATGCAGACCGGTGCACCAAAGCCAATCAGAGCTACAGTAGGCCTATATGCAAATAATTAATTTGCCACACAGACCTGCCATCATTCTCTTTAAGCGACTGTGTGACTATAGGCCATAGCAACAGTGTGCCTTTAGATAATTAGAACGCATTTGCCAAAAGCCCCCTGAATGGATTTTTGCAAATATGTAAATACTACGGGAGTCCTCTTACATTTGGGAACTTCACAGTTCTATTGATGAAGCAACCATGAAAAGGTAGGCTCTCTCCCTCAGTTGCCTATGCACTTTAACAACTAATGCTAGCCATAGTGAGATTAGCCAAAATCCTAACGAAAGAACCGATAAACCCTCAAACTTTTTCAGATAGTTGGCCGTCAAAATCGTACTGATAAACGATGGGGAATAGTAGGCTGCTTGGCCAAACCCACGTTTTGACAACTGAATGGGCCGTTTATAATGCCCACTTACGTACACATGTTAAAATGCTATACGCATCCTATTAAAACGGAAATGTGTCCAGCCTTTGCTGCTAATCTTGCAGATGTGCATAATACGCTGCGACCCTAACGTCAAAAATTCCATTCTTTAAAAACTGCATGGATCACCAGTGCGGTTGAATGCAGCATGGTGCACTCAATGTATTGTAGTATACTCAATTTTAAAAATGGTTTTGTTAATTTGATATTCATTTAAAAAAAGAGAATATCCTCATTCTGTCTCGTTATCGTATAGAGATCGCAGCGTTGTCCGTCTCAATATGGTATGTGTACGCATGGGCAGTACCATTCAAATTTTGGTGGTTGCATGCAGATGTAGCGAAATGCTTGTATCATTGCAAATTGGGCATTATTGGTCAAGGATTTCTTAAACAATCTGAAAAGCTTTATACAAAGTTTATTTTTTATGTAATTTAATGACCCCAACCCCCATGTGCTCTTTATCTTATGTTGCTATCATGAAGCACTTCCCGCGTGAAACGAATTAACGGTAAAATGGCTGAATTGATAAGCAAAAAAAACAAGCGATTAATAGGATTAAGTTTAGTGTTTTGTGTTTGTTCGTTCTGTTTTATTACCATGACAAGTATCACTGAATAATGCTCCCATAACATGTATTGTGACAAAGAACATATGTAATAAAAATGTGAATACTGTGTGTCACAAATGAGCATTTAAGGTAACATGAATACTACTGGTCACATATGAGCATACGTATTACACATACTGTATATAAGTCAAATGTCACATGAAAACAAATAATTGTATTTCTCAACATAAGTGACGTGTGGATACATATAATCATTTATTGCAGGTTTTGTTTTTTAGTTAACCATAAAGCTTTAAATACCGAAGCCAGACTGCAACATTTTAGTAGCCTGGCTTGTGGCATGTGTCTGTACACTCCCTCCACTGTGCGCTGTAAACAGGGCACATGAAAGCAGCGCAATTGAAGTTGAATTCACTGTTGTGAGTGCATCAAGCTGTAATTTCATTAAGTAAATGACAATCGTTGACTCATTTATACTTGCTTGTGAGTCCTATTCGGCCTGCGGGCCCATGTGTTTGACACGTGCGCAAACCTATTAACCACATTACGACTGACTTGTGATCATTGCTAGTTTGATTGTATTAACATTCCAAGCCTTAGTTACAGTTGTCCGTTTTTGTTCCAAATATTTAGTAATTGAAGATGAATCCCGAATGGGTGGAGGCAGCAAACAATGTACCTGGCCAGCTGTGATTTACAACCTGATTGCAATATATTTTGGACTACCAAGAAATGTATTGGTGAATATTATTCATGTATTTGTGTGTCTGTTTGTTGCTTCACAGGCCCTGCTGTTCCAAAAGGTGTATTTGTATCCATTTTTTAAAATGTCATTTTACTGTGGAATAGAGTTCCATGTAGTACTGTGCGCCTCCCATAGTCTGTTCTGGACTTGGGGACTGTGAAAAGACCTGGTGGCATGTCTTGTGGGGTATGCATGGGTGTCCGAGCTGTGTGCCAGTAGTTCAAACAGCTTAGTGTATTCTACATGTCAACACCTCTCACAAATAGTAGTGATGACGTCAATCTCTCCTCCACCTTGAGCCAGGAGAGATTGATATGCATATTTTTGTTAGCTCTGTATACATCCAAGGGCCAGCTGTGCTGCCTTGTTCTGAGCCAATTGCAATTTTGCTAAGGCCCTCTTTGTGGCACCTGACTAACAGTTTAACTTTACGTCCGTCCCCTCGCCCATACCCGGGCGCAAACCAGGGACCCTCTGTACACGTCAACTGACACCCACGAAGCATCGTTACCCATCGCTCCACAAAAGCCGCGGCCCTTGCAGAGCAAGGGGAACCACTACTTCAAGGTCTCAAAGCGAGTGACGTAACCGATTGAAACGCTATTAGCGCGCACCACCGCTAACTAGCTAGCCATTTCACATCCGTTACATGACTGAACAGTAGTCCAGATGTGACAAAACTAGGACCTGCCTTGTTGATGGTGCTGTTAAGAATGCAGAGCAGCGCTTTATTATGGACAGACTTATCCCCATACTAGCTACTGTTGTATGAATATGTTTTGACCATGACAGTTTACAATCTTGGGTTACTCCAAGCAGTTTATTCTCCTCAACTTGCGCAATTACCACATTCATTACAAGCTTTAGTTGAGGTTTAGTGAATGATTTGTACAAAATACAATGCTTTTAGTTTTTGAAATATTTAGGACAACCTTTTTCCTTGCCACCCATTCTGAAATTAACTGCAGCTCTTTGTTAAGTGTTGCAGTCATTTAAGTCGCTGTGGTAGCTGACGTGTATACGGTTGAGTCTTCCTCATACATAGACACACTGGCTTTACTCATGCCGTTAGTAAAGTAAGGGGTCTAGCCAGCTGCCCTGGGGAATTCCTGATTCTACCTGGATTTTTTTGGTGAGGCTTCCATTAAAGAACACTCTCTGTGTTCTGTTAGACAGGTAACTCTTTATCCACAATATAGCAGGGGGTGTGTAAAGCCATAACATTTTTTTCCAGCAGATTATGATCAATAATGTCAAAAGCCAAACAAAACAGCCCCCAATCTTTTTATCATCAATTTCTCTCAGCCAATCAGTCATTTGTGTAAGTGCTGTGCTTGATTAATGTCCTTCCTATAAGCATGCTGAAAGTCTGTTGTCAATTTGTTTACTGTGAAATAGCATTGTATCTGGTCAAACAATTTCTTCCCAAAGTTTACAAAGGGTTGGTAACGGGCTGATTGGGTCAGCTGTTTGAGCCAGTAAAGGGGGCTTTACTATCCTTAGGTAGGGGGATAACTGTTGCTTCCCTCTAGGCACACACTTTCCAATAGGCTTAAATTGAAAATATAGCAAATAGGAGTGGCAATAACATCCTATTATCCTCAGTAATTTTCCATCCAAGTTGTCAGACCCCAGTGGCTTGTCATTGTTGATAGACAAGAATAGATGGATGCATCTATTCTGCCAACAATGCCTTACTGTATTTTATTTATTTAACCAGGTAGGCCAGTTGAGAACAAGTTCTCATTTACAACTGCGACCTGGCCAAGATAAAGCAAAGCAGTGCGACACAAACAGAGTTACACATGAAATAAACAAACGTACAGTCATTATACAGTGTGTGCAAATGAAGTAAAATGTGGGAGGTAAGGAAATAAATAGGCCGTAGTGGTGAAATAATTACAATTTAACAATTAAACACTGGAGTGATAGGTGTGCAAGTAGAAATACTGGGATGCAAAGAAGCAAAACATATATATAACAATATGGGGGATGAGGTAGTTGGGTGGGCTATTTACAGATGGGCTATGTACAGGTGCAATGATCTGTAAGCTGCTCTGACAGCTGATGCTTAAAGTTAGTGAGGGAGATATGAGTCTCCAGCTTCAGTGATTTTTCCAATTCGTTCCAGTCATTGGCAGCAGAGAACTGGAAGGAAAGGCGGCCAAAGGAAGTGTTGGCTTTGGGGGTGACCAGTGAAATATACCTGCTGGAGCGCGTGCTACGAGTGGGTGCTGCTATGGTGACCAGTGAGCTGAGAAGGCTGGGCTTTACAGAGCAAAGACTTAGATGACCTGGAGCCTGTGGGTTTGGCGAAGAATATGAAGCGAGGGCCAGCCAACGAGAGCATACAGGCCGCAGTGGTGGGTAGTATATGGGGCTTTGGTGACAAAACTAATGGCACTGTGATAGACAATATCCAATTTGCTGAGTAGAGTGTTGGAGGCTATTTTGTAAGTGACATCGCCGAAGTCGAGGATCGGTAGGATAGTCAGTTTTACGAGGGTATGTTTGGCAGCATGAGTGAAGGATGCTTTGTTACTTAATAGGAAGCCAATTCTAGATTTACATTTTGAATTGGAGATGCTTAATGTGAGTCTGGAAGGAGAGTTTATAGTCTAACCAGACACCTAGGTATTTGTAGTTGTCCACATATTTTTAGTCAGAACCGCCCAGAGTAGTGATGCTAGACGGGCGGGCAGGTGCGGGCAGCGATCGGTTGAAGAGCATGCATTTAGTTTTACTTGCATTTAAGAGCAGTTGGAGGCCACGGAAGGAGTGTTGTATGGCATTGAAGCTTGTCTGGAGGTTTGTTAACACAGTGTCCAAAGAAGGGCCAGAAGTATACAGAATGGTGTCGTCTGCGTAGAAGTGGATCAGAGAATCACCCGCAGCAAGAGCAACATCATTGATATATACAGAGAAAAGAGTCGGCCCGAGAATTTAACCCTGTGGCATCCCCATAGAGACTGCCAGAGGTCCGGACAACAGGCCCTCCGATTTGACAAACTGAACTCTGAGAAAATTAGGGATGTGATCAGGACAACATAGAGTAATGGCTATGGGGAGGATAGGTCAGTTTCTATCAAATATGAGCAGAGAATAAGGTTGTGTCCCAAATGGCACCCTATCTACTTTTGACTAGGGTCCATAGGGCTCTTGTCAAAAGTAGTGCACTATATAGGGAATAAGGTGTCATTGGGACATAACCTATAGGCCTATGTGACGCCACACGGGGGTGGAAGAGGGACATTACTACTTCACAGGAGAGGCGGCATTTGAAAGAATATGGTGTAATTGCAGACCGCAACTCGGGTTGGCTCTTGATGTGGGTCTTCCCTGATATCAGGAAACGGCAATTGGTCAGTTCTGGTGTTATGAAACTGATGGTTTCTGGACACAGATGATTTGTTTACATAGCAGGTTAGGATAATTAACGTGGCAGGTTAGGAGACTAAGGTTAGGAAAAGGGTTAGATTTAGCTACAGTGAGGGTGTTCGATTAATCTCTCCCGTGCGCTTGTGTAGGCGTGTTTTTCACCAGTTGATTGCATTCGTTTCGGAACCGGGCTTCCTCCCGGCATGAGCCAGGCGCCCCCGTTCAAGTCCCACGGCGAAGTTGGCTCAAAACAAATTGACGTAGGATTCTGTGTTTTTACATGCAAAAGTGATTGCTTTTGAGCTTTATTAGGAAAGTACCATGGGAATGCAGATGCCTTGAGCAGTCTTACACGCCCACCATAACAGCTCAAGAGGACAGTGCTGATTTTCGTAGACACAGCACTCGTGACTGCAGAGCAAGTGAGATCCTGGACAAGTAAAGATACAGTACTGTCTAGAGTTAGAGAATATGTAGTAAGGGGATGACCACAACAAATAGAAGGGACTGAATTCACAGCAAACAGTGTCAGGTAAACAGAGTTGAGTGTACAGGATGGTTGTGTTTTGTGGGGAGCACAAGTTCTTTTTCCACAGCCAGGCTATCCTACAGCAGCTACATCAGAGTCACACGTATGAAAGCGTTGGTTAGGAGTTACTTGTGGTGGCCAAAACTAGATCAGGTGATAGACAATCTAGTCAAGACATGTAACATTTCAGGAACACAGAAAGGCACCAGCGCCACTCCACCCTTGGGAGTTTCCAGAGAAACCTTGGCGAAGATTGCACATAGATTACACAGGGCCATTCATGGGGAAAATATTCCTGATAATCATTGATGCACATTAAAAATGGATGGATGTGTATCCGGTTAGTTCTGCTTCATTCACGGCTACGACAGAGCTTTAGTAACCAAGGGATACCGGAGATGGTGGTGAGCGACAATGCAACCTGTTTCGAGTACAGAAACAACAATATTGTGCCTGTGACATCTGCTCCATATCATCAGTCTTCAAATGTACTGGTGGAACGCGCAGTACAGACACTCGAAGAAATTAAGAAAAGTGCAGAAGGGAGCATAGCAACAAAAGTGTCACGTGTTCTGTTCAGCTACAGAATAACATCTCAATCCACAACAGGACTTTTTCCTGCTGGAATGTTATTAGGTCGTAGACTACGCTCCACACTGGACCTAGTCTATCCAGACCTGAAAAGGAAAGTTGAACGCAAACAAAAGACAGAAAAAGAACCATGACAAACATGCCAAGGGCTGACATTTTGGAGAGTGGGACCCTGTCCTTATCTGAAATTTCAGTCATGGGAAAAGGGATTCCTGGATTCATAGACTCAGATGGTAAATTGGTTCGCAGACATGTCGATCAGATTCTTGACAGACGGGATGGAACTACAAGTGAGTTACCAGTTGTGATGGCAGAGAACAGGCTGTTCGTCAAGCTATCCAAGTGTTTCTTTGGTGCACATTCCACAGACCATAACAGAGGAAACAGTTCAACAAGAGGAGAATCCAGTTTGAGTCAAATACTCTGAGCCCGGCTCAGAAACAGCTGGTGGCTTTTCCACCGTTGAGAATGAACACTACCCCAAGTGTACGTTGTGCACAGAGGCACACAAAGTTTCCAAGCTGCTTTAAGGACTTTGAACTCTGAATAAGGGGGGGGGGGGGAAATGATGAATTGTTTTTAAAAGACAACTAAAAGACTCACAGTGAAATAAACTGAAGAGTTAAATACTTAGTTACCCAAGCATGTGAAAAAAATTGTGAATATGTGAAATGTCATGTTTATTGTTTACACTGACAGACTTGTTTAGATAAGTAGAGTACATACACTACCGTTCAAAAGTTTGTGCTCACTTATAAATGTCCATTTATAAATTTTACAAATTTTATAAAATTTGCTAATGCTAAATGCTAATGTTGTAAATGACTATTGTAGCTGGAAATGGCAGATTTTTATGGAATATCTACATAGGCGTACCGAGGCCCATTATCAGCAACCATCACTCCTGTGTTCCAATAGCACGTTGTGTTAGCTAATCCAAGTTTATAATTTTAAAAGGCTAATTGATCATTAGAAAACCCTTTTGCAATTATGTTAGCACAGCTGAAAACTGTTGTTCTGAATAAAGAAGCAATAAAACTGGCCTTCTTTAGACTAGTTGAGTATTTGGAGAATCAGCATTTGTGGGTTCGATTACAGGCTCAAAATGGCCAGAAACAAATAACTTTCTTCTGAAACTTGTCAGTCTAGTCTTGTTCTGAGAAATGAATGCTATTCCACGCGAGAAATTGGCAAGAAACTGAAGATCTCGTACAACGCTGTGTACTACTCCCTTCACAGAACAGCGCAAACTGGCTCTAACCAGAATAGAAAGAGTGGGAGGACCCGGTGTACAACTGAGCAAGAGGACAAGTACATTAGAGTGTTTAGTTTGAGAAACAGATGCCTCACAAGTGCCCAACTGGCAGCTTCATTAAATAGTACCCGCAAAACACCAGTTTCAACGTCAACAGTGAAGAGGTGACTCCGGGATGCTGGCCTTTATTCCGTTAGCAATAAGAGCTTAGGGAATGTCTTATGTTCGATATCGTTAAAAAAGGGTTTATTTGTGAAGATGTAATATTTAAATCTTAAGAGGGGAGGAATGGGGTATTAACTTCATTACACATACACATTACCAGGTTGTGTAGCACTTGAGTACCTATTGGTATCATTATTAGAGTATTGGAATGCACCCCAATACACACGTTGAGTGCAGCTGCGACTGCCTGCCTGTTACACCATGCTCCCGGTTAGTAATGAAGTAATCAGTTTATAATGAGCTACTACCTTAGTCCTCTCCCAAGGCATAAAGAGTTCCAAGGGTTATCACGACTGTTGAAAAAGCAGGGATTCCTGATTAATCAGGAAAAATCACATCCCTGAAAAGTTATATTCTATTCAATGTGTCAATGTGGGCCATACCTTTAGTATTGACATAGTCGTTGCCTTCGTCATCACTGTCATCACTCTTTTCCACATCGACATTCATATTGCCCTCTGCGCCACTGTTTTCTGTGAACACGCAAACACAGGCTTGAGGTATATACAGTGCATTCAGAAGAATTCAGAACCCTTCCCTTGTTTCACATTGTTACGTTACAGCCTTATTCTAAAATGGATGAAATAAAATAGAAATTCCTCATCAATCTAAACAATACCCCATAATGACAAAGCGAAAACAGGTTTGTAGAAATGTTTGCAAATTTATATATATATATATATTTTTTTTAAAAATACCTTATTTACATAAGTATTCAAACCCTTTGCTATGAGACTCAAAATTGAGGTCAGGTGCATCCCGTTTTCATCCTTGAGATGTTTCTACAACTTGATTGGAGTCCACCTGTGGTACATTCAATTGATTGGACATGATTTGGAAAGGCACACCTGTTTATATAATGTCCCACAGTTGACAGTGCATGTCAGAGCAAAAACTAAGCTATGAGGTCGAAGGAATTGTCCGTAGAGCTCCGAGACAGGATTGTGTCGAGGCACAGATCTGGGGAAGGGTACCAAAAAAATTCTGCAGCATTGAAGGTCCCCAGGAACACAGTGACCTCCATCATTCCTAAAATGGAAGAAGTTTGGAACCACCAAGACTCTTCCTAGAGCTGGCTGCCCGGCCAAACTGAGCAATCAGGGAAGGGCCTTGGTCAGGGAGGTGACCAAGAACCTGATGGTCATTCTGACAGAGCTCCAGAGTTCCTCTGTGGAGATGGGAGAACCTTCCAGAAGGACAACCATCTCTGCAGCACTCCACCAATCAGGCCTTTATGGTAGAGTGGCCAGACGGAAGCCACTACTCAGTAAAAGGCACGACAGCCTGCTTGGAGTTTGCCAAAAGGCACCTAAAGATTGAGATATCAGTTTATAATGAGCTACTACCTTAGTCCTCTCCCAAGGCATAAAGAGTTCCAAGGGTTATCACGACTGTTGAAAAAGCAGGGATTCCCGATTAATCAGGAAAGATTCTCTGGTCTGATGAAACCAAGATTAAACTCTTTGGCTTGAATGCCAAGCATCACATCTGGAGGAAACCGGACAACATCTGTAGGGTGAAGCATCATGCTATGGGGATATTTTTCAGCGCCAGGGACTGGGAGACTGGTCAAGATCTAGGGAAAAATGAATGGAGCAAAGTACAGAGACCCTTGATGAAAACCTTCTCCAGAGCACTCAAGACCTCAGACTGGGGCGAAGATTTACCTTCCAACAGGACAACGACCCTCAGCACACAGTCAAGACAACGCAGGAGTGGCTTCGGGACAAGTATTTGAATGTCCTTGAGTGGCCCAACCAGAGCCCGGACTTCAACCTGATCTAACATCTCTGGAGATATCTGAAAATAGCTGTGCAGAGTATCTGTAGAGAACAATGGGAGAAAGTCCCCAAATACATGTGTGCCAAGCTTGTAGCGTCATACCCACGAAGACTTGATGCTATAATAGCTGCCAAAGGTGCTTCAACAAAGTACTGAGTACAGCCTCTGAATACTTTTTAAAAAAGCGACAGTTAAAAAAATAAAAATAAACTGTTTTTGCTTTGTCATTATGGGGTATTGTGTTTAGATTGAGGAAAAATCGTAACAAAATGGGGAAAAAGTCAAGGGGTCTGAATACTTTCCGAAGGCACTGTATTGTCATGCATTTCTATCTTTTTATTGTTTATATTGTAATATCCATGTATTTAAGTGTTATTTGAATATCAATAAAAAAACTCAAAATATTTTAACCACAAGATGTCACAAAAGCCCTATTCGCAAGGGACTGGTATTACTATAGAACGTCAGTTATATAATTATTACCCCAGAATTTCAGTGTTTCCTGTTGACGATTTGGAGAGGATTAGTTTTAACAGACTGCCCCTGTAATTCTTTTTTTCCCTCATTCAAAATCGATCCCTTTATGACAGAAGTCTGGAGGCTCTGCTAGGCGTGAAGATATCTCAAATGTCTAGGGATAGCCTAACAATGACCTAATGGCCATCAGTTCGGAGAAAGTCTAAATATTAATGCATATTAATAAGAACCATGAACTGTAACCTATGCAGACGTTTAATTACCAGACTTATTTGGCAATTTATTATTAAATTTATGTTCTTACCCAAACTAGGTGCAGCATCTGTTAAAACTAATATCCCCTCAAAACACAGGGATGACGATCTGGGATAGTAATAAAGTGAACAGTTTATAAAGAGCTACTCCCTCACTCCTTCCAAGGCATAAAAGAGTTACATTGGTTATTACAACTGTCAAAAAAGCAGGGATTCCTGATTAAAATCATGAACATCCCTAAAAAGTTATATTCTATTCAATGTGCCAACGTGGGCCATACCTTTAGTATTGACATAGTCGTTGCTGCCTTCATCACTGTCATCACTCTTTCCCACGTCGACATTGATATTGACCTCCGCGCTATTGTTTTCTGTGAACACAAAACACACACAGGATTGAGGTATACAGTCGGGGCCAAAAGTTTTGAGAATGACACAAATATTAATTTCCACAAAGTTTGCTGCTTCAGTGTCTTTAGATATTTTTGTCAGATGTTACTATGGAATACTGAAGTATAATTACAAGCATTTCATAAGTGTCGAAGGTTTTTATTGACAATTACATGAAGTTGATGCAAAGAGTCAATATTTGCAGTGTTGACCCTTCTTTTTCAAGACCTCTGCAATCCGACCTGGCATGCTGTCAATTAATTTCTGGGCCACATCCTGACTGATCGCAGCCCATTCTTGCATAATCAATGCTTGGAGTTTGTCAGAATTTGTGGGTTTTTGTTTGTCCACCCGCTTCTTGAGGAAGTTCTCAATGTGATTAAGGTCTGGGGAGTTTCCTGGCCATGGACCCAAAATATTGATGTTTTGTTCCCCGAGCCACTTAGTTATCACTTTTGCCTTATGGCAAGGTGCTCCATCATGCTGGAAAAGGCATTGTTCGTCACCAAACTGTTCCTGGGTGGTTGAGAGAAGTTGCTCTCGGAGGATGTGTTGGGACCATTCTTTATTCATTTCTGTGTTCTTAGGCAAAATTGTGAGTGAGCCCACTCCCTTGGCTGAGAAGCACCCCCACACATGAATGGTCTCAGGATGCTTTACTGTTGGCATGACACAGGACTGATGGTAGCGCTCACCTTGTCTTCTCCGGACAAGCTTTTTTCCGGATGCCCCAAACAATCAGAAAGGGGATTCATCAGAGAAAATTACTTTACCCCAGTCCTCAGCAGTCCAATCCCTGTACCTTTTGCAGAATATCAATCTGTCCCTGATGTTTTTCCTGGAGAGAAGTGGCTTCTTTGCTGCCCTTCTTGACACTTGGCCATCCTCCAAAAGTCATCACCTCACTGTGCGTGCAGATGCACTCACACCTGCCTGCTGCCATTCCTGAGCAAGCTCTGTACTGGTGGTGCCCCGATCCCGGTGCCCCGATCCTGCAGCTGAATCAACTTTAGGAGACGGTCCTGGCGCTTGCTGGACTTTCTTGGGCGCTCTGAAGCCTTCTTCACAACAATTGAACTGCTTTCCTTGATGATCCGATTAATGGTTGATTTAGGTGCAATCTTACTGGCAGCAATATCCTTGCCTGTGAAGCCCTTTTTGTGCAAAGCAATGCGATGACGAAAAGCGATGACGGCACGTGTTTCCTTGCAGGTAACCATGATTGACAGAGGAACAATGATTCCAAGCACCGCCCTCCTTTTGAAGCTTCCAGTCTGTTATTCGAACTCAATCAGCATGACAGAGTGATCTCCAGCCTTGTCCTTGTCAACACTCACACCTGTGTTAACGAGA
Source organism: Salvelinus namaycush (assembly GCF_016432855.1). Classification (NCBI taxonomy): domain Eukaryota; kingdom Metazoa; phylum Chordata; class Actinopteri; order Salmoniformes; family Salmonidae; genus Salvelinus; species Salvelinus namaycush. Next base: position 44,819,092 of record NC_052314.1, on the reverse strand, counting down.
GAATCACTGACATGATGTCAGCTGGTCCTTTTGTGGCAGGGCTGAAATGCAGTGGAAATGTTTTTTGGGGATTCAACTCATTTGCATGGCAAAGAGGGACTTTGCAATTAATTGCAATTCATCTGATCACTCTTCATAACATTCTGGAGTATATGCAAATTGCCATCATCAGCTTTGATTGGACTGATCATGTCAACATCTTACTTTCAAAGTCTTAGCTAGCAGTCATCATGAATCAAGTCGACAATCTACTGGCAAGTCCTTTTTATATGTAGAGAAATAATGAAGAGAAATTATAGATAAAACTCATCGGTGCTCATCGGCCATAAAGATTGCACGTTGGAGATTACAAGTTGGAAATCGCAAATTCAACAATGAGTCATTTGGAAGGAATCAGTGACTACCTGCAAAGCAACCAGTAACTTAGCCTGCTATTCAATGGAGTGGCTGTAATCGAACCAGGGTCTGTAGTGACGCCTTTAGCACTAAGATGCAGTGCTTTAGACCGCTGCGCCACTCGGGAGCCCCAGCAAAAAATGTCTCTATTTACATGTTGCTTACGAGTGCAATTCACAATACTTTTGGATTAGAATTGGATTTTAAGGCTCCTATGATTGTCCTGCTTAATATAATGTTTGTGTCATCATCGCAAATCAACTGCATTATACTGAAAAACAGCTTTTATCTCAAGGCCATCAGACTGTTAAACAGCCATCACTAGCACAGAAAGGATGCTGCCTACATACAGACTTGAAATCATTGGCCACTTTAATAAATGGAACACTAGTCACTTTAAAAATGTTTACATATTTCATATGTATAATACTGTATTCTATACTATCTATTGCATCTTAGCCTGTCGCTCTGTCATTGCTCATCCATATATTTATATATTCTTATTCCATTCCTTTACTTAGATTTGTGTGTATTAGATATCTGTTGTGGAATTGTTAGATATTACTTGTTAGATATTACTGCACTGTCGGCACTAAAAGCACAAGCATTTCACTACACTCACAATAACATCTGCTAACCATGTGTATGTGAACAAAATTTGATTTGGATGACAATCCAGGTTAGTAATAAAGTAAACCATTTTAAAGAGCTACTAAAGAGTAAAGAGTTCCATGGGTTATTATTACAACTGTCAAAAAAGCAGAGATTCCTGATTAATCAGGAACACCCCTAAAAAGTTATATTCTGTGTGCCATACCTTTAGTATTGACATAGTCGTTGCTGCCTTCATCACTGTCATCACTCTTTTCCACGTCGACATTCATTTTGATCTTCATATTGCCAACCGCGCCACTGTTTTCTGTGAACACACAAAAACACACACAGGATTGAGGTATATACTGTATATTACACTCCAGTCTAAAACCATTGTGATGTTTATACTGATAAACCTACAGGACGGATTTCTACTGCATCACTCGCCCTGCTCTTTGTCCTCCTCTGCTTCCACATTGACATATCATATGAACACGATGTGAATACTCCAGACAGCATTTTATCAAATAATATTTTATGGCCCATCGAGACGCGTTTTCTAAACCTCCGTATAACGTTCTGCACATGTGCTTCACAAAAACATGAATAAGGAAATAAATCTGCTGCTGGCAAAAAATGTATGCAAATTAGCACACTATTCAAGCTGTATCGCTGAAGCTTTACAGACTGTGCACTAGAAATGTTAAGGTAACTTGAAGCGTTTACCTTGAATGCAGTCTTTGCCAAAGCGGGGGCATAGCCTTCACATTACAATCACGCTATAAAGCTGAACTTCTGTGATACGGTTTGGATACAGCCCTTAAATCAACAAAACTCTTGAGTCTCCTAAATCTACATATTGTCATGCATTGCACTTGTGATTTCAACTTAAATGTTTTTATTGTGTATGCATTGTGTAATATCCATGTATTTAAGTGTCTTTAAAGCCCTATTCAAATGGCGCCGGAGAAGAAGGTTGACGTTTTATGTGTCCCTAACCGATTGTTTTGTTTGTTTGTTTATTTGCATTGTTTGTAACTTATTTTGTACATAATGTTGCTGCTACTGTCTCTTATGACCGAAAATAACTTCTGGACATCAGGACTGCAATTACCACAAACTGGCAGAATCCTTTTTTTCCGTTAACAAGTCTGATGAGCCCGACATGAATTATATACTGCTTTCTCAGGAACAGGCCCAGATCCCAGTGAGTTTGCGTGAAGAGGATGCATAGAAAAAGGGGCCAGAGGGCGAGCTGCCTTTTGAGAATTCGTAGGCAATCGAATAATCCCCCTCTTCCTTCCATTCTGCTAGCAAACGTGCAGTCTTTGGAGAATAAAATCGATGACCTACGCGGACGATTAAACTACCAACGGGACATTCAAAACTGTAATATCTTATGCTTCATGGAGTCGTGGCTGAACGACGACACTATCAACATACAGCTGGCTGGTTATACGCTGTACCGGCAGGATAGGACAGCGGCATCTGGTAAGACAAGGGGCGGCAGACTATGTATTTCTGTAAATAACAGCTGGTGCACGATATCTAAGGAAGTCTCGACATATTACTCGCCTGAGGTAGAGTATCTCATGATAAGCTGTAGGCCACACTATCTACCTAGAGAGTTTTCATACCACCACAGACTGAGGCTGGCACTAAGACAGCATTGAATGAGCTGTATTCCACCATAAGCAAACAAGAAAACGCACACGCAGAGGCGGCGCTCCTAGTAGCCAGGGACTTTAATGCAGGGAAACTTAAATCTGTTTTACCTCATTTCAAATAAGCATGTTAAATGTGCAACCAGAGGGGGGGGGGGGGGGGGGAGGGAATAAATAAATAAACTCTAGACCTCCTTTATTCCACACACAGAGATGCATACAAAGCTTTCCCTCGCCCTCCATTTGGCAAATCTGACCATAATTCTATCTTCCTGATTCCTGCTTACAAGCAAACAAAAGCAGGAAGCACCAGTGACTAGATCAATAAATAAAGTGGTCAGATGAAGCAGATGCTAAGCTACAGGACTGTTTTGCTAGCACAGACTGGAATATGTTCCGGGATTCCTCCGATGGCATTGAGGAGTACACCACATCAGTCATTGGCTTCATCAATAAGTGTATCGATGACGTTTCCACAGTGACCGTACGTACATACCCCAACTAGAAGCCATGGATTACAGGTAACAGCCGCACTGAGCTAAAGGCAAGAGCTGCCGCTTTCAAGGAGCAGGACTCTAACCCAGAAGCTTATTAGAAATCCTCTGACGAACCATCTAACAGCCAAAGCGTCAATTCAGGACTATAATCGAATCGTACTACACCGGCTCTGATGCTCGTCGGATGTGGCAGGGCTTGCAAACTATTACAGACTACAAAAGAGAGGCACAGCCGATAAGCTGCCCAGTGACACGAGCTAAACTATTTCTATGCTCACTTCAAGGCAAATAACATTGAAACATGCATGAGAGCACCAGCTGTTCCGGAACACTGATCCCGCTCTCCGCTGCCGATGTGAGTAAGACCTATAAACAGGTCAACATTCACAAGACCACAGGGCCAGACGGATGACCAGGACGTGTACTGTGAGCATGTGCTGACCAACTGGCAAGTGTCTTCACTGACATTTTCAACCTCTGCCTGTCCGAGTCTGTAATACCAACATGTTTTAAGCAGACCACCATAGTCCCTGTGCCCAAGAACACTAAGATAACCTGCCTAAATGACTACAGACCCGTAGCACTCATGTCTGTAGCTATGAAGTGCTTTGAAAGGCTGGTCATGGCTCACATCAACACCATTATCCCACTCCAATTGGCATACCATCCCAACAGATCCACAGATGATGCAGTCTCTATTGCACGCAACACTGCCCTTTCCCACCTGGACAAAAGGAACACCTATGTGAGAAAGCTATTAATTGACTACAGCTCAGCGTTCAACACCATAGTGCCCTCAAAGCTCATCAATAAGCTAAGGACCCTGGGACTCAACACCTCCCTCTGCAACAAGATCCTGTACTTCCTGACGGGCCACCCCCAGGTGGTAAGGGTAGGTAACAACACATCCGCCACACTGATCCTCAACACAGGAGCCCCTCAGGGGTGCGTGCTCAGTTCCCTCCTGTACTCCATGTTCACTCATGACTGCACGGCTAGGCACGACTCCAACACCATGATTAAGTTTGCCGATGACAACAGCCTGATCACCGACAACGACGAGAGCCTATAGGGAGGTCAGAGACCTCTCCCTGAACGTGATCAAGACAAACGAGATGATTGTGGACTACAGGACAAAGAGGACCGAGCACGCCCCCATCGACGGGGCTGCAGTGGAGCAGGTTGAGAGCTTCAAGTACCTTGGTGTCCACATCACCAACAAACTAACATGGTCCAAGCACACCAAGACAGTTGTGAAGAGGGCACGACAAAAACCTATTTCCCCTCAGGAAACTGAAAAGATTTGGCATGGTTCCTCAGAGCCTCTACAGCTGCACCATCGAGAGCATCCTGACTGGTTGCATCACTGCCTGGTATGGCTGCTCAGCCTCCACCCGCAAGGCACTACAGAGGGTAGTGCGAACGGCCCAGTACAACACTGAGGCCAAGCTTCCTTCCATCCAGGACCTCTATACCAGGCGGTGTCAGAGGAAGGCCCTAAAAATTGTCAGATTCCAGTCACCCTAGTCAGACTGTTCTCTCTGCTACCGCACAGCAAGCGGTACCGGAGCGCCAAGTCTAGGTCCAAGAGGCTTCTAAGCAGCTTCTACCCCCAAGCCATAAGACTTCTGAACATCTAATCAAATGGCTACCCAGACTATTTGCATTGTCCCCCCCTCTTTTACACCACTGCTACTCTCTGTTGTTATAATCTATGCATAGTCACTTTAATATCTCTACCTACATGTACATATTACCTCAACTAACCGGTGCCCCTGCACATTGACTCTGTACCGGTACCCCCCTGTATAGTCTCGCTATTGTTATTTTACTGCTGCTCTTTGTTATTTTTATTTCTTATTTGTATTTTTTTTTAACTGCATTGTTGGTTAGGGGCTAGTAAGCAAGCATAAGGTTGTTGTATTCGGCGAATGTGACTAATAAAATGTGATTTGATTTATTTGCACGGGACTAGTATTACTATACAACGTCAGTTATGTACAGTGGTGGAAAAAGTACCCAATTGTTAAAAGTAAATATACCTTCATAGAAAATTACTCAAGTAAAAGTGAAAGTCACCCAGTAAAATACTACATGAGTAAGTCTAAAAGTATTTGATTTTAAACATGCTTCCAAATTCCTTATAATAAGCAAACCAGCACCATTTTTGTTTTAGGATAGCCAGGGTCACACTCCAACACTCAAGACAATTTACAAACGAAGCATGTGAGCATTTAGTGAGTCCGCCAGATCAGAGGCAGTAGGGATGACCAGGGATGTTCTCTTGATAAGTGTGTGAATCTTCCTGTCATGCTAAGCATTCAAAATGTAACGAGTACTTTTGGGTGTCAGGGAAAATGTATGGAGTAAAAAGTACATAATTTTCTTTAGGAATGTAGTAAAGTAAAAGTTGTCAAAAATATCAATAGTAGAGTACAGATACCCCAAAAAACGATTTAAGTAGTACTTTCAAGTAATTTTACTTAAGTACTTTACACCACTGGTTATATAACTATTACCCCAGCATGTTTTCCCAGTGGACGAATCAAACTGTCCCTGTAAATCTTTTTTTTCCCTTATTTAAAATTAACCGTTATGACGAAAGTCGAGGCTCTTCTAGACATGAAGATTTCACATCTAGGGATAGCCTAATATTGACTTAATGGCCTTCAGTTCGGAGAAAGTCTAAATATTAATGCATATTAATAAGAACCTATGCAGACATTTAATTACCAGACTTATTTGGCAATTTATCAATTCATTGGCACAATATCGTTCACTTCATCTTTTAAAATATGTGACAAAACGGTTCATTCATCTGTAGGCTATGTGCATAACACTTTGTTTTAATCATCAATTTGTTCCTATGTTCTTACCCAAACTGAGTGCAGTACTTGTACCTGTTAAACTCGAAAAACAGTACGTTTTTAGGGCTGGGATAATAACCTTCCTGCCAAGTAAAAATGACTGACATGGCAGATTCGGACGGGAATAAAATTACAGATGTGGTGATTTGTGCTCGTGCGCATAATTACATTACCTGAGCTTCCCCATTCAAATGTATCCCATCCGAAAAGGGCTAAAGTAACGAGTCATATTCAGTCACCTCTCCCACCCTTACGTTACCTACCTGTGCTTTTGGAGATGAGACATTGGTTGGAATGACGCAGAGACCCAGTCCCAGGAAGGTCTGATGGTAACACTATTCTATAAGGAGGAGCGAGAGAGAGGTTACACAAAACCCGAGAGACCCCAGTACTCGATAACCACAGAAGTAACATTATTTTAATTTAGCCAATACAGCAACAAATGGCACTTTTTTCCCCCAGGAAGTCCTAGAAATGCAGAGTGTAACATTCACAGTGAGGCACTGACATGCAGTATACACTGAGTATACAAAACATTAAGAGCACCTGCTCTTTCCATGACACAGACTGACCAGGTGAATGCTATGATCCCTTATTGATGTCACTTGATAAATCCAATTCAAATCTGTGTAGATGAAGGAGAGGAGACCAGTTAAAGAAGGATTTTTAAGCCTTGAGACAATTGTGACATGGATTGTGTAGGTGTGCCATTCAAAGGGTGAATGGGCAAAACAAAAGATTTAAGTGACTTTGAACGGGGTATGGTAGTAGGGGCTAGGCACACCTGTTTGTGTCAAGAACTGCAACGCTGCTGGGTTTTTCACGCTCAACAGTTTCCCGTGTGTATCAAGAACGGTACCCTACCCAAAGGACATCCAGCAAACTTGACACAATCTGTGGGAAGCATTGGAATCAACATGGGCCAGTATCCCTGTGGAACACTTTCAACACCTTGTACAGTCCATGCCCCAACATATTGAGAATCTTCTCAAGGAAAAAGGGGGGGTGCAACTCAATATTATGAAGGTGTTCCTAATGTTTGGTATACTCTGTGTATTTTGTTAAAATTAAATGAACTCACAGGTAGCCTGATCCTGGTTCATAGTCATCCATCACCTCGTTGACATACTCTATAGAACAGAGAGAGCACATCCGCAGAGACACGCGCACACACAGCTGTCAATCAATCATGTCAGAATACAGTGCCTTGGAAAGTATTCAGACCCCTTCACTTTTTCCACATTTTGTTATGTTACAGCCTTATTATAAAATAGATTAAATAGAAAAAAAATCCTCACCAATCTACACACAATACCCCAGAGAGACACAGCGAAGACAGGTTTAGACATTTTTGCACATTTATTAAAAATATAAAACAGAAATACCTGATTTACATAAGTATTCAGTCCCTTTGCTATTAGACTCGAAATTGAGCTCAAGTGCATCCTGTTTCCATTGATCAACCTTGAGATGTTTTTATGTCTTGGAGTCCACCTGTGGTAAATTCAATTACCTGGACATGATTTGGAAAGACACACACCTGTCTATATAAGGTCCCACAGTTGACAGTGCATGTCAGAGCAAAAACCAAGCCATGATGTCGAAGGAATTGTCCGTAGAGCTTCGAGACAGGATTGTGTAAAGGGAAAGATCTGGGGAAGGGTAACAAAACATGTCAGTAACATTGAAAGTCCCCAAGAACGCAGTGGCCTCCATTATTCCTAAATGGAAGAAGTTTGGAACCACCAAGACTCTTCCTAGATCCGACTACCCGGCCAAACTGAGCAATCGGGGAAGAAGGGCCTTGGTCAGGGAGGTGACCAAGAACCTGATGGTCATTCTGGCAGAGCTCCAGAGTTCCTCTGTGGAGATGGGAGAACTTTCCAGAAGGACAAACATCTCTGCAGCACTCCACCAATCAGGCCTTTATGGTAGATTGACCAGACGGAAGCCACTCCTCAGTAAGCACATGACAGTCCGCTTGGAGTTTGCCAAAAGGCACCTAAGAATTGCAGACCATGAGATGAACCATCTGATGAAACCAATATTGAACTCTTTGGCCTGATTGTCAAGCGTCAATTCTGGAGGATGCCTGGCACCATTCCATACGGTGAAGCATGGGTGGCAGCATCATGCCGTGGGGATGTTTTTCAGTGCAGGGACTGGGAGACTAGTAGGATCGAGGCAAAGATGAACGGAGAAAAGTACAGACAGATCCTTGATGAAAACCTGCTCCAGAGCGCTCAGAACCTCAGACTGGCGAAAGTTTACCTTCCAACAGGACAACGACCCTAAGCACACAGCCAAGACAACGCAGGAGTGGCTTCGGGACAAGTCTCTGAATGTCCTTGAGTGGCCCATTCAGAGCCCGGACTTGAACACGATCGAACATCTCTGGAGAGACCTGAAAATAGCTGTGCATCTAACCTGACAAAGCTCTAGAGGATCTGCAGAGAAGAATGTGAGAAGCTCCCGAAATACAGGTGTGCCAAGCTTGTAGTGTCATACCCAAGAAGACTCGAGGCTGTAATCGCTGCAAAAGGTGCTTCAACAAAGTACTGAGTAAAGCGTCTGAATACTTATGTAAATGTGATATTTCAACAACAAAAAATTAAACCGTTTTTTTACTTTGTCATTATGGGGTATTGTGTGTAGACTGATGAGGAAAAAAACTATTTAAATCAATTTTAGAATAAGGCTGTAAACTAACAAAATGTGGAAAAAGTCAAGGGGTCCGAATACTTTCCAAAGGCACTGCATGAATGGTTTAATGTGAAGTAGCCTAGCGGTTAGAGTGTTGCTGGTTCAAACACCCAAGCCAACGAGGTGAACAATGTGTTGTTGTGCCCTTGAGCAAGGCACTTAACCCTGGCTCCAGGGGTGCCATATGGCTGACCATGTAAAATAATAAATTTCACTGCACCTAATTGGTGTATGTGACAATAAAACTTATTTCTTTCACCTAAGGAGCAATGTGCACATTTTCTAAACTTCTTCAGCAGTTACTGTACACACATGTTTGAGGGGATCAGTGTTATTGAACATGGTAGGATATAACGCTCGCATTACCTTCTCCTGGACTCTCATAGCCGTCGTTACTCTCTGCAAGAAAAAGCTAACTATTAAGAAGGAACTGAACTGTGACGTTATAGTGATAGTGGCGGAAGAAGGAAAACAAGTGGAGAAAGAGCGAGACATCTCACCATTTTCAGTTGGGGTGACAGAGTTCGGTCTCAGAACGATCTGTGGTGAACTGTGGGATAGAAAGACGGGTACATTTCGCTTGACGGTAATATGAGTCATTGTCTGTGTCTGTGTGTGTGTGTGTGTGCGTGCGTGCAGCAACTCACATGGGTGAAAGGAGGCTGGAAGGGGGAGCCCCCCAGCTTGTGGCAGCAGAGGGGTTGTCTGAGGAGGAAGGTTTATCATAATCATAAACACATTTTTCTTAAGAAGTATCATGAAAAGATTTGGGTACAACTTCCGTCATCACACATACTCACATGGTGGGTGGGCCAACCCGAATCCTGGGGTGCTGAGTGGGGAAGAAATCAGAGCGTTGGTAGAGGTTTGTACATGCACGGATATCAATTGGAGATTTGAGCAAACATTCAAGCCCACTTCTCGTCATCTCGTCTGGTACACTTACACAGTGCACCGGACATATATTACAAGTGCCACACAAACTTTTGAATATTTGGTTTCATTTGAATTAAACAGGCACTGAATAGTTGTTTTATGAAAAAGTGCTTACTGCTGAGTGTAATCCTCACTGTAACGCTGCTGAATGGACGCTGAGGAGTAAGAAAATGATGTTCTGTAAAAGCGTTTTATTATTTCTAATTATTTACATTTAACCCTTATTTTACCAGTTAAGCTGACTGAGAAGAACATTCTCATTTACAGCGACAACATCTACATAGAGCCCAATTTAATTCAAAACAACTTTATTGATTACAGTAACGAAGCCTTGGTATTACTAGGCAGGTTGTGTCTTCTGCAGCTAAGACACAGGCCAGTCAACAGGATGAGTGACAGGAGGACCGCTCCACTCAGCAGCAACGCATACAGCTGCAAAGACACCTCCATCGCTGTCTGCAGGAATAACACAATACAAAGTCATCCAGTCAGGTTACACTTTTGACATGACACTATTAAAAGCATTATGCTGTCTTCTCTGACCCAGATTAAGACTAGTCTTGGACTAAGAAGCAAATTAAACGGAGATCCTCAATTGAAAGTGATTTTTTTTGTACTTAAGTATATTTTTTGTATCACCTCTGAATAGAAATGTGGCTGTCGGTGTTAAATCCTCATGTAATTTTCCTACCTTGTGGTTTTTGATTCTCCATTTCACACATGCTGTCTCTAACTTTCTTGCTAACTATCACTTTCAGAGGTTGAGTTCAGCTTTCTAATTCCAGGAAACGGATTTCCTGTATTTTCAAGTTAAAGAAAATACCAGCACACTCGTCACACACTGTATGTGTAATCACACACACGCATACAACCTTTCTGTATTTCACATAATATCTAGTGCTGTGGCACATAAAACAAACTCCATGCAAAACTGACGACACACAAAATAACAGACACGACTACAATGACACTACAGTATAAGGCTGGTATTTACTCATTTGCAGAACCTTGCTCCCTCTAAACCTTTTAATAGGTAGTGAGTTGAACTCGAAAGGGCCCATAATTGTGACAATTGGTGGCTATTTTGTGTCACAACACTCCTCCTGGAGAGCCATGAGGAGGGTGACTTTTCAGCCAAACTCAGACTGATCTAGATTTGGTAGCGAGAGAGGAAGCGAGGGATGGCTGATCTGAAGGGTTAGCTTAGACCAAGTTAGGTGGTAATAGTAGAGCTGCTGGACCTGAGGCCTTCAGAAAACCTGGTGTACCGGTGTACCACTGTACCGGTGGCCATGATGTTGAAGAACATTCAGATACAGTCAAAGTCATTTCTAACATTGTGAACATGTCTCCATACTGAATTCATCTTGGGTTAATCAACACTGTTGTGAGTACCAGGGATGGGGTCAATTCTAGTCAATTCAGGAAGTACACTGTACAATACTCTTCAATGCTTTTCACTGGGGAAAATGTGGAATTGGAATTTGGTTTACTTTCGGAATTGAAATAGGATTGACCCCAACTCAGGTGAATACGTCAACAAGTTACTTCTTCAGTTCTAGCTTATTCTCTACTAACCTAGAGGTTAAGAAACTAGGCATAAAGTAGGAGTGGAGGGAGTTCTCTTACCGGCAAGTATTGTGTAGATTCCCAACAGAGCGTTAGGTCGTAGGTCGCTGATGATCTGCCAGGTGGTCAATGAGACTGGTTCTAAACCGGAGGTCGAGTTCAGGCCGAGTTGACCCCAATCCAATCCCCAGACCAGCTCAGTCGTCAGCTACACTGAGATGCGTCATTTTGGATGCATCTGATCTACAGTAAACCATACCTCTGTTGCTCAAATCCCTGTCATACCACATGCAACTCTCCCTATTTAACACTTCAGTTAACTGTAAGGAACCTTGACTATTGCAGCTTGACATAGGTGTCTTCCTCGATGCACCTTTCTGTATGACCTGTTCAGTCGCCTCCTACTTCCCTTTCTCCCTCCCTCACTCTTCTCAACAACTCTCCTACCCCGCCGTCATCTCAACCTCCCCCAATGTGCCTTTTTTCTATCCTCACAATGTTGTTTCAGATCACCTCTCCCCACCTCTGATCTCATCGCCTCCTCTCTCGCTACCTCTCTCGGAGAGACCTGAAACACACATTAAAATACAGGGAATGACAATTGTTCAGTTCATGGTTCAAAAGATGTACCATCCTATAGTTCTAAATCAAAATCCTATGCCGGGGTACCCCAAGGGTCTGTGTTTGAACCAATGTATATGTTGTAGAGGGAACAGTGGGCAGTATAAGAATTGGCCAACATTCAGACCCTTGGCTATCATATGGTCCATGCAAGTCAATAATCAGTTATTGTCAACTGCTAATTGAGCTGTCAGTAATAATGCTTTATTTTTGAGTCAGAATGTAGAATCTGAAAGTCAACTCAGAAATGTAGCGAAAGTATACGACAGACATGGAATGGCAAATCACGACATGTTGCCTCCTATAGCTGTGTGTTCCCATCATCAGTGTACTCATTATTATTCTCTTCAGACAATCATTTTAGGGGAAATGTTTCCACCACTATAGATGCTCCTCTAGCAGACCGCCATCAGAATATGCTGGTTGGCATGGCACCCACACATGTAAAATGGCTGCCGGGTGCCTATGTGGTAGCGTTGGGTACGGTGTTGCATTTAGTGTTACCATCCTGGTTTAACTGCCAGAGCCTCTGAGAAGACACTAGTTCTCAGAAGAACACAAAATGTCAAACTGCTCTGGACGTACACACTCATGTGGGCGCACACACCTTCTCGCAGCAGCGTTAAGATTGAATAGTGTGAACTTTGCACAAGCGACCTGCTTTACCTCGCTCACCCTCCCCCCCCAACAAACAGGAAACCACACCAACGGAAGGAAGCAGTGAGCTCCTCTCTCACTCTCCATCAAAGAGAGACTGTGTAGACAACTGCAAGAAAAATAAAGGGTAGAGGAGGAATTCCTGAATAGAGAGAGGGGGGCAGAGGAGAGGGAGATGTCATAGGAGAGGAGACGAGTTAGGGAAAGGTATAGAAAGGCTGAATGAGAGAGGCTACAGCTGCACTTGGTGTATTTGTGCAGCAGAGTATATAACCCTTCATTAAAGTGTGGCTATGGGCTTACAGGATCCAAGCTTCAAAGACACACATTTCTCACCTCTGCAACTGCAAAGCACTAAGTGACATATGCGCAGATACATAGAGAAATCATTCCATGAGTCATCTCGTCAACGGTCCATTCTCATCGTTTAATGTTTCAACGGAAGTTTACATCAAATCAAATTCAAGTTAAAAACAGAACTAATTATTTTAAGGCTTCACTTTCCAAAATAACCAATACATTTTTTATTTTTTTTAAAGAATGTAACAATCGCCTTCATTAAAAAAGGGATATACATTTTCCTTAGACAATTAAACTGTAATAGACCTGATTTGATCTCCTGGTCGTTGTGACATCAGTGACTCTGGATTTTGTGACCTCAGATAAAGTACACCTGACCGCCAGGATCATTCCATAAAAACACCAGTAATTGCATAAAAAAACAACAAAAAAAACAGATTATCTTCTGTACCAGTCTGGAACAGACATCTGTCCCTCCACCACGTTCTAGGTAGCTGAGGGACAAATCTAGTGTTATTATTATAATATACCAAACAGGTCTAAAAAACAACAAGCATGATTAGGCTTAATCTGTTAAATGCAACAGCCCACAACCGATCGGTGGGTTTGGAGTACAATGCGGCTCCCACGGGCCTGTGCCTGCCAACTCCCTTTTTCTCGGTTGGATACTGTATGTAGTAAGTAGTATGTGGTTACACTGAACGGACAAGCATAATATTTACAGTCTTAAGTTTGTTGACGGGAGGACGACAGCACTGGTTGGAATGGCTTCGAAAATGGTCCGGTCGTAGTTATTCCGTGGCCAATCAGATCTCTGCGTTTCAGACCTAAGCAAGAAGTACATCAGCAGTAGTTGGGATGTAGTGGTTACAAATCAATCAGAGCACTGGGGTGAAAAATATCCTGCCGGTTTTCCACGGAGGTCTCTACCGTTGACATATATTCCCTGTGGGGTAACGGATGAGCGTCTGTCTAAGAGTGACACCCCTATCTGTGACCCTGTGACACATTGGCTGTAACAGGAGATAACGGGGGTGCACACATCGGAACGCAAAAAGGCTTTCTGCTTCTTTCTCTCCCTCAGGTAAAGTAGCTGCCTCTCTTCTGAAATTCTCTCTTGTGCTTTCTTCTATCCGGTCACCTCTTCCAGCCACAGAGGTTAGGCTTCCACTGATGTGGCTCTTTGACTTCCTGTTTACTACTCTGCATACATTTCTCATAAGCCACTTTGTCTCATGTTGTCATGCCAACACGTGAAGCCAATCAGAAGTGGAATATCTGACTGGTCACTACAAAAACACCAGAAAATGATGAGTGGAGCAGTTTGGCAGCTCTGACTCTGCAATGTTCCTCAGCAGATAAAGGTATTAAAAACCATATCACCTCAAACGTTACAAATAATAAATAAAAGTCTCTGTATAGGGCATTGTCCAATCAAAGACCCTAATTGTAAAAAAAAACAAAAAACTGCTGTGCGATTGAAACAGGGACCAATCAGGGTGCAGCATATTCCACAGGAGCCTCCAACGTCCCTTTAATCTCAAATCAAAACGCTGGATACTGGCACCCTCGTGGACCTGCCGCTCTTCGGTACAACAATTGGTTCATCATCTGTTAAGGAAAGAAAATGCAGGACAGTACAATTAAAGCATTGTATATTGATTATCAAGATGAGCAGAATATGTGACCTGGTAGTTTCTTCTAACTGTTGCTAGCCTCTCTCTGCTAACACCACCTGTGGTCTGTAAACTCGTCTCTACCGGTCTCATCTGTGGTTGCTCTCAACACTCTCTTTCACATAACTGTAGTTAGCAGGAGTAAGTGTTGGGCCAGCAGCATAGCACCCTGCATCCCACTGCAGTCTTGCCTCTAAAGCTAAGCAGGGTTGGTCCTGGTCAGTCCCTTGATGATGCTGGAAGTGGTGTTGGAGGGCCAGTAGGAGGCACATTTTCTCTGGTCTAAAAAAAAATATATCCCAATGCCCCAGGGCAGTGATTGGGGACATTGCCCTGTGTAGGGCGCAGTCTTTCGAATGGGACATTAAATACGTGTCCTGACTCTCTGTGGTCAGTAAGATCCCATGGTACTTACTGTAAGAGTAAGGGTGTAAACCCTGGTATACTGGCTAAATTCCCAATCTGGCCCTCATACAAGCATTGCCACCAAATCATCCCCAGCTTCCAATTGGTTCATTCATCCCCTATAACTATTCCCCAGGTCATTGCTGGAAATGAAAATGTGTTCTCAGTCAACTTACCTGGTAAAGTATGAGATTTTAGTTTTTATTTTAAAGGCTCCTCATTGAATTTCACCACTTCACATGCATTCATAGTTGGGCTGTCATAGCTTCACCTGTTGCTAATCTGAGGCCCAGGCGCATAAACGTAGCTCCAAGTTTAGCCTCTCACCTGAGGGTGTGTAGTTTGCGGCATGTTGGCGGTCCTTCTCGATGAAGAGGGCGGTGGCCAGGAAGAAAGCCCCGCCCCCCACTGCCACAAAAGCGCACATGAGGAGGGAGAGCTGCAGGGAGCGGAACTGCCACAGGTACGAGTCAGTCTGCTTCAGAGAGTCTGACACCTGATGGGGAGGGGGGGGGTGTCAGACAGTAAATGAGGATCATACTCTTTCTTTAGACAGGTGTGTGTATCAAATGTGTAGTAATGCATACATACACACGATAATAACAATCACGAGACATACCACGCCTATGAGATAAGGACTCCCAGCATCTCCTAGCAGGTGAGAGAGAACGATCTGGAAGGCCTCAGCCGTGGCGCGACGCGTGGGGACCACCACGTACTGGGAAAGACAGAGGGAGAGTGGGGGGGGGGAGAGATGGAGGGGAGGTAGGAAATAATTAGCAAATGTTTTTTCCATATCTTATAAATCAGCACAATACAAAAGTAAGCTTGAGGTTGGAAGGGCAAACATGTGCACTAAAGAGTTACATTACTTAAAATGTGGCTATTCATATATGCCACTGACTTGGCATGATCTAAATTCCTCAACAGAAACCGAATCCATATTATCCAGTTAGTACACATTTTTGTTGTAGCCCCGGACAAGCACACCTGGTGAGTTTGCAAATTTGACCAGAAACATCTGTATATGGACATTGATTAAATAGGGCACAACCGCCTTGCTTTTTGATAGTGCGAGATAGGGGATTGTTATGCATCTGAACTCACCAGCAGGATGTCCGCTACGATGGCCCAGTTCATAGACAGGAAGGTCTCTCCCAGGAATATAAACACCTGATCACACACACACAAAAAAAACTGGTTAGACTACCATTCCCATACACTGGGGATACAAAGCCAACAGAGAGGAAAGCGTGTGTGTGTGAAAGACAGAGGCTGATCGGTCTTACCTACTACTTACTAAAACTGCATACTAATCATACTACACACTATTTACGTACTGTTCAGTAAAATCGAATGCAGATAGCAACACATGCTCCCGAGTGGCACAGTGGTCTAAGGTACTGCATCTCAGTTCTAGAGGCATCACTACAGACCCTGGTTCGATCCTGGGCTGTATCACAACCAGGCGTGATCGGGAGTGCCAAAGGGCGGGGCACAATTGGCCCAGCATCATCCGGGTTAGGGGAGGGTTTGGTGGGGTAGGCAGTCATTGTAAAATAAGAATTTGTTCTTAAACGACTAGCCTAGTTAAATAAAATAAAAACATAACATACTAGACTCAGCCATACTGAGAATGAGTCATCTAATGTGCAATTGCGTTGACTCCTGCCATTTGTTTATTTTGGTACAGCGTGTAACTATATCTGAGTATCAGCTGTTGTCAAACACAAGCATTTCTCTTCCTCAATATTGTGCAAAATTTCACGTACTTTCACACACGATCATTTCCATGTAAAAGGACCAACGTGAAGTCACTAGGAACATATCAAATTGGGTGTTAAAATGAAAGCTAGTCTGAGAAAGTAAGGCATATATACACTGAACATAAATATAAAACGCAACATGTAAAGTGCTGGTCCCATGTTTCATAAGCTGAAATGAAAGATCCCAGAAATGTTCCATACACACAAAATGCTTATTTCGCTCAAATTTGGTACACAAATGTGTTTACACACCTGTTAATGAGCATTTCTCATTTTCCAAGATAATCAATCCACCTGACAGGTGTGGCATATGAATATGCTGAATAAACAGCATGATCATTACACAGGTGCACCTTGTACTGGGGACAATAAAATGAAACTAAAATGTGCAGTTGTCACACAATGCCACATATGTCTCAAGTTGAGGGAGCATGCAATTGACATGCTGACTGCAGGAATGTCCACCAGAGGTGTTGCCAGAAAATTCAAATGTTCATTTCTCTACCATAAGCCGCCTCCAACATCATTTTAAAGAATTTGGCAGTAAGTCCAACCGGCCTCACAACCACAGACCATGTGTAACCATGCCAGCCCAGGACCTCGGCATCCAGCTTCTTCACCTGCGGGATCATCTGACCAGCCACTCGGACAGCTGATGAAACTGTGGGTTTGCACAAATGAAGAATTTCTTCACAAACTATCAGAAACCGCCTCAGGGAAGCTCATCTGCGTGCTCGTTGTCCTGACCAAGGTCTTGACCCCTGCAGTTCAACGTCGTAACATACTTCAGTGGGTAAATGCTCACCTTCAATGGCCACTGGCACCCTGCTAGTGTGCTCTTCACAGATTAATCCCAGTTTCAACTGTACCGGGCAGATGGCAGACAGTGTGTATCAGTGGTGGTCAGCGCCATTTAAGATGAGGGTGATTCTTTTTTAATGAGCATGGCCTTATTTCTATTATTATCCTCTCACCTTCTACCTTCTCTTGTGGACTTCAGTGCACAACACTTCAGCTAACATAGCATCCCTCTCTGAATAGGCTTAGCTAGCTGCATTCACAGAAGTAACAAGTAAAAAGGTAGACCTAACACTTAGTGTTTTTACATTATTTTCTTTTATATCAAATTGGTAACAGAATTTCTGCAATTGAGTTGGCTACAATGGGAAATCATAGTAGTCACAAACCAGTTAGGTTCACAAGTTTGGACAGGACAGGAGAGTAAGAAGTAGAGTATAGTTCAGTACTGTAGAGTTCAGTATAGTATACAGTAGAGCACACAAGTTGAGTACACTATAATGTACTGAACTATCTGCACTCTACTGTGCTCTACTGTACTGTGCTCTCCAAACTTGTGAAACATAGACGTCTATGATTGGTTCAGATTTGGTGTGGTCTGGACCAACCAAATTTGGTCTTGTTTGGGGGCAGAGCTCATTAAAATAATATCCAGTGTGTAGAATAATACCTAAATATGCAAGAGAGAACATTGCATATTTTAACCTTTGTGTACCCATTTAGGATAAATCACCACGAAGAGAATTTCTGTAGTACAGATCAGGGAACCATGATGAAATTCCATTTCCTGGGTGTAAATCCACTTCACTTACTGTAGTTCAATAACCAAAATAGATTTATGTCATAGCTGACACCCCATTCTTTCCGCAGACATTGTTGAATCTTAATTCGGAGCATATATTTAAGAGTTTTTGGAAAACGTGTAATTCATTAAAAAAAACGGAGGCAGATTTCTGCCTCTGCACCATTCTTACAGTGAATGTGTTTTTGTAAAAATGTCAGTGTTAATTGTTTAAAGTAGTCCTTGTGCATAGATTTGTATGGTTTGTTAAACTTTGAAATCCATGGTTTTTGTTTGGTATACATTTTAAGTGAAAAATGTAAGTCTCAGTTCAGCTCCATTACCGTGGAATTGTCCATACCCAAAATGCCTACTATTTAGAATGCAAGTATTCGGACACGGACACACAGAGCGAGAGATGGGTGTTGGCTTACGTAGGTGGCAATGGGGCTGGCCTGAGCGAAGACGATGGCGAGGTAGAGGAAGGGCGCTGAGAGCAGGAGTCCTAGAGCACACACCAGGGGGTCAGCCTTTGGGGTCCTCAACCTCAGCCTCCTACTGGCCTCTGCACCACTGGCCACACCCAGGATCCCCGAAAAAACTGTGATGATGCCAAAGTACAGGCTGGGGAGGGAGAGTGAGAAGCGTTTATAACATTTAATTCAATAGGAAACATTTGTTTACCCTTGCTAACTCATCTGTGTGGTTTTTGATTGACAATTGACTATTTCCTGATAAACTGGATTCCTTTGATAGCGAAAGTTTGATGTCTATTCTCTACTGCTGCTCTCTATTCACTGACTCGTACTATCATCCCAAGCCGTTGCAGTTATCAGGAGTCGAGTGTAGTAGTGGCAACAATGTTGTGATGATTCAATCTTATCCTGTGATTACAGAGGAGTCTGATGATCCCTTAACATTCTGACTGATTATAAAGTGTCTTTGTTCAGCACCTAGTTCTTGTGTGTGTGTTACCTGTCGGACGTTTGTGTGTCACCTGTTGGATGTCGGTGTGAGTTTGAGGTGTGAGCCTGTGTGTTACCTGTCGGAGGTGTCGCAGGGCCCCTTAACGCAGGGGGGCCTTTCTCCGTTGAAGACAGCAGCTCTGAAGAGGAAGGCCGGGGCCCAGAGTGCCAAGGAGCCAGTCACAAAGGCTACTGCTGTGAAGCCAAACGTAGACAACACAAAGCTGGGGCTGCACACACAGACACAAACAAAGATATTGGTTTGATAACTCTTCTATAGGACCAAAGATACATTATAATTGTGCAATGAATACAGAGCTATAGAGATATGGGCAAAACATAGTGGACTATTATAGGAAACATGGGTGTCATTTCAGACTCAACTCCAGTCAAAAGTAGTGCACAATATAGAAAATAGGATGTGATATGATACTCAGCTCTGGTCAAAAGTAGTGCTCTACACAGGGATATTTTTTGACACTGGACTTGTGATGGTGGACATACTTTCTGCAAAGGGCCTTCATGTCACCCAGCCAGCTGGTCCTTTGGAGAGTGTGCTCCGGTCGGGCCTCGATAGCACCCCTCTTCGGCTCTTTCACCACGAACAGCAGCAACACCACCGCTACCAGTCCTAACGCAGGAGTCACCTGAGGGGAAAAAACACAATTTTAATGGCATAATTGAGGTTTATGATACGGACAGATAGAACTAAAACATGGACACATTGAATTTTTAAGTCAGAGTCAGATGACCAGCTGGCTGGGTGACATGCTTTAATGCATTTTTGTATTATTCCCTTTATGGTTGAGAGTGCATGTATTTTGAGAAACGTGTGTGTTGAGAAGTATGTATAACATCCAACAGCTCAGGGGATTTGATAACTCACCCGCAGGGCCCAATGCCAGTCCCCTGCCAAGTCATCAACCTTTGACCCCACGATGTAGCCCAGACCACTGAGGAAGGAAGGACAATGGAACAAACATTCACCACAGGGTCAATTGGCTCCTACTCTTAACACATAATCCAAGACAGATAACAAAGATGGACAGATGTATACATTATTAGGTGTGTATGTTCTATGACCCCACCTGCCCACTGGAATGGCAAAATAGAATAAAGAGAGCATCTGTGTCCTCCTCTCCTTGACGTACAGGTCAGCGATGATGGTTGGGGCGATAGTGGAGTAACTGGCCTCCCCAACCCCCACGAGGCCACGCGTCAACAACAGGAGCCAGAAATACTGACAGGATGAATGGTGGAGAGATGCGTGGAGAGAGGGGGAAGAAAAAAACATGCCTTCAGGTTAAGATTTAACTTTCATTTAAAATCAGGGGAGCCCATTGAGACCAGGTTCTCATTTTCAATGGTGCCCTGAGGACAACAAATTCAACACAAACATTTAAAAAAAAAAATATATATATATATATTTATTCACAGCATCATCGGACTGAGCTTGTTGTCATTGCAGGCGATCTCAACACTGTGCATTACAGGGAAGACATCCTCCTCCCTCATGTGGTACCCTTCCTGCAGGCTCATCCTGACATGACCCACCAGCATGACAATGCCACCAGCAATACTGCTCGTTCTGTGCGTGAGTTCCAAGACAGGAAAGTCAGTGTTCTGCCATTGCCAGCGAAGAGCCCGGATCTCAATCCTCTTGAGCACGTCTGGGACCTGTTGAATCAGAGGGTGAGGGCTAGGGTCATTCCCCCCAGAAATGTCCAGGAACTTGCATGTGCCTTGGTGGAAGAGTGGGGTAACATCTCACAGCAAGAACTGGCAAATCTGGTGCAGTCCATGAGGAGGAGATGCACTGCAGTACTTACTGCAGCATATTTTGACCCCCCTTTGTTCAGGGACACATTATTCCATTTCTGTTAGTCACATGTCTGTGGAACTTGTTCAGTTTATGTCTCAGTTGTTGAATCTTGTTATGTTCATACAAATATTTACACACGCAGTTAACAGTGAGAGGACGTTTCTTTTTTTGCTGAGTATATATATATATATTTGTTTAAATAATGAAAAACTGCAGGTTAATAAAAAATAAAAATACAATTTGAACTCTTTTCTCTTCACTTTTCTCCCCAATTCCTTGATATCCAATTACGATCTTGTCTCATTGCTGCAACTCCCCAACAGGCTCGGGAGAGGCGAAGGTCGAGTATTGCGTCCTCCAAAACATGACCTGCCAAACCGCGCTCCTTAACACCCACCCGCTTACCCCGGAAGCCAGCCGCACCAATGTGTCACAGGAAACACCATTCAACTGACTACCAGCTTACTCACGGTCACGTCCGGTTGTGACACAGCTTGGGATCGAACCCGGGTCTGTAGTGACGCCTTAACCACTGCAATGCAGTGTCTTAGACCACTGCGCCACTCGGTAGGCCCACCTTTTTACAGTTAATAATAAAAAACAAAAAAATACTCTTTGACTTAACAAATTCAACACAGACTCCTAAACTGCCACCAGGGAATCAAGATGCAGGGAGTTCTGCAGGTTATTTAAAAAAATGAGCGGCATTAAAACTGAAGGCAAATTTACCCAATTCAGTGGAGACCCGCAGCTCACGTCTCTTCACACACGGAGACAGACAGACAAGCAGGCAGGCAGACACAGAAAGTTTAGGAGTTGTCACACACATATTTACAGTCCGTTGTCAATTCATATACACTGTCTGAGAACCAGGGCATGGACCTAGAGGTCTTCACATGTCCAAAAAGTTGGATCCTTTCCGAAATGGATCCGTGGCTCTCCCACCCGACAAGCACACAATTATTTTCCAAAAAACGGAGACCGTTCCAAGGTCAGCGGGACCAATTCTGAAAAGTACTGTGGAAAGCAGATTCGAACAGACCTGTGCTGGTTCGGATCCAAGAGACCCGTTAAGATCCGAGAGAAAGAAACCAACTGGGCGCTGCCAGCACCATCAATAAACAAGCGATATTGGCCAAATTATCCACAGTCCACTTAAAAACTGCAAATAACAAAAAAAACATTTGTTGTTTCGATGTGGAGCATATTCCCAACTTTATAGTTCCTAAAACAATAGTCGTCAGAAATTAGGGAGAGATTTTTAATTATAGAAGAATGGAGTAACCTTTTTAACACTAGTTAAGGATACTATAGTTATCACGTTTCACATTGGATTTATTAACTACAAAAAAGAGAAGTGTTTTTAAATTTAAATTCTGGAGCTGCTCTGCAAAAAATATGTTTTTTAAAGCAACAGAAAGGAACGATATAAACCGTAACATTTTGGGGATTCAAAACAGTTTTATTTTGCTGGTCAGAACAGTGGATCGGAACCCAAAAAAGAATGGTTCTGTTCAGAACTAATAATTTCAGTTCCAACCCCTGCTGAAAACGATAGTTAGGAAGTGTCACTCACTTCTCTGGGCATGTAGGAGCTGGCAAGCGTCACCACGGACCAGAAGCCGATGCCCACACTCATGATCACCTTCCTGTTGTACCGGTCACCCAGGTAACCAAAGACAGGAGCCAGGAACATGTAGCTGCAGATGAAGACTGTTTGGAGCAGTCCCGACTTCCCATCATTGATCCCAAAGTACTGCTCAATGTCGGGCAGAACACCTAAACAAGACAGAGACAGACAGACCTGTTATATGGAAAATTACTTATTGGGGTTATGATAGTCTAATCCAACATGCTTTTTAGGAGTTGCCTATTCTTCCGTAGCAAACAGATCGATGATTGTTCTTTGTGTGAAATTATCATAATATATAACTCTTAAAAAGGTCCTGCACAGTCCAAATCATGTTTTTCATCAAATTTGATGATATTTGGATGAAACCAGAACAAAGTAGGATGACCAAATTATGCAAAATTACTGTTGCTTTTACATTGATAAAGTTTGATCAGAAAGTTAATCACATAAAGCCTCATTTTAATACACCATGGTAACATCTTATTATCTTACCCATTTTAAATACGTACAGCCTTGTAACTGTCATCGCAGAAGGCGTGTTGGCAGAGGTGCGTGGTTTAGATTGGTACAAGTAAACTAGCACCAAAATTTGACTTCAGTGTGTCAGCAAATTTAATTAGAGGCTAGCTAAGTCTTCAGCCAGCATGGAACAAAAGAGGGGGAAGGGCTGCCCAAAACTCTGACAGATGTCATGTCATTATATCGAGAGACATTCCAATTGGAAGATAGTCAATATACATGTATTTAATTAAATGTATTCAGACCTCACCCTGTAAAGTTTCAACTGAAATTGTCCAAGATGAATTGGCTAGCTACAGTTGAAGTCGGAAGTTTACATACACCTTAGCCAAATACATTTAAACTCAGTTTCACAATTCCTGACATTTAATCCTAGTAAAAATTCCCTGTCTTAGGTCAGTTAGGATCACCACTTTCTTTTAAGAATGTGACAAGTCAGAAGAATAGTAGTGTGTGTCTGTAACCCTCAAATTAAAGCTGACAGTCTGCACTTTAAAAAAAAATAAAAAAAAAAAAAAAAAAAATGAGCAATGTTTGAAATGGTTTCTACCCTCTTGTGGCTTAGAGTCGCTAGTGACTCCTTGTCAAGGAGTGAAATTTAAATTTCAGCTTTTATTTCTTCATCACATTCCCAGTGGGTCAGAAGTTTACATATACTCAATTAGTATGTGTTAGCATTGCCTTTAAAATGTTTAACTTGGGTCAAACGTTTCAGGTAGCCTTCCACAATAAGTTGGGTGAATTTTGGCCCATTCCTCCTGACAGAACCCGTGTAACTGAGTCAGGTTTGTAAGCCTCCTTGCTCGCACACGCTTTTTCAGTTCTGCCCACAAATGTTCTACAGGATTGAGGTCAGGGCTTTGTGATGGCCACTCCAAAACCTTGACTTTGTTGTCCTTAAGCCATTTTGCCACAACTTTGGAAGTATGCTTGGGGTCATTGTCAAGTTTTAACTTCCTGACTGATGTCTTGAGATGTTGCTTCAATATATCCACTTAATGTTCCTTCCTCAGGATGCCATCTATTTTGTGAAGTGCACCAGTCCCTCCTGCAGCAAAGCACCCACACAACATGATGCTGCCACCCCCGTGCTTCACGGTTGGGATGGTGTTCTACGGCTTGCAAGCCTCCCCCTTTTTCCTCCAAATATAACGATAGTCATTATAGCTAAACAGTTCTATTTTTGTTTCATCAGACCAGAGGACATTTCTCCAAAAAGTACGATCTTAGTCCCCATATGCAGTTGCAAACCGTAGTCTGGCTTTTTTTAATGGCGGTTTTGGAGCAGTGGCTTCTTCCTTGCTGAGCGGCCTTTCAGGTTATGTCGACATAGGACACGTTGTACTGTGGATATAGATGCTTGAGGAAGCAGGGATAAAAGCATCTTCACAAGGTCTTTTGCTGTTGTTCTGGGATTGATTTGCACTTTTCGCACCAAAGTACGTTCATCTCTGGGAGACAGAATGCATCTCCTTCCTGAGCGGTATGACGGCTGCATGGTCCCATGGTGTTTATACTTGCGTACTATTGTTTGTACAGATGAACGTGGTACCTTCAGGCGTTTGGAAATTGCTCCCAAGATGAACCAGACTTGTGGAGGTCTACAATTTATTTTCTGAGGTCTTGGCTGATTTCTTTTGATTTTCCCATGATGTCAAGCAAAGAGGCACTGAGTTTGAAGGTAGGCCTTGAAATACATCCACAGGTACACCTCCAATTGACTCAAATGATGTCAATTAGTCTATCAGAAGCTTCTAAAGCCATGACATAATTTTCTGGAATTTTCCAAGCTGTTTAAAGCACAGTCAACTATTTACAGATGGGCTGTGTACAGGTGCAGTGATCGGTAAGCTGCTCTGACAGCTGATGCTTAAAGTTAGTGAGGGAGATATAAGTCTCCAGCTTCAGTGATTTTTGCAATTCGTTCCAGTCATTGGCAGCAGAGAACTGGAGGGAAAGGCGGCCAAAGCAGGTGTTGGCTTTGGGGATGACCAGTGAAATATACCTGCTGGAGCGCATGCTACGGGTGGGTGTTGCTATGGTGACCAGTGAGCTGAGATAAGGCGGGGCTTTACCGAGCAAAGACTTATAGATGACCTGGAGCCAGTGGGTTTGGCGACAAATATGTAGCGAGGGCCAGCCAACGAGAGCATACAGGACGCAGTGGTGGGTAGTATATGGGGCTTTGGTGACAAAACGGATGGCACTGTGATAGACTACATCCAATTTGAATCCATGATGTATGACAGGATTCGATGTTGTATGCAATTTCAATGTTGTCTGAGTTGCTTTGTGTATCAGCAAATTTGTTTGAGATAATCTCACTGCAACACTGCTTGACATAGGTGTTTTCAAAATAACCGCCCGTCAAGGTGAGCTCCCCGCCCACTCAATCTTTTCAGACTTCCTGGTAGTTTGACTGTTACGGGATTTTTGTGTTTAATGACTAAAATATGTATACATTTGACTTAGAATTATAACTCATAAATGTTGAGTGTAATATGTTCCTTATTAGAAAGAATGGAGTTATCTTCAGACAGGCTGGAATGCTGTGTTCCTTACAGGACATTCTGTCTCTACCCAGGGAGGGGAAAGACCTTGAGTTGGTTGTAGATAGTTGAACAGGTGGCAGACAGTAATGAGAACTCGAACTGTATTGCCATTGTATCCGAGAGGAGGTTGGACATTAAAACCTATGACATCATCTTTATTATATAACCTGATGTAAGATGTATTATGATCAGTACTCTCGAGAATAAACGCTATTGATTGATTGATTTTAAGACTGGCATCTGTCCATTTTATGCAGATAATTATCTTACAAATTCTTATTTATGGGCAGAGTGTTTTAATTGAATTGGTTAATAAACAGGAATCGAAATTCCTTTAACAATTTGGTCCTTCGAGTCGGAACTCAAAATCTGCCTCTGTCGTTCCAAGAAACTGCTGAAAACCGTGCACGGCCGGATCCAGGATCCGTAAGACAAAGACCTGACCTCTGAATTGAGGGTTTATTTCAGGCCAGTGGTGAACTGGTACATGACAGAGGTGGTGACGAGAATCCAATGAACATTGCTTTTCCCAGTCGGCGACAAGGTCAGTAGCCTATATTCTCGATTCTGGGGGGAATGATTTAAGTTATCCTTGATTTAATGTTCTAAAATGTTTAGAATTTATCAATAATAGGACCTTTGCTATTCCAAACAGATCCAAGGGGTTTTGTATGACCGATACACAGAGACAGGTCCGCAAAAGACCTGGGGCAAGGTGCACTGCCATAATTTAAACGAATCTTAGTCATGAGAGGCAAGTCCCGAGACTAAGCCGAGTGCACTGCCATAATTTAAACGAATCTTAGTCATGAGAGGCAAGTCCCGAGACTAAGCCAAGATACTGAAACAGGTGTTGACGGGTGCAGTCGTGTTGTGCGAATAGGACAGCCATTAATTCAAAAGACATACCTAAATAGGCTTTGTGAGAAGGAAGGGTGGTTCTGTTCGGGCAAGATGACTGCACTTATTCAATACTGAAAGATGTATCAAAACAGGAGGAGAGGGAAACCGAAATCTATACATCTGAGATAAAAGCCAAATCTATAGACAGGAGGTTCCAGGAGAGAGGGAAACCTAATATAGCGGAGTAAGATACGAGATATTAACTTTAAAAGTCCTCTGACACAAAATAATAGGTTATTAACTGGGACTTTACGCCCCGGGGAAATAGTTTATATCTGTACGGGTAAGATGTAATGTCCAACAAATGCAACGCTATAGATAAAGTTTCCAAACGGGAGAACAACCAAAATAACTAGGTAAAAACTAACGGTAAAAACAACACATACATAAATCATAGAAAAATTATAATAATAGGACCATAGCTACTAGGAGCGGCAAGGATTTATTAAACATGGGTAGTAAATTCTCCAAGGAGGTCCCTGAATGGACGGGAGTTTGCGACTACAGAAAATTATAATAGGGTTATTGGTTCCTTTATTCCAAAAGTGATGGTGGTTCAGGGGTTAAATAACTGCCTCCCAAGCTTGTGACCTGACTTCGATTCAAGGAGTCTTTTAATTGTAATTAAACCATTTGTATGTTTTGCCTGAGAAAATATGGTCATTCGTGTCGGTATAGGATATAAACTGAAACGTTTTAATAACTTGTTTAGGTTAAAATAAAAGACTAATCTAATTCTAAATGATAGCGATGCGTTTTCGATATGATACATTGTGTGATACAATGATCTTCATGAATAATGTATGGAGACATGAGTCGTATTTATATTACTGAATCGTAGAAGTGTCAGTTACCTAAACCTGATGAATTCTAAAGAATAACGGAGAAATACGATAAAGTTGTGCCCATCGGAATGTTATAATTATTATGGATGACTGACATGCGATATAAATTTAGCGAAGTATATGGTACGTTTACATTTTGGAGTAGATAAAGTTGAGAAGTTGATTTTACTTATACGATAGTTTTGGTGCAAAACTCAGTTGGAGTAAGTGGATGTTTTGCCTAGAGGCAGGAATAAGAGAGTTAGTTTTGGTATTGTATTGGCTACTAATTTTCAGGGTACGTTGCTAGAGGCAGGTTGATTTGTTGTGTAACGACGTAAAACAACGTCATTAGGTGGGATACACAATAACGTTACTCGAATGGATTTGGCCATTGTTCAGGTACACTCTATTCTGTACTTCTGGCAGTATAATTTTGATTGAGAGATGTTGATTGACGTTGTAAAATTATATTCAAGATCCAACCTTTGTGATAAATTGGTTTTGGGTTATCGAACCCATACTATTGCCTGTTGCAGTTAGTCAACAATGATTTACAGTTCGTTGAAAGTTGCTGCGTTCTGAACACAGGTTGAGCGCTAGTTGTTGACATAACTCACGATGCACTTATGCAACCAGGCAATGATGTTGTGACTGTGATTAATTTGAATACATATTTGATAAGAATTCTTATATTAGGGATTGTTAATTCCATTTAGTAATAAATACTATAGTAGAGGAGTTTTTAAATTAAAGAGAGCAACAGTGAGAATGTATATCCATATGTAAACGCATATCTTGATTTGAACTATACTAATCTATTTGATAAAATTACTAAACCTGTATATTCAACATTTGATAATGATTGGCAAATCCGTATATTTAACCACAACGTTGAATTTAGCATTGGGTATTATAGGAGGAACGGGATACAATTTGTACTTTCCCCACCGGGTGTGGCCGTATCAAATTATGACAGAGAAAATTGGTTGTGTCATTTAGAGGGAAAAGGCGTGCATTATAGCTTGGAGTCACTTTTCAAAAGTGGCTAAAAGTTATTGGTTTTTGGTTAAGGAACACCAGGGAATTCGAACAAGAAGTAAACGTATTCTAAACATTATTTGTTTTCATTATGAGGAACAAAGAACGGGCCGCAAACTGGTATGGCTGGCTGGGAGTGTTTTATTTTAAAGGGACAGTACACGTTTATCACAGTTGTGTGAGTGTAATGGCAGGGTATAAAGTATTTTGGGGAGACAATTTGGAGAAAGACTGAATGAGTTACATCAACCATTAAGGAAATTTAAAACTAATGATTTGAGGGTGTACAATATACTTATTATAATTGCTAGGTTTTGCTTGTAGTAAACGTTGGGTTTGAGGGGAATTTGGAATATTTGAAGTTTTGTTTTCTGAGTTTTCATAAATACGTACATTTTTTAGATAAAGGGTTCTTTATTTTGTATAATATAATAAATAACACTTCTTTGAAGTGGTGGTATGGCTGATGGCTTCTGAGGTGATACAAAATTGTGGATATTGGTGGAGGATAAAGTCACTAGAGGGCGCCATTGGTCAACTTATGGAGGTTTAGATAAAATACAGTGGGCTCCTGAAGGAGATATTTCATTAGTAACCTTATTTAACCTATGTAAGGACTGTAGAAATTGCCACCATAGACATTTTTTTGTTTGGTTTGTAATTCCATGGGTTCAGATAACAGAGAGACACTTAGTTAATGTTTGGGACCAAGCTACAGGCAGTGAAGGGACTCAAGGCCCAGTATAATCAGTGGAATGCGTCCCGAGATAAGCCGTACCATTACACAGAACTTAGAAGGGTGGGTGCGAGCAGAGCAGAGAGATAGGAGTGGCACAGACTGGGTCACGGTTACTGAGGGGAGACAGAGGGAATGAAAAACTTAGTTGGTTTCAGGAACTAAGGGAAAGCACTGATAACTTTTAAAGTAAATAAAACACTTAACAGAGAATTGTTATGTTGATTCAGGATTGATACAAGGGCGGAGCCAAGTATAAAAGGGGGGATGGTCTAGGATAGGATGTGGCCTATCAGATGTGGCCTATCAGATAATAATAATAAACATTTTTTTTTTTATATATATATATATAGCGTTCCCAACTTACTTGGCGGAGACGAGTATGGTAACTAAAAAATTAGGTCAAGATATTCTTCCTAGAGTTGGGTTCCTAGGATAATAATGGATGACATTCTAGCTAATCAAATAGAACAGATAGAATGACAGAGGTTCTAGCAGAACACATTAAAAAACTGTTTGTTAACCAAACCTGTATGTCCAAGATTTTATGCTCTACAGGAGAACTACAGGAGGGGATTACCGACATGATTGGGCCAGGATCTGGATCTAATCACCTGAGGAGAATAGGTGGAATGCAGCCCCATTGGGAGGGGCCAGACCAAGCACTCCTTGTGACTGCATTCACAGTGAGAATAACTGAAAAGAGTTACCTGAGGGCATTTCACACTTGTAGGAGGGTAGGACACACTGACACTGCCGAATGATCACAGAGTTAAGGAGAAGAACCGTAGCTAATAAAGTTCGGGGGTCAACTCCTTAATGAAGATTCCCTGACCCCGCCCTCTCATCACTGTGTACGTTCATAGAAGTGAAAGTGTTGCTTGATCTCTGGCGGTTGATATGTTCTCTGGGAGAGGGTGGGGCTTTACAGGGGCGCTGATTGGTCTGAGCTGTCTTATTGTGGGAGCCATATTCCTAAATACACCACACCCCACCTGAGTTTGCAGAAGGTGGTAACTTGACCCATGGTTTCGATGATGAGAATTTTGTATTAATCAAGGAAGAGATCCCTTGATCTGGATAGACAGGAAGTTAGAGTGGAGGTTAGGAAGGATGTGTCAATGGAGTTTTATGTAGACCAAAAGGGGTCTCTGACTCCTGGGCAGTCTAGGACTAAGAGCCATTATAGAATTTAGGCTGTGTAGGTCTCCGTGTGGTTCATGGACACAGGTCATAGCTCACACACAGAGAGAGAGCTATGTAAACCCATACATCCAATTTAGGAACAGATGGAGTATAGTAAGGATTGGAGTTTCTGACTGTGTTCCCGAGCAGAGGAAGTATTGTATAAAGGTAAGAATTAACATTAAAACGGTAAAGTCCCAGGATTTCGGGTTATGGTATGTTGGTTTCGACCAGTTTTCAACTGATACTATGGTACCATTCCAGGTGGCAGAGGTTAGAGCTGGTAAGAAGACTATGGTCAGCCAGAGTTCAATTCATCTCCCTAACGCCACGGACATTCCTAGTATAAACATCCAGGGTAAAGGACCTGTACGAATAGTTCAGACAATTACCTTAGAGAAGTGATAGAGGTGGAGACTGGGTTTTGGGGATTCCAACTTTGGTTAAAATGTCTGTGCTACTGCCAAACCACAGCTGACCACCATCTCCTTTCCATTTGATGGAATTGATATACTCAGGGGAATGGCCTGTATGATAAAGCTGTTCATGAAGGCAGGGAAGCCAGACAATGACAGTTGCTTTGATCTGCATAACCTTTATCCCCATGTGCCCATTACCTCCATTCCTCCTTTTACAGTTACAGAAGGATGGGATGAAGAGGAAGTAAGACCTGACTGGATGGTTGACTTCCGGGGATTTCAGTAAGATAAAAAGGCCCAGAGTGGATGTCTGTTTGTTATATGGAGGGATGAGGTTGTGGCCTGACCTGCCTACCAATTGGACCAATAGTATTTATTTAGACATGCTTTTCACCCTTATCTAAAACGAGGACCTAGAACCAGGTAGAAGAGAGAGGAGGAGTGATCCGTCCGGATCTTTTGACAATAGTATTTACATAGGATAGTATTGGATATGTTATCGGCAGAAAAGGGTGGCGTGTGCGTCTTATTTGGAGCAGAATGTTGCACATTTATCCCTGATGACACAGCTCTAGACGGATCAGTGACCTAGGCCCTGATTGGTTTAAACCACCTTAGCTCACGAATTGGCAGAAAACTCTGGAGTGATAATTCTCTTAAAAATGGATGTGACAGGATGTTTGGGGAATGGAAAATTGTCATAATCACTGTGTCATGGGCCAATTTCACCTGTATGAGTGTTTTGATTCTGTGTGAATGCTGTTTGATTCTGGGTGTGAAAGGTCTCATTTCCAGGACTCTGGAGAAATCAAGGACAATATTGATAAGGATATGAACCGATTCCAAGTTCTAACCACTGGGAGGATGAATACTGGTTCCCAGACCGAGGATGGATCCGGCTACTTTGAGACATTATAAATATTAGTTCTCATCTTGTGTTGATGCTTTTTATGATTCTGATATATATATATATATATAATATACAATACATATATTGATGTAGTGTAATATGTTGTGGTTGATTTAGGTTGTATTTGGAAAACAAGAAATATTTCTAATAAAAATAGAATTGTGCTTTTTAATATTTCTAATAAAACTATAAGTACGATTAAAGGTATAATATTTAGTCATAGGGTGGATATGTTACGGGATTTTTGTGTTTAATGACTAAAATATGTATACATTTGACTTAGAATTATAACTCATAAATGTTGAGTGTAATATGTTCCTTATTAGAAAGAATGGAGTTATCTTCAGACAGGCTGGAATGCTGTGTTCCTTACAGGACATTCTGTCTCTACCCAGGGAGGGGAAAGACCTTGAGTTGGTTGTAGATAGTTGAACAGGTGGCAGACAGTAATGAGAACTCGAACTGTATTGCCATTGTATCCGAGAGGAGGTTGGACATTAAAACCTATGACATCATCTTTATTATATAACCTGATGTAAGATGTATTATGATCAGTACTCTCGAGAATAAACGCTATTGATTGATTGATTTTAAGACTGGCATCTGTCCATTTTATGCAGATAATTATCTTACAAATTCTTATTTATGGGCAGAGTGTTTTAATTGAATTGGTTAATAAACAGGAATCGGAATTCCTTTAACATTGACATGATTTTTATTTTTTTAAATCTAAAATCGGGAAAAAATATAAAGGGTGATGTTTAAGTCACGCATAAGGCTATTTTACATGGTAATCAGAATGACTGTTCGGGACCTTTAAAAGGTGAGGATCAAAATCTAAACACTTATGATATGTAGTTCCCCTTTAAAGAAATGTTAGGTGAGCAATTGGGTTTGGTAAATTTTGGTGTAACGTTAGATCGTCCATACCAGCCACGGTGAACCTGTCCATGTAGTTGAGCAGGTTGATGAAACACAGGACAATAACAGTGAACACCGATCTCATGCTGGACACGCCGCTGGCTGGCTCTTCCACTTCCCGGCGCTGGCTAGGCCCCGCACCAGGCTCTTCTGAGCCTTCCGCCTCGCTGTCATCAGAGAAGAAGGGCGTGGTGTCAGAGGTGGGGTCAGCTAGAGACATCACAGCTGCAAGGAAAGAAAACTGAATGATGAGAAGGCCATTTTTGGGTCAACACAGTAGGCACCTTGAGTTAAATTGAACTCACGTGCAAAGAGTTCTCAGGCAGAAACAAAGGAGGGAAAATAAAAAGTCAAAAGTCAAAATACCTAAATGAATGGCAGAGACACACGAAGGTCCAAATGCATTTCAAAAGTGTGTCATTGTAAAACCAAAGCAAATTTGAGTGGTTTGGTTGTGTTATTCAGCTGAAGGGAAAGCAATGTAATTTAGAGCCAGGGGAACAATACAGTCAAGATATAATGTGGGAGAAGGGGTCAGTATAGGGGAAGTATAGCAATGCAGTCTTGTGATGTATGCTAACGAAACTAGCTTACTGTCATGTGAGCATGGACAGCACATGTCTGAATACGTGTGTGCAGAGTGTTAAGACAGTGTGTGTGCATTTGTATCAGCAAGAACGGAGGCTGTTTAGAAAGAGTATGTGAGGAAACTCAGGTAATGAAAAATACCAGAGAGAGAACGACGAGTTGGGGCTTGAGTATGGTTTCCAATTTCCTGAAGTGTTTTTCAACGTCACACAAAGGCTAACTCTAGGTGGTCACCAGACAAGGGTCAATTTGTGCTGACAGGCAGGCGAATACACAAACATCCTCTTCAAACCAAAAGCTAAACTGTTCATAATTAACCACCAAACTGTCTAGAGTAGAGGGTTAAAATGCTTAATCTGTTTACAGATAGCTACATAAAATACCAATGTGATTCTGATCGATACTTGAACTTAGCAAGTTATCTAGTTTGAGCAGGGTCCCATTGACGTCTTTGTAAGCTTGCAGAAGTAGACATTATGTAGTTACCCGTTAGCTGGCTACCGTTACGTGATTGCTAGACACCGAGGTAAAGACAGTTATAAGTTGGATATTCAAAGGATATTTGCGCTTTCAAACCTCAATAGCTTTCAGACCACTTGAGCCACAGACTCCAAATAAGTGTCATGATGTTGGAAAAATTGCGCAGGTCTTATTTTCACGATTTGGAGATTATTTCGCTTTCCAAAGCTAATAAACATGTGGAAATGTGAGCAGCATTTTGTATTCCTAGTTTAATTAGTTAGGGAGCGTAATCAAAGTACAAACTTTTTTTACATTCAAATTTCAACCAAGCTCCTTGGTCATGTGACCTACTTGACTCAAACAAGGTTCAGAATGTCTACTGACTACGCTTCTATATTGCTCACCCTTTAGTTTGTCCATTTATCTCACACGAGTTTACATTCATTTTTCAAACTTTCAAATTTCAATAGCTCCTTGGTAATGTGACCTACTGACCTCAAACAAATTTCAGAATGTCCACGGTATAAGGGCACAAGGCGAGACCCAAATGCAGACACAGGAGGCAGATGGTTGAGCTCCGATTTTTATTATAACAAAAGGAGTAGGTAAAGGCAGGTCGGGGACAGGCGAGAGTTCATAAAACAGGTCAGAGTCCAAACAGTACCAGGCGATAGGCAGTCTCAAGGTCAGGCCAGGGTCAGAAACCAGATCAGACCCCCAAACAGTACAAGGGGATAGGCAGGCTGGTAGTCAGAACGGTCAGGCAGGCGGGTGGGGGGGTTAGCGGCGGCAACTCTGGACACACGCCAGGCCCTTTTCGCAGATCTCCCCAGCCCCACATATTGTAGGTGGGGAGGTCTCTACGCTCACTAGACTTGAGGCGGAGACAAAACCCATTGGCCCCGCAGTGATAGGGCATTGCATGGATCTGGCTCATGCCCTATGAAGTTGGGAGCGGTATCTCAAGCTTGTCTGGGGAGGGAGGCCTGCATCTGATGTGGGTAGTACCATCCACGGCCATTGATTTGCTGCGGAACCATAAAACGGACAGAAGAAGCCTAGGTTCCCACTAGGCACAGATCACTGAATGTCAAGGATGAAATTCAAAGGTTGCTTATTCCGACACCCAGTTGATGGTGCCGCTAGGTACTGCGAGGGGTATCTGGTTCTCAAGCCTATAAGTATTGCACTGGCACTTGATGTCGATTGGGTGTAAAAAAACAGTTAAAGTCCATAGAAGGTTAGTAGCGGCAACTGATGTCCAGTTTGTAAGACAGAAAAGCCTCTGATGATACCACCGGGCGTTACTCAGGGGCTGGGGGCAGCACTCAGTCTGTGGAGGTTGGGGACTTAGTCTCTTAGCTGATAAAAGTGGGCAGGTCACCAGGTGCACAGAGCTTGTTTCAGGTTACCAGGTGCACAAGGAGGTCTCCATCAAGGCAGGGGACACTCCGAGTCCAAGCAGGGGTGGTCGGGCTCGGGGGCTGGGGCAGCATTCAGGCCATGGAGGTTGGAGTGGGAGCTTAGTCTGTGAGCAGAAAAAAGCAGGCGGGTCACCAGGAGCACAGAGCCTGTTATACGGGTTACCAGGTGAACGTGGTTCCTGACAGCGGGACTATAGACATTTTAGTAATTCCAGGGAGTAAGCGATACTCTAAGGCCAAGGGAGAGGGGTGTTGATCGAGTAGGTGTGGAGGCCTGGAGGTCTGTAGTTCCAGGGAGTAAGCTATACACTCTCAGGCCCAGGGAGAAGGCGGGCAGGGAGTGTAGACCTAGAGGCCAGAAGTAACCAGGTCAATGGGGGCCTGCCTGGAGGTCAGGAAGGCCCCAGAGAGAAGGCCGAAGTGAATAGGTGTGTAAGTGACACTGTCCTTCAGTGGGGCAGAGCAGGCAAATTAATGTAAAATCATGTGAGTTGAAAATGGACCAACCTAAAGGGTGTGCAATGTGTAGGCCCACAGTGTACATTCAGACCCTTGTTTGAAGTCAGTAGGTCACATGACCAAGGAGCTATTGATAATTGAAAGTTTGAAAAATGTATGTAAAAACATGTGAGATGAAAATGGACAAACTAAAGGGTGTGCAATGTGTAGGCTCACTGACTGTACATTCCAAACCTTGTTTGAAGTCAGTAGGTCACATCACCAAGTAGGCTAGTCGAGAACAAGTTCTCATTTACAACTGCGACCTGGCCAAGATAAAGCAAAGCAGTGCGACACAAACAACAACAGAGTTACACATGGAATAAACAAACATACAGTCAATAATACAATATTGAAATTAAAACAATAAAAATGTAATGTAAAAACGTGTGAGATGAAAATGGACAAACTAAGGGGTGTGCAATATAGAAGTGTAGTCAGTGTACATTATGAACCTTGTTTGAGGTCAGTAGGTCACATGACCAAAGAGCTATTGAAATTCAAAAATGTAAATAAATAATTGAAAATAGTGCGAGATGTAAATCGACAAAAAAAAGTGTGCAATGTGTGTCTATGGCATCGGGTTAGCTAGAACCAGTTTAAAACGTTTTAGGAATAATTGAAATTTGAACATTTTGATTTGTCACTATGTTGAAGGTCCCTAACTGCTATTGGTGGATGTAAGGAAAACTACAGGCGAATATCCAACCTGAAACTGTCTTTACCTCGGTTTGCTGGACACCAAATTATGTAGCTAATTAGCAAATCCTACCCTATCATTATGGGACCTTGGTTGGTTAACTTGTTGCTAGCAACCAGTGTGACACCGTAAACAATTACCAATCACCTTGTTAGTTGGCTAACTAAACTAAAGCTACCTAACATATTTGGTCATTCAATGTCAGTACGTTGCTAATACTCTATAACAAATGTATCCCATAGCTAGCAGCCCAGCAGTATAATCTTACCAACTCTCGTATACTTTGAAAACAGATGTCCATAATAGCTGTGAGTCTCAAAGCTACTTTTTGTTATTGAGTAACGGTGGTTACCTGGTAGCTGGTCAACTCAGTGATGAGTCGAGATTGGCGAGGTTCTATCTGTCTCGGGTCC
Organism: Salvelinus namaycush; assembly: GCF_016432855.1. NCBI lineage: Eukaryota > Metazoa > Chordata > Actinopteri > Salmoniformes > Salmonidae > Salvelinus > Salvelinus namaycush. The sequence goes on along the minus strand of NC_052314.1, from coordinate 44,782,347 downwards.
TGTGTTGATGTCTGATCTGCTCTTGGACTTTATGCCATTAGCTTAAACACTAGCGTCAACATGTCTTGATGCTCTCTGAAAAACTGGTCGGACGAAGGTAAACCGTTATGTTTTTGTGAGGCGCAGCTAGGTTCTTCTTTCTTTATCGCGGCGCAGCCATGTTGAAATTGTATTCAACTTCCGCCCCTTACTCACATGACTTATTACAACACCACCTCGGTTGGAAATCGACCAACAATGAAACTGATACCATTTCTGCTGATACCAGAGACTGAATACTGAAAAGATAGGAAAACAAAGTCCTTTCATTGGCAAATAGTCAAAGTACATAGTTAAATTTTTCCTAGCCTCAACCAATTATGTTAAAAATCATTGGCTTCAACCGACCCTGGTGTGGTGAGATAAGTTATTGTGCAGACGTTGCTTCCAGAGGCAGTTTGTAACTCGGTAGTGAGTGTTGCAACCTAGGACAGATGATTTTTATGTGATTCAGCACTCGGCGGTCCGGTTCTGTGAGCTTGTGCGGCCAACCACTTCGCGACTGAGCAGTTGTTGCTCCTAGAAGTTTCCACCCCACAATAACAGCACTTACAGTTGACCGGGGAGGTTCTAGTAGGGAAGAAATTTGATGAACTGACTTGTTGGAAAGGTGGCATCCTATGACGGTGCCACGTTGAAAGTCATTGAGTTCTTCAGTAAGGCCCTTCTACTACCAATGTTTGAATATGGAGATTGCATGGCTGTATGCTCAATTTTATATACCAGTCAGCAATCGGTGTGGCTGAAGTATGGGGAGGCAAGTAGCATAGTGGTTAGAGCGTTGGACTAGTAACCTAAAGATTGCAAGATCGAATCAGTGAGCTGACACTGTAAATATCTGTCGTTCTGCCACTGAACAAGGCAGTAAACCCACTGTTCCTAGGCCGTTATTGAAAATAGGAATTTGTTCTTAACTGACTTTCCTAGTTAAATAAAGTTTTTTTTAAATTGCCGAAGTGTCCACATACTTTGGTATATATAGTGTATTTTGCTCAAATAGGGCACCCTATTCTCTAACTTTTCCCTGAATAATGTACTACTTTTGACCATAGCCCTGTGGGCCCTGGTGAAAATTAGTGTACTATATATAGGAAATAGGGTGCCATTTTGGACACCCTGACTATTGTAAACCATTTCGCCATCCCATTCCCCCAGTTAAGCAAATGAAGGGGAGAGGCTGTGATTATAATTGATGTAGTAAATTACTTTTCCTGTCAATTACTTTATGTAATAAACATCCTTTATTGTGTTTGTACAGTATTTCCCTTTTTTGAAGGTTTAATAAAACCTTAATTCAGCCAAGAAATCCATCTTTTCAATGATGAAATATTCAACAGACTGAACAGTCGTGTACCAATTAGATTAATTAGTTGCCATTCAGCCTCATCTAGCCTTGGTATGGAATAACTGATAACTGACAAAATACCTCAGCCTCAGGAAATCATTGGGGAAAGAAGTCACACTTCCAGTTTGCACAAATCTTTATTTGACTTGCTTTAATAGAGATACAGACCGTATAAAAGCATACATTTAATCTAACAATGTCTTCATTGTGTCTTATTAATTGAAAATAAAAGCAGTATTCCTTTATTCACCATTTCAAAAAGGAAAGAGCAATACCAGTATAAATAGAAAGCAGGCTCAGACAATATATATAATGACTATAGAAAAATGACTTAACAATTCAAAACCCTACGGTCAGATGGCTTTTCATAAAGACGTCATGGTAAGTAATAGAATCCAAGTTTCTGAGTGTGTGGGACTTGAGGGGGAGAAAGAACCAGTGGAGACAGCAACAGGCAGGTGGCAGGTAGAGGCGGGCCAGGTGGGATTGGGCCAGGCAGGTCCAGGTGTCAGGCCAGGGTATCCTCAGTCACAGTCCAAGAGTCTCAGGCCCTCCGAAAGGGGAGACGGGGAGAGAAAAGATGAGGGTTTGTGAGAGCATGCCTAAGACCATAGTGCACCACATGCACTGAGGTTAGAGAATAATCAATAGTGTTGCTGTGGACACTGGATAATCTGACTAACACACACACAAACACAATCAACCTGTTTGACCTCGCTGTGATACTGTAGGCCTACTTATGTTACTTTAATGAGTCAATTCAGGTAGCTTTCAATGTCTTGCATTTGTGTTAACCATGGCAGCCAGCATTGTACAGTCGTGGCCAAAAGTTTTGAGAATGACACAAATATTAATTTCCACAAAGTTTGCTGATTCAGTGTCTTTAGATATTTTTGTCAGATGTTACTGTGGAATACTGAAGTATAATTACAAGCATTTCATACGTGTCAAAGGCTTTTATTGACAATAACATGAAGTTGATGCAAAGAGTCAATATTTGCAGTGTTGACCCTTCTTTTTCAAGACCACTGCAATCCGCCCTGGCATGCTGTCAATTAACTTCTGGGCCACATCCTGACTGATGGCAGCCCATTCTTGCATAATCAATGCTTGGAGTTTGTCTCTTGAGGAAGTTCTCAATGGGATAAAGGTCTGGGGAGTTTCCTGGCCATGGACCCAAAATATTGATGTTTTGTTCCCCGAGCCACTTAGTTATCACTTTTGCCTTATGGCAAGGTGCTCCATCATGCTGAAAAAGGCATTGTTCATCACCAAACTGTTCCTGGGTGGTTGAGAGAAGTTGCTCTCGGAGGATGTGTTGGTACCATTCTTTATTCATGTCTGTGTTCTTAGGCAAAATTGTGAGTGAGCCCACTCCCTTGGCTGAGGAGCAACCCCACACATGAATGGTCTCAGGATGCTTTACTGTTGGCATGACACAGGACTGATGGTAGCGCTCACCTTGTCTTCTCCGGACAAGCTTTTTTCCGGATGCCCCAAACAATCGGAAAGGGGATTCATCAGAGAAAATTACTTTACCCCAGTCCTCAGCAGTCCAATCCCTGTACCTTTTGCAGAATATCAGTCTGTCCCTGATGTTTTTCCTGGAGAGAAGTGGCTTCTTTGCTGCCCTTCTTGACACCAGGCCATCCTCCAAAAGTCTTCACCTCACTGTGCGTGCAGATGCGCTCACACCTGCCTGCTGCCATTCCTGAGCAAGCTCTGTACTGGTGGTGCCCCGATCCTGCAGCTGAATCAACTTTAGGAGACGGTCCTGGCGCTTGCTGGACTTTCTTGGGCGCCCTGAAGCCTTTTTACAACAATTGAACAGCTCTCCTTGAAGTTCTTGATGATCTGATAAATGGTTGATTTTGGCACAATCTTACTGGCAGCAATATCCTTGCCTGTGAAGCCCTTTTTGTGCAAAGCAATGATGACGGCACGTGTTTCCTTGCAGGTAACCATGTTTGACAGAGGAAGAACAATGATTCCAAGCATCACCCTCCTTTTGAACTCAATCAGCATGACAGAGTGATCTCCAGCATTGTCCTCGTCAACACTCACACCTGTGTTAACGAGAGAATCACTGACATGATGTCAGCTGGTCCTTTTGTGGCAGGGCTGAAATGCAGTGGAAATGTTTTGGGGGGATTCAGTTAATTGCAAAGTCCCTCTTATGCAAATTTCCATCATACAAACTGAGGCAGCAGACTGTGAAAATTAATATTTGTGTCATTCTCAAAACTTTTGGCCACGGTTGTAAATGAAGAGATGTGCAGAAAGATAATCAGCCTCTGTCTGTGGATCCTTTCCTCTTAATGTATTTTTCATGTCAGCCATGCCCAGCTTTTCTAAGACACACCGTTTATTTAAAGCTCTCGTTGAGTCTATTGCTTCAGTTCTTGTTTCACTTATTCTTACCTGGTAAATAAGCAACAATGCTGGGTAACCACAAGGAGAAAAATATGAGGTGAGACACCCGATAAGGCTCTCATCGCTGTCATTCACAGGAGAAAGAGACAGAGATATCGCGGAAGGAGATCGGGGTGCCTTGTAAGGATCCGGCGACGAGTGGCTAATCTGCCTTTGCCATCGGTACTATTGGCCAATGTACAATCGCTGGATAATAAAGTGGATGAACTACAAGCACGTATATCCTACCGACTTAACATTAAAAACTGTAATATCTTATGTTTCACCGAGTCGTGACTGAACGACGACATGAATAACATATAGCTGCCGGGTTACACACTGTATCGGCAGGATAGAACAGCAGCTTCTGGTAAGACAAGGGGTGGCGGTCTATGTATATTTGTAAACAACAGCTGGTGCACGATATCTAAGGAAGTCTCAAGGTTTTGCTCGCCTGAGGTAGAGCATCTCATGATTAGCTGTAGACCACACTATCTACCAAGAGAGATTTCATCTATATTCTTCGTAGCTGTCTATTTACCACCACAAACCGATGCTGGTATTATGACCTCACTCAATGAGCTGTATACGGCCATTAGGAAACAGGAAAACGTTCATCCAGAGGCGGCACTTCTGGTGGCCGGGGGCTTTAATGCAGGGAAACTTAAATATGTTTTACCTCATTTCTACCAGCATGTTAAATGTGCAACCAGAGGGAAAAAAACTCTAGACCACCTTTACTCCACACACAGAGACGCGTACAAAGCTCTCCCTCTCCCCCCAAATCCGACCATAATTCTATCCTCCTGATTCCTGCTTACAAGCAAAAATTAAAAGCAGGAAGCACCAGTGACTAGATCAATAAAAAAGTGGTCAGATGAAGCAGATGCTAAACTACAGGACTGTTTTGCTAGCACAGACTAGAATATGTTCCGGGATTCTGCCGATGGCATTGAGGAGTACACCACATCAGTCACTGGCTTCACAAATAAGTGCATTGATCACGTCGTCCCCACACTGACTGTACGTACATACCCCAACCAGAAGCCATGGATTACAGTCAACATTCGCACTGAGCTAAAGGGTAGAGCTGCCGCTTTCAAGGAGCGGGACTCTAACTCGGAAGTTTATAAGAAATCCCGCTATGAACAGTCTACTCTATTCTAGCAAATAAAGTGTACTCAAATAGAGCCTAAATATATATATATATTATATATATATAATAATACCAGTCAAAAGTTTGGACACACCTACTCATTCAAGGGTTTGTCTTTATTTTTACTATTATTATTTTTTACTATACATTGAGGAATTATAGCGAAGATATTAAAACTATGAAATAACACATAGGGAATCATAAAGTAACCCAAAAAAGTGTCAATTTTTAAAAATGTATTTTAGATTCTTCAAAGTAGCTACCCTTTGCCTTGATGACAGCTTTGCACACGCTTGGCATTCTCTCCATCAGCTTCACCTGGAATGCTTTTCCAACAGTCTTGAAGGAGTTCCCACACACACTTGTTGGCTGCTTTTCCTTCATTCTGCGGTCCAACTCATCCCAAACCATCTCAATTGGGTTGAGGTTGGGTGATTGTGGAGGCCAGGTCATCTAATAAGGCACTCCATCACTCTCATTCTTGGTGAAATAGCCCTTACACAGCCAGGAGGTGTGTTTGGTCATTGTCCTGTTGAAAAACAAATGATAGTCCCACTAAGCGCAAACCAGATAGGATGGCGTATCGCTGCAGAATGCTGTGGTAGCCATGCTGGTTAAGTGTGCCTTGAATTCTAAATAAATCACAGTCTCACTAGCAAAGCACCCCCACTCCTCCTCCACCATGCTTCACACTGGGAACCACACATGCAGAGATCACCGTTCACCTACTCTGCGACTCACAAAGACACAGCGGTTGGAACCAAAAATCTCACATTTGGACTCATCAGACCAAATGACAGATTTCCACCGGTATAATGTCTATTGCTCGTGTTTCTTGGTCCAAGCAAATCTCTTATTATTGGTGTCCTTTAGTAGTGGTTTCTTTGCAGCAATTTGACCATGAAGGCTTGATTCACAGTCTCCTCTGAACAGTTGATGTTGAGATGTGTCTGTTACTTGAACTCTGTAAAGCATTTATTTGGGCTCCAATTTCTGAGGCTGGTAACTCTAATGAACTTATCCTCTGCAGCAGAGGTAACTCTGGGTCTTCCTTTCCTGTGGCGGTCCTCATGAGAGCCAGTTTCATCATAGTGCTTGATGGTTTTTGCGACTGCACTTGACGAAACTTTCATGGTCCTTGAAATTTTCCGTATTGACTGACCTTCATGTCTTAAAGTAATGATGTATTGTTGTTTCTCTGCTTATTTGAGCTGTTCTCACAATAATATGGACTTGGTCTTTTACCAAATCTTCTGTATACCAACCCTACCTTGTCACAACACAACAATTGGCTCTCAAATATAAAATATGTTTGTTTAACACTTTTTTGGTTAAACATTCCATGTGTTATTTCATAGTTTTGATGTCTTCCCTATTATTCTACAATGTAGAAAATAGTAAAAATAAAGAAAAACCCTTGAATGAGTAGGTGTTGTGAGAGAAAAATAATGTATTTACCTTTTTTGTTTAATATTAATAGTTAATTAATATGCTTAACGACAGTAAAGACATTTCTTTAGTGCCAATGCTGTGCTTCTGAGAAAGTATGGTTCATCTCTTCCACATTAACTCCAACCAGTTGGTCTAGGTGTATAGTCAAGGACATGGGATAGAGATATACTTGAGGAACAGATAGACCTGTATTGTTTCAATTTCTATTTGCTTCTGAGTAACCTGGTCACACGGCATAAGACAAAGAGCCTCTGAGAAGTGACCACAGTTCTTCAGCCAATCCTGTTCTTTTACTATCTTCCAAGGGCACAGCTGTGGGGAGATGGAAGAGAACGGAGGCTGGCTTGGTAGAGAAAGGAGTAACGGAAATAACGTTATCACTTGTTGGTGCGCTATGACCCGATACACCTGGCCACAAGAAGAAAACAAGGTAGCTTATATTGCCCTGATCTGCTGGGGAGGGGTGGAACCAACCATGACTAAGCAGTTCTTGGGTTTCTATATAAACCCCTTGCGTCTGTATTATTTGAGCTCTCACTGCATTCACTCTGTGTGCATGTAGTGACCTTGCTCCCTTATTAATGAGTGAATAAAGATTTTTGATTAAGTATAACTCTGACTTGTGTGATAAGTTTGTCTCTTCTCATTTGATAATACAGAAATAACCACCACAGTGCGTCCACACTTTTGACTGGTACTGAATATAAAAACAGTTTATTCTTACTCAGTATCCTTAGTCGACATACAAATGAAAAACATTGGTTTTTGTTAACATTGCAGCAGATGGCAGGGAGAGGTGAGGGGCGTTGTTATTGAGGGGAGATATATGGCAGCCCGTTGGCTCCACCCCCGGGCCTTATATGGACTTCCTGCCCCAACGAGGAAAGGCTGTGTTTCGTTAAGCCAGGGAGTGCTTGGGGATAAAGGAGGAAGCAGCCTACACAAAGGGGCAGAGTAGGAGAGAATCAAGAGCGTTATGAAGAGTGGGACAAGAGAGAACACTATCTGTGAGTTTACCCCCCTTGTGTACCGGACCGGATTGGCTGAGGACCCGAGTGTGAGAATTACCCCTGGAAAACGGCTTGTGGATTGTGGTGATTGGTGAATTCCCCTCTTCCCCAGTGTACCAAAACCCCTAATAAACTTCCCATTTGCATTCTATTTGTGCTACTGATGCATGTTTTGTTATTGAACTTGGTGATGTGGCAACCCCACACCCTTGAGCCTGCTACAAAATATATTTAAAAAAAGATATTAACACATGCAGCATAGCTCATTCCACAAGAAGCATAGTCATGTCACTACCAGGCAAATACAGACAGAACATCCTGCATGTCTCACAATGACAAAACAGATGAGCCATAACACACCGTTGGATATCAATACAACTCCCTAGATTGACTGAGCCTCACAGATAGCGTCCCAAAACAAATTTTTACTAACATGCCACATGTGCAACCAGAGAAAAAAAAAACTCTAGACCACCTTTACTCCACACACAGAGATCCATACAAAGCTCTCCCTGCCCTCCATTTGGCAAATCTGACCATAATTCTATCCTCCTGATTCCTGCTTACAAGCAAAAAATCTAAAGCAGGAAGTACCAGTGACTTGCTCAATACAGAAGTGGTCAGATGATGCGGATGCTACGCTACAGGACTGTTTTTCTAGCGCAGACTGGAATATGTTCCGGGATTCATCCAATGGCATTGAGGAGTATACCACCTCAGTCATCTGCTTCATCAATAAGTGCATTGACGACGTCGTCCCCACAGTGACCGTACGTACATATCCCAACCAGAAGCCATGATTTACAGACAACATCCGCATCGAGCTAAAAGCTAGAGCTGCCACTTTCAAGGAGCGGGACACAAAACCCGGACGCCTATGAGAAATCCCGCTATGCCCTCAGACGAACCATCAAACAAGCAAAGTGTCAATACAGGATTAAGATTGAACCCTACTACACCGACTGACACTCGTCGGATGTGGCTGGGCTTAAACTATTACGGACTACAAAGGAAAACCCAGACACGAGCTGCTCAGTGACGCGAGCCTACCAGACGAGCTAAATGCCTTTTATGTTCGCTTCGAGGCAAGCAACACTGAAGCATGCCTGAGAGCACCAGATGGTCTGGATGACTGTGTGGTAACGCTCTCGGTAGCCGATGTGGGCAAGACCTTTAAACAGGTCAACATTCACAAAGCCACGGGGCCAGATAGATTACCAGGACGTGTACTCAAAGCATGCGCGGACCAACTGGCAATTGTCTTCACTGACATATTCAACCTCTCTCTGACTGAGTCTGTAATACCTACATGTTTCAAGCAGACCACCATAGTCTCTGTGCCCAAGGAAGCGAAGGTAACCTGTCTAAATGATTACCGCCACGTAGCATTCATGTCGGTAGCCATGAAGTGCTTTGAAAGGCTGGTCATGGCTCACATCAACAGCATCCTCCCGGATACCCTAGACCCACTCCAAATCACATAGCGCTCCAACAGATCCACAGATGACGCAATCTCAATCGCACTCCACACTGCCCTTTCACACCTGGACAAAAGGAACACCTATGTGAGAATGGTGTTCATTTGACTACAGCTCAGCTTTCATCACCATAGTGCCCTCAAAGCTCATCACTAAGCTAAGGACCCTGGGACTAAACACCTCCCTCTGCAACTGGATCCTGGACTTCCTGACGGGCCGCCCCCAGGTGGTAAGGGTAGGCAACAACACGTCTGCCACGCTGATCCTCAACACTGGAGCCCTTCAGGGGTGTGTACTTAGTCCCCTCCTGCACTCCCTGTTTACCCACGACTGCGTGGCCAAACAAGACTCCAACATCATCATTAAGTTTGCTGATGACAACAGTGGTAGGCCTGATCACCGAGCAAAGAGGACCAAGCACGCCCCCATTTTCATCGACGGGGCTGCAGTGGAGCAGGTTGAGAGCTTCAAGTTCCTTGGTGTCCACATCACCAATGATCTATCATGGTCCAAACACACCAAGACAGTCATGAAGAGGGCACGACAAAACCTTTCCCCCTCGGGAGACTGAAAAGATTTGGCATGGATCCCCAGATCTTCAAAAAGTTCTACAGCTGCACCATAGAGAGCATCCTGACCGGTCGCATCACCGCCTGGTATGGCAACTGCTCAGCATCTGACCGTAAGGCGATACAGAGGGTAGTGCGTACGACCCAGTACATCACTGGGGCCAAGCTTCCTGCAATCCAGGACCTATATAAGAGGCGGTGTCAGAGGAAAGCCCATAAAATCGTCAGAGACTCCAGTCACCCAAGTCATAGACTATTTTCTCTGCTACCGCACGGCAAGCGGTACCTGAGCGCCAAGTCTAGGACCAAAAGGCTCCTTAACAGCTTCTACCCCCAAGCCATAAGACTGCTGAGCAATTAATCAAATGGCCACCGGACTATTACCCCCCTCCATTTGTTTTGTACACTGCTGCTACTCGCTGTTTATTATCTATGCATAGTCACTTCACCCCTACCTACATGTACAAATTACCTCTAAACTGTACCCCCACACACTGACTCGGTATCGGTACCCCCTGTATATAGCCACGTTATTGTTATGTTATTGTGTTACTTTTTACTTTATTTGGTAAATATTTTAATAATTCTCCTTGAACTGCACCTTTGGTTAAGGGCTTGTAAGTAAGCATCTTACATCTTACAAGGTCTAGACTTGTATTCGGCGCATGTGACAAGTAAAGTTTGATTTGATGTTATTTTATTTAAAACCCGCCCTCAGTGTGTCCATACTAAGGTATGGAATCCATTGTTATTCTGGGGAGGGGGGTGGTTGGAAACACTTGTCTAGGAACACTTGTCAAGTCTGACAAAATACAGTATCTTCAGTCACAGTCCCCTTGATTTCTCCTGACTCCTCTCTTTCTTCTCCTCTTCATCAGTCTCTTCTTTACTTCTTTTTGTTCTCTTTGCAGGCCACCACGTATCTCTGAGCTACGTTGAGGGGCGGGGAGTAGCCGTCTGCGTACGACGTGTCCTCAAACAGCACTGAGTAGTCGTCCTGGGGCTGAGAGAGCAGAGAGCATGGTGGTTAGTGGAGAGAACAGAGTTGGGGTCAGTTTAGCATTTTCCCCAATAATGGTTAAGGTTAGGATTGCTGGAGGGGAAGCTGCCAAGCGAGGGGCCTGCCTGGATGCAGGGTTTGGTGTACAGTAACATTATCTCTGAACCAGCTTTATGTAGTTTCGTCATCAAATAAAATGTATTCAAATTACGCCAATCAGCCCACCCCCCCGCTCCTCTCCTCTCCCTTTCCTTGTCTCACCCGGTGTGGGTGTGTGTGGATGAGGGCTCTGTAGAAGCAGGTGGTCTGAGGGTAGAGGGCCAGTACCAGCTGGTCTTTACTGAACAGGGCCTCCGGGTCCGTCTCTGGGTTGGCCTTCCACTGGGGTAGGGGGATGATACGCCGCCTGCTCAGGGTGTGTCTCCTGGAGGAGGAGGATGGGAGGGTGGGAGATAAGAAGCAGAGTAGATAATTGTCATTATATCCGAGGTGAGATTTTCAGGGCATAAAATATAATGTACTACAAGACAAAATAGTAGGAAGAGAAATATAGAAAATGAAGACATTGACTTACTCTTTTCCTTCCTCATCAATGTCATCCACTTCGTACCTGAAGGATAGAGCAAAAGAATACAACTCAAGACAGTCTGTGTTGTAGCTGATTGGCTAAAAGTGTTAAAGGCTGTAGTTGAGTGGTAACAGTGGTACATGGCTGTACTTGATTGGCTAACAGTGGCTGGAGCTGATTTGCTGATAGTTACTTGTTGGTGGAGTGGCTGTAGCTGACCACCTCGGCCAGGATCCACTGTTCGTCTCCGTCCACGGCCTTGACCCGCGCTGCCACCTTGTCCCCTTGCTTGGCCACGTAGTCACTGTTGGCTGGCATCGCCCCACACAGGGGAGGAGGACTGGAGGAGAGGGGGATACAGGGAAGGATGGAGGGTTTTAGGGGTGAGGGAGTAATATAGTAATGGAGGACAGAAAAAAGGGGCAGGTGGAAAAGAAATGGGGGTGGGGGTACTGAACTTGAAATGTACACAACAAGAACACAGATTTTGGCCTCCCGAGTGGCGCAGTGGTCTAAGGCACTGCATCGCAGTCCTAGCTGTGCCACTAGAGTCTGGGTTCGAGTCTAGGCTCTGTCGCAGCCGGCCGCGACCGGGGGGCCCATGGGGCGGCGCACAATTGGCCCAGCGTCGTCCGGCTTAAGGGTGGGTTTGGCCGGCAGGGATATCCTTGTCTCATCGCCCACTAGCGACTCCTGTGGCGGGCCGGGCGCAGTGCACCCGACACGGTAGCCAGGTGTACGGTGTTTCCTCCGACACATTGGTGCGGCTGGCTTCCAGGTTGGATGGGCAGTGTGTCAAGAAGCAGTGCAGCTTGGTTGAGTTGTGTTTCGGAGGACGCATGGCTCTCGACCTTCGCCTCCCGAGTCCATACGGGAGTTGCAGCGATGAGACAAGACTGTAACTACTACCAATTGGATACCACAAAATTAGATACCAAAAAAAAGAACACAGATTTTTGTTTCCCGTTGTAAAATGTTGTGCACTACTATACTGAGCTTAGGAGAGACTGAATCATCAGACCCTACCTGTCTCCTGGCTTGCCAATCCACAGCGGGAGCGTCATGGCTGACTGTTGGAGCAGCGTCATCAGCACCCCCCTCCGCATGGTCTTCCTGGGGGGGTCATTGTCGCTGTTCACCCCTGCCATCTTAGCCGCTGGGGGAGAGGAGAGAGAGCAAAGAGTGAGGCATGGGCTGCATCTCAATAGTTAACAGTGGCTTATTCTCGTCTCCTCTCCTTCCTAAATAGGATGTAGGCTGTTATGAGAATTCAGTCACAGCCATTCTTACCTATTCGCCTCTCCTCCAATAAGGATTTGATCTCTGCAATTTTGTCGAGAGCATGACGAAGAATACTGTGGGAGAGAAAGAGTGGCGCCTGACTTATTTCTTTGGAATGGAGCTGTACTTACTTACTCCACATGGTGGCGATGATTTCTGAACGGAAGACAAAAACACATCCAAACACTGAACTACCACAGTTGGATAGGTGAAAGGAAACATTAAATGGCTTACACCAAACCTACCATATCAGATCAGTGGACACTTTAAGGGGCATAGGGCAAGGGGCATAGGGATATCAGTGTAGGCTACCCTGATGAAGACAGCTTGTCTGTCGAAACGTTGGTTATTAGGTTATTCAATTATTGCATCTGAGCTCCTAGAGTGTGCGGCTCTCCTTTTCTTTTTCAAGTGTAGGCTACCGACCTGCACTCTGCCTCAGCATCTGCTCTGGCTGTGGTGTAGAGTCCCCTCAGCTTAGTCCGGTAGTAAGGGGAGGCTGGGGAGATGGGGACAAGAATAACACCTTATTACACTGTGTGTGTGTGTGTGTGGGGGGGGGGGGGGGGTTGTCTATCCTTATGGGGATCTAAAAGCCCCAATGTCCCCACAAGGATCGTAACATTTCCCACGTCCCCATGAGGACAAAGGCTATTTTAATCTTAGGGGTTAGGGTTACAATTAGGATAAGAGGTTAGTGGTAAGGTTTAGGGTTACAAGTAAGGGTTAGGTTTAGGGGTTAGGGAAAATAGGATTTTGAATGGAAATTAATTTTAGGTCCCCACGAGGATAGAAGAACATGACGTGTGTGTGTCTGGCGAGCCAGACGATACATAACTAGAAACGGTGTGTAACAGTAATATGAAGAGTTATAAAATAGTGTTGCAGTGTTGATGGAAAAAGGGGAATGTGGGGAGGTGAGGTAGAGGCTCACTCTTGTTCTCAGTCTGCATCCTCTCATGTGTTTTCTGGATGTTGAGCAGGTTGTGTTCACTGCGCGACCGCTCCTCCTGAAAAAGAGAATGAAAGGGATTAATATTACAATGTGGTTGTTGCAAAGGTGCAAAATGATGCAATATATCAGCAAGAATAACATGCAATGTGCACACAAAATGTAAATGTATTACAGTGATTGATGTTTGGCAATGAGATTTAATTTGATCTCTGAATATCATTCCTATTCTGTATTGCTAGGTATTACATTACTCCCAAATGTGACTTCAATCCCTATGATGGCATGATGTAAAAATATGAGTCATTGGAGTCACATTTGAATATAACTAGCTAGGTAGCTATTTATTCATCAAATTACCGTCCTCCACTGTGGTACCTGAATTACTGGTCAGTGCTCCTGATGACAACAGCACTTGGGTGTAGAAACCATTGGTTGAGACTTACCTGCGTCTGCTTTATGAGTTGATGGAGCTCTGTTAAAAGCTCTGCGATTTTGGTGTCCGCCGACATGATGTTGCCTGTGGTAACGAGATGTCCAAAATGCATTCATCAAATTAGTTTCACTTGAGTTTAAGCAGCAACATGATAGACATGCCTTGCACACATGATAGCTAGCCAGCAGATTCCGACCCTACCGTTATGCTTGTTTACAATGAGTTGCACTGGGGTCGGAACGTCATCATGGTTAGAATAACACTCTGGGGATGAGAAATTGTGTTGTGCTCCGAATTGTCCCATTATCCCAACTGTTACACCGGGAAGATTGAACGACTGCTTATTTTCAAAGCTGCCCTTTTCGTCCTCATGCTATCCAGCAGGAGCCACAGCAGCCATTATAGAATGACATGTTGCGTAACACAACAAATGAGCTGATTGGCTGCCACTGCTATTCCAAAACGGTGGCAGTGGCTACTGCTAGCTAGCATGAGGACAAAAAGGGTAGTTTTCCGGAAAACTAGCAGTATTTCAATCTTCTCGATTTACAGTTGAAGTCGGAAGATTACATACATCTTAGCCAAATACATTTAAACTCAAATACATTTAAACTCAGTTTTTCACAATTCCTGACATTTAATCATAGTAAAAAATCCCTGTCTTAGGTCAGTTAGGATCACCACTTTATTTTAAGAATGTGACATGTCAGAAGAATAGTAGAGAGAATTATTTATTTCAGCTTTTATTTCTTTCATCACATTCCCAGTGGGTCAGAAGTTTACGTACACTCAATTCGTATTTGGTAGCATTGCCTTTAAATTGTTTAACTTGGATCAAATGTTTCAGGTAGCCTTCCGCAAGCTTCCCACAATAAGTTGGGTGAATTTTGGCCCATTCCTCCTGACAGAGCTGGTGTAACTGAGTCAGGTTTTTAGGCCTCCTTGCTCGCACATGCTTTTTCAGTTCTGCCCACCAATTTTCTATGGGATTGAGCTCAGGGCTTTGTGATGGCCACTTCAATACTTTGACTTTGTTGTCCTTAAGCCATTTTGCCACAACTTTGGAAGTATGCTTGGGGTCATTGTCCATTTGGAAGACCCAAGCTTTAACTTCCTGACTGATGTCTTGAGATGTTGCTTCAATATATCCACTTAATTTTCCGTCCTCATGATGCCATCTTTCTTGTGAAGTGCACCAGTCCCTCCTGCAGCAAAGCACCCCCACAACATGATGCTGCCACCCCCGTGCTTCACGGTTGAGATGGTGTTCTTCGGCCTGCAAGCCTTCCCCTTTTTCCTCCAAATATAACGATGGTCATTATGGCCAAACAGTTCTATTTTTGTTTCATCAGACCAGAGGACATTTCTCCAAAACGTACGCTCTTTGTCCCCATGTGCAGTTGCAAACCGTAGTCTGGCTTTTTTATGGCAGTTTTGGCGCAGTGGCTTCTTCCTTGCTGAGCGGTCTTTCAGGTTATGTTGATATAGGACTCGTTTTACTGTGGATATAGATACTTTTGTACCTGTTTCCTCCAGCATCTTCACAAGATCCTTTGCTGCTGTTCTGGGATTGATTTGCACTTTTAGCACCAAAGTATGTTCATCTCTAGGAGACAGAACGCGTGTGGTCCCATGGTGTTTATACTTGCGTACGATTGTTTGCACAGATGAACGTGATACCTTCAGGCGTTTGGAAATTGCTCCCAAGGATGAACCAGACTTGTGGAGGTCTACAATTTATTTTCTGAGGTCTTGGCTGATTTCTTTTGATTTTCCCATGATGTCAAGCAAAGAGGCATTGCGTTTGAAGGTAGGCCTTGAAATACATCCACAGGTACACCTCCAATTGACTCAAATTATGTCAATTAGCCTATCAGAAGCTTCTAAAGCCATGACATCATTTTCTGGAATTTTCCAAGCTGTTTAAAGGCACAGTCAACTTAGTGTATGTAAACTTCTGACCCACTGGAATTGTGATACAGTGAAATAATCGGTCTGTAACAATTGTTGAAAAAATGACTTGTGTCATGCACAAAGTAGAAGTCCTAACCGTCTTGACAAAACTATAGTTTGTTAACAAGAAATTTGTGGAGTGGTTGAAAAATTAGTTTTAATGACTCCAACCTAAGTGTATGTTAACTTCCAACTTCAACTGTAGGTCAAATTTAGAGTAAAGTGTAACATCCCATCCCTGCATTGAAGTAGGTTTTCTGTTCCATATCTTGCGTTGCCTCCACTGTTGCCTCCACGGTGTCTTAAAGGTCCAATGCTGCCATTTTTCTCTCAATATCAAATAACTTCTGGGTAACCATTAAGTACCTTACTGTGACTGTTTTCAATTAAAATGGTCAACAAGAAACAAAAATAGCTTCTTAGCAAATAGCAATTTCTCAAGCAAGAATTTTGTTAGGACTGTCTGGGAGTGGTCTATGTGGGGCGGGGAAAATGGGAAACTTTCTGTTATTGGCAGAGAGGTTTGAAACTCACTCGCTTACTGAAGGGAATCGATTAATCTGGCCTGGGCGCCCAGATAGGCATGTTTTGCAACGGGGGAAAGTTGATTGCATTCATTTTGGAACCGTGCTGCCTCCCGTGCGTGAGCCATGTGCCCCATTCAAAGCCCACTGGGAAGTTGGCTCAAAACAAAAGTGACGTATTTAAAGCACGTGCAGTAATGAGTAGGATTCTGTGTTCACATTCAAAAGTGATTGCTTTTGATAAAAACGCGAGAGGTTGTATGTTACTGGATGATGTACCATGCTGCCTTGTTGACAACACGACCGCGCGGTGTAGATTACTGTTCAATTTGAGAAAGGTGCTCCTCCCTCACCGCTTTTCCCATTCACATCACGGGCCATAGACCAGTGCCCCACAGCTCAGCATAATCTAATACCGCCCATTGGTCTATTAACCTGTTTGGGCTGCAGGGGGCGTATTGAGTAGCCAGATAAAATGTGCCCATTTCAAACGGCCTCGTACTCAATTCTTGCTCGTACAATATGCATATTATTATTACTATTGGATAGAAAACACTCTCCAGTTTCTAAAACCGTTTGAATTATTTCTCTGAGTGAAACAGAAGTCATTCTGCAGCACACTTCCTGACCAGGAAGTGGAATGTCTGAAACCGAGGCTCTCTTCTACTCCCTGCCTATACATGGGCATGATACGTAAGCGTCTACGTGCACTTCATACACCTTCCCCTGGGTGTCAAGAGGCGGTGAGAGAAGAAATTTCGTGTTTATCTTGGTCTGAGGTGGAATAAAAGCTCTTTGTATGACGTGACCGTCCATTTTCTGTTTTCTGGAGCGCGCGAAAGGGACATGGATTTGCCTTCTGTTTAGCTGTCGTTATGGACGACTAATTTCTCCGGCTATGATTTTATTTGATACATGTGACCATATCATCGTAAAGTATGTTTTTTCAATATAGTTTCATCAGATTATTGAAAATTTTTCGGGAGTTTTGCCGTGTTCCGTTCTCTTCCGTTTGTTGACTTGGAGAGCTTTGTGCCACTTGGCAAGTGTGCGTGCTAAATCGAGAGGGAAAATGAACGTTCTGAATCCAAACAACGACTGTTCTTGACAATGGACACCTTGTCCAACATTCTGACGGAAGATCACCAAAAGTAAGAAACATTTTATTATGCTAATTCATATATCTGTCGTGCATGTGAATTAGTCGTGGGCGCCCAACTTTGGGGTACTCAGCTATACCGAAGCTGGATGTCGTAATGAAGTTATTTTTTAGAATTCTAACACTGCGATTTCATTAAGAACTAATGGATCTATCATTTCCTATACAACATGTATTTTTTACTTATGTTTATGAATAGCTATTTGGTCAGAATATGTGTGTCAGAAAACGTGTCAGAAAAATATCGTTGCTGTTTAGACGTTGTGGGAAAAAGATGCTACGTTAGCACAATGTGTAACCACTGATTTCAGCTCTAAATATGCACATTTTCGAACAAAACATAAGTGTATGTATAACCTGATGTTATAGGACTGTCATCTGATGAAGAAAATCAAGGTTAGTCAAAAATTATATATCTTTTGCTTGTTTGTTACGATCGCTAACTTTTGCTAATGGGAAATTGCTTGTGTTTTTGGCTATTGTGGTACGCTAATATAACGCTCTATTGTGTTTTCGCTGTAAAACACTTGATAAATCGGAAATATTGTCTGGAATCACAAGATGCCTGTCTTTCAATTGCTGTACACTATGTATTTTTCAGAAATGTTTTATGATGAGTAATTAGGTATTTGACGTTGGTGTCTGTAAATATTATGGCTGCTTTCGGTGCAATTTCTGATTGTAGCTGCAATGTAAACTATGATTTATACCTGAAATATGCACATTTTTCTAACAAAACATATGCTATACAATAAATGTTATCAGACTGTCATCTGATGAAGTTGTTTCTTGGTTAGTGGCTATTTATATCTTTATTTGGTCGAATTTGTGATAGCTACTGATGGAGTAAAAAACTGTTGGAGTAAAAAAAGTGGTGTCTTTTGCTAACGTGGTTAGCTAATAGATTTACATATTGTGTCTTCCCTGTAAAACATTTTAAAAATCGGACATGTTGGCTGGATTCACAAGATGTGTACCTTTCATATGCTGTATTGGACTTGTTAATGTGTGAAAGTTAAATATTTAAAAAAAATATCTTTTGAATTTCGCACCCTGCACTTTGAGCTGGCTGTTGTCATAAGTGTACCGACGTCGGGCTGCAGCCATAAGAAGTTAACTAATTTACCACCTGGTGAATGTAAGATGGAGCCGGAGCAGAAGGCAGACGTTTTACATGCCCCCAACCGATTGTGTTTATTTATCTGCGTTGTTTGTAACTTATTTTTTTTACTCATTTTGTACATAATGTTGCCGCTACCATCTCATACGATCGAAAATAACTTCTAGACATCAGAACTGTGATTACTCACCACGGACTAGCAGAATCCTGTTTCTTCTTTCACGACTCTGACGAGCCCGAGACGGAGGATATACGGCTCCCTCGGGAACAGGCCCCGACCCCCGTGATCTGCATGAAGAGGAGGCGGAGAAAGAGAGGCCGGAGAGCGGGCTGCCTTCTGAGAAGTCGGAGGCGATCGAATAAACCCCCACTTCCCTCAATTCTGCTAGCAAACATGCAATCTTTGGACAATAAAATCGACGAGTCACAGGGAAGATTAAACTACCAACGGGACAAACAAAACTGTAACATCTTATGCTTCACAGAGTCATGGCTGAACAACGACAAAATCAACATACAGCTGGCTGGTTATACGATGTACCGGCAGGATAGAACAGCGGCGTCTGGTAAGATAAGGGCCGGCGGACAATGTATTTTTTGTAAATAACAGCTGGTGCACTATATCGAAAGAAGTATCGAGCTATTGCTCACCTGAGAATGAGTATATCATGATAGGCTGTAGACCACACTACCTACCGAGAGAGTTCTCATCTGTATTCTTCGTAGCTGTTTACATACCACCTCAATCAGAGGTTGGCACTAAGATAGCATAGAATGAGCTGTATTTCTACATAAGCAAACAAGAAAACCCTCACACTGAGGCGGCGCTCCTAGTAGCTGGGTACTTTATTGCAGGGAAACTTAAATCAGTTTTACCAAATTTCTATCAGCATGTTAAATGTGCAACCAGAGGGAAAAGAACTCGGGACCACCTATACTCCACACACAGAGATGCATACAAAGCTCTCCCTCGCCCTCCATTTGGCAAATCTGACCATAATTCCATCCTCCTGATTCCTGCTTACAAGCAAAAATTAAAGCAGGAAGCATCAGTGACTAGATGAATAAAAAAAAGTGGTCAGATGAAGCAGATGCTAAGCTACAGGACTGTTTTGCTAGCACAGACTGGAATATGTTCCGGGATTCATCCAATGGCATTGAGGAGTACACCACATCTGTCATTGGCTTCATCAATAAGTGCATCGATGACGTCATCCCCACAGTGACCTTACGTACATACACCAACCAGAAGCCATGGATTACAGGCAGCATCTGCACTGAGCTAAAAGCTAGAGCTGCCGCTTTCAAGGAGTGGGACTCTAACCCAGAGACTTATAAGAAATCCCGCTATGCCCTCCGACGATTCATCAAACAGACAAAGCGTCAATACAGGACAAAGATCGAGTCATACTACACCAGCTTTGATGCTCGTAGAATGTGGCAGGGCTTGCAAACCATTACAGACTATAAAGGGAAGCACAACCGAGAGCTGCCCAGTGACACGAGCCTACCAGACGAGCTAAACTACTTCTATGCTCGCTTCGAGGAAAATAACACTGAAACATGCATGAGAGCACCAGCTGTACCGGAAGACTGTGTGATAACGCTCTCCGCAGCTGATGTGAGTAAGACCTTTAGACAGGTCAACATTCACAAGGCCGCAGGGCCAGACAGATTACCAGGATGTGTACCCCGAGCATGCTCTGACCAACTAGCAAGTGTCTTCACTGACATTTTCAACCTCTCCCTGTCCGAGTCTGTAATACCAACATGTTTTAAGCAGACCACAATAGTGCCTGTGCACAAGAACATTAAGGTAACCTGCCTAAATGGCTACTGACTCGTAGCACTCACGTCTGTAGCCATGAAGTGCTTTGAAAGGCTGGTCATGGCTCACATCAACACCATCATCCCAGAAACCCTAGACCCACTCCAATTTGCATACCGCCCCAACAGATCCACAGACGATGCAATCTCTATTGCACTCCACACTGCCCTTTCACACCTGTACAAAAGGAACACCTATGTGAGATTGCTATTCATTGACTACAGCTCAGCATTCAACACCATAGTGCCCTCAAAGCTCATCAATAAGCTAAGGACCCTGGGACTAAACACCTCCCTCTGCATCTGGATCCTGGACTTCCTGACGGGTAGCTAACAACACATCCGCCACCCTGATCCTCAACACAGGGGCATCTCAGGGATGCGTGCTCAGCCCCCTCCTGTACTCCCTGTTCACTCATGACTGCACGGCTAGGCACGACTCCAACACCATCATTACATTTGCAGATGACACAACAGTGGTAGGCCTGATCACCGACAACAACGAGATGGCCTACATGGAGTAGGTCATTGACTTGGCCGTGTGGTGCCAGGACAACAACCTCTCCTTCAACGTGATCAAGACAAAGGAGATGATTGTGGACTATAGGAAAAAGAGGACCGAGCACGCCCCCATTTTCATCGACGGGGCTGCAGTGGAGCAGGTTGAGAGCTTTAAGTTCCTTGGTGTCCACATCACCAACAAACTAACATGGTCCAAGCACACTAAGCCAGTCATGAAGCGGGCACGACAAAAACCTATTCCCCCTCAGGAGACTGAAAAGATTTGGCATGGGTCCCTCAGATCCTCAAATGGTTCTACAGTGCAAACGGCCCAGTACATCACTGTGGCCAAGTTTCCTGCCATTCAGGACCTCTATACTAGGCAGTGTCAGAGGAAGGCCCTAAAAATTGTCAAAGACTCCAGCCACCCTAGTCATAGACTGTTCTCTCTGCTACCGCACAGCAAGCGGTACCGGAGCGTCAAGTCTAGGTCCAAGAGGCTTCTAAACAGCTTCTACCCCAAGCCATAAGAATCCTGAACATCTAATCAAATGGCTACCCAGACTATTTGCATTGCCCCCCTCCATACCACTGCCCCTCTCTGTTGTCATCTATGCATAGTCACTTTAATAACTCTACCTACATGTACATACTACCTCAACTAACCGGCACCCCCCTGTATATATTGTTATTTTTTACTGCTGTTCTGTAATTATCTCTTATTCTCATCCATATTTTGGGGGGGAACTGCACTGTTGGTTAGGGCCTCGTAAATAAGCATTTCATTTGGCACATCTGACTAATACAATTTGATGTCACCAGGCAGGCCAAAACTCCATCCCACCAAAACAGGCTGAAATTTCAGGTGTCCTTTTTAAAATGTAATCTTTAACTCAGCAAGTCAGTTGAGAACAAATTCTTATTTACAATTACGGCCTACACCGGCCAACGCTGGGCTAATTGTGTGTCGCCCTTTGGGACTCCCAATCACTGCCGGTTGTGATACAGCCTGGATCTTTTCAAAGAGCTCTTACACCAAAGGCATTATCCTTTTCACAATATTATTACAACTACATAGTGTGGGTATATATATATACAAAACGTTGACTGCAATGGGCCTTTAATCTAACCATGATTGCGTTCTGACCCCAGTGCAGCTCAATGTAAACAAGCGCAACGTTAGAATCTTCTGGCTAACAGTAAGGTTAGCTGTATTGTTCGCAACTTATGTCACATTTACTTTGTACTGACAAGTTGTCTGCAAGAGTTAGCTAACGTGGTCAGAACGAATATATTGGAGGAAACTAGCCAGCTAAATTTAGAAAATTTAGCAAGCCAACTAACGTTCGCAAGCTAGCTTAGCTGGCTAAATAGCTAGCTAGCTTCTATGACGCCTTAAACGTGACCTTTCCTTTTATCAACCACCAAACGCAATTTATTTTGAGGAGTAAAGTTACATTTTGGTAAGTAGTCGAAAATTGTTATACAAAATGTTTAGAACTATACATTCAGACTATCTCCCTACCTTTGGTAGTTTGTGAGCTTTCATTCGTTTCAAGGCCTACTACGGACTGGCAGCGAGGACAAACAGTACTACCCCAAACGTTTGTCTTACGGGTCTTTCAATATTGCATCTCGGCCATAGACTGTATAAGAAATAAGGCATATCTCTACCATATGGGTGTTCTAATGTTAAAAAATAATAATAATAATCACACGTAAATATAATTGCTGTTTGAATTCGTTTAGCTAATGTTTACAACCCATGAAATGTAAGTGGTGAAGTAAATTACATCTTCCAAACATCTCTCCTCAATGTTTACATATTGACACATACAGAGAATTCCTTTCAGGCATTATCTTGAAATTGCACTGTAATGTTTGTGTAAAATGTGCCGTCAGCAGAATTCTGCGAGGGAGCGGAGGGAGGTTTGGCCTCTGGAAACAAACACCATCTGTAAACACTATGGTGAAGAAAACAGCTACATAAACAGCAAAACAATCACTAAGAACAAAACTCAATAGAGAACTAATATGAATGTAAAGCTAGGTAGACCGAGCCCTAATGTAAAGCAATATATTATACCTATTTGATATTACTAGTTGGGTGTGGAGGGAGGCACAAGGGGTGGTGAGGTGGAGATACTGAAAAGTTAATATTCAACCCTGACATGGAAAAAATAAGGTCATAAAATGGACCATAAACAGACACAGATAAGTGTTGGCTTATCTGCCATGCTTAAAAAATGTCTGGGGTGCTGTTTATAATTGTGTGTGTGAGTCTTTGTGTGTTTCTTGAGAGCAGGCTTAGTCACAGCTCATATGGTAAGCTCATATTTCAGCAAATATTTATTGAACAGAGTGCCCACATGACTGAGAGATGGCAAGAAAGCGTGGAAGGAGGAGTCACAGAAAGAGTAAGGGGAGAAGGAGAAAAACAGTGAAAGAAAAAACAGGACTGTTGATAGACAACTGATAGACTGCCGTTGACAGGAAATAAGCACATGTAAGAAATATGAATAGTGGGAGTGAAAGAGAGATAGATAAAGAAGAGAGAATGGGACAAAGAGAGAGTGACGCTTAAACATGTCGCCCCGGTTTATGGCCAGTACAGTACTGTTTATGACTGTTTATGGAGGCAGCGAGGGAAGTAAAATATGCCAAGAACTCTCTCCCTGCTTCAGTACGCCTGTGTCAAACCTTCCTTGCTCAAAAACAATTAGGTCATATCCAAAAGGAATGGTTTGTGGAATATGCAATGCAGGCTTTAGGAGAAGAGGCTACTTTGAGAAGTTTTACTCATATTTCCTGTTTCAAGGCCTGTAATTTATACGACGGCGTCTGAACATGAGTAGATTTATGTGAGGGATGGGTCCTTCCTTATCGTTCTTACAGATACAGACAGTCGTGTGTTTCTTTGTCACGACTACAGTCTGAATCATTCTATCTACGGTATATACAGTTGAAGTCGGAAGTTTAGATACACTTAGGATGGAGTCATTTAAAACTTGTTTTTCAACCACTCCACAAATGTCTTGTTAACAAACTATAGTTTTGGACTGTTGGTTAGGACATCTACTTTGTGCATGACACAAGTAATTTGTCCAACAATTGTTTACAGACAGATTATTTCACTTATAATTCACTGTATCACAATTCCAGTGGGTCAGAAGTTTACATACACTAAATTGACTGTGCCTTTAAACAGCTTAACGGCTTGGGAAATTCCAGAAAATTATGTCATGGCTTTAGAAGCTTCTGATAGGCTAATTGACATTATTTGAGTCAATTGGAGGTGTACCTGTGGATGTATTTCAAGGCCTACCTTCAAACTCAGTGCCTCTTTGCTTGACATCATGGGAAATTCAAAAGAAATCAGCCAAGACCTCAGAAAATAAATTGTAGACCACCAGTCTGGTTCATCCTTGGGAGCAATTTCCAAACGCCTGAATGTACCACGTTCATCTGTACAAACAAAGGTTTGCAAGTATTAACACCATGGGACCACGCAGCCGTCATACTGCTCAAGAAGGAGACACCTTCTGTCTCCCAGAGATGAACGTACTTTGGTGCGAAAAGTGCAAATCAATCCCAGAACAACAGCAAAAGGACCTTGTGAAGATGCTGGAGGAAACAGGTACAAAAGTATCTATATCCACAGTAAAACGAGTCCTATATCGACATAACCTGAAAGACCACTCAGCAAGGAAGAAGCCACTGCTCCAAAACTGCCATAAAAAAGCCAGACTATGGTTTGCAACTGCACATGTGGACAAAGATCATACTTTTTGGAGAAATGTCCTCTGGTCTGATGAAACAAAAATAGAACTGTTTGGCCATAATGACCATTGTTATGTTTGGAGGAAAAAGGGGGAGGCTTGCGAGCCGAAGAACACCATCCCAACCGTGAAGCACGGGGGTGGCAGCATCATGTTGTGGGGGTGCTTTGCTGCAGGAGGGACTGGTGCACTTCACAAAATAGATGGCATCACGAGGACGGAAAATTAAGTGGATATATTGAAGCAACATCTCAAGACATCAGTCAGGAAGTTAAAGCTTGGTCGCAAATGGGTCTTCCAAATGGACAATGACCCCAAGCATACTTCCAAAGTTGTGGCAAAATGGCTTAAGGTCAACAAAGTCAAAGTATTGGAGTGGCCATCACAAAGCCCTGACCTCAATTCCATAGAACATTGGTGGGCAGAACTGAAAAAGCATGTGCAAGCAAGGAGGCCTACAAACTTGACTCAGTTACACGAGCTCTGTCAGGAGGAATGGACCAAAATTCACCCAACTTATTGTGGGAAGTTTGTGGAAGGCTACCCAAAACATTATACCCAAGTTAAACAATTTAAAGGTAATGCTACCAAATACTAATGGAGTGTATGTAAACTTCTGACCCACTGGGAATGTGATGAAAAATGTGATGAAAGAAATAATCATTCTCTCTACTCTTATTCTGACATGTCACATTCTTTAAAAAAAGCGGTGATCCTAACTGACCTAAGACAGGGAATTTTTACTATGATTAAATGTCAGGAATTGTGAAAAACTGAGTTTGAATGTATTTGGCTAAGGTGTATGTAAACTTCCGACTTCAACTGTATATACAGTGCCTTGCAAAAGTATTCATCCCCCTTGGCGGTTTTCCTAATTTGTTGCATTAAAACCTGTAATGTAAATTGATTTTTATTTGGATTTCATGTAATGGACATACACAAAATAGTCAAAATTGTTGAACTGAAATGAAAAAAATAACTTCTTTAAAATTCTAAAAAATAAACAATGGAAAAGTGGTGCGTGCATATGTATTCACCCCCTTTGCTATGAAGCCCCTAAATAAGATCTGGTGCAACCAATTACCTTCAGAAGTCACATAATTAGTTAAATAAAGTCCACCTGTGTGCAATCTAAGTGTCACATGATCTGTCACATGATCTCAGTATATACACTGCTCAAAAAAATAAAGGGAACACTTAAACAACACAATGTAACTCCAAGTCAATCACACTTCTGTGAAATCAAACTGTCCACTTAGGAAGCAACACTGATTGACAATACATTTCACATGCTGTTGTGCAAATAGAATAGACAAAAGGTGGAAATTATAGGCAATTAGCAAGACACCCCCAATAAAGGAGTGGTTCTGCAGGTGTTGACCACAGACCACTTCTCAGTTCCTATGCTTCCTGGCTGATGTTTTGGTCACTTTTGAATGCTGGCGGTGCTTTCACTCTAGTGGTAGCATGAGACGGAGTCTACAACCCACACAAGTGGCTCAGGTAGTGCAGCTCATCCAGGATGGCCCATCAATGCGAGCTGTGGCAAGAAGGTTTGCTGTGTCTGTCAGCGTAGTGTCCAGAGCATGGAGGCGCTACCAGGAGACAGGCCAGTACATCAGGAGACATGGAGGAGGCCGTAGGAGGGCAACAACCCAGCAGCAGGACCGCTACCTCCGCCTTTGTGCAAGGAGGAGCAGGTGGAGCACTGCCAGAGCCCTGCAAAATGACCTCCAGCAGGCCATAAATGTGCATGTGTCTGCTCAAACGGTTAGAAACAGACTCCATGAGGGTGGTATGAGGGCCCGACGTCCACAGGTGGGGGTTGTGCTTACAGCCCAACACCGTGCAGGACGTTTGGCATTTGCCAGAGAACACCAAGATTGGCAAATTCGCCACTGGCGCCCTGTGCTCTTCACAGATGAAAGCAGGTTCACACTGAGCACATGAGCACATGTGACAGACGTGACAGAGTCTGGAGACACCGTGGAGAACGTTCTGCTACCTGCAACATCCTCCAGCATGACCGGTTTGGCGGTGGGTCAGTCATGGTGTGGGGTGGCATTTCTTTGGGGGGCCGCACAGCCCTCCATGTGCTCGCCAGAGGTAGCCTGACTGCCATTAGGTACCGAGATGAGATCCTCAGACCCCTTGTGAGACCATATGCTGGTGCGGTTGGCCCTAGGTTCCTCCTAATGCAAGACAATGCTAGACCTCATGTGGCTGGAGTGTGTCAGCAGTTCCTGCAAGAGGAAGGCATTGATGCTATGGACTGGCCCGCCCGTTCCCCAGACCTGAATCCAATTGAGCACATCTGGGACATCATGTCTCGCTCCATCCACCAACGCCACGTTGCACCACAGACTGTCCAGGAGTTGGCGGATGCTTTAGTCCAGGTCTGGGAGGAGATCCCTCAGGAGACCATCCACCACCTCATCAGGAGCATGCCCAGGCGTTGTAGGGAGGTCATACAGGCACGTGGAGGCCACACACACTACTGAGCCTCATTTTGACTTGTTTTAAGGACATTACATCAAAGTTGGATCAGCCTGTAGTGTGGTTTTCCACTTTAATTTTGAGTGTGACTCCAAATCCAGACCTCCATGGGTTGATAAATTTGATTTACATTGATCATTTTTGTGTGATTTTGTTGTCAGCACATTCAACTATGTAAAGAAAAAAGTATTTAATAAGAATATTTCATTCATTCAGATCTAGGATGTGTTATTTTAGTGTTCCCTTTATTTTTTTGAGCAGTGTATATACACCTGTTCTGAAAGGCCCCAGTGTCTGCAACACCACCAAGCAAGGGGCACCACCAAGCAAGGGACACCACCAAGCAAGCGACACCACCAAGCAAGCAGCACCATGAAGACCAAGGATCTCTCCAAACAGGTCAGGGTCAAAGTTGTGGAGAAGTACAGATCAGGGTTGGGTTATAAAAAAATATCCAATTCGTTGAACATCCCACGGAGCACCATTAAATCCATTATAAAAAAATGGAAAGAATATGGCACCACAACAAACCTGCCAAGAGAGGGCCGCCCACCAAAACTCACGGATTAGGCAAGGAGGGCATTAATCAGAGAGGCAACAAAGAGACTAAAGATAACCCTGAAGGAGCTGCAAAGCTCCACAGCAGAGATTGGAGTATCTGTCCATAGGACCACTTTAAGCTGCACACTCCACAGAGCTGGGCTTTACGGAAGAGTCGCCAGAAAAAAAGCCATTGCTTAAAGAAAAAAGTAAGCAAACACATTTGGTGTTCGTCTAAAGCCATGTGGGAGACTCCCCAAACATACAGAAGAAGGTACTCTAGTCAGATGAGACTAACATTGAGCTTTTTGGCCATCAAGGAAAACGCTATGTCTGGCGCAAACCCAACGCCTCCTATCACCCCAAGAACACCATCCCCACAGTGAAGCATGGTGGTGGCAGCATCATGCTGTGGGGATGTTTTTCATCGGCAAGGACTGGTCAGAATTGAAGGAATGGTGGATGGCGCTAAATACAGGGAATTTCTTGAGGAAACCTGTTTGTCTTCCATAGATTTGAGATTGGGACGGAGGTTCACCTTCCAGCAGGACAATGACCCTAAGCATACTGCTAAAGCAACACTTGAGTGGTTTAAGGGGAAACATTTAAATGTTTTGGAATGGTCTAGTCAAAGGCCAGACCTCAATTAAATTGAGTCTGTGGTATGACTTAAATTGCTGTACACCAGCGGAACCCATCCAACTTGAAGGAGCTGGAGCAGTTTTGCCTTGAAGAACGGGCAAGCTGTAAGAGACTTGCAGCTGTAATTGCTGAAAAATGTGGCTCTACAAAGTATTGACTTTGGGGGGGTGAATAGTTATGTATGCTCAAGTTTTCTGTGTTTTTGTCTTATTTCTTGTTAGTTTCACAAGAAAAAATATTTTGCATCTTCAAAGTGGTAGGGATGTTATGTAAGTCAAATGATACAAACCCCCCAAAAATCTATTTTAATTCCAGGTTGTAAGGCAACAAAATAGGAAAAATGCAAAGGGGGTGAATACTTTCAGAAGCCACTGTATATATATATTCCTTTATGTAGGCCTACATGTATTCGCTATACAGTACAGTACCACATACATTTAATTTCCTCTCTACTAACATGCACACGTGAGAACACACACACAATGGGATTTCATGGGCGCTATAGAACTGCGATCAAAATGGGTTCAATGCCTACTGAACAACCAGAATCTATCAACAGCTTTGCATTGTCACCAAAAGTTGGTTCCCCATGCTCACATTCACACACCTCACCTTCAAGCACCCTTTGGATGGAGCCCTGACAGACA
Organism: Salvelinus namaycush; assembly: GCF_016432855.1. Taxonomy (NCBI): domain Eukaryota; kingdom Metazoa; phylum Chordata; class Actinopteri; order Salmoniformes; family Salmonidae; genus Salvelinus; species Salvelinus namaycush. The sequence goes on along the minus strand of NC_052314.1, from coordinate 44,753,461 downwards.
AATGGAGGACAAACAAAGAAAAGGGGGGCTGTTAGAAAACGTGAGAAGTGTGAGTTTTGAACCACAGATGTTGATAAGACTGAAGGAAAAACATTATTCATCTAATCTTTGTCTCCAAGGAGGGAGGGGTTGATAGGGCAGATAAACCATGTCGGTGAAGGAAACTAGGTGCATTTAGAATTAAGAAATGTGTTAATTGACCATGTAAAATAAATTACTATTGGAAGAAGACAAATAGACAGAAATGATGCATAATTGTGCAATGGAATAGATTACAGAAATACAAACAGGCTACTAATAGAGAGAGAGAGAAAGAGAGAAAGAAAGAAAACATGTACCACAAGATGAATAGCAAATTAAATCAATAAAGGGCACCTGATTTTAAAAAAACATGGGTGACCTTGGAAGTCAGTTGGCGTCAAATATTTACCAAAAACTCATGTAACTTTCACTGACTCAGGCAAGGGCCAAAGACTCATAACAAGGAGAAAGGGAGGAGCGACCATGCTTTATTAAGCACATGGGCAAGCGCAGAAAACCACTCATTTCCAGAGTTGAAAGAAAAAGAAACACCTGTGGAAAAATAACTGCTTTCTAAAGTTGTTTTGTTGCTGTCCAGCGAAAAGTAATTTTTCTGTTACTTTTTATTTGTTCAATAGAAGCGTTGCTATGGCAAGTTTCGTAGACGTGAAGAATGTTGAGCCAACCCACTTTGAAGAACAACACTACGACGAATATGAATACTACAACCTTTCAGAAAAATACACAAGTAAGAATCATTAATTCTTATGTTTGTTTGTGCAATGAATTATCAAGTTATGACCACCAAATAATGGTAGCCGCAAATAATTAGAAGATTCATTCAATTTCTATGGGTCGGTGACGTTCAATCTATGAAGAACGCTCAAGTTTCCAAACTCCTCAACTCGTCGCAAGTGGCACATGTTGACTGCTACAATGTTGCATTGGGCATTGGGCAAGTGGGTGTGTTATTGTTTTCAAAGTCTCACAATCTGAACTGTAAACTCGCACTGTTTCCAGGTGGCGCTAGCCGCAAGGGGAGGTCAAAGAAGGAAGCCATCGACAATACCAACCGACCCAACAACGGAGGCCACGAGCGCAAGCTCATAGAGAAACTTCAGAACACTGAAAAGAAGGCCAAGGAGTGAGTAAATGGAGGTAAGCCGCCCCCCATCTTTGTATGCACTTCACAATTTCAAACATGGATTCTCACATCTGGGGCTCAGGTGTGGGACAAAATATGAAGTTTGCGGAAGTGAATATTCAACATTTGCTCTACAGTGAATTATATATTTTTTGTAGGCTTATTGGCCTACTAAATACTATTTTTAAGGCATTGTTTTGTTTCTATCTTGGTACTCTGTTCCTACCACCCTCAAGTGCCCTCATGTAGCAAACGGTCAACTAGGCAGAACCGTAACCAAAGTGCATTTGTCTTTCCTTTCAGGGCAAATCGGACGGCTAACACTGGCAACCGACCATGGTGACAAAACAAGATGGGCAGACAGACGGTGAACTCCAATGTAGAAAGGGGTGAATATGAGGACGGGTCACATGCTGCCAATGAGTTTGACTGTAGCGTCAGTGAAGGGGGATTTACAGTCCTCCTTCATAGAGCTGATGGTCGGTGGGAGTGGCCCCCATATTGGTTGTTCACCTCAGTCATGGGTAGACCTCCACTGAAGGTGATGTAGGCCACCTGTGCAAGCGGTCTTCTGGACGACCTTCCCACACAAGTGGGGAGTAATGGGAGTGGTTGCAGGCTGCATCGTGTTTCAGTGGTTTTGTTTTTAAGTCTTAATTGATGATACTTGTCACGTAATGTTTTTATAAAGCAAAGAGGTTCTTAAAATGTATTTATTTTACAAAGTGTATTGAAAATAAATGCTTTCATAAAATGTATTAAGTCTAGATTTAAAGTGGTACTCCAGTCTCCTTTTCACCTCATTTAACACCTGAATTACTTAACAAAAGGTTCATCTCAGTAGGTTGTCCAGGTAAGTCATGACATGGCACGGGGGTGGGCTTTCCTCTAGTGTTCCCCAGGCAAGGGGGAGGCTGACATCACAACTTCCCATCCAACCAACTCCTTGAATGTCCTATTCCTTGGAAGTTTGCAGTTGTCTAAACACTATTTTGCCTAAAACCTATTTTTACCTTTTTGTGTGTGTACTTCTTTGTCTTTATACTTGGGATATTACTTTTCCAACATCACTGGAGGACATCTTTAATTATGAATTTGTCTTCATGGAAGGTGTCATGGGCTATGTCATGGGCTACAATCTTCAAAAAAGCCAATAGGTGGCAGTAACTGATTTGTGTCAAGTTACAGTCCTTTCTTTGGGAATGCTCTAGTTTAGAAAATACATTTGTGCCAAAGAATTAAGGATTATTGTCAAGAAATTGACTATTTGAAGAGCCCTTGACAAAGAACAGAAAGTGTAAAAGAATAGCAATTTGTGTGACTGCTCATTCAACTGCTTAAACTAAATGAATAATGACAAAATAACTTAAGTCTGGTGCTTTGCAGCTCTTCACGTCTGAAAATGTAGGCTACCCTTGAGCTGAAATTAGTTGATGTTAGGCAGGGTTTTTATACTAGGTTAGTTTCACATATCTTTCAAGGAGGCATAGCCTACATTACAGTTAGATTGTGTCTTGTTTTAAAAGTAATTCCCTATTTCTAAATTGCAACAAAAAAAAATTGCTGTCAAATGCACTCACAAGTGTGTGTCCTTGAGCTCCATGGTCTTCTACAAGGGAAACTGATATAAAAAGGCTTGCTTTTTGGCAGACTGCCACTATCATCTAACACCCATTTTTTTCAAAAGCCTTTGGTGGAGCATGTTATGTTACTCCCATCATGAAAAATGTTGGGACACCAATTGCCATACCATGTACATAAGGCCTTTCTATAAACTATGCTGGACAACTTGTTACAGCTGTTGATAAGTCATTGATAATCAATTTTGTTTTGTTCATGTCATTACATTAAGATATCAAAGGGGATCACAACTATATTCAATAAAATTCACAAGTTGATTTGAAACCTATGTTTAACCCTTTATTATGGTTTGTGTTTTGATGGATTTGTCCAGAATCATGTGACATAAAACATTACTTTTCTGTACTTGCATTTATGGAAGAGTAAGTTGTAGTTAAGTATAAATCAGTTAAATTATACAATGAACTTGAACTCTGTAAGAATCTTGGATCTAGCTGTTGGACAGTGTTTTTGTATAGAGATCTCAGAAATATGCCTGCGTAACATTTCATGTCTTATGTCTTGTGGTCCCGTGTGGCTCAGTTGGTAGAGCATGGCGCTTGCGGTTGTGGGTTCAATTCCCACGGGGGGACCAGGGTTCAATTCCCACGGGGGGACCAGGATGAATATGTATGAACTTTCCAATTTGTAAGTCGCTCTGGATAAGAGCGTCTGCTAAATGACTTAAATGTAAATGTTATGTTATGGGTTGAAAACAGTTATCATGGGCACACAAATCCAAAATAATAAATGCGATTGCAAAATCAAATGCTTCTGAGTCACCTTATCTTGATACCAGTGGTGGTCAGTGACATTTAAGATGAGGGATGACCATTTTTTTTAAATGAGAATGGCCTTATTTCTATTACAGCATGTTGGATGACTGTCATTCATATTCCATTCACCCAGCTCAATGTAACATCAATAGGTTTAGGCTACTACATGATACTCAAATTTTCCCGACAACCATCATGAGGTTGTTACAACCTAGCTTATGAATGAACGTTTACAACGTAGGTGCACAGGTTGAGAGAAACATTTGAGTAATCAAGGTGACAGACAGTGACACATTCAATAGCGCCTTGCACACTCTTGCGTGCATCTAGCTGATCTAGGGTGTAATCATTAGTCCAACAGTTACAAACAAGAGCTTCTATTGGACAATTTCAGATATGTTTATCCCCGTTTCGTTCCGTTTGCTTCTGTTTGAGAAACTTTTTCAACAGAATCGACAGAATGAATACACTCATGATAACACGCAAACAGAGTTCACTTTCATAGCAGCCACATACAAACAGCATGATCACTTTGCTCGTTTTAAAGTCCTTCTCGCATCTACGCGCGCTCCTCCTTTCACCTTTTCTCTTCGCTTGTTGACTTCAGTGCACAACATATCAGCTGTCTGTGACCAGGCTAAGAAACCTTTCCAAGCCAAACCTTCATATCATAACCGCTAACCGCTACACACATCGTTGTCACCATATTAGCTAACTTCATAGGCAACATAGCTACTAGAACTAACATGTTAGTAAACCCGCTACAATCTTTCAGTACAGTTTAGCAGTTACAACGCCGGGCCACGGTGGCAATAAATTAGTAACACCAAAAACGTACCTTGACTTCCAGTGTTGGATATTCTTTTTGATATCTATTTGAGCCGTGTGTGTTTGAGTAGGCTAAACTAGCTAGCTGCATTCGCTAGCTAAGTAAGTGAAACTGAAAAAAAAAGAATCTCTATCTCTCTCTTGCTTCTCCTTGTTTTGGAAGAAATTAATTTGTTAAAAACTGTTCAACTATTGTCTTTCTCTCTCTTTTAGTCAACTACTCACCACATTGTATGCACTGCAGTGCTACAATGCTTTTAGTACTAGATACATTCTCTGATCCTTTGATTGGTTGGACAACATGTCAGTTTCAAGAGCCATGCTTCAAGAGTCATGCTTCAAGACCTCTGATAGGTTAGAGGATGTCCACCGTAAGCTGTCATAATTACTGTGTAAGTAAGTCAATTATTTGGTGACGTGAATATATTTAGTATAGTTTTATCTAAAAATGATAACTTTTTAAATGTTAGAACATTTTTATTTTTATGAAACTCACTGAGGAGGATGGTCCGGATTTGGCGGATGCCAGGAGAACGCTACCTGCCCCAATGCATAGTGCCAACTGTAAATTTTGGTGGAGGAGGAATAATGGTCTGGGGCTGTTTTTCATGGTTTGGGCTAGGCCCCTTAGTTCCATTGAAGGGAAATCAAATATTCATATTTTTAGTTTTAAAAAAACAACTGTTTACCGCTTTGTCATGATATCCAATTGGTAATTACAGTCTTGTCCTATCGTTCCATTCCCGTACAGACTTGGGAGAAGCGAAGATCGAGAGCCATGCGTCCTCCAAAACATGACCCTGCCAAACCGCACTGCTTCTTGACACATTGCTCGCTTAACAGGGAAGCCAGCCGCACCAATGTGTTGGAGGACACATAGTACAACTGGCGACCACGTCAGCGTGCATGCGCCCGGCAGGAGTCGCTAGAACGTGATGGGACAAGGACATCCCGGCTGGCCAAATCCTCCCCTAACCAACGCTGGGCCAATTGTGCACCGTCTCATGAGTCTCCCGGTCGCGGCCAGCTGCGACACAGCCTGGGATCGAACCTGGATCTGTAGTGACGTCTCAAGCACTGCAGTGCCTTAGACCGCTGCGCCACTCGGGAGGCCTGAAGGGAAATCTTAATACTACAGCATACAATGACATTCTAGACAATTCTGTGCTTCCTACTTTGTGGCAACAATTTGGGATAGGCCCTTTCCTGTTTCAGCATAACAATGCACCTGTGCACAAAGCGAGGTCTACACAGAAATGGTTTGTCGAGATCGGTGTGGAAGAACTTGACTGGCTTGCACAGAGCCTTGACCTCAACACCTTTGGGATGAATTGGAACGCCGACTGCGAGCCAGGTCTAATCGCCCAACATCAGTGTCCGCAGCAATGTTCTAACATCTAGTAGAAAGTCTTCCCAGAAGAGTATAGGCAGCAAAGGGGGGGATCAACTCCATATTAATCCCCATGATTTTGGAATGAGATGTTCGACAAGCACTTGTCCACATACTTTTGGTCATGTGGTGTATTAGTGTTTTGTTTTTCATGTTTTTTTATACAAATGTCAGAATTTTTCTTCCACTTTGACATTACAGATTATAAGGGTATTTCTATAAATAATTTAGCCAATGGCATCAACATTTCAAAATGGTTTGAAACAAAAATAAAAAGATTTGCATGCAGTTCCACATGTGTACTTGTACCGCAGGTATTCCCAAACTGGGGTATTTTCCGTCAGGGGAATGCCAAATAAAAATGAGAAACCTTCGTAGCACCTACAAAAGCTATACATAACACCTGAGATAGACAGTCGTCGACATTCATAAACATCACAGAGATGTGGTTGAACCACACCTGGTTGAACCTCTACTGACTATCAGACAGTCTCCCCTCAACTGTAGTGTCCCCCCTACTTAACCAGAGACCTGGTATGTACTTGGTTTCCTTTTAAACAGGAAGAGTCCTGTCCTGTCTCTCAGTATTAGGAGGACGCTGAAGCTGGTGCATCACAAAGAGGCTGGCTGTAGGGGGTGCAGTCTGTTAACCCCCTGGGTCAGACCCTGGGTATTACTGGGCCACGGTAGGAGTTCTGGGTGACAGAGCCTTTATCTGTTGCTTCACAACACGAGAACCAGCAGAATGGGCGAGCTCACAGAAGCCTCTTGGGATTTCACCTGAGTGGGAGGAAGAGACAAAAGGAGGAAGGGTCAGCATACTTATATTTCATGTTACTATGTAATGTCATGACTTATGTTATGCTGAGTCATTGCACTATCTGAAGTAAGACAATGAAAACCCTCCATTAAAGATTTTTAACTAAAATTACCCAAAAAATGTACATACTTATTTAATTCTTAACCAGTGTAATATTAATACACTCATAATTAGTTACTAGCAAATTAAAGTAGGGTCACTTAAATCTGCTGATGGTAGACCTACAACAAGTATGATCCCAATAAGGAGGTGTTAGAAGATGTTATATGTACAATGTTATTACAAAAAAAACATTAACGAAGTGAAAGAGTCAAAGAGGGGATCATGTACTGCTGTTTAATACCAGTAGGGGGCGTTCTACTCTACTGTTAGAGGATGGTGGTAGAGGTCTTCGCGGGTTCCGAAATGGACCTGGGGCTTTCCCACCCGGACTTGTAAATGTTTTTTTTTTTAAATATAGAGACACGTTCTAAACGGACCCGAGGCAACTACACCCGTTTCGTATATAGATCTGGTCGGATCCACACCCGATCTGATCCGAGTGAGGGAAGCAGCAGTAAATGTATTTTTTTAAAGCAATTTTACTAACCAGAGCTGATAAAGCGCAACAGGAGGGAGAGAGGTGCTGCTCTAGCAGGCAGGGAGGGGCTGTACTGTGAGCGAGTGACACGGGGAGGAGGGAGCGAGAGATGAGAGACAGCAACCAACCAAGCCGACTTACACTATAGTAGACTAATAATTACCATAGGTAGGTTATTTATCATAAAATATGATTAAGTACTACCTGTTTTGACTTCACCAAACTGCGAGACGCTAGTTAAGCTAGCTAGGCTAACAGGTAGCAGTGCTCGCACTTTCTAATCGTACAGTTACAAATAACAACAACTCCATTCAGAATATTAAGTAGATCCTACCTGTTGACTCTTGGTCGTTGTAGCCTATCCTTCTCCTTTAACTTTAAATTCTGTCATTGTAATTCCATCTTCCATTGATTAGATATCTCCTAACTTTTGCCACACACGGAGTGAGCTCTATGACTGTAGCCTATTGCCACTTTGATGACTCATGATTGGCCAACAACAAGCTACACGCGCAACGCTCGACTCGTGAAAAGCAAGAGCAGCAGCATAAATAAAATAAAAATCTCTCTCTCTCTCACTCTACTGCAGCAGTCACGTTCAGATCTCTATGGCCCATTCTGGACAAGTCAGTTAAAATTACACATACCCGAGACCCGTGACAATCATAACAAATCCAACCCCGACCTGTGACATTATTTAGAATTTTGGATATAGACCCACTCGGGTCCCAGATCAGGTCTCTAGATGGTGGTTAAAGGCAGGGTGGATTACAGGAAGCTGATACAGGCACACTGACAGGCAAGGAAAGCCAGGAAGCAGTACCTTTACCAACCCAGGGACAGGAGGAAGAGGAGGAAGAGGGGGAGAAGTGAGGCCAAGGGAGAACATTCTCTGCTCGTTCTCCTGGAATAACTCAAGGTAGAGCAAGAGGGAGTGAGACATAGGTAGATAGACTGCAGGTGAGGTGAGAGAGGAGGGTGGGTGAGATCGAGAAAGAGGAGAGCAGATGGAATACCTAACAGTGATATTTCAAAAGAGTGCATGACATAGAAATAAGTAAAATAACAGCCTTATAGAGGGTATGAGAAGAAAGAAATAAGCCAGACCCTGTAAAAAGAGTGAGCTCACCTCAAAATTTGTCCATTCCTTCTTCAAGACATCTTTTGTTGTCCACACTGTAAACAACCAGAAACAAAACAGTTATGATTCATCTGTGACTGTCACCCATCACTCCAGCACATACACATGCAAACAGTAACACCACACTGAGTCATATCACTTAGCCATTACAGAGTCTGTGCTGAGGGGCAGAGGATGATGGACATTCAACTACAAAGAGACAGAGAGAGAAAGAAAGAGTTAGAGAGAGATGAGTCGGTTCACGGGAGAGGGAGAAGGCAGTGAAAGAGAAAGAAAGAGAAAAAAGTGTGTGTGTGAGAAAGAGCGAGAGAGAGGAATGACGGGGCGAAATGATGAACAAAGGAATAAACAAACAGGGAGATACATGACTGTGCATATGAGGCGGACAATATGAAAGGAATAGGATAAGACAGTAGAGGGGGAGAGAAAGAAGAAAACAGAGGAGGGTAGGGGAGAGGTAAAATGGTGAATAGTGGGGGAAGAGAGAACACGAGTAACTGAGACGAGAGTAGTGAGAGTCACTTACGTTGGCTGACAGTGTTCCATGCTGTCTTTGGTGCGGTTGGAGCTCTTCAGTGTCTCCATGGCGTCCCTTAGAGCCTCCTCCTGCTGTGAGATCCGCTGACGGAGCGTGTGGACCTCATCCTTTAGAGACAGCTCCTAGACACACACAGATAGTCAAAAAACACACCGTCACATTTCAAACATCTACACACACCTGTAAAGAGCAGTGAGGTTACACTGATTCCACCTGGAGTGACGTGACATGTATTAACAAAGTCACCACGAAAGCACACAAACTCTAATCAATGATCAGTAACTTCACACACATAACACGCTAACAGTGAAAGCAAATCCCCTTAACAATCACAAGGCCGTGATTGGAAATGCAAAAAGTGTCCCACTTTTTATGAATTCACCCAAATAACAGTACTACAATAAAAACTATTTCAGAATATAGCAGAGATACTGTTGAGGCGATGAGGAACTCCATTGGAATCGTGTTGACATTCACTGTGTACGTTGTCCATGTGTCGTCAATTGGTCAATGTGCTGAGTGGTGCATTCTGGCCTATTCTGAGACAAGGATGGCTCTCCTTCAAGGAGTGAATGGGAGTCAATTGGGCGCTAGCTCAAAAAACCCAACAGTAGCATGAATTTCGTGAACAACAAGTACAACATTACAAATCTTTTCCGAGATGTGAGATAATTCACGTGTTCTCTGTAATATTGTATAGCTTTGGAATTGTGGCATTACGTACTTTCGAGGAAAATAGGCGGGTTTCTCGACTCATACTCTGACTTTGAGAAAGGATTGCATGATGATTAGCTTAGTAACCGCGTGACCTAGCATGTCAACGCGAACGCGATTGGTCGACAGTCTGCTGGGTGGGATGTAATACGTTCCTCCATTCACTGCCCAGTGTGAGAACGATATAGTACTACAAGAACCAGAGCCCTGCCCAACTTAAGTACAGGGAGTCCCTAATGTAAACTGGATCGCTTTCCTCCATTGGAAAAGCCTATAAGACTGTTACACTTTAGCTACTCCATGTTTTCCTACTTTAGCTCTATAGTTGGTAAAGCGGGACAACTCAAATTACTGAATTACTAAATTGAAACATAATATTGGCAACTTCTTTTTTATGTATTTTGATGCACTAGTACCTAGTATTCACATTTACATCACAGTTTGGCACTGTACATTATTTATGTGTAACGATCGTCCTGGAAAGAAGGTGACCAAAACGCAGCGTGGTAAGTGTTCATTGTAATTTAATAAAATAACCTGAACACTGAAACAACAAAAACAACAAAGAGAGTGAACGAAACGAAACAGTTCTGTCTGGTGCAACAACACAAAAAAGAAAACATAGAACACACAACATAGAATGCCCACCCTAACTCACGCCCAGACCAAACCAAAAATAGAGACATAAAAAGGATCTCGAAGGTCAGGGCGTGACAGTACCACCCCCCAAAGGTGCGGACTCCGGCCGCAAAACCTAAAGCTATAGGGGAGGGTCTGGGTGGGCATCTATCCGCGGTGGCGGCTCTGGCGCGGGACGTGGACCCCGCTCCACCTTAGGCTTGGCCCACTTATGTGGCGCCTCTGGAGCGGGGACCCTCGCCGCCGACCCCGGACTGGGGACCCTCGCAGCGGGCCCCGGACAGGAGGGCGACTCTGGCAGCTCCGGACAGGAGGGCGACTCTGGCAGCTCCGGACAGGAGGGAGACTCTGGCAGCTCCGGACAGGAGGGAGACTCTGGCAGCTCCGGACAGGAGGGAGACTCTGGCAGCTCCGGACAGGAGGGAGACTCTGGCAGCTCCGGACAGGAGGGAGACTCTGACAGCTCCGGACTGGGGATCGTCGCTGGAGGCTCCGGACTGGGGATCGTCGCTGGAGGCTCCGGACTTAAGGGCGTCACTGGAGTGGAGAGACACACAGGAGGCTTCGTGCCATGGATCATCACTGGAGGCTTCTTGCCATGGATCATCACTGGAGGCTTCGTGCCATGGATCATCACTGGAGGCTTCTTGCCATTGATCATCACTGGAGGCTTCTTGCCATGGATCATCACTGGAGGCTTCTTGCCATGGATCATCACTGGAGGCTTCGTGCCATGGATCATCACTGGAGGCTTCTTACCATTGATCATCACTGGAGGCTTCTTGCCATGGATCATCACTGGAGGCTTCGTGCCATGGATCATCACTGGAGGCTTCGTGCCATGGATCATCACTGGAGGCTTCGTGCCATAGATCATCACTGGAGGCTTCTTACCATGGATCATCACTGGAGGCTTCTTGCCATGGATCATCACTGGAGGCTTCTTGCCATGGATCATCACTGGAGGCTTCTTGCCATGGATCATCACTGGAGGCTTCGTGCCATGGATCATCACTGGAGGCTTCGTGCCATGGATCATCACTGGAGGCTTCGTGCCATGGATCATCACTGGAGGCTTTGTGCCATGGGTCATCACTGGTGGTTTCTTGCCATGGATCACCACTGGAGGCTTCTTACCATGGATCATCACTGGAGGCATTTTGCCATGGATCATCACTGGAGGCTTCGTGCCATGGATCCTCACTGGAGGCTTCGTGCCATGGACCACCACTTGAGTGGAGAGACACACAGGAGGCCTGGCTCTGGGAGAAGGCACAGGACTCACCAGGCTGGGGAGACATGCAGGAGGGTTAGGGCTTAGCACAGGCACAGGACTCACCAGGCTGGGGAGACATGCAGGAAGCCTCCTCCTTGGCCGAGGCAACGGATATACTGGGCCGTGGAGGCGCACTGGCGGTCTCAAACTAAGAGCCTGCACAACCCGTCCTGGCTGGATGGTGACTTTGGCCCAGCACGTGCGGGGCGCAGGCACAGGACGCACTGGGCTGTGCAGATGCACTGGAGACACAGTGCGCAGAGCCGGCGCAGGATATCCTGGGCCGTAGAGACGTCCTGGAGGTCTGGAGAGCAGGGCTGGCACACTCCGTCCTGGCTCGATGCTCACTCTAGCCCGGCCGATGCGAGGAGCTGGGATATAGCACACCGGGCTAAGAATGCGTACCTGGAGACACCGTGCGCTCCACTGCATAACACGGTGCATGACCAGTACGACGCCCGCCACGGTAAGCACGGGGAGTTGGCTCAGGTCTCCTACCTGACTCCGCCAAAATCCTTGTGTGCCCCCCCCCCAATTTTTTTTTCTGGGGCTGCCTCTCGTGCACGTTTCCTCGAGCCAACTCCTCGTAGCGTCGCCGCTCCGCTTTAGCTGCCTCCAGCTCCTCTTTAGGACGGCGATACTATCCCGGCTGTGCCCAGGGTCCCTTGCCGTCCAAGATTTCCTCCCATGTCCAGGAGTCCATCAATTGCTGCTCCTTCCTACCACGCTGCTTGGTCCTTTGGTGGTGGGTAGTTCTGTAACGATCGTTCTGGAAAGAAGGTGACCAAAACGCAGCGTGGTAAGTGTTCATTGTAATTTAATAAAATAACCTGAACACTGAAACAACAAAAACAACAAAGAGAGTGAACGAAACGAAACAGTTCTGTCTGGTGCAACAACACAAAACAGAAAACATAGAACACACAACATAGAATGCCCACCCCAACTCACGCCCAGACCAAACCAAAAATAGAGACATAAAAAGGATCTCTAAGGTCAAGGCGTGACATTATGACATCTTTATGACCTTAAAACTGAAAGAAAGTCGCTGATCTTACCATGTGCTTCCTGTGTGAAGCTTGCTCTGCCCCTCTCTATGTCACACCAATGAAGTGATGTGATTTTGACTATGTGGTTTCTCTGCAAGGGCTTAGTAACAATAATTGAGATCTTCTCTTGTCAGACCAATAAATGAATCCATTAGGATTAAGCTGCCCCAGTTTATATGATGTCCCTCTCTTTCCAAATTCACCCTACATAATATATAGGCTAGCTCAATTACATAAGGAAAAGAGGAACACACTGACATTTACCTTTGGCAATGAAAGGAAAGTGTTGGTGGTTAAAACACGAATATATAAACAAAGAAACACAACGTAAACACAAAAATTATGCTCCGTGACCATACATATTTCACTTTTAAATGATCAAAATGAAGGTGTGTGTGTGTTTTAGCATGCAAGTGTTGTTTCTCTGAAAATACATTTCTGTCAACAGCTTTGATAGTGGCTGCATTGCAAATGTCACCCTATTCCCGATATAGTACACTACTTTTGACCAGCGCCCACAGGTCTCTGGTCAAAGGTAGTGCACTGAAGGAAGTAGGGTGCCATTTGGGATGCAAGACAGTGTGTTACATATTTATCCAGAATAATTCCGCCTGTCGCCGGTGGTAATATCCTCTTGAATTACGTTATGGCACTCTCAGAGCCACTCGGAGGCTTCTCCTGAGGAGAAGAGCGGAACACTGCTGCACTCCTGTTCATCCACGATAAATGACCTGTGTATGCCCACAACACACTGCAAATTAGCCATATCCCCAGGCAACACCTGATTCCTGGCCAACCTTTAAAACTTTGCTGGGGTTGGGCTTTTTTTTCTGGTGTGAAAGCGAAAGTGAGAAATTATTTTAGTGGTTTATCTTTCGGGCTCTGTTGTTCGTGTTGTATATGTGTGTGTTCGCATGCTTGTGCACATGTATGTGTGTGTATATGTGCAGGTATCATTCTGGAAGAGTGAGCGCTGGTTTGAACCTGAGCAACACATTACCTTTTGAACAGGCCCACCTCAAAGAGTTGCCAATTCCATTACCATTCCATTCATAAATAATACATTTACATTTCATTCTGAGCTGATTCCTCTTCTGCATCAAACTGTCACACAGAGGTCCATCCCAGTCTGAACATTACCCCTCCCCCCTCTCTCACTCCTTCCCTCCTTCTGTCTGTTTCTGTCTTCCATCCCTCCACCTGTATCCATCCATCACTTCTGTGTCTTACTGTACTCTCTCTCTCTCTCTCTCTCTCTCTCTCTCTCTCTCTCTCTCTCTCTCTCTCTCTCTCTCTCTCTCTCTCTCTCTCTCTCTCTCTCTCTCTCTCTCTCTCTCTCTCTCTCTCTCTCTCTCTCTCTCTCTCTCTCTCTCTCTCTCTCTCTCTCTCTCTCTCTCTCTCTCTCTCTCTCTCTCTCTCTCTCTCTCTCTCTCTCTCTCTCTCTCTGATCCATCAGTGGGGAGGGGGTATCTGTTCTGTGGGGAGATACAGTGCAGCATGAGTTTTTTTTCTTATTCCAGGCTGGTATGGTTGTTTTCTCTCCTGGGTGGATGGTGTATAGGCCTAGGGTTGGGGCTGACTCTGGACCTATATGTTGGAGGGCCTAGGTATAGTGTAGCCAACAGGCGACGGGACTGCCTAGTAAACTACCTGTTGGGGCAGGCAAAAATGGCAGTGTGGAAGACCAGGACACATGAGATGCGGGGTGTAGGGACCCCAGAGCTGTGCGGCTGGGGCTGGTGTAGGCTCCGCTCACACTGGAGCATGTACAGTGCCTTGCGAAAGTATTCACCCCCCTTGGCATTTTTCCTATTTGTTGCCTTAAAACCACCTGGAATTAAAACACATTTTTGGGGGGTTTGTATCATTTGATTTACACAACATGCCTACCATTTTGAAGATGCAAAATATGTTTTATTGTGAAACAAACAAGACAAAAAAACTGAACTTGAGCGTGCATAACTATTCACCCCCCAAAGTCAATACTTTGTATAGCCACCTTTTGCAGCAATTACAACTGCAAGTCTCTTGGGATATGTCTCTATAAACTTGGCACATCTAGCCACTGGGATTTTTGCCCTTTCTTCAAGGCTAAACTGCTCCAGCTCCTTCAAGTTGGATGGGTTCCTGCTGGTGTACAGCAATCTTTAAGTCATCCCACAGATTCTCAGTTGGATTGAGGTCTGGGCTTTGACTAGGCCATTCCAAAAAAAAATAATGTTTCTCCTTAAACCACTCAAGTGTTGCTTTAGCAGTATGCTTAGGGTCATTGTCCTGCTGGAAGGTGAACCTCCGTCCCAGTCTGAAATCTCTGGAAGACTGAAACAGGTTTCCCTCAAGAATTTCCCTGTATTTAGCACCCTCCATCATTCCTTCAATTCTGACCAGTTTCGCAGTCCCTGCCGATGAAAAACATCCCTACAGCATGGTGGTGGCATGCTGGTATTCTCTGGGTGATGAGCGGTGTTGGATTTGTACCAGACATAGCATTTTCCTTGATGGCCAAAAAGCTCAATTCTAGTGTCATCTGACCAGAATACCTTCCTGGGGAGTCTCCCACATGCCTTTTGGCGAACACCAAACGTTTTTGCTTATTTTTTTCTTTAAGCAATGGCTTTTTTCTGGCCCCTCTTCCGTAAAGCCCAGCTCTCTCTTTTTAATAATGGATTTAATGGTGCTCTGTGCGATGTTCAAAGTTTCTGATCTTTTTTTTATAACACAACCCTGATCGTACTTCTCCACAACTTTGTCCCTAACTTGTTTGGAGAGCTCCTTGGTCTTCATGGTGCCACTTGTTTGGTGGTGCCCCTTGCTTAGTGGTGTTGGAGACTCTGGGGCCTTTCAGAACAGGTGTATATATACTGAGATCATGTGACACTTAGATTGCACACAGGTGGACTTTATTTAACTAATTATGTGACTTCTGAAGGTAATTGGTTGCACCAGATCTTATTTAGGGGCTTCATAGCAAAGGGGGTGAATACATATGCACGCACCACTTTTCCGTTAATTATATATATTTTTTTGAACAAGCAATTTTTTTCATTTCACTTCACCAATTTGACTATTTTATGTATGTCCATTACATGAAATCCAAATAAAAATATATTTAAATTACAGGTTGTAATGCAACAAAATAGGAAAAACGCCAAAGGGGATGAATACTTTTGCAAGGCGAAAGGGGGTGAACCGTCTAGAGGACTAGGTAGGGGTGTGGGGCATCAGGGGGTTCTATGTACAGTGGACGAGGAGTGGGGCTTCGTTCTAACGATCTAGTTCCATTAAAATTAAGTAAAGCTTGTGCTTTTAATTATGTAACTATTGGGCCAATAAAGGTAAATTAAAAAAACTCTCTCTCGCTCTGTTTCTCCCTGTCGCAGGTTGTCAGTGTGTGATGAGGACAAGCTGACTCATAATGAGTTCCTCGGGGAGTCTCGCGTTCCCCTGAAGCGTATCAAGCCAGACCAGACCAAACACTTCCACACCTGTCTGGAACACTCACCCCCAGTACGAGATCCAACACACACACACACACACACACACACGCGTGCGTGCACACACACTTCTTTCAACTGCAATCCTTTGAGTTATAGCTTCTTTGGGCAGAGATGTACAAAGAATAAATAAGCTCACTTTCTTCCTCTGTCTTCCCTCTCTTTTCCCAGCTACCCTCTCCAACCACCACGGGGACAGCTCTCCGAGGAATCTCCTGCTACTTAAGAGTTTTTTTCTCTTTTTTTCTCTCTCTCTCTCTCTCAGCCCCCCCCCCCCCCCCTCCCCCTAACCAGGGCCAATTAGCAAAGCTTTAACATTCTAAATTAAAGAGCACATCTGATGTGAAGATTTGAGCACCTCAATAAAGTAACTGGCTTCTGTTTATGCATTTCTTTCTCTCTGTAATGTTTCCATGTTATTCATTATCTAAATTCTGTGCAGACTGATTATAAGTCATTATCGACCTTATTTTCTTCCTTAGTTACTTAGATACTTCAATGAGATGTGGGGAATATGAGAGGGGGAAATAAATCAGCTTTTAAAGATGGGAAGAGAGGGGAGAGATAATGGAGAACAGAACAGAGTATGAATATGATCAATTCTGGTTGTTTTTTTAAACGCTAAATGTATCCAAAACAAAGGCAGTGATACATAGGAAAGGGCAAACAACTCAGCCTGGTATCAGTTTATAAGCATCACATTTTGAAGCTTTTGCAAAAAGATATGCCCCAGCTAGCACATAACATTCTGAGAACCATATGTTTCTTAGAGGTTGGTGAGAGCGTGGTTGTTCTATGGTTATTCTGCATACAACCTTCCCACAGCTTTCTGGGAATGTTGCAGGATAGTTGTTTGGCTTTGCAACATTCTCAGCACATTTAAGGTACTTGACAAAAATGTTTTATTTTCTTAGTGTTTCATTACTTTAGCAGAACGTTTCCTGAAAGTTCAAACACGGTTACATTTCCTTTCAATTTGGTAATGTTTTAGGAATGTTCTCCAACTGGTTTGACATTGGGAATGTTTTCAAATAGTTCAGAGAGCATTAAGAAACAACGTTCTTCTGTGGGAATTTCAGTGCTTCAGCATAACGTTTCCTCATGGTTCTATTTAAAGTAATGTTCTCAAATTGTTCCAAGAACGTTAAGAACATGTTCCATAAAAACCACAGGCAAACTTCAGTAATGTTCAGAGAATGTTCTAAGACTGTTATTTAAAAACATATACATTCCGTTCTCAGCATCAACAAAACTCTTTCTATCCTATCCTATTTCACCCACTATTTGGCTACACCTGATCTTAATGAGTGCTTGTTTCCTTTGAAATGGGGTCTGTTTGAATAGACTGAAATGAACAGCTTTGTATGCGGAAAAACACATGGTATGCTAACTCCATCCTGGTGGCGCAGTGGACTAATTCCATGGGTAGAAAACATTAAATTATAGGTTTGAATCTCACTGATGTCATTTCACAATAAAAATGTGTTTGCATGCTTAGGGAAATGAATTTCCATGTATGCTATCTGTGCTTGGAGTAAAACAAAAGTTAACCCAAAATAAGCTAGCAGTGTTAGTGAAATTTTTAAGGAAGTTATTCAAAACCCTCCAAATAACCTACCCTTTTCGTTCTCAGAGCGTTAATAAAACCTCCCAGGAAAACTTTTAAGGAATCAGTGTAAAACATTCTCAGAACCTCCCTGCAACCTAAAAATAAACGTTCCCAGAAAAGGCTAAATGTTCAGTTCTGTTCTCTCTGTTCTGTTCTATGAAAAAACGTTCAGTCTTACCAGCCAGAAAATGTATGGTTTCGTTCACACAACCAATGTGAAACCAAATAAACACATTCCCACAACTTCCAAGGAACCAAATGTGCTAGCTAGGGCATCACAGTTATTGATGCCTAAGTCAATACATTGCAATACACTGCAGCACATAGTCTGCAGGAGACTAAATAGCTGTCTAAATGCATGTGAATGAAGTAGGTGAATAAGAGATGGTGTCAGACAGACAACTCCCTGAGGGGAGTTAAGGCTAGAGACTGAATCCGATTGACATGGATGGTCCTTCCAGAAGGAAGGAGAAAGGAAAGGAAAAGGAAAGAGGCTGAAAAGAAAGTGGGAGAGTTTTGTGCCTCGATTGTCTTGGACAGCTTGAGGCGATGGGGTTTATTTTGAACTCTTAATTCAGATAGATTGGATGGAGGCCAGTCGTGTGTGTGTGGGTGTGCGTGCGTTCTTGTGTGTGTTCTTGCGTGCGTTCTTGCGTGCGTGCACTTCCGTGTGTGTGTGTGTACATCTGTGTGTGTCCGCTTGTGTGTGTGTGTGGCCGTGATGGATGGCCATCTGTGGTTTAATCAGATACATCTGAATATGCAAGCTAGCTAGTACAGTGCCTCAGACAGACAGCCATTTGCATTCCTGTCCAGCCCACCTGACCTGCACGATCTGTGTGTTTACCTGCTCATTCGAGGAGGTGTGTGTGTGTGTGTGTGTGTGTGTGTGTGTGTGTGTGTGTGTGTGTGTGTGTGTGTGTGTGTGTGTGTGTGTGTGTGTGTGTGTGTGTGTGTGTGTGAGAGCGGGCAAGAGTGTGTGTGTGTGTGCTCCCATTTGAAACGTTTTAGTCATGCACAATGCCAGACACTGGGTGACGTTTTGAATGTTTTTGCTGAGACCTCTCCTCCCAAACTAGCTGTCAGCGAACGCCAAGCACACATACAGCGCCTTCTTAAGTATTCGTCCTCCTTGACTTATTCCACATTTTGTTGTGTCACAGCCTGAATTCAAAGTGGATTAAATATATTTGTTCTCTCTCCCGTCTACACACAATATCCCATGACAAAGTGAAATGTTTTCAAATTTATTGGAAATGAAATACAGAAATATCTCATTTACATACAGTACCAGTCAAAAGTTTGGACACACCTACTCATTCCAGGGTTTTTCTTTATTTGTACTACATTGGAGAATAATAGTAAAAATAAAGAAAAACCCTGGAATGAGTAGGTGTGTCCAAACTTTTGACTGGTACTGTAAGTATTCACACCCCTTTGCAATGACGCTCTAAATTGAGCTCAGGTGCATCCAATTTCGTTTGATCTTACTTGAGATGTCACTACAACTTGATTGGAGTCCACCTGTGGCCAATTAAATTGTTTGAACATTATTAAGAAGAAAACACAACTGTCTATAAAAGGTTCCACAGTTGACAGTGTATGTCAGAGCATGAATACCATGAATTCCAAAGAACTGTCCGTAGTTCTGAGATATCTCCGATATACCTGGGGAAGGGTATAAAACAAGTTTCCAAGAGCACAGTGGTCTCCATCATTGAAAAAAATGGAATTACCCAGACTCTGCCTAGAGCTGGCCTTCCAACCAAACTGAGCAACCGGGAAAGAAGTTCCTTGGCTGAGATGGGAGAACCTGCCAGAAGGACAAGAGACTCTACAGCACTTTGCCAACCTGAGCTTTATGGGAGAGTGACCAGACGGAAGCCACTCCTGAGACAAAGGCACATGCCAGCATGCCTAGAGTTTGCAAAAAGGCACAAGAAAGACTGAGAGCATAAGGCAAAAATATTCTGTAGATTGATGAGACAAAAATGTAACTATTTGTCCTGAATGCAAAGTCCTATGTCTGGAGAAAACCAGGCACAGCTCTTCATCTGTCTAACACCATCCCTACCGTGAAGCATGGTGGTGGCAGCATCATGCTATGAGGATGCTTTTCAGCAGCAGGGACTGGGAGACTGGTGAGGAGAGAGGGAACAATGAATGGAGCAAAATACAGGCAATCCTTGATTAGAACTTGCTTCAGAGTGCAAACGACCTTAAGAATATGACGAATATTTCCATTCCAACAGGACAACGACCCCAAGCAAACAGCTAAACAAGGCTGGAATGGCTTCAGAACAAGAATGGGAAAGTCCTTGAGTGGCCCAGCCAGAGCCCAGACTTGAATCCCAATCCCATCGGTGGAAAGACTTGAAGATTGCTGTTCACCGCCACTCCCCATCTAACTTAACAGAGCTTGAGAAAATCCCCAAATCCGGATGTGCAAAGCTGATATAGACACACCCAAGACGACTCAAAGCTGTAATCGGCTCAGGGGTGTGAATACTTATGTAAGTTATATAGATACTTCTGTATTTCATTTTCAATACATTTGCTAAAATGTTTGTATTGTGTGGACATGGGTGTGGAATAAAATCAATTTAATCCATTTTGAATTCAGGCTGTAACACAACAAAATGTGGAATAAGTCAAGGGGTATAAATACTTTCTGAAGGCACTATATGTCGCATGTGAACCTTCGTTCAAATCGTCATACTGTGGCTGAACAATGTCAAACTAATCAGATAGCATTGAATAGAGTTCTGTGCTGTATACACACTAATTGCGCGCAATCTCCTGACAAAGACCGGAATGATGAAGAAACTGATTGCTTTAGAGAAAAAATATTAGTAGTACCTTGCTTGCGTTTCATTTACTTTAATGTTAAGCCTTCAAGGTCAGTGTTGAGTTATAGTGACCTTGTGTCTCTCTGTCTTGTCTCAGGTCGCTCTGGCATTTTGTTATTGTTGATGGCCGTTGTGGCAGTTTTTGACTCAGCGTGTGCTCATTGGCTGGCTCGCTCTGTTGAGCGAGAGAGAGATACTGAATTCTCCACCAGGAAATTCAATTTTTTTATGTGGAGTTTCATCTACTATTTCTTTCAAAGTCCACCCACCATCTACTGAAATACACAACCTTCTTGGCCGAAGCACCTCCAACTAGGTCCCTTGATAAATATTTAAAATGTCGGCCATCATTATCTCCAACTCCCACATTTGCAAAATCAATCTCTTGGCTGAAATTAAAAAGCCTGCGCCCGTCTGGCTAACACCTTGTGTCCTAAAACCACTTTCAAAGAGTCCACTCCCATCCTGACAAGCAAATATCAGCAAACAGCTGATCTGTTCAGCAAAGACAGAAACATCCCTGTCAGAAATCTTGTTATGTGTAGAACTTCAGAAGTAAGCAGGTGACAAGTGAAGGGAGGGAAGTCCTGGAGTTGTTTTCTATAATGGTTGGAGCCGTTCAACTAAACAGAGATCTCTGGTTAAACTGACAGCTAGCCTCCGCATCCTTTCTGGGTTGGATTGATGTTTTCTTAATGTCACAGGGGCCGATTACACTGAATCTATTTGTAGAGGAGAGCATAGGGCCTGGCTTGACCCTAAGAGAAAAACCACATGATTTTACATGTAGGAAATCAGATGATTTCACATGTGATATTACACTTGAAATCATGTGAAAACATGTTTTTGGAACACTTCACATGTGACATTTCACATGTGAAAACAAAAATGAGTCATTATTATACACACAGTGCTTTTGACTTACATACTTGACACACTTTGACTACATTGTGTATCAATGGAGGACTTGAGACGGAGACGACAAAGTGTGTTTAAACAATCGTAAAAGACTAATTATTTTAACCTAAAGCATTTAATAAAGACATTTATATTACCATATTATGGGGAATGGGAATGAGAGGGCTACTTACACTGTGTTGGAAAGGGATCACAGCGGTGATTGAATGAGGGTATGAGGCATGAAAGGGTTTCTTCAACAAAAAAGTCCACAACATTTTCGGCAGTGTTGGCTATTCTACCATTCTGGTGCAGAAAACTGCACCCTCGCGCTGGTACAGTAGATAGCGAGGCAAATTTTAATAAATTGCACTAACTGGACACAAAAATAAAGTTCTAAAACCAAGAAAACTATTTATAATATACCTCCTCAGTCTCCTGTAATTTGAAAAAACGAATTTGAATTGAACAATATCCCCAAAATGCTCAACTTTCACTTTTCACTCTTAATCTCTATCCAACAATGTCACCAAGCTTCTCAACACATAGAACACTCTGTGGCACAATCCCAATACAACTCAATAGGTTCATTCTCTGATCCTAATTCTATGATTGGATGGAACACATGTCATTTCATATTGCAAATACTTTGATTGGTTGGAGTAAAGTGTTCAAACCGTGTGGCTGGCAGCATTGAAAATCAAAAAGAGAGAGAAAGAGAGAGAACGAGACAGAGAAAGAGGGGGGGGGGGTACTGGGTTTTCAGATGAAAGGAGAGGAGAGTTGGAATAGGTTAAAGAGTGAAGAGAGAGGAGTGAATATGGGTAGGAGAGATGACCTGGGCCTAGTTCCATTAGTATCCTTTCACCTTCTCCTAACTCATTCCTTTTTGGCATTGGTCGATCGGGAAATCAATACAGTGGAAGCTTTTATTGTCCTGTTGGAAGGCTAGCTGGCAGCATCACCATGCTACTTGAATCTAGACCAATCCACTATCCAGTTCTATCAGATTTGGAAGCACCAGGGGAGATGGTCATGACTCCCATCAACAGCATCCTCCCGGATACCTTAGACCCACTCCAATTTGCATACCGCCCCAACAGATCCACAGATGATGCAATCTCAATCGCACTCCACACTGCTCTTTCCCACCTGGACAAAAGGAACATCTATGTGAGAATGGTGTTCATTGACTACAGCTCAGCGTTCAACACCATAGTGCCCACGAAGCTCATCACTAAGCTAAGGATCCTGGGACTAAACACCTCCCTCTGCAACTGGGTCCTGGACTTCCTGACGGGCCGCCTCCAGGTGGTAAGGGTAGGCAACAACACGTCAAAACGCTGATCCTCAACACTGTGGCCCCTCAGGGGTGTGTACTTAGTCCCCTCCTGTACTCCCTGTTCACCCACGACTGCGTTGCCAAACACGACTCCAACACCATCATTAAGTTTGCTGACGACAAAACAATGGTAGGCCTGATCACCGACAACGATGAGACAGCCTAGAGGGAGGAGGTCAGAGACCTCACAGTGTGGTGCCAGGACAACAACCTCTCCCTCAATATGAGCAAGACAAAGGAGATGATCCAGTGGGTGGCCAGTCCTCTTCTGGCTGTGCTGGGTGGAGATTATAACAGAACATGGCCAAGATGTTCAAATGTTCATAAATGACCAGCATGGTCAAATAATAATAATCACAGTAGTTATCGAGGGTGCAGCAAGTCAGCATCTCAGGAGTAAATGTCAGTTGGCTTTTTTAGCAAGTCCGGTGAACAGGTCAGGGTTCCATAGCCGCAGGCAGAACAGTTGAAACTGGAGCAGCAGCAAGGCCAGGTGGACTGGGGACAGCAAGGAGTCATCATGCCAGGTAGTCCTGACGCATGCTCCTAGGGCTCAAGTCCTCCGAGAGAGAGAGAGAAGGAGAGAATTAGAGAGAGCATACTTAAATTCACACAGGACACCGGATAAGACAGGAGAAATCCACCAGATATAACAAACTGACCCTAGCCCCCCGACACATTAACTACTGCAGCATAAATACTGGAGGCTGAGACAGGAGGGGTCAGGAGACACTGTGGCCCCATCCGATGATACCCCCAGACAGGGCCAAACAGGAAGGATATAACCCCACCCACTTTGCCAAAGCACAGCCCCCACACCACTAGAGGGAAATCTTCAACCAACAACTTACCATCCTGAGACAAGGCCGAGTATAGCCCACAAAGATCTCCGCCACGGCACAAACCAAGGGGGGGCGCCAACCCAGACAGGAAGATCACGTCAGTGACTCAACCCACTCAAGTGACGCACCCCTCCTAGGGACGGCATGAAAGAGCACTAGTAAGCCAGTGACTCAGCCCCTGTAATAGGGTTAGAGGCAGAGAATCCCAGTGGAAAGAGGGGAACCGGCCAGGCAGAGACAGCAAGGCCGGTTCGTTGCTCCAGAGCCTTTCCGTTCACCTTCACACTCCTGGGCCAGACTACACTCAATCATATGACCTACTGAAGAGATGAGTCTTCAGTAAAGACTTAAAGGTTGAGACCGAGTCTGCGTCTCTCACATGGGTAGGCAGACCATTCCATAAAAATGGAGATCTATAGGAGAAAGCCCTGCCTCCAGCTGTTTGCTTAGAAATTCTAGGGACAATTAGGAGGCCTGCGTCTTGTGACCGTAGCGTACGTGTAGGTATGTACGGCAGGACCAACTCGGAAAGATAGGTAGGAGCAAGCCCATGTAACCCTTTGAAGGTTAACAGTAAAACCTTGAAATCAGCCCTTGCCTTAACAGGAAGCCAGTGTAGGGCAGCTAGCACTGGAGTAATATGATCAAATTTTTGGGTTCTAGTCAGGATTCTAGCAGCCGTATTTAGCACTAATTGAAGTTTATTTAGTGCTTAATCCTGGTAGCCGGAAAGTAGAGCATTGCAGTAGTCTAACCTAGAAGTAACAAAAGCATGGATTAATTTTTCTGCATCATTTTTGGACAGACAATTTCTGATTTTTGCAATGTTACGTAGATGGAAAAAAGCTGTCCTTGAAACAGTCTTGATATGTTCGTCAAAAGAGAGATCAGGGTCCAGAGTAACGCCGAGGTCCTTCACAGTTTTATTTGAGACGACTTTACAACCATCAAGATTAATTGTCAGATTCAACAGAAGATCACTTTGTTTCTTGGGACCTAGAACAAGCATCTCTTTTTTGTCCGAGTTTAAAAGTAGAGACATTTCAGCCATCCACTTCCTTATGTCTGAAACACAGGCTTCTAGTGAGGGCAATTTTGGGGCTTCACCATGTTTCATTGAAATGTACAGCTGTGTGTCATCCGCATAGCAGTGAAAGTTAACATTATGTTTTCGAATGACATCCCCAAGAGGTAAAATATATAGTGAAAACAATAGTGGTCCTAAAACAGAACCTTGAGGAACACCGAAATGTACAGTTGATTTGTCAGAGGACAAACCATTCACAGAGACAAACTGATATCTTTCCAACAGATAAGATCTAAACCAGGCCAGAACTTGTCCGTGTAGACCAATTTGGGTTTCCAATCTCTCCAAAAGAATGTGGTGATCGATGGTATCAAAGGCAGCACTAAGGTCTAGTAGCACGAGGACAGATGCAGAGCCTCGGTCTGACGCCATTAAAAGGTAATTTACCACCTTCACAAGTGCAGTCTCAGTGCTATGATGGGGTCTAAAACCAGACTGAAGCATTTCGTATACATTGTTTGTCTTCAGGAAGGCAGTGAGTTGCTGCGCAACAGCTTTTTCTACAATTTTTGAGAGGAATGGAAGATTCGATATAGGCCGATAGTTTTTTATATTTTCTGGGTCAGGGTTTGGCTTTTTCAAGAGAGGCTTTATTACTGCCACTTTTAGTGAGTTTAGTACACATCCGGTGGATAGAGAGCCGTTTATTATGTTCAACATAAGAGGGCCGAGCACAGGAAGCAGCTCTTTCAGTAGTTTAGTTGGAATGACAGCACCTTTTCCCCCTCAGGAGACTGAAACGATTTGGCATGGGTCCCCAGATCCTCAAAGTTCTACAGCTGCACCACATAGACTGTTTTCTCTGCTACCGCACGGCAAGCGTTACCGGAGTGCCAAGTCTAGAACCAAAAGGCTCCTTAACAGCTTCTACCCCCAAGCCATTAGACTGCTGAACAATGAATCAAATGGCCACCGGACTATTTACATTGACCCCCCCCCCCCCCCCCCACTGCTGCTACTCGCTGTTTATTATCTATGCATAGTCACTTCACCCCTACCTACATGTACAAATTACAAATTGTATATAACCTCGCTATGGCTATTTTATTGTGTTACTTATTTTTTTTTACTTTAGTTTATTTGGTAAATATTTTCTTAACTCTTTCTTGAACTGCACTGTTGGTTAAGGGCTTGTAAATAAGCATTTCACGGTAAAGTCTATACTTGTTGTATTCGGCGCATGTGACAAATAAAGTTTGATTTGATTTGAGACTGAAACTGAATGGGGCCCCAAGAAGACCGTCACACACTTCAACTGGTCTGGGTGGCAAGAGAGCATCCGTGTGATAAAGAGAAAGGAATAGAGCACGTCTGTTTTTTCCATCATCCATGTTCCTCTTAAATGTTTTCCTTGTGTCACCTGTTTCAGAAATTTTTTCCAAAGCATGTATTCCTCCCTAGGCAAAATGGCACAGGAACAGGCAAGAGCTTAGTTCACTATCGCCTGCCCCCGCGCACACACTGCCACAGGCTCTGTCACACACACACACGTGCATAAATTTGAGGGATTGAGTGTTTGTGCGTCAATCTATGATACTGTCCCTCCTACCCTCTTTTTCCCCTCTCTCACTTTCCTAAACCTCTCACTCCCCTCCCTCCCCCTCTCCCCTCCCCCTCTATCTTTCACTCTTTCAGATATCTGAAGCCCGACACACGGAAGAAATCCAAACGCAAGACGTCTGTGATTAAAAAGACCCGTAACCCTGAATTCAATGAGGTATATCCCTGCTGGGTCTCCAGGGGAGACTGGCACCTTCTGTGCTAGGCATGCAGTGTGTTGTAGCATGTGCTCTAGCAATGCTCTCTCTGAGGGTCAATCTTAATGTCAATGCTAATGAGATGTCCAGTCCAATATCCCACACTCTCCTCATCTGTCATCCTCTCTCTCTCTCTCACTTCTAGTATACAGTATTCATCACCTCTTCTACCCTCTCTTCTTTTCATAGGAAATTCTCTCTCTCTCCCTCATTCTCTACATCCCTTTCCTCCGAATTGAATTCTAACAATCGATAATAATTTGCAATCGCCTGAACACTTTTACCACTGACACATCAATGTGTTGACAAAGACTTACAGTAAGCATGCCAGTAAGGTCCTTCGGTTGGATCTCTCATCTCTATATTTATGTCACCCTTCCCTCTCTCCCCCGCTCATCCTACAGCGTGGGCACTGCGAAGTAATAACGCCAAGCCTTTTATTTCGATTCCCTCAGAAGTAATGTACACTATCACGGGGCCTTGATATAATTGCAGCGATGTGGCTCGTCTGAAACCTAGAACTGCCTAAATTCAACTCCAAGTGGAGACAATATAAGGCTCAGTTACAGGCCCATCTGATGATAGTGCTCCTGCTCATATCTGGTTGTTAATTAATAGATGGGATATACTGTACTGTATGTCTCCAGATCACTTATTTCTAAAACTATGGTTGTGACATAGTCTTCTATTTCTCAATGACCTCCCATACATCTCCCTGTCATGTGGCCAAGGAGTAGTTGGATCAACAGTGGAAAGCATTTTGCATAACAAGTGACATCAGTGTCCGTATTCATAAAGCTGCTTGGAGTATAGGTGCTTGGAGTAGGAGTGATGATCTAGGATCAAATTCCGTCCGTTCGTAGCTTTGGCACTGCTACTCTGAGACGCTTTGTGAATGCGGGGCCCTTTTCTTTTGTGTGTGTATGGCTTAGTTTTTTCCCATTGTGTTTACAGTACTTCTGTAAGTAATGTCACAGCTACAAGTAGATGTTGCTCTTAGACACTGATCTGGGATGAGTTTACCCCTCACAAATCCTAACTTTAGTAATTAGGGGGGAAACACTAAAGCTGACCATAGATCAGTGTCCAGTAGCAACCTCCTCCTACTCCTACTGAATGGGCTCTCCTGTGCTTCCCTCACACCCTATAGGAATTATTTTATGAGATCTCCATGTCAGAGCTGTCCAATAAGACTCTCTGGAGGTCACTGTCTGGGACTACGACTTGGGATGATCCAATGACTTCATAGGTGAGACTCTTCACTTTGCACGCACGCACGCACGCACGCACGCACGCACGCACGCACGCACGCACGCACGCACGCACGCACACACACGCACACACACGCACACACACACACACACACACACACACACACACACACACACACACACGGAGCGAGAGATGGCTAGAGAGCAGGAGCGAGAGAGTCAAATCCCATCTTGACACATCCCTATACCCACAGAAGCCAAACTTTTGTGCAGATATTCCATTGGGACTTTGAACTCCTGAAAGGTTCCCATGGTGACACTGCTTGTCATGTTTACAGGTGGAGTGTGCCTGAGCTGTCACTCACAGGGAGACCCCCTCCGCCATTGGATGGACTACCTTAAGAACAAGGGTCAGAGTGTGGAGCGCTGGCACATACTGACCAATGAGCTCCCAAGATCCGTAAGTCATGAATAAGGCCACACATCTACTGAGACACAAGGCTGAGTCCCAATTCTTCACCCTTCTCCCAAAGTTGCACACTTCCAGTCATGGATATATCAACGGTGGAAACTCCTTCAAGGCAAGTGTGGAGAATTTGACACAGATCAAATCATCCCTCTAGCTCCCTACCACCTAGGAATTCCTATAGATCTGAGAGGATTGGATAGACCAAAAATATGGGGGAAATTCCACCTAGCTTATCATAACGCAAAGGGGAAGCCATGACCATATTGATCTGGATCCTATTGAAACCTTTCAGATCTACTGTAGTGCCTAAGTGGTAGGGGTTATGGGTCGATTTGGAACTCAGCGAAGTTGAAGCATTTCTAAGCGCTCTCTAGAGCCCTGTTGATACCTGGTTCTAACATGCGTCCATCTTCCTGATATTTTCCTTATCTTATCTGTCTAGACCTATTCCACAATCAGATAGCAATGCGTCTTTTAATCGTCTATACCCGTCTAAAAATGTGGGCACAATCCAAATGTGGACAGGATCAGGACAAAGGACACATGTTAGCAGCAGGTATAAATGGGGATGACTTGCCACAGGATGGGATGCACTACCCGTATGTTTCTATGTCTATAAAGGTGATTCAAACCTACACACCGTAACACACCATGGAAATTATACATGCTGAATAAAAGTCATACACAATACAAGGCCTGGATGGTATGAAGCACAACTCCTTTATGCTATGGAATAGACTAGTGGTGGTGTAGATGATCCCTTCAAGTTAGATTAGAGTTTCTTTGATTATTTGAATCGGTTGAGTCG
The DNA here is from genome assembly GCF_016432855.1 of Salvelinus namaycush. Classification (NCBI taxonomy): domain Eukaryota; kingdom Metazoa; phylum Chordata; class Actinopteri; order Salmoniformes; family Salmonidae; genus Salvelinus; species Salvelinus namaycush. The sequence goes on along the minus strand of NC_052314.1, from coordinate 44,724,560 downwards.
GGGTCAACTGGGGGTCCCGAGGACCGAGTTTGTGAAACGCTGAGTTAGATGGAGATGTTGGTCAGTGGGATGGGGAATGCGGTTTATGTTGCCTTACGGCCTCTTGTCACTAATGTTGACATTCACAACTCAACATCATACTTCCAATTTTTTATGATTTCATCTGCACGTTTTAGTCCACGGGCTTTTTTACTTCTCTTGTTCAGCTGATTTGATTGAATTCCATATCTTTCATGGTTATTTTAATAACAAATTGATATCTATGTTGGTAATAATATGCCTATTCTACACAAATACCGGCACACAAATATCTAACATCAGATATCCTGTTTGTATTGTTGACCTTTTAACCCAAATGGAACCCTATTCCCTACATTATGCACTACTTTTGACCAAAGCCCTATGGGCCTTGGTCAAAAGTAGTGCACTACATAGGGAATAGGGGGCCATTTGGGACAAATACATTTACTGCATCCCAAACATGACATATACTGATAATATTATGAATACATAAATTCTTCCATGTGTTTGCATGATGCAACACAGAATTTACAAAAAAAAATTGTCCCCTCCCTTTTATAACTATCCCCTGCCTCAAAAAAGTATTTGATAAAAAAATGATTATTACTTTATTATTGAGGTGTTTTCCCTGTATTGTTATTTTATGTAATGCTTCTTATATTTGTCTCTTAATGCACAACTGAATGTGTGAATGTCGGTTTTTACTGACCTTTCAATGGCTGTATTCGATTATCTTGTTCTGCTTTTAACAATTGTTGTTCTTACATTTATATCAGGTGTTTTGTGTACAATATGAAAATACATTTGGAATGCACTACTGTATAAGTCTGACTTGGTTTCTATTTTGTGAAATGGCTTGGCTGAGGGAAATCCAGTACTCACTCAGTACTACTGAACAGTAAAATAGCTCACTCCTACCCCCTGGTGGTTCAATTTCACATTTGAGTAATTTAGCAAACCCTCTGACCATGTTCAACGGTCCTTGCTATCCTGCATCCTTCAGATATCCCAACTCTAACATTAACTCATTGAAGTTGAAATTTAAAATGCTTACGATTAGGTAAGGGTAAAGTTAGGGACGTCCCAAGGATTCCAGATAGCATTAACCAATTTTCAACTGCCCAGAACAAGTATCAAGCAACAATAAGACGCTGCTGTTTTTTATGTGACAAACTTTTAAATGAAAGGCAACTGGAAACATGACTACAACAACACACATTTAAAAATAATCACATTTACTGTACATTAGACTCTGAACTATCAGCGCCACAATAAGTCTTGAAGTCTGAGCACTTGCTATCGGAGACCATGGTGAGACTCTAATGAAGGCATCCTAAGCTGGTTTGTGTTTTCCAAAATAAAATTCTCAGAACAGTGCAGACACGGGGTGCTCCTTTTCCTTAAATGTTCCTGTGTAGTCACCTTGTGACATATCCTGGGGTAAGGAATGTGCTTTTGGACTCCTAAACCACATGAGTAAAACTCCAGTCCTTAGATTCTGCACTGCAGTGTCTGTGAGTTTTGGTTCCTCCCTTTTACTTAATGAATCAGTGACTCTTATTGGACAAGTTCAAATGGTTTCAAGTGAACATGACCCCGGCTTTTCTTGCAGGTCTAGATCAGACCCTAAAAACATTGCTTGTTTTCTGTCTTTAAAAAAGACTGACTGCGGCTCTCCAGGAATTGTGTTTGACACCAATGTCTTCAACCCATGGTTCATCCTCTGCAGTCTCTAAGGTCAGCAGGCTCCACCCCCAGAGTCACAAGCAGGAAGTGGATCAACACTACAACACAGCAAAAGTCAATAACCTCCCTGTAACAGACTGAGCCCCGCTGCCCTTTGGACGGGCCGGTGCACAAACAAACATGCACTGCGCGCATACAGTAAAATAAAACACACGCACAGTACAAATTTAAAAAAAAAAGTCTACACACACTTGCTGCTTGCTTAAGGTAGTCCATCACATCTGATGATGACTTCAACTACTGCTTGTGGGTTCGCTGATGACTGTATAATCAGATGCGGGATGCTCACTATCTGCCACAGACAGAGCACACAGAGGCATGTCCCGTTGAAGCTGGTGCAGCCATGGTCATACACACCCCTCCATATGTATTTGGACAGTGAAGCTAAAAAATAATATTTGTCTCTATACTCCAGCATTTTGGATTTGAGATTTTCATACATATCTATTTACCGTTTAGAAATGAAAGCATTTTTGTGGTATCCAATTGTGTTTCATTGCGGCAACTCCCCAACGGGCTCGGGAGAAGTGAGGATTGGACAAACACGCTGCTTCTTATACACACCCGGAAGTCAGCCGGACCAACGTGTTGGACGGGACACTGTTCGATTGACGACCCTAGTCAGCATGCAGGCACCCAGTCCGCCATAAGATGACGCTAGAGCAAGTTAAGACAAGGAATTCCCTGCCAACCCTACCCTCCCCTAACCCGGACAGTGCTAGGCCAATTGTGCACCGCCCTTGGAACTCCCGGTCACGGCTGGCTGTAGTGACGCCCCTCTGCACTTCGGGTGAAGTGCCTGAGCAGAATGCGCCACTTGGGAGCTCCGTTGCAAAGTACAATAAAGGCTTTATATAGCACTACTTAAAGGCTTTACAAATCATAAGTGTAAGTCATAATCTAGAAATGGTCTATTAACTTACATTTGGCAATAAACCCTACAGTGGGAATTGTTATGTCACCCTTTATACACCATTTATAGTGTATAACATACGCTTATAGATTATATGTGAAGCATTTATATAGTACTTATAAATCCTTTATGATTGCTATAAAAAGCCTTTATAGGTCGTACTGCCCTCATCCAATGACTGACACATGAGTCCTGATGTGTTTGGTCAGCTTAGCCGCCTCACTGAAAGCCTTGCCACACAAGCTGCAGGTGTGGGCCCAGCCTCCGGCAGGCCGCAATCCATTATGAACACGCTGGTGCTTCCTACACGTGTAGGCGTCCTTGAAGCTCATGCCGCAGACAGGGCAGCCGTACAGACGCAGCTCCGTGTGAACACGCCGGTGGTTCCTCAGTGTGCCATCGTTGTTGAATCGCTTGCCACACAGTGCACAAACGTACGGCTTCTCCCCTGTGTGAATGCGGAGGTGGATCTTGAGGCGTGACACGTGACTGAATATCTTACCACACTGAGGGCACGGGTGGGACCTCTGATCCCCCCTGTTGTTAGTTTGTTGTTGACCTCTGTTGTTTGTAGACCTGTTTATTTGTTGATGACACCTATTTGTTGATCTATTTGTTTGTCTGGTTTGACCCGGGTAGAACTGGGAGATCAAGGGACCTACGGTACTGGTGGTGGTGGCGTCCCCAAAGTCTTGTTCTGGCCCTGTTGTTACACAACCATCGCTGCCAATCTGACGGAAAAAGCCGTCTGGGATCATGGCAGCACTAGCTGATACCAGGTCAGTGGGGACGCCCGAGGCAGTGGAGGCACCATACCTGCTGCTCTCTGCAACCACTGACTCCAGGTCAGCGCTCAGGTCTGAGACAGTGTACCTGGTTTCAACAGTGGCTGGTCCAGGGTCCGAACTGGGGTTTAGTTCACCATACCCCATCTGAGCAGATACTGACCCTAAGTCAGTAGGGCTAGTATCACTAGGCTCTGTTTTGATGCCCTCAGAGTTATAGCGTAAAACCACTCTGTCCACGGGGCATGATGTGCTGCTGAAGGGATTTGCAGAGGGAAGGAGATGCTGGTCGTCTTCTTCGTCCAAGTCCCTTTTCACAGACGCTGAAGTCAATGGAGCTACTACTGGGGTGGTAGCCGACGTATCGGTCTGTTGTGAGGACAGGGTACATGGAGAGTTACACAGACTCTTCCACTCGGTGCAGTCTGTGGGTAGCTGGCTATGTGTGGCAGGCATCTCATCCTGGCTCATTACCATGTGGTTCTGGGTGTGTGTAGACTCAGGGTCTGGACCCTGGTCGGCGCTCCACTGGTGCTGCCCAGACACAGAGATAGAAACAGGCCTGGTCGAGACTGGATGGACAGACGGACATACCGACAAACAGGCAGAAAAGAGAAACAAATCAGATTGATTAAGTTTAAACAACTACAGAAGCAACGACCCAGACACGAGTTCTCGAGCATTCTGTAGGATGAGCTTGTTTGTGTAATGTGGTGATCTACAAGGCTTGAGACTGTCCAAATGCCCCATATCATAATCTTCTAGAAAAACCTGCATCACCTCCCCTTTATATACACTCAGTGAAAGAATTGACAGGTGAAAATAGTATGGGCAGCAGATGTCTTTTTTTTCTCAGATGAGTGCAAATAAAGGAGATGAGGAGAGGTCCGATGTTTTTGACAATAGACAATGAGCCATTTGCATCATCACCTGCTGAACACTCCGTTCCCGTGTCGAGTCCAACTTCTCGTAGCCTTCGTTTTAGGAGTTCATTCTCTCTCTTCGTCCGGGCAGTCTCCTCCTCGAATTCTGACACTGTCCCCCCAACAACCTCCAGTATCTCATCTATACCACCATTAACCGCTCGGTGAGGTAAGCATTCAAAAGCTGTAGTTTTGCCATTTTCTAGAAATTAGCCTCTCCCAAATATTTGTTAAAATCCACTGAAAGCCTCCTAGTAACGACCCAAGCTAGATTGTTTTGTAAACACCTGGGCGAAAGCATTCACTTCCTGGTTCTTTAACTCTCCATGGTCATGTGATAAAAACGCTACCGTAATTCATGAAAAAGGGGAGGCAAGCTTTTTAAAGGGATTTTCTACTTAAAATCTAGTTAGGTTTGCACCCTTATTACCTAGTATATTAATACATATCTTGAGTGAAGGTGATGTGAGTCAAGCATCTGGCATCTTCCTTTTGGAAATAAACAACCTGGAAGATGGTTCAATGTTAATACAAAATAAATACAGAATCAGACATGTGATTTTAATATTTAAATGACGGACTGATTTAATTCATGTTCACAAACATACACTCGTCAATCAAGCTGGAAACATCAGCTAAGATGACATTATTCATTTGTTTTCTACTGCACTGTTTTTATTAATTCCAATAAATATATTTAGGAAATATTCCTATGGCTAAAACACTTCAACGTTTCACAATCCTTTCATGTCCTCTGGTGTTTGAAAAGGTGTAGCTGATTCAGCAGTAGCTCATTAGCTAGCGCATTGACCTCATGTGATGAGCTGCCCTGCATCAGTCAGATGTGTGTTCAGGTGTACCCTCAGACCGCTGGCCACAGTGAAGCTCTTGGGACACTGGACACAGCGATAGGGTTTCTCCCCAGAGTGAGTCCGTTTGTGCTTTTTCATGGTGTCTCCATCGCTGAAAGTCCTGTGGCAGTAGGGGCAGCTGTAGGGTCTCTCACCGGTGTGGATCCTATAATATATAATAAGAATAAATAAAATAAATATATCTACACTACCGTTCAAAAGTTTGGGGTCACTTAGAAATGTCCTTGTTTTTGAAAGAAAAGCTAATTTTTTGTCCATTAAAATAACATCAAATTGGTCAGAAATACAGTGTAGATATTGTTATTGTTGTAAATGACTATTGTAGCTGGAAACAGCAGATTTTTTATGGAATATTTACATTGGCGTAGAGGCCCATTATCAGCAACCATCACTCCTGTGTTCCAATGGCACGTTGTGTTAGCTAATCCAAGTTCATCATTTTAAAAGGCTAATTGATCATTAGAAAACCCTTTTGCAATTATGTTAGCACAGCTGAAAACTGTTGTTCTAAGTAAAGAAGCAATAAAACTGGCCTTCTTTAGACTAGTTGAGTATCTGGAGCATCAGCATTTGTAGGTTCGATTACAGGCTCCAAATGGCCAGAAACAAAGACCTTTCTTCTGAAACTCGTCAGTCTATTCTTGTTCTGAGAAATCGCTATTCCATGCGAGAAATTGGCAAGAAACTGAAGATCTCGTACAACGTTGTGTACTACTCTCTTCACAGAACAGCGCAAACTGGCTCTAACCAGAATAGAAAGAGTGGGTGCACAACTGAGAAAGAGGACAAGTACATTAGTGTCTAGTTTGAGAAACAGACACCACAAGTCCTCAACTGGCAGCTTCATTAAATAGTACCAGCAAAACACCAGTCTCAACGTCAACAGTGAAGAGGTGACTCCGGGATGCTGTCCTTCTAGGCAGAGTTGCAAAGAAAAAGCCATATCTCAGACTGGCCAATAAAAGGAAAAGATTAAGATGGGCAAAAGAACACAGACACTGGACAGAGAAAGATTGGAAAAAAAAGTGTTATGGACAGACGAATCTAAGTTTGAGGTGTTCGGATCACAAAGAAGAACATTCGTGAGACGCAGAAAAAATGAAAAGATGCTGGAGGAGTGCTTGACGCCATCTGTCAAGCATGGTGGAGGCAATGTGATGGTCTGGGGGTGCTTTGGTGGTAAAGTGGGAGATTTGTACAGGGTAAAAGGGATCTTGAAGAAGGAAGGCTATCACTCCATTTTGCAACGCCATGCCATACTCCCTAAATCTTTCTCAGATTATTACCAATCCCATAAGGTATGACTCCAAACACCCAGAAAAGTCTACTCTCCTCAATGTAATCCTCACAAATAATCCTGATAGATAGTCTGGTGTTTTCTGTAATGACCTTAGTGATCGCTGTTTTACCGCCTGGGTTCATAATGGCTGCTCAGTGAAACGACCTGTCCTGATTTGTCATAGACCCTTGTGAACTGGCCTCTGTAAAATGGTATAGAATCAGCTTGATCCCCTCTGTCGAAGACGCTTGGAAATTATTTTTTGATCTTTTCAGTGATATTGTTAACAAACATGCCCCCATAAAGAAAATGAGAATTAAAAACAGGTTCAGCCCGTGATCTTGCAGAGTTACTCCACCTCAAGAATTGCATTTGGCGAAAGGCTCAGCACATGCATACTCAGGCTAACTGGCTATCGTTCAGGCAAATGAGAAATAAGTGCACTCAGGCTATCCGGAAGGCCAAAGTTAGTTACTTTAAGGAGCCGTTCTCGCTCTGTGGGTCTAACACCAAGAAGTTCTGGAAAACGGTTAAAGACCTGGAGAATAAACCCTCCTCCTCACAGCTGCCCATGTCCCTTAAAGTTGATGATGTGGTTGTTACTGACAAGAAGCACATGGCTGAGCTCTTTAATCACCACTTTATTAAGTCAGGATTCCTATTTGACTCAGCCATGCCTCCTTGCCTGTCAAAAATGTTCTCATCTCCCACCCCTTCTAACGCGGGTCTGGGTCAGATGGTTTAGACCCTTTCTTCTTTAAGGTTGCTGCCCTTATCATCGCCATGCCTGTCTCTCCTTTCTGGGGAGGTTCCCATTGCTTGGAAGGCAGCCACGGTTCGTCCTTTATTTAAAAGGGGGAGCTCAAGCTGATCCTAACTGTTATAGGCCTATTTCTATTTGCCCTTTTCTTCAAAAGTGTTGGAAAAACTTGTCAATAATCAACTGACTGGCTTTCTTGATGTCTATAGTATTCTCCCGGGTATGCAAGCTGGTTTCCGCTCAGGTTATGGATGTGTCACTGCAACCTTAAAGGTTCTGAATGATGTCACCGATGCCCTTGACTCTAAACAATGTTGTGCTGCATTTTTATTGACTTGTCCTTCTGATACGGTGGACCTTTCCATTCTAGTGGGCCGACTAAGTAGTATTGGTGTCTCTGAGGGGTCTTTGGCCTGGTTTGCTAACTACCAGTCTCAAAGAGTGCAGTGTATAAAGTCAGAAAATATGTCTCAGCCACTGCCTGTCACCAAGGGAGTACCCTAAGGCTCGATCCTAGGCCCCATGCTCTTCTCAAATTTACATCAACAACATAGCTCAGGCAGTAGGAAGCGCTCACATCCATTTATATGCAGATGATAGTCTTATACTCAGCTGGCCCCTGCCCGGATTTTATGTTAAATGCTCTACAATGTTTTCTTAGTGTGCAACAAGCTTTCTCTACCCTTAACCTTGTGCTGAACACCTCCAAAACAAAGGTCATGTGGTTTGGTAAGAAGAATGCCCCTCCTCCCACAGGTGTTATTACTACCTCTGAGGATTTAGAGCTCGAGGTAGTCACCTCATACAAGTACTTGGGAGTATGGCTAGATGGTGCACTGTCCTTCTCTCAGCACATATCAAAGCTGCGGTCTAAAGTTAAATCTAGACTTTGTTTCCTCTATCGTAATCACTCCTCTTTCACCCCAGCTGCCAAACTAGCCCTGATTCAGATGACCATCCTACCCATGCTAGATTACGGAGACGTAATTTATAGATCGGCAGGTAAGGGTGCTCTCGAGCAGCTAGATGTTCTTTACCATTCGGCCATCAGATTTGCCACCAATGCTCCTTATAGGACACATCACCTCACTCTATACTCCTGTAAACTGGTCATCTCTGTATACCCGTCGCAAGAGCCACTGGTTGATGCTTATTTATAAAACCCTCTTAGGCCTCACTCCCCCCTATCTGAGATATTTACTGCAGCCCTCATCCTCTACATACAACACCTGTTCTGTCAGTCACATTCTGTTAAAGGTCCCCAAAGCACACACATCCCTGGGTCGCTCCTCTTTTCAGTTCACTGCAGCTAGCGACTGGAACGAGCTGCAACAAACACTCAAACTGGACAGTTTTATCCCAATCTCTTCATTCAAAGACTCAATCATGGACACTCTTACTGGCAGTTGTGGCTGGTTTGTGTGATGTATTGTTGTCTCTCCCCTCTTGCCCTTTGTGCTGTTGTCTGTGCCCAATAATGTTTGTACCATGTTTTGTGCTGTTTCCATGTTATGTCGTGTTGCTGCCTTGCTATGTTGTTGTCTTAGGTCTCTCTTTATGTAGTGTTGTCTCTCTTGTTGTGATGTGTGTTTTGTCCTATAATTATTGTATTTAAAAATATATATATATTTTATCCCAGGCCCCCGTCCCCGCAGGAGGCCTTTTGGTAGGCCATCATTGTAAATAAGAATTTGTTCATAACTGACTTGCCTAGTTAAACAAAGGTTAAATAAAATTAAAATAAATAAAAACCCTGTGGACGGCACTTGATTGGAGACATTTTCCTCCTACAACAGGACAATGACCCAAAGCACAGCTCCAAGCTATGCAAGAACTATTTAGGGAAGAAGCAGTCAGCTGGTATTCTGTCTATAATGGAGTGGCCAGCACAGTCACCGAATCTCAACCCTATTGAGCTGAGAGGTGCCCATCAAGCCAATGCAACTTGTGGGAGGTGCTTCAGGAAGCATGGGGTGAAATCTCTTCAGATTACCTCAACAAATTGACTAACTACACTCAGCAAAAAAATAAACGTCCTCTCACTGTCAAATGTGTTTATTTTCAGCAAACTTAACATGTGTAAATATTTGTATGAACATAACAAGATTCAACAACAGACAAACTTAAGAAGTTCCACAGACATGTGACTAACAGAAATGGATTAATGTGTCCCTGAACAAAGGGGGGTCAAAATCAAAAGTAACAGTCAGTATCTGGTGTGGCCACCAGCTGCATTAAGTACTGCAGTGCATCTCCTCCTCATGGACTGCACCAGATTTGCCCGTTCTTGCTGTGAGATGTTACTTCACTCTTCCACCAAGGCACCTGCAAGTTCGGGAGGGGGGAAATGGCCCTAGCCCTCACCCTCCGATCCAACAGGTCCCAGACGTGCTCAATGGGATTGAGATCCGGGCTCTTCGCTGGCCATGGCAGAACACTGACATTCCTGTCTTGCAAGAAATCACGCACAGAACGAGCAGTATGGCTGGTGGCATTGTCATGCTGGAGGGTCATGTCAGGATGAGCCTGCAGGAAGGGTACCACGAGGGAGGAGGATGTCTTCCCTGTAACACACAGCGTTGACATTGCCTGCAATGACAACAAGCTCAGTCCGATGATGCTGTGATACACCGCCCCAGACCACGACGGACCCTCCACCTCCAAATCGATCCCACTCCAGAGTACAGGCCTCGGTGTAACGCTCATTCCTTCAATGATAAACGCGAATCCGACCATCACCCCTGCTGAGACAAAACCGCGACTCGTCAGTGAAGAGCACTTTTTGCCAGTCCTGTCTGGTCCAGCGACGGTGGGTTTGTGCCCATAGGCGACGTTGTTGCCGGTGATGTCTGGTAAGGACCTGCCTTACAACAGGCTTACAAGCCCTCAGTCCAGCCTCTCTCAGCCTATTGCGGACAGTCTGAGCACTGATGGAGGGATTGTGCGTTCCTGGTGTAACTCGGGCAGTTGTAGTTGCCATCCTGTACCTGTCCCGCAGGTGTGATGTTCGGATGTACCGATCCTGTGCAGGTGTTGTTACACGTGGTCTGCCACTGCGAGGACGATCAGCTGTCCATCCTGTCTCCCTGTAGAGCTGTCTTAGGAGTCTCACAGTACGGACATTGCAATTTATTGCCCTGGCCACATCTGCAGTCCTCATCCCTCCTTGCAGCATGCCTAAGGCAAGTTCACACAGATGAGCAGGGACCCTGGGCATCTTTCTTTCGGTGTTTTTCAGAGTCAGTAGAAAGGCCTGTTTGGTGTCCTACGTTTTCATAACTGTGACCTCAATTGCCTACCGTCTGTAAGCTGTTAGTGTCTTAACAACCGTTCCACAGGTGTTTATGGTTCATTGAACAAGCATGGGAAACAGTGTTTAAACCCTTTACAATGAAGATCTGTGAAGTTATTTGGATTTTTATGAATTGTCTTTGAAAAGGGGACGTTTCTTTTTTTGCTGAGTTTAGAATGCCAAAGGTCTGCAAGGCTGTAATTGCTGCAATGGGAGGATTCTTTGACGAAAGCAAAGTTTGAAGGACATTTTTATTTCAATTAAAAATCATTATTTATAACCTTGTCAACATCTTGACTATATTTCCTATTCATTTTGCAACTAATGTCATGTATGTTTTCATGGAAAACAAGGACATTTCTAAGTGACCCCAAACTTTTGAATGGTAGTGTATATTATAATAATAATAATAATAATAATAATAATATATAAATGGAGTGGAGAGACTTTAACCCAACACCTAGCAGCCTTGCCAAGAGGTTTGGATTTTTGGGTGTAACAGTGAAGGTGTTGGATTGACAGTCACTGGTCAGGGCTAGTGCCTAAATTCCCTACAATATACAGCGAGCTACCAAACTATTAGGACAGTGACACATTTTTTGTACTCTAGCACTTGGGATTTGAAATGATACAATGACTGAGGTTAAAGTGTAGACTGTCAGCTTTTAATTAGAGGGTATTTTCATCCATATCGGGTGAACCGTTCAGAAATTACAGCACTTTTTGTACATAGTCCCCCTATTTTAGGGGACCAAAAGTATTGGGACAAATTCACTTATATATGTATTAAAGTAGTCAAAAGTTTAGTATTTGGTCCCATATTCCTAGCACGGAATGATTACAGCAAGTTTGTGACTCCACAAACTTGTTGGATGCATTTGCTGTTTGTTTTGGTTGTGTTTCAGATTATTTTGTGCCGAATAGAAATTAATGGTAATGTATTGTCATTTTGGAGTCACTTTTATTGTAAATAAGAATATGTTTCTAAACACTTCTACATTCATGTGGATGCTACCATGATTACAGATAGTCCTGAATTAATTGTGAATAATAAAGTTAGACGCACAAATATCATACCCCCAACACATGCTAACCTCTCACCATCACAATAACAGGGGAGGTTAGCATTTTGCGGGGATATAATATTTGTGCGTCTAACTTTCTCACTCATTATCATTCACAATTCATTCAGGACTATTCGTAATCATGGTAGCATCCACATTAATTCTACTCCTTTTGCCATGGGACAAAGGCAAAAATGTTTCCAGTTTTACAGCAAATTTTCTTCAATTCTACCCCTTTTGCCATGTGATGCAGATAATTGTTTCAATTGTTTTAAATTTCCTGCAATTATACACAATTTCCCATGACTTATGCAATGTTAATGATATCTGAGTGAGAGTGACTAACAAAATCAATGAGGGCCACCTGGAGTTCAGGGCCCCTGGGCATGTGCCCTGTGTGCACGGTCGGTAGTTGGCCATGATTACTACAAGTTTAGATAGCTTGCTAGACTAACTTACCATTCTAAAAATAGTTATCTGACATGGCTAATTGAGTGACTGTCAGTGATGACAAAACAAGAGAAAAATTGCTGATGCATAACCAAATTTCGAACTTGCACCTTGTGTATTCTACTATTCTGACTCTTAATAGTAAGTTGAGACCGCAACTGCGGTGCTTATGCCTGGAGCCAGCCCTGGTGATAGGGATGAACCAGGTAATCAACATTCAATGGAGGACAAGTTGTCATAGGCCAACAACCTATATATCCCATACTGCCATACCTGCCCAATGCCCAGGCCCCAGCCACAGAGTCAGTACTTAGCTTTTATGTGAAGATAGATGGCTGTTTAGAAACATATTATATTCTTATTGACCAAAAAATGCATTCAAAATGACTCAAATGACACGATGCATTATTTACTATTCAATTCTATTGGGCACAAAATAATCTGAAACAAAAAGGAAAACAGCAAATGCATCCAACAAGCTTGATGTAATCATTCCGTGCTAGGAATATGGGACCAAATACTAAACTTTTGACTACTTTAATACACATAAGTGAATTTGTCCCAATGCTTTGGTCCCCTAAAATGGGGACTATATACAAAAAGTGCTGTAATTTCTAAATAGTTCACACAATATGAATGAAAATACACATAAATTAAAGCTGTCGTATTACTTCAAATCCAAAGTGCTGCAGTACAGAGCCAAAATAACAAAATGTGTCACTGTCCCAATACTTTTGGAGCTCACTGCATAATAATACAATATAACAATGAATGCCAACCTCAGGTGTCGTCTCAGGTTGCCTCTCTGGGTAAAGCTTTTGGAGCACCAGGAGCAGCGGTGGGGCCTCTCCCCCGTGTGGATACGGTGGTGGCGCCGCAGGTCAGCCGACTGGGCAAAGGACTTACAGCACCAGTCACAGGCGTAGGCCTTCTTATACTGAAGGTGGAGGTGGAGGCTGGCCGCCTGGCTGAAACTCTCCCCACATTGGGTGCAGCGGTGTGGGCGCCCCTCCTGGTGGTCGGTGGGGGTGAAGTTGTTACTCTCGTTGTATGGCAACACCCGGTCCTTGGACCCAGGCTCTGTTTCATATGTTTGCTGGTCACGTACGGGTGTGTTATGGAGCTCTGAGATGTCCATATCTGGAAGGTCTTTGAAGCCAGCGTCGCCTGAGAGTTCATGGTTGTGGGGTAGTAGTGTTATAGGAAGACCTGTGTAGCCTGAACTGGATTGAGGTTCATGGTTGGTGAGGTTCACTGTGACGTCGCATTCCTTGGGTTCCATTTTGATCCGTCCCTGGATTGGGTCGATGGGAGAGGACCTCTTTCTCTCTGTCCTAAGGACTGGCAATTCAGCGTTGGCTGCTCGAGTTGTTGTGGCACAGTGGGCACTGGAGGAGAACGGAGATGGGGCCAAGGACGAGGTGTTTCCAAAACCCTTGGGTTCTGGGTCTGAGTTGTGCTCTGTCTTTGGGATTGCCTGCCCTGGACTGGGCTTCTCTTCTACTCGGACCATTTCAGTGTGTCCCTGGTTTGGTCCTGTGAGACCCCCATCCTTACCCAACGCTACCTGGCTCTGTGTCTGTAGCCCTCGCCTGTTGACCTGGCTCTGCTGCAGGGGCTCTGGGTCCTGTTCCTGCCTGGAGCTCCACTCTTGCTCACAAAGCTGCTGCTGCCCAGAGAGAGAAAGGCTGGTGGAACCTGCTTAGAAAGAGGGTGTAAAGACAAAGTGCTGTCACTAAATAAGTAAGAAATTGAGTAAATATGTATGACATTGTAATTATTCATGTACTACTATTAGTTGTTAATGTTTGCTGCGAGGAATATTCGGAATTCGGGCACTTCTCGCGAGCCAACGTAACGTTGCTGTCAATCGTCAACAGACAGACGTCACCCAATGTAGCTAGCTCGTTGACAGTTTGCCAACTCATTTCTGCATGATCATTAAGTTAGCATGATCCAACAAATCCGACAAAATGTTCTTACGCCAGTCTGTCTCCGCCAAGAGTAAGATGTCCCGGAGCTGTCGCCGAAGGCTTTCATTTTCTCTCTTAGCGCTTTCATTCTCTCTCTTCGTCCTAGCCGTCTCTTCTCGGTACTCGGCCACTGTGTCCCCGACTACGTCCAGAATCTCCCGCACCACTACCGTTAAACGTTCTGTCAGGTAAGCATTCAACAGCTGCAGTTTGGTCATTTTAAAGACATAAAATACTGCAGGATAATGTCTCGTCTCTCTCTCAGCTGATGTTGTGATTTTACTCTTCGTTTGTTGGTAGTTGGGTTAATAGGAAGTGTGTATGTTGTTTTATCGCCACCTGCTGTTTGGGAAGTGAAATGGCTGTCTTGTTTATGTTGAGCCACAAGGGGGCAGTGCAACCCTGTATAATTTCCTCTGCATCAGTAGTTTTATAACATGAGCCCTCAAACCTGGTCCATCCCAACAACATGTGATTCAACTACTCAACTAATTTATCATTCAGCCCTTAATCAAAGAGGTAGACCTATGAACAGAAGACCAAACACAAATAAGACTAAACAGACAGACCTAGTGAAGTCAGCAGATACGCTACAGGACTATTTTGTTAGCACAGACTGGAATATGTTCTGGGATTCGTCCAATGGCATTGAGGAGTATACAACCTCAGTCACCGGCTTCATCAATAAGTCCATCAACAACGTCATCCCCACAGTGATCGTACGTACATATCCCAACCAGAAGCCATGGATTACAGGCAACATCCGCACCGAGCTAAAGGCTAGAGCTGCCACTTTCAAGGAGCAGGACACTAATCCAGATTAACCATCAAACAGGTAAAGCGTCAATACAGGACTAAGATTGAATCCTACTACACTGGCTCTGACGCTCGTCGGATGTAGCAGGGCTTGCAAACTATTACGGACTACAAAGGGAAACACAGCTGCGAGCTGCCCAGTGACTTTAGCCTACCAGACGGGCTAAATGCCTTTTATGCTCGCTTCGAGGGAAGCAAGCATGAGGTATGCATGAGAGCACCAGCTGTTCCGGACAACTGTGTGATCACTCTCTCCGTAGCCGATTTGAGCAAGACCTTTAAACAGGTCAACATTCACAAGGCCGTAGGGCCAGACGGATTAGCAGGGCGTGTACTCAGAGCATGTGCGGAGCAACTGGCAAGTGTCTTCACTGACATCTTCAACATCTCCCTGACCGAGTCTGTAATACCTACATGTTTCAAGCGGACCACCATAGTCCCTGTGCCCAAGAAAGCGAAGGTAACCTGCCTAAATGACTACCACCCTGTAGCACTCACATCAGTAGCCATGCAGTTCTTTGAAAGGCTGATCATGGCTCACATCAACACCATCATCCCGGAAACCCTAGACCCACTCCAATTTGCATACCACCTCAACAGATCCGAAGATGATGCAATCTCAATCTCCCCCATTCACATCGACTGGGCTGTAGTTCCTTGGTGTCCACATCACCAACAAACTATTATGGTCAAAACACACCAAGACAGTTGTGAAGAGGGCACGACAACGCCTTTTTCCCCTCAGGAGACTGAAAAGATTTGGCATGGGTCCCCAGATCCTCAAAAAGTTCTACAACTGCACCATCGAGAGCATCCTGACCGGTTGCATCACCGCCTGGTATGGCAACTACTCGGCATCCGGCCGTAAGGCACTACAGAGGGTAGTGCTTACTGCCCAGCACATCACTGGGGCCAAGCTTCCTGCCATCCAGGACCTATATACTAGGCGTGTCAGAGGATGGCGCAAAAAATTGTCAAAGACTCCAGTCAACCAGGTCATAGACTGTTCTCTCTGCTACCGCACGGCAAATGGTACCGGAGCGCCAAGTCTAGGTCCAAACAGCTTCTACCCCTAAGCCAAAAGACTGCTGAACAATTAATCAAACTGCCACCTGGACTATTTGCATTAACCCCCCTCCCCCCCCCCACCCCCTTGTTTTTACACTGCTGCTACTCGCTGTTTATTATCTATGCATAGTCACTTTACCCCTACCTACATTTACCCCTACTCTACCTACATGTACAAATTACCTTGACTAACCTCTACCCCTGCACATTGACTCCGTACCAGTACCCCCTGTATATAGCCTCGTTATTGTTATTGTGTTACTTTTGTTTACATTTTTTACTTTAGTTTATTTTGTGAATATTTTACTAACTCTATTTTCTTAAAACTGCATTGTCGGGTAAGGGCTTGTAAGTAAGGCAAGTCTTCAGGTCTCAAGCAAGGTTACTCATTACACAAGTGTAGTATGCATATTTAATGAAACTCAATTGAATCACAGGTCAGGGCGATTAAAGATGGGTTCTCTTTGTCTTTAAAGAGAAATTGGCGTGCTCAGCTCAAACATTTTGTCGTCTAAAAAATGATTTGGGTGCTGGGTTCAAAGGGCATATACTGGAAGAAAGAAAAGCATCCGTTTGTTTTGATCACTGCTGCTAAAATATAAGACATTTAAATGTGAAGAATATTTCAGTGAGTGCCAAGTTTAACCTTTCTTCAAGTATAACTCTATCTTTGCCATGTAGGAGGGGGCTATATTAACATCAACTCTCTACTCCTCTGAAACTCTCCCCCAGGTCATTGCAGGCGGTGGCTCTCCTGGGAAAATGCAGGTAAGTGCAAAAGAAAGTGTCTCGTGTCACCTGAGTGTCTAAGAAAGGTTAATAACAGTAGCTAAATTTTTCTGAAAAATAACCCAAGAGAATTCCGAATCTGGTAACTGGACAGAGTGAGCCACTGCCAGCCTAGGTCCTCCGCCAAACAAATCCCTTGGGGCTGTGATTGGTCGTCTGGGTTTACAGTACATCCCAAATGGCACCCTATTCCATATTCACTGCTTTTGACCAGGGCTCAATGGCACTATATAGGGAATAGGGTGCCATTTGGGACACATCCCAGGTCTGCCTCTTATCTTCCTGTGGTATCAACATCAGGGCTTTATCGGGAGACGAAGAGGTGCGTGACCCTCTGGACTGGACTGCCCACTGCCGTCCTCCATGCAGGAGAGGAGATGCAGATTGTGTGGGAGAGGCTGCAGTCCCTGAATCTGATTTATTGATGAGATAATTCAGTCAGATTTAACGATGAGATAATTCAGTCAGAGAAGAAAATGAAATCCCTGAAGGTTAACTGTAACCCTCTCTAAATGTCTCCTTTCTTTATTTCTTTATCTCTCTCCCTCTCTCTCTCGACTTCCCTCTCTGTCACTCGCTCCCTCTCTTTCGCTCCTTCTCTCTTGGAAGATCTCAATGACATACTCCTCATGTCCTCTCTCCTCGTCTCCTTCTCAAACCGCATTGGAGGAGAAGGTCAGAGGGGCGGGACCTTTTGCTTTCTCATCCAATTGGTTTGGAGAAGGAGACAAGGAGAGAAGACGTGAGGAGTATGCAATTGAGATATTCCCATAGTCTCTCTCACTTCCTCTGTGTTTCTTTCTCTTATTGTTGGAAAAGGGGTAGAAAATATATTACTGCATCTCGTACAGAATAAATCTTATGGTTAAAGGTTGAGTTAGAATGTTTGCAGGTGAGTTATTAAATGTTTAGCTGTAGAGTTGAGAACTATTGAATAATATGATTTTGGCCTGAGTTGAAGGTTTTCGACTGTCTTGACTGTTTAGTTTCTGGGGCCAGTGTGGTATCATGTATAGCCACTGTGTCACCCTCCCACCACCCCCCCCCCCCCCCCCACCAAGTAGGAAACTGTGAAATAAGAAAGATGCTAAATGTTTATTGTCTTTTCATTGTATTTGTAAGCAATATTGCACAAGCATGTTAATGTAAGGATCGTGATCAGTAGAAAAAGTCTGAAAAAAATGTTGGGTAGTAAAAAACAATACCAGAAAAATCTGACTATGTGGAAGGCCACAATCTGCAATTAAGTGAATACTGATTCTGCTAGGAGGTTAAAAGGCTACATACTGCATCATCAGCCTGAACTGAAAGATGCTTTGAATCAGCCATTTCAGAACAATTTTGAAATAGTTATTTAGCTGGAATAATTTTAATTTGAACCATTTAACAATGTACATTGCGAGGTTAGCACGCTAGCTTCTGGAGCACAGTGTTGTTGACGTGGGATGGAAGCCCGGGTCTGCTGTACAGGGATGGTCTGTGTTACATTCAAGGGGGGAGGCTTTCGATAAAGCGTTGTATTCAATGGGAAAAAATACTCTTACAGAATATGGAGTGTAGCAGTCGGTGTCATTCCCTCCCTCACTTTAAGTCCCAAATGCTATCTCCCAAGAGATCTCCTCTCCCTTCCTTTCCCCTGTCCTCTGCAGCACACTGCATTCTTTCTCCCAGTCTGCTGAAACCGGCAAGTCAGAATGCATCTTCTCACAGAGTTAAGTCTGTAGACACACCAATCCCTTCTTACTGCCGCTCGGATCCTTTGCCCTACATACACACACACCCTCCTTTGAACTCTACTAAGACGTGTGTGTGTGTATTTGTTTCGTGGCTCTTGGTTCAGAACATCAAAAGCACAGCACATACAATACACTATTTATCGTTTTATTTCGCTCTTTCCCTCCCTCTATTACAGCTCTCCTTTTTACCTTTGATTCAGACCCCTCCCTCTCCCCCTTTCCTCTCTGCATTCAACTGCATTGTGATAGTCTGGAAGATTTTTTCTTCTTTCTCTCCCTTGCTCGATATGTCTACCTTTATCTTTACCTCTGTCTGTCTCTCTAGTTCCTTCCTTTTCTGCTTTTGTGTCGTTCTATGTGTTTAAAAAAAAAAATCTCCCTCTTTCTCTCTCTCGCCATCTGTACTCCCACTCTGCTCTCTGCCTCCCCACCCCCACCACTCCTTACAAACAGAACAAGTCTATCCATCTCATTATCTGTCTGGTATGCCATGTTTTTTTCCACTTGTCAGGGATTTGTAGCTACCCCGTTTATTTTTGTTTACCTCCATCACCTTTTCTTCCTTTCTACTGCTATCTCCAGTAGCCATCCTCCCCAACCCGTCGTGCTCCCCCCTCTACCCCTCTCTCCCTTCCTTTTTCTCTCTCCTCCTTACACTGCTCTTTCTCTATCCACCCTATCCCTCTTTCTCTGCAGCCCCCTCTCTTTCACCACGTCATTTTTTCTCTCCTATTTTTCAGCCACAGTGGCAGAAGCTTTTAATAATTCATATGGATTTAAAATGTAAATTTTAGTAATACTGAGAAGTCAGACCTCACTCCCACCTGCTCTATCCCTGCTTCTCCGGTTGCTCTCCCTCCCTGCCAACCGTTGCCTTGACAACCGCAACATCCTAGAAACACATAACAGAAATTCACACACACAAGACAAGAGAGATACCCTATCTCAAGCACATTCTTGAGGTAGGGAAAACAATGGAAGGAGAGCGAGTCTGACGCAGTTCAGGAAAAACATGTAGCGAGATGTATTACTGAACATAAATATAAACGCAACATGTAAAGTGTTGGTCCCATGTTTCATGAGATGAAATAAAAGGTCCCAGAAATATTCTATACACACAAATAACTTATTTCTCTCAAATTCTGTGCACACATTTGTTTACCAGTTAGTGAGCATTTTGCCTTTGCCAAGATAATCCATGCACCTGACAGGTGTGGCATATGAAGAAGCTGATTAAACAGCATGATCATTACACAGGTGCACCTTGTGCTGGGAACAATAAAAGGCCACTCTAAAATGTACTGGTTTGTTACACAAGACAATGCTACAGATGTCTCAAGTTTTGAGGGAGCGTGCAATTGGCATGCTGACTGCAGGAATGTCCACCAGAGCTGTTGCCAAAGAATTGAATGTTCCTTTCTCTACCATAATCCGCCTCCAATGTTGTTTTAGAGAATTTGTCAGTACGTCCAACCGGCCTCACAACCGTAGACCACGTGTAACCACTCCAGCCTAGACCTCCACATCCGGTTTCTTCACCTGGGGATTGTCTGAGACCAGCCACCCGGACAGCTGATGAAACTGTGGGTTTGCACAACCAAAGAATTTCTGCACAAACTGTCAGAAACCGTCTCAGGGAAGCTTATCTGCATGCTCGTTGTCCTCACCAGGGTTTTTACCTGACTGCAGTTCGGCATCGTAACCAACTTCAGTGGGCAAATGCTCACCTTCGATGGCCACTGGCACGCTGGAGAAGGGTGCTCTTCACAGATGAATCCCAGTTTCAACTAACCCGGGCAGATGGCAGACAGCGTGTATGGCGTCGTGTGGGCGAGCAGTTTGCTGCTGTCAACGTTGAAAACAGAATGCCCCATGGTGGCGGTGGGGTTATGGTATGGGCAGGCATAAGCTACAGACAGCGAACACAATTGTGTTACTGGGACGAGATCCTGAGACCCATTGTCGTGCCATTCATCCGCTGCCATCATCCTCATGTTTCAGCAGGATAATACACGGCCCGTGTCGCAAGGTCAACTCTATGTGAAGGGGATGTGTTGCGCTGCATGACAGGTTTTCTGATCCATGACCTGCCTTTTTTTAAGGTTTGGATTTATGTGACTTCATGTGAAGTCCATAGATTAGGGCCTAATGAATTTATTTAAATTGACTGATTTCCTTATATGAACTGTAAAATCTTAGAAATTGTTGCGTTTACATTTTTGTTCGGTGTAGCAATGTACCATGTGAAACAGAGCTCGTACTCAACTAGGGTTTATTGTTGTTTACGTGCTGCTTTGCGTTTTGTTGCTAGCGTTACTTTGCTACCTGCCAACTTTACGTGTTTTACTTTTTAATTACCGTGTTATAGTTTTATTTTTTCCTTCACTCAACTTTTTCACCCCGGACGCTATATCTGGACATGGTTCTACAGGACCTCCACCAGCCGAAGCTAAGTAGTAATATTAACATTATGCCTTCTAATTGCAGTCGCTGTACTCATAATATACAGGGGAACGATCGCCTTATGGTGAGGATTGCGTCTGAAGCTGGGTTTGCAGCACGGCTATCGTTAGGCAAAGGTAATTTAAGTGTAGTAAAAGATGAAACGGCGTCTGTGCCACAAATAAGTACAGATAGTAGTATAAATCCCCTCACACAGTCCCCGCAGCCGGACAGTTTTCTCATGAATTCTGGAAGGAAATGCTGTAGGAATGCTCAACCGGTGTCGCTCTTTCAGCCAACAGAAACTTTCAACCGGTTCTCCCCATTAAGCAACGAGTCGGAGTCAGAGGCCGTGCCTTCTCTGGTCTCTCCTCCACCCATTACGGGGTCTGAGACGCCGAAGCCTCCCGCCATTAGCTCTGACAAATTGCAAACCCTTGTCATTGGTGACTCCATTACCCGCAGTATTAGGCTTAAAAAGAATCATTCAGCGATCATACACTGTTTACCAGGGGGCAGGGCTACCGACGTTAAGGCTAATCTGAAGATGGTGCTGGCTAAGGATAAAACTGGCGTATATAGGAATATTATTATCCACGTCGGCACCAACGATGTTAGGATAAAACAGTCGGAGGTCACCAAGCGCAACATAGCCTCAGCGTGTAAATCAGCTAGAAAGATGTCGGCATCGAGTAATTGTCTCTGGCCCCCTCCCAGTTAGGGGAGTCTCACAACTCAATCGCTGGTTGAAAACTGTTTTCTGCCCCTTCCAAAAGATATCATTTGGCGATAATTGACCCTCTTTCTTGGACTCACCAAGCCTGGCCTGCTGAGGAGTGACGGACTCCATCCTAGCTGGAGGGGTGCTCTCATCTTACCTATGAACATAGACAGGGCTCTAACTCCTCTAGCTCCACAATAAGAGGGTGCAGGACAGGCAGCAGGCTTTTAGCCAGCCTGCTAAGGTTAGTGGAGTCTCCCACTAGCACAGTCAGTGTAGTCAGCTCAGCTATCCCCATTGAGACCGTGTCTGTGCCTCGATCTAGGTTGGGCAAAACTAAACAAGACGGTGTACGCTTTAGCAATCTCACTGGAATAAAGACCTCCTCCATTCCTGTCATTATTGAAAGAGATTGTGATATCTCACATCTCAAAACAGGACTACTTAATGTTAGATCCCTCACTTCCAAGGCAGTTATAGTCAATGAACTAATCACTGATCATAATCTTGATGTGATTGGCCTGACTGAAATATGGCTTAAACCTGATGAATTTACTGTGTTAAATGAGGCCTCTCCTCACCTCCATGTTGCTATCATTTACGATACCAAATTTTAATTTACAAAAAAAAGTGACTGCGTTTTAGTCTATTGACCTTCTAGTCATGAAATCTATGCAGCCTACTCAATCACTTGCTATAGCTACTGTTTACAGGCCTCCTGGGCCGCATACAGAATTCCTATCGGATCTTGTGGTCATGGCAGATAATATTGTAATTGTTGGTGACTTAAATATTCACATGGAAAAGTCCACAGACCCACTCCAAAAGGCTTTCAGAGCCATCATCGACTCAGCGGGTTTTGTCCAATATGTCTCCGGACCTTCTCACTGCCGTAGTCATACTCGGGACCTAGTTTTGTCCCGTGGAATAAATATTGTGGATCTTTATGTTTTTCCTCATAATCCTGAACTATCGGACCACTATTTTATTACGTTTGCAATCGCAACAAATAATCTGCTCAGACCCCAACCAAGGATTATCAAAAGCTGTGCTAAAAATTCTCGGACAACACAAAGATTCCTAGATGCCCTTCTGGACTCCCTCCACCTACCCAAGGACGTCAGAGTACAACAATTGGTTAACCACCTAACTGAGGAACTTAATTTAACCTTGCGTAATACCCTAGATGCAGTCGCACCCCTAAAAACAAAAAACATTTGTCATAAGAAATTAGCTCCCTGGTATACAGAAAATACCGGAGCCCTGAAGCAAGCTTCCAGAAAAGTGGAATGGAAATGGCGCCACACCAAACTGGAAGTCTTCCGATTAGCTTAGAAAGACAGTACCATGCAGTATCGGAAGAGCCCTCACTGCTGCTCGATCATCCTATTTTTTCAACTTAATTGTGGATAATTAATTTTTTATACTTTCGCAAAGCTAACTAAAAAGCAGCATTCCCCAAGAGAAGATGGCTTTCACTTCAGCAGTGATAAATTCATGAACTTCTTTGACAAAAAGATCATGATCATTAGAAAGCAAATTACGGACTCCTCTTTAAATCTGCGTATTTCTCCAAAGCTCAGTTGTCCTGAGTCTGCACAACACTGCCAGGACCTAGGATCAAGGGAGACACTCAAGTTTTTTAATACTATATCTCTTGACAGATTGATGGAAATAGTCATGGCCTCTAAACCTTCAAGCTGCATACTGGACCCTATTCCAACTAAACTACTGAAAGAGCTGCTTCCTGTGCTTGGCCCTCCTATGTTGAACATAATAAATGGCTCCCTATCCACCGGATGTGTACCAAACTCACTAAAAGTGGCAGTAATAAAGCCTCTTTTGAAAAAGCCATACCTTGACCCAGAAAATATTTAAAAAACTATCGGCCTAAATCAACTCACTGCCTTCCTGAAGACTAACAATGTATACGAAACACTTCAGTCTGGTTTTAGACCCCATCATAGCACTGAGACTGCACTCTTGAAGGTGGTAAATTACCTTTTAATGGCGTCAGACCAAGGCTCTGCATCTGTCCTCGTGCTCCTAGACCTTAGTGCTGCTTTTGATACCATCGATCACCACATTCTTTTAGAGAGATTGGAAACCCAAATTGGTCTACAGGTTTTGGCCTGGTTTAGATCTTATCTTCGGAAAGATATCAGTTTGTCTCTGTGGATGGTTTGTCCTTTGACAAATAAACTGTACATTTTGGTGTTCCTCAAGGTTCTGTTTCAGGACCTCTATTGTTTTCACTATATATTTTACCTCTTGGTGATGTCATTCGGAAACATAATGTTAACTTTCACTGCTAAGCACATACGCAGCTGTACATTTCGATGAAACATGGTGAAGCCACAAATTTGCCTTCCCTGGAAGCCTGTGTTTCAGACATAAGGAAGTGGATGGCGGAAAATGTTTTACTTTTAAGCTCAGACAAAACAGAGATGCTAGTTCTAGGTCCCAAGAAACAAAGATCTTCTGTTGGATCTGACAATTAATCTTGATGGTTGTACAGTCGTCTCAAATAAAACTGTAAAGGACCTCGGCGTTACTCTGGACCCTGATCTCTATTTTGCCGAACATATCAAGACTGTTTCAAGGACAGTTTTTTTCCATCTACGTAACAAAAATCTGAAACTTTCTGTCCAAAAATTATGCAGAAAAATTAATTTATGCTTTTGTCATTTCTAGATTAGACTACTGCAATGCTCTACTCTCCAGCTACCCGGATAAAGCACTAAATACACTTCAGTTAGTGCTAAACACGGCTGCTAGAATCTTGGCTAGAACCCAAAAATGTGACCATATTACTCCAGTGTGATCATATTACTCCAGTATCTATCTTTCCGAGTTGGTCCTGCCGTACATACCTACACGTACGCTACGGTCACAAGATGCAGGCCTCCTTATTGTCCCTAGAATTTCTAAGCAAACAGCTGGAGGCAGAGCTTTCTCCTGTAGAGCAAAATTTTTATGCAATGGTCTGCCTATCCATGTGAGAGATGCAGACTTGGTCTCAACCTTTAAGTCTTTATTGAATACTCATCTCTTCAGTAGGTCCTATGTTTGAGTGTAGTCTGGCCCAGGGGTGTTTTTTATTTTACCTTTATTTAATTAGGCAAGTCAGTTAAGAACAAATTCTTATTTTCAATGACAGCCTAAGAACAGTGGGTTAACTGCCTTGTTCAGGGGCAGAACGGCAGATTTTTACCTCGTCAGCTCGGCGATTCGATCTTGCAACCTTGCGGTTACTAATCCAACGCTCTAACCACTAGGCTACCTGCCACCTCAAGACCCGCCGCCCCAAGGTGTGAAGGTGAACAGAAAGGCACTGGAGCAACAAACCACCCTTGCTGTCTCTGCCTGGCCGGTTCCTCTCTCTCCACTGGGATTCTCTGCCTCTAACCCTATTACGGGGGCTGAGTCACTGGCTTACTGGTGCTCTTCTATGCAGTCCCTAGGAGGGGTGCGTCACTTGAGTGGATTGAGTCTCTGATGTGATCTTCCTGTCTGGGTTGGCGCCCCCCTCGGGTTCGTGCCGTGGGGGAGATCTTCGTGGGCTATATTCGGCCTTGTCTCAGGGTAGTAAGTTGGTGGTTGAAGATATCCCTCTAGTGGTGTGGGGGCTGTGCTTTGGCAAAGTGGGTGGGGTTATATCCTGCCTGGTTGGCCCTGTCTGGGGGTATAGTCGGACGGGGCCAAAGTGTCTCCCGACCCCTCCTGTCTCAGCCTCCAGTAATTATGCTGCAATAGTCTGTGTTGGGGGCTAGGGTCAGTCTGATATATCTGGAGTATTTCTCCTGTCTTATCCAATGTCCTGTGTGAATTTAAGTATGCTCCCTCTAATTCTCTCTCTCTTTCTCTTCTCTTGGAGGCTGTAGGACCATGCCTCAGGACTACCTGGCCTGATGACTCCTTGCTGTCCCCAGTCCACCTGGTCGTGCTGCTGCTCCAGTTTCAACTGTCCTGCTGCGGCTATGGAACCCTGACCTGTCCACCAGACGTGCTACCTTGTCCCGGACCTCCTGTTTTCGACTCTCTCTCTCTGCGGCACCTGCTGTCTCTAACTCTGAATGATCGGCTATGAAAAGCCAACTGACATTTACTCCTGAGGTGCTGACCTGTTGCACCCTCTACAACCACTGTCATTTATTATTATTTGACCCTGCTGGTCATCTATGAACGTTTGAACATCTTGGCCATGTACTGTTATAATCTCCACCCGGCACAGCCAGAAGACGACTGGCCACCCCTCAGAGCCTGGTTTCTCTCTAGGTTTCTTCCTAGGTTCCTGCCTTTCTAGGGAGTTTTTCCTAGCCACCGTGCTTCTACACCTGCATTGCTTGCTGTTTGGGGTTTTAGGCTGGGTTTCTGTATAGCACTTTGTGACATCGGCTGATGTAAAAAGGGCTTTATAAATACATTTGATTGATTGATTCACAAGGTTCCTTTCAAACTTCATCATTAATCATACAAAATCAGAATAGGATCAAGATCAATACAGAGTTCTTTATCAATATCTTGGATTAACATAGTAGTGTACATACATACTCATACTGTATGTTTATAAAGCATGTAAAGCAATTAAGGCATGCACAGTCAGGCAAGTCGGCACAGATGTCTGATTCAGGATTATAGTATAGATCCGTAACCAACGACAATAAGAAGAACAACACTGATTAACTAAGTGGGCCAATGGTCTGGAACCACCGGTGCTGCAGTCTGTGGATACCTCCGAAATGGCACCATATTCCCTATATAGTGCACTACTTTTGACTAGAGCCCTGGGAGTAGGGTGTCATTTGGGAGTCGCCCAAGATCCCTCCTCCAAAGAGATAATATATCAAACAGGATATAGATTATATTGGACAGGAAGTAGCGTATAACAAACAGGAAACGGTAGCAAATAGATAATTGTAAAGTGATCCTGTATGCCTCAGTTGGTAGAGCATGACGCTTGCAATGCCAGGAATGTGGGTTCGATTCCCAACCATATACAGAAATGTATGCACGCATGACTGAATCGCTTTGGATTAAAGCGTCTGCTAAATAGTATATAACAATATAATAATATAGAAAATAGAAGGTGAAGAACATTAATTGGTTGGGAATAATTCTGTTCTTAATGAATTAGTAGGAGAAAGAAAGACCTGAGAGATTAATGTGAAATTACTAAGAAGACTATGAAGAAAAGATGGAGATTACTCACCTGGTGGCTTGAAAGACATTTATGTTTGTGTATAAATTATCTCATGAACTGGTTGGTCGTGATCGTTGTAATCACACAAGGTATCTACCTTCGAAGCATATGAATTGTGTAACTAACTAACTGTAAACATGCTTTTTTAGAGCAGTTTTCTTGTCGTCGAGGAAGCTCACAATCAACCAGTTGAATAACCACGAAGGCCATTATAGAATATTGTTTTCTGCTGTTCTATTGTAATGTCATAAAGAGAACAACAACGCTAGTAGAAATAACAGTGAAAGTAGAAATAGTAACCATAATAATGACAATAGTAATACTAGTGATGATAATAATGGAATAATACAAATAATAGCACTAATAGCTCAATAACAGTCAATATCAAACCAAAGGCATAATCAGGTATATAAATAAATACATACATACATCTACAATATAGTGCAAGCAGGTTAAATATCCATAGTTGTGCACAACCATTGAGAAATGGAAATAAAAGAAGCCAAAAGTCAGCATTCACTTTCAGCTGAGAACATTTTTGCATATGTGGTTAGTACAAACAGACATGCTACACTTTGGCGTGAATGGGGTTTACAGGAGACTTCGATAATGTCCTCTCCTTCCTCCCAAAGTGTGCACTTGTTAACTTCCCTTCACTGATTTGAAAATAAATAACTGGTACAATAAATACTGTAGAAACTGCGTCTAGCCAATGCCTTCAGGATGGGAAATAAAAACCAGCCACCAGTCAAATGCTGGCAGATTCTGGCATTGGCTGGTAGAATGCGTATTCTTACCGGCCTCATTGGCGGGTGATCACACAGAGCATTTGGGAGAAGTTTTGTTTTTGATTTTGAAATTGTGTGTTTGTGTGTGTGTTTATCTATATTTTGTGGGGACCAGAAGTCCCCACAAGAATAGTAAACAAACAAAAACTGGGGACATTTTGTTAGTCCCAATGAGGTCAAATCCTATTTCTAGGGGGTTTAATGTTAAGGTTAGGGTTAGAAGCTAGGGTTAGGAGCTAGGGCTAGGGTAAGAGTACAGGTTAGGGTTAGGGGTTAGGGAAAATAGGATTTTGAATGGGACTGAATTGTGTGTCCCCACAAGGTTAGCTGTACAAAACTTTGTTTGTGTGTGTGTGTATGTGTGAGTGAGTGTGCGCGTTTTCTGTGGCTGGTGGACCAAAAACGTTATTTCCCACCCTGCATGCCTCCACTAATCCAATACTTTTAGATTTTTGGGAAGTAGTGAACGAGTGTACACTTCAGTAGAAAGGCAATACTATTGGGATACACCCCCTCACTAACCCTCCAAACCTCAAACCCTGGCACTGTCAGAGTGGAACATCCTCACTCGTCATTCCCAATGGGAAACCTTCTTTTGGTTTTCAACCTTATTGTTGCCTTTCTATGGTAGCTAGTCTAGCCTTCAAGGGTGGTTCGGAGGAAGTGCTTCAAAACGGTCGGGTGGAGCAGAGTCTCAAAATAACAAATTGGCTTTGATTATTCTGGACTACTCAAACAAGTCTAAGTGAAAAAGTCAACTTTGGACGTGAACATCATGTGTCATCACGGCAAATAAATATGCATATTATTTATTTACAATGCGCTGCACAAGTCAACGAGCCTCTCAGCTACATAAAGATGTCCTTGGTGTAAAAGCATTAGAGTTAACCCATTCTCCATTAAAAACTCTTAAGTATAAACACACTGTAAACGATACTGTAAACATGCACAGGGGACTGGGCTCGGGAAGTGAAGGGAGTGTGGGTGCCAAGTAGAATATGATACATTTAAACTGAGTGGGAGGGGACTGACTCACCTGCTTCTCCCTAAAAACAGCATCCAGGGGCAGACACACACACACACTCTTAAAGACTATCTTACACACAAACACAAACACACAAGTCAAGCCAAAGACTGCCTGGCCCCTACTGTACGTGTCTTGGCTCACATTCCAGGCTTTGGCACACAGTGACACACTGACTGACTCCCAAAGGGAGAAGAGGTCATTCTGCTTTGTGAATAACAACCAGGCAAGGGCAAACACTAAGCACATAGGAGCTGATACTGACCACGGTGGAGAAGGAGTACCAACTGACCAAATACCCCAGCGAGGTATTTGCATAGAATTTTAACAAAAGAGGCAACCATCAAAGATAATGACTACATTATCTATAGAGAGGTGAAAGGTAAAGTGGGCAATAAATTTGCAATACTGAAGGGAGAAGAATGGATTCAAACTGACCAGAGATGGTAGACTATGTTGAGAACTGTGTAAATACTGTCAAGCAGACTGTCATAACATTGTTGTTGTGTAATTGTAAGATGCACGGCTCCCTTGCAAAAGAGACCTTGGTCTCAATAGGACACCCTGTTAAAATAAAGGTAAAATTAATAAATAACGTTACCAATAAATGATAGATAATATGGTGGTAGATACTGGATACTGGAGGGGGAAATGAAGAGTAAGCAACATAATTAAAATTACCGCCTGTCTTTTGTGTTTATTCTATAACCAGCTCTGCTCATTTCATTTTTCCAGTCTAGTATACTCAGACTTTTTATCCAGCATCAGTAACAAGCACCATACCATCTCTCTCTCTCTCTCACACACACACACTCTCTCTCTCTTTGCCTCCATCTGTGCCAAACAAAGGACTGCAACCCATGCAGCTATCGCCAATCCTCCCCTCCCTCTCTCCCTCTTCTCCTCTCCTGTTCTTTATCTCCCTCGTTCTCTCAGCCAATGAGAATCAGTCATTCTGACACTCTATGTGTATGGATGTTTGTGTGGGGTGTGTGGTTGTGCATGTGCGCAGGGGGGGGGGGTGTAAGATAGTGTGTTTGAGAGAGCATATGAGTTACCAGTCTAGCCTCAATCCCAAACCCAGAGTGGCTCATTCTCCCCAGGTTCCAGTTATTTTTAAACAAAGACGATGAAGCAAAGAGATGGAGACCCCAGGGGTGTCCCTAAATTAAAGTACAGATGGTCCCATCTGTCTCTAACTCCTCCTTACCTTCACAGAAAATAACAATCTGGAACAAATTCAGAACTGAAAAAGCCACCCCCATCAACATCCTCACATTTATCAAAGATCAATTCCAATCCCTGTCACCTCCCTCCCTAACTCTTCCTTTGCCATCTTTAACATTATCCTATAGGGTGGGCTGGTTTTGGCGTCACAGTTAAAAGGATCCCTTGGTTGTGTTACAGAGGTGTGGACTGACTGGAGATGAATGATTCAGTGGAAGGAAATAATAACATTAGAGAGAAAACCAGATGTCCTTTCCGGCGACAATAGAGACACTTTGTGTTTTGTCACATTGGAACAGCCTGGGAGGAGCAGCCTGGGAGGAGCAGCCTGGTCCCGGAAAATCATGCAGAGACTTTAAATACATTCTGAGACTCAAGCAACCATTGCAGAAGATCATGGCATCGTTGACCAGAGTTAGACTCGTTAGACGCATGTCTCTCATTCAGAGGAACTAGTCTGTTTGTCACAGTCTATCCTACCTCAGTGTTGTTCTACATGACGCCTTCGACCTTCTGAGTGATGGTGGCAGCCAGTGACGAGTGGTCAAAAAATAGGTGGGTAACTCCTGATCACTGTTGACGGTCAATAAAGTAACGCCCTCTATACTTTCAATGCATTTGTCTGCAAAAGGTGGATAAACACTGGAGCAAAATGTGTGTAAACGACGTTTACGTACGTTTACCCTGCACTACACCACTGGTGGCAGCGTTGGGGTCCGAGGTGTAGGAGGTAGAGGTGACGGACTTGTCTTAGCTGTTTCAGAGAACATATTACAGGCCATACATGATCGTGCAGCAAAAAAAGGGGTCAAATGGGTATGCTGTAGGTTGCAGGCGCTTTTGTAGAATAGTGTTTTGATCGTAGGAAAGGGGAAAAGTCTGGTTGGGATGGTTGTTGGTGTGCTGTCTTGCGATCTTGCTCCTGGTTTCCATGGTGACCCTCAGGATTTGATTATACCTAATAATAAAGAGAAAGCACAAGGGTGTTTGCAAAGATGTCATCAATAATGTTATATAATACAAACACTGAAAACGGTCTAACTCAAACCAGCCACAGATGGACGCAAATGAAGAACCAGACACATCAAACGCAGGTTGGCATGAATCTTGTCCTGGAGGCAGCTCTGCAGGGTGGTCACTAGCTGGCCAAGCCATAAAGTCATAAACTCAGATTTTAAACCCACACCCAGGCACCGACCTCCAGGGGCCCCCCACCGCTCCCATTTATCTTTTGGGAACCCAAACCCAAAATAAAATAAGAAATAATAATAATTTGGTTGGGGGCCCCTTGGAGGTCGGGGGCCCAGGGGCACGTGCCCTGTGTTCCCGTTCTGTAAACTGGCACTGCCCTAACCTTAACCTTAACCTCATGCCTAAGACTAACCTTACATTTTTCCCCCTAGCTTTTTTACGATATAGCCAATTTTGACTTAGCAGCTGGCCCATCTAGCGAAAACCGCTTAGCTCTGCCTCCGGGACAAGATTCCTGCCAATAAATTTCAACCTGCACAAAAATAAAATATGGGATTGAATCCGATCGCGTTTGTAGACAATGCAGCTTTTAAAGGCAATGATCCATCAATCGCATTAACGGTAAACTCGGCATATGTCAACTCAATAGGAAATTACCTTTAAATGGAGTATTGTTGACGCAATCAGATTGAATCCCGGCCAAGATGGGGAAAAGAAAACCCAAAACAAAGGTACAACAAAGGGCACTAACCTAACCAACCACCAAAAATCAAGCACAAACATGACCAAAAGCAAGATCGAACACACACAAACAAACAGACAAAAGCTGCACGTAACGACAGACACAAAACGGCACCGCAACAAGAACTTGAGAGCTCAGCCATTTTGGCCACTCACTTCCCCAGTTTAAGACGATGGCTGCGATGATGATGATGACCCCGCCAACTAGCGAAACGATGGACAGCACCATTGCGTTCCGGCCCAGACGCCGCGCCCCGTCTACGTTCCCCAGCTGCAGGCTGTTCCTCGACTGGAGAATAGGGTGAAATGTTATTGATTAGGTTACAAAATGCTGGTTAAGTTTCCCTAAATTCCCAGGTTGTCCAGAGATCCTGGTTGGAAGACTCCTGGAATCTGGAGGGAATAAGCAGAACATCTTTGGGACCCTAGTTGGTGTATATAAAGGGACAACTGCATGAAGAACACAGACATGACATGTAAATACATACACACAGTAATTCATTCACATACCCCTGCTTCAACATACATACACAAATAGACCCATGCAGGCAGGCAGGTAGGCAGACAGACAGACAGACACATAGGCAAAACACACTGTGAAGACAAAAGGTTAAAAGCAGTGGGTGGCAGTCCCATCTCTTCTGACCAGAACATTGGCCATCATTTTCTGTTCATTTCCCAGCAGGTGATCACTAATACACCGCGGCCTCCCACTGCTTTTAGCTGTCCTTCTTTGTGGTGTTTCTTAGATATCACACGCACGCATGCACACGCACACATTCCTTCACAGACAACACATACAAACCACATGTCAAATACATAAAAGTTCCACTCGCCATAACAGAGAAGACGAGAGCCACGATGTTGATCGGCCACAAGGGGCAGAAGCAGGACAGGATGGCCAATATTAGGTAGTCTCTAGGGGGCTTGCCGTCGTCCTCCTCTGTCACGGTGCTGGGCTGACGGCTGATGGAAGGCCTGGGAGACCCTGCCCCATGACCCAGCAGGGACCCAGAGCGGCTTCCTTTCCGTGCCCGGCCGTTGGTTGGTTTGGCGTGTTGCAGTCGCTTTGGGGACGAGATGGAAGATGTGGGCGAGGAGTTGGCAGCACACATTCCATTACCTGCAGTAGGGTGGGTAGAGGGAGGCAAGGAGAAGGAGGGAGGAAGAAGGAATGTCCTCATTGTTTCGTCACCAAAATCGAGAATCAGTGCAACAGTGCCAAGAAGCTGCCATTAGCAACGTGCACGCCCCGCCCACCGGAGGATCTCTCTTTTTCAGGCATCTATTTCCTGTGTTTTGAGTGGTGCAAAATCTACTTGTCACTTAAATATCGCTGGATTGATTGCTTTCATTTTACTACTGACTGTACACTGTAACGTTACTGCATAATTGTAGCTGGTTTACAAACGCGTTAGTTATATTAGCTGTTTACTATGATGTTACTTTAGCTAATATTTTGACAATGATGTGGGCTGTGTGTAGCGTTTATAGTATGGTTTGGCTTGGAAAGGTTTTTTCGTCTGGTCACATACAGCTGATGTGTTGTGCATTGAAGTCCATAAGCGAAGGGAAAAGGTCAGAGGAGGAGAGCGAATAGATGCGAGAAGGAATAATCCGTGGCTGTTATGAAAGTGAACTGTGTTTACGCGTGATCAGGGGTGTATTCATTCTGCAAATTCTGTAAAAAAAACGTTTCTTAAACGGAACAAAATGGGGATAAACATACTCTGGTTTGCAACTGTTGGACTAATGATTACACCCTATATCAGCTAGATGCAGGCAAGAGTGTGCAAGGCGCTATTGAATGTGTCACTGTCTGTCCATGTGATACTGTCTGTCTCCTCAAATGTTTCTCTCAACCTGTGTGCACCTACATTGTAAACTTTCATTCACAGGCTAGGTTGTAGCAACCTCATGATGGGTATAGGAAAAATTTGAGTATCATGTAGTAGCCTAAACCTATCGCTGTTACATTGAACTGGGTGAATGGAATATGAATGACAATAGAATGTAATAGAAATAAGGCCATGCTCATGATGACACTGACCGCCATTGATGTATAGATAGGTGTAATCTAGAGCTCTCTCTCTCTCTTGCTTCTCCTTCATTTTGGAAGAAATTAATTAGTTCAAAACTGTTCTAGAGCGTGTTGATTTTTAATCTGAAGGTATCCTGTTATTGACACACTTGTTGAATTATGCTGCACAACCTGACAACAACAGTAATTAATCAATATATTTGTACAATTCTCAAAAGGCTCTGAAACCCCTTACAAAACAATATTGCAGTCAGAGTGCAGTATAATTGCAAATACTGCGTCCAAAGTACCACAGTTGATTGCAGTTACTGCACTTTTTTTTTTAAAGGGCACAAGGGATTGACGTATTGTCTGGTCAAGCCAATAACCTAAATTGACTTTTAGTTTGGGAGAGGGTGTAATTGAAAGACTAGAGAAGGAAGGTGGGGATTGAGTCATTGAAAAAATAAAGGGTGCTGAAGAGAAGGCAGCTATCTGTACATCATGCATCTGTCTTAAGTGATTCCTGGACAGACAGGGCCAGACACTCAGGGAAATGAGAAGGGGAAGTGAGGGGACAGCTCTAGAACACAAACATTCGTAGAGTCGTAGAACACAACAACAGAGATGAGCTCAAAGTGTTGAGAGGGGTGTTAATTGTAAGTTGGGATGGATAGGGTTGAGAAGAAGGAGAGGGTGGGAGGGCGGAGGGTGGAGGACGATATGGGGGAGGTTGTCAAATATTTATTTACTGGTCTCCATCTTCTCGCTGATTACTGCCAAGTGGTCTTTGGATTCCGACTGGCTGGAGTCAGGGGCTGTCTCTTGGTGCTCAGCGCTGGTTGGCTGGGAGGTGATGGTCTGCTCCGGCTGCTGTTCTCCCTCCGCTCCACTGGGGGCAGCACTGGTGTTGGAAGCCATGGTGGAATGCGGACAATGTTGTTTCACTGGTAGTTTGGGCCTTTTTGATGATTGGTCTTGATTGGACTTTTGATCTTCTTCAACTGAAATGAACAGGGGAAATAGGGAACATAATACATTTTACAGTTACTTGCATTGTGGTGTTATCGAATGACCAGTTTGTTAGCATGGAAGTCCTACAGCTCCTGCAATGTTCTGATCAACCATACGGTATACTATAGACTATAGTCTACATTTTATACAGTTATACCAGGAACCAGCCAGGAAGCTATGGCTTTCTTCATTGGGGGACTGCTTAGATTAAACTTGACATTTTACCAAACCGTAGTCAGCTAACCATCTGAGGGGCGGGTCAGCAACATCTAGGGGCCATATAGGAAGGAAACTGCTCAGGGATTTCTCCATGAGGCCAATGGTGACTTTAAAACAGTTACAGAGTTTATTGGCTGTGATAAGGGAAAACTGAGGCTGCATCAACATTGTAGTTACTCCACAATACTAACCTAATTGACAGTGTGAAAAGTCGGAAGCCTGTAAAGAATACAAATACTAAAAGAAATACCTCCTGTTTGCAACAAGACACTAAAGTAATACTACAAAAATTTGGCAAAGCAATTCACCTTTTGTACTGAAGACAAAGTGTTATGTTTGGGGCAAATCCGTCCTTATAACACATTGCTGAGTACCACTCTCCATATTTTCAAGCACAGTGGTGGTTGCATCATGTTATGGGTATACTTGTAATTGTTAAGTACTGGGGATTTTTTCAGTATTAAAAAATGTACGGAATGGAGCTAAGCACAGGCAAAATCCTAGAGGAAAACCTGGTTCAGTCTGCCTTCCACCAGACACTGGGAGATTCACATGTCAGCAGGACAATAACCTAAAACACAAGGCAAATATACACTGGAGTTGCTTACCAAGAAGACAGTGAATGTTCCTGAGTGGCTGAATTACAGTTTTGACTTAAATATACTTAAATCTATGGCAAGTCCTGAAAATAGTGGTCTAGCAATGATGAACAACCAGAGCTTGAAGAATTCAGAAAACAATTATGGGCAAATGCTGTAAAATCCAGGTGTGGAAAGCTCTTAGAGACTTACCCAGAAAGACTCACAGCTGTAATCGCTGCCAAAGGTGCTTCTACAAAGTATTGAGTCAGGGGTGTGAATACTTAAATTAGCAAACATTTCTTAAAAACATGTTTTCACTTTGTCATTATTGGTTGTTGTGTGTAGATGGCTGAGATTTTTATTTATTTAATCCATTTTGAATTCAGGCTGTAACACAACAAAATGTGTAATAAGTCAAGGGGTATGAATACTTTGTGAAGGCATATACTGTAGGGAATAGGGTACCATTTGGGATGAAACCAGTATGTCCATAGAGACTGCGGCCAATAAACATTGTACCTGCTCTGTTAATAATACACTGTTGCCGGTAGCAACCAACTGACTGACCAATGAGAATATCTTTCCACATAGGTATGACAGCCTCTGGGAATGTGATAGATGTTCTTTAAAGAGAGGATTTTTTTTGAAGAGAACATGTTTGTTACAACTATGCAATACAATAAAGCAATAACACAGCAAGGAGTAGGCTATGACTGAAGACCTGCAATGTTATACATAGTAAATGGCAGAAGAAAAGGCACTTCTCTTATAACTAGTCTGTGTTATAATCAAGGGTTGGAACCGGTTCAGGGAAAAGAAAGAAAACCGAAAAAGAAGGAAATTATTTGAGGAACAGAACCCAAACCAAAAACGAAAGTGGTCTATACTGTTCCGAAACAGAACCATTATTTTTAAATGCATGGTAAACGGTTAATAACGTTCTATTAAGCTCCGGGATTTTTTCCCCAGTCCCACATAAATCGCAACAAACTGCCTATGCAAAGCCCTCACTCTGTCACTTAGAAACATATTCCAGTTTGTGCCTGCCAGCTATAAATGGCAGACTACAACCCCAAAAGGTGTATTGCCTCTGCCAACTGGACGGGTTGAAAAAACAGGGTAAAAAGAAAATCCGATCTATGTGGTTCCAACCCTTGGTTATAATGCCACAATATCTAACTGTTGACCATGACAGGAAATGTAAAAATATCAGTTCCCTTGTAGGATGTCATGAAGTATCTGACTCCTCCTTAAGATAAGCCAAACCCACCAAGCCCCACCCCTCTAACCTTTATGCCACACCCCTCCTATCTGCATACCTCTCTCAGCCTTTGGTTCCAGGCTGACTACACAACGCCTTGATAGGTGTTTTAAATATCTGCTAACCACATCATATAATAGAACAATCTGATGCCTGAATGCCCAGTCGATGATGTGGCACGCAGCCATTAGTTGGTGAAACGCAACTTCTGCAATGTAGTCAGCCTGGGATGCGACCAAAGTCTTCCGACAGGTTACATCACACCTACGTAGCCCTATTCCCTTACACAAGTTACACAACCTAAGTTAGCTAAGTTAGACAACCACATATCACAGTCACTTGACTGACCAAATCTGACATTAAGACAATTCAGTCAACCCTCTTATCGTTTTGAATAAGAGTTAGAGTGAGGATTAGACGTAATAAGGATTAGTCCATATCGAACAGACAAAGGCTGGGATTCATTCAAACACGCCAGAGACAGAATCATTGGATCACTCGTTTTGGTTGATGGTCGCAGGTTCAGGAATGGCTGAAGAATTGCTGAAGAATTGCAACATTTACTTGGAGCTAACTCTTTAGATAGCATTGCTGGGTGATTTGAAAAGTCATAGTCAATCGATCAAACAAAAATATAAATGTAAAGTGTTGGTCCCATGTTTCATGCCCTCCCAGACCCATCCATGGCTGCGCCACCTGCCCAGTCATATGAAATCCATAGATAAGGGCCTAATGAATTTTAGATATTTCAACCTGCGTGCAGTGATCACGTTTGGTGGGGGAACTAAATATATTTGGGCACGCGCGGTTTGAGCATGGTGTAACATTGTCTCTGTGCTCCCCAACGAGCCACGTTCCCCGTGATCATTTGGTTGCACATCTGCCCATGCTGCAGAGCTGATAAAATCACTATTTTAGTAGTTCATCGAAGTAGGTATGGCATACTTTCAAGACTGCTACAACTATCAATCGGGTAGTATAACTATGCTTCCCGAACTTTCTCTATCCCTCTCATTGCTGTGTTGACTACATTCCTCTCCCATGCGGTCTGTGTGGGTCTGCCAGGAAGAATATGCGCAATGGATTCTGGTCATTGTAGTTAATTACCACATTTTCTGCGCTGAACTAGGTTTAATATTTGCCTATTGAAAACTAAATTCCCTGCTGCGTTTTTGATTTGATATCTCTCGTGCTTGATTTCTCTCTAGAGAAACGGCGCGTTGAGCTCACAAAAAAAGGAATTATGTAATTGAACCGACGTTGGTCAATTAGTTGTTTAATAATCTGAGAAAAGAGGGCCTCCCGGGTGGCGCAGGGCACTGCATCGCAGTGCTAGCTGCGCCACCAGAGTCTCTGGGTTCGCGCCCAGGCTCTGTCGCAGCCGGCCGCGACCGGGAGGTCCGTGGGGCGACGCACAATTGGGCCAGCGTCGTCCGGGTTAGGGAGGGTTTGGCCGGTAGGGATATCCTTGTCTCATCGCGCTCCAGCGACTCCTGTGGCGGGCCGGGCGCAGTGCGCGCTAACCAAGGGGGCCAGGTGCACGGTGTTTCCTCCGACACATTGGTGCGGCTGGCTTCCGGGTTGGAGGCGCGCTGTGTTAAGAAGCAGTGCGGCTTGGTTGGGTTGTGCTTCGGAGGACGCGTGGCTTTCGACCTTCGTCTCTCCCGAGCCCGTACGGGAGTTGTAGCGATGAGACAAGATAGTAATTACTAGCGATTGGATACCACGAAAAATTGGGGAGAAAAGGGGATAAAAAAAAAAAAAAAATTATCGGAGAAAAAAAAAACGAAATTTCGGTTAATTGCTCGGCACTGCGTGACGTGGTCCATTATATTAGGCTTAGGCTACCAGTATTATTGGGCTATATCAGCCAATATCAGACGTAGTTTGAAAGAGACAGAGTTGGGGTGAAATAGAATAGGAGGCTGGACACTTCACTTGAACTACGTTTTGCATAACTTTTAGCAGGCAGAGACAAATAAATGTGTTACCAATACTTAATATCTAGACAAAGTAGGAGCCTAAACTATAGCCTGTCATACTTCGGAAGTTAATTTCCTTGAAAAGACAACTGCCCGGGCTTATCCGCTCATGCATATAGCCTACAGTCTATTTAATTGAGACAACACATATTAGGCGCACTTGATCTCGCAAACCCAACAAAAGGGGAATGCAGCTATCTAGCGTCAATTAGCTTTAAACGTTAAGTGCAATGCGCTTGCCGACATGGTACCTTTGACTGACTCCCGGCCGTACTTCTACACCTTGACATCTGAAAATGAATTGTTTAGTAAATACTTTCATTCCATTTACAGGGTTGTTAGCAGTGGCAGATTTAGGTATAGGCCACATGGGCAGCCGCCCAGGGCGTCATCTTGCCGGTTTTCTATCGCTCGTTTGCACGTCACGTCAATGATATCATGTCACCGTGTTGGACTGTGGGTCAATTAACCTTGTCGGAGTGGGCGCCCTGATTCTAGTTTGTGAGCTAGGCAGGCAACTGCCTGGGAAAGTCTCCCACTCAAAATACGAGATGGGGCGGGGGTATGTTGACCTCAGGTCTCCCCACTGGAAGCCCAATGTAGGGGGAGCGGGAAATCTATCAAATAGCCCACCTCTAACTTTGTACAGTACTAATGCAATTAGTAAAATCAGTCACACTACGAAATCATACCAAATAAGCCACAATTCATTCATAATACTGCGAATATATAGTTTCACAGACATATTGTTTAAAAAAATTCTGGTTTGTGCGAAATCGTTAAGAATAATATAAAACTAGTCTGCACACCACCAAGGTGAATTGGTTTAGTCTTGACTCTTTGTTGACAGGGTTGGGGGATGGGTCATGTATTGATGCTCGAGTGCCAAATCAACACAATTTTGTTTCTATTTGTCTTTGGTTACTTATTTTGATATTTGAATCTTATTTTTGTATATATTTTTTTAGAGTTTTAAATGTTATTATTTATTTGTGTTGTTCCAAATGTATGAAAAAAAAATTACAGTTAGTGCAGAATGGTGCTTTGGGGGGGGGGCTGAAGTGGGGGTTTGCCCAGGAAGCCATACAAGCTAGAACCGCCACTGGTTGTTAGTGTATACTGTGTGTATCCATTTGGGCTCAACATAGCTCCATCTATGAATCTGAGAGCGGTTACATTTCTCCAGCTCCCGTCCCTCAGCTTTATCGAAAAACCAAATGGCTGGTCTGCAGTTTGGCTGAGACACTAATTAAGGATGTACATGTCATTTATAAAAAGGGTTCAGCCTCGCTAAAAGGAGTTGTTGAGTCATAAAATCAAATCTAAGTACCACCCAACCCACTTTGGGTTGTTGAATGTTGAATGATGAATGTTGTGAAAATATGAACTTCTATGGGAAATGTAATGGGTATTATAATAAATATTGTACAATATGATGACATTTAAATATAATGATCTGCCATTCATGCAGGGAGTAGAGGAGATAGTAGAGGAGTAGAGGAGATAGTAGAGGAGATGTGGTTAGAATGAAGAGGGGATGGAGGAGAGAAGGAAGGGGAGGAAAGGGGGATGAGCACATCACGGAAAAGGTGATCTTGGCACACCTAGACCTGTGTGTGTGTGTGTGTGTGTGTGTGTGTGTGTGAGGGAGGGATGGAGTGGAATATGGAGAAGGACTTGCGGTGAATTGCACATGTAATTCAACAAAAAAAGCAGGAACACTGTAAATTCCAGCAAATTCTATGTAAAGACGATAAAATATGTATTAGAATGCTACGTGACTTATGCAGACTAACATAGATCTGTTTGGAAAACCACTGAATGCATAATAAAGATGCCTACAGACATACATGCATGGCTGCCTTACACACACGCACACACACAAACAAACACACACACACACACACACACACACACACACACACACACACAGAGAGAGAGGCATAAATACACATGCACCCTCTCCCTGCCCTCGCTTGGTCTTTCTCTCATGTACAGGAGTAAAATACAGAATGAACAAATTACTGGTGCATTCTCATTCTCTTTCTCTCACACAGACACATGCGCGCGCCATTGTCTGCATGCACACACAATGATGACACACCCACTTCAAACCACACATGCAGTGCATACTGTACACTACAGATAGGCTACTGTACACCACAGATAGCAAAATATGAACTAAATCACATAGGCCTACCTGATCTTATTGAGTGACATGAAACATTATCCTTAACATTTTGCTTTTCTTGATCACAATTCCAAATATTACTGTAAATGCAACGTGTAGTAAAAAATAGAAAATATGACACAAGTTCAGTAGGCTACGATTAAAATCTCCACCCAGAATTCGTCGAATTGTCTTTTTCTTTTGATACAGGCTATGGTAAACGGTAACGGTCAAATTAGGCTACAGACCACGCCGGGGGATGTCAAATTGCGCTCTTGTGCTTGCTATGTTGCTACCTCATCATCTCTCGCTCTCTCTCTCTTTTGTTCAACCGCGCTGCAAGATTGAGGAGAGGGAGGGGGAGACAGGAAACTCCTATGCCCGGAGGCGGGTAGAAAGGAGGGGAGAGAGGGAGAAATCGGCGCAGCACATGCAATAGGATGCTTTTGCTCGCTTTTCTCTCTCACCCCGCTTACCCTTACTTTTTTTTCTCTCAGGGTCTATTTTGCTGATGGGGAAATAGTAGACAAACTTGCGCCACTTGCGCCGTCCACATACCAATTTAGCTAAGCATACTGCCTCAAGCATTCCTTTGTCGCTGGTTCACTGACCGATTTATGTAAGTTTATGTTTATCCCTAGGGGTCATGTGAACCAACCATCATGTGGTCAATATTGTTGACAGTATTCACCAGCAGTTGAAAATACAGTGCATGCTTGGCTATTATTTGGTCATTTCTGGCCCAACTTTGCTCATCGCACCTGAAGTGGAGTTATACAGTACAAGTCAGGCCGAGCCATGAGGGATACTTTAACGAAGTGTTGCACGCTAGCGACGTCCTGTGGACAGAAATTGTACACACACACAACACAAACAGAAAATTTAGTAAAATTACACAAATGACCTTCCTCCTGTATGTAGGCCAAGTTATAGTGAGTCTGGTTGCTCTTTGGACAAACAAAACATTTGATCAAGTTATCAGCTACCTGCAATTAAACCGCATTTGTTCTATGTATTTTACATGGCCAAATATGCATTGGGATGGTCGGGAATAGACCAAATGGAGTAACAATCTGTGCCAAAATATCCAGTGGTCTTCTATTAAAAATGTAATCAGTATCAACTCATTGATTAAAGGTGCAATCAGTAATATTTGTAATGCTCATTTCAATTTATGATATACATTGATATGATACAATTTGTGAGTTGATACATTTCTCAAGCTCTGGCCATCCCTCAGCTTTATGGCAGCATGGCTGCCATTTGGCTGAGAAGCCAATAGAAGATTGTGTAATAAGTCAGGCCAGAGCATGTAGCTTAATGTTGTTTTTATTAGTCACTACTGCATGAGTTAGACAGAAGAGGTAGATGAAGAGTTTGATACATGGTGGTCATTGCAAAAATATGGTTCGTTACAATGGATTGAGACACTTCATCCAGTGTGTGTGTGTGTGTACAGACAAACCATGGATACAAACTGAAGAATTGACATTTAAGGTTTCGGGGAAAAGCCATGCTTTCATTTCTTTGATAAATGGATCAACAAATGAATTAAACACATTTG
Organism: Salvelinus namaycush; assembly: GCF_016432855.1. Taxonomy (NCBI): domain Eukaryota; kingdom Metazoa; phylum Chordata; class Actinopteri; order Salmoniformes; family Salmonidae; genus Salvelinus; species Salvelinus namaycush. The sequence continues at coordinate 44,682,144 of NC_052314.1, read as the reverse complement.
CATAAACCTCAAAAGCAAAACAAGGAAAGATTCCTTACTATCCAGGATTATGGTTAGTATAGATACGCAACACATGGAGTGGACAGCACGTTATAGGGCATCGACGGCACCAAAACAGATGAGCAAAAAAGCCATGTAAACCAAGGGGAATGTTCACTTGGACGTCTTTAGTCAGACACACATCTATGTGCACACACACATCAGAATAATCGCCACCGTACAGTCATACATATCATATGCCTAATTGTCAGTTACTACATCAGACAAAAAACAACCAGAAATCCTACATCTGTAGGAGATGTTATCAGACAGGACATTATTCTCTTATTGTGAACGTTCTCCTTTTCTCTTCCCCCTCTCACTGGCCCTGGCTCTGAGAAAGAGCTCCCAGAAGGCCGTTGGCCGTGCTGAAGAGGTTGATTGGAGAAGAGCCGTCTGTGATCAGGGTTGACTTCAAACCCAGAGACTGGAGCAGCTTGACCTGGGAGAGGGTGGGGGAGTGGGGAAAAGAGGGGAGTGAGGGACAGAAACAGAGAGATATTATTAATTTAATATGATCATTTCTGCTTTACGTTTTAACTGATTGAATAAGATCCTGTGTTCCAGTTCCAATATCCTAAACGGTATTTTATAATGTCTTGTCACACCAATATAGCTAATTTAATTAAATTGAGATTGGGTGGGAGAAAGGCAGACCTGCTCAGTGAAACGTTACGGTAAAGTAAAACATTACAGATTGATTCTGACTGATTCTGATTCTGAGCTTAAGGATTCTCCAGGTCCCATTTTTATTCGGACAAATGTATTGTGTAGCACAAATATGACGGTATTATGGTATGTAAGGAATTCTGTACCTGTAGCTCGGGGCCGGCTCTGGCCATCTCCTTCAGGGTGTCGGCGCCGATACTGTCCACCAGCTTTTTAAAGCGGTTGCTCTCTATCTCAGCCAGCTTCTGCTGTTTCTCCACTTCCAAACGATCCATTGCTGACTTATAGTTTAGCTCCTGCTCCCTCGCCTTGGACAGACGGTCCAGCTCGCCCTCCTGCACACAGAATTACAGGTCAGCTACACATAGTATGTGATCCTTTCAGCATTACACAATGTAGAACACCTTCAAACATTTATCAAACACAGACCACACACACACGTGAACTACTGGTTGTGTACCTTTCAGAATTACACAATGTACAACACTTTCGACCATACACACGCAGCATAGTAAGAGGATACGTACAGCCTCAATCCGCTGGGCCTCAGCCTTCAGTTTAGCCTCGTTGACTGCCGCCTCTCCCTGGATACGGGCTGCCTCTGCTCTGGACTGGGCCTCTGCCTTGGCTGCCCCTGTACTCTCCACCGCCGCACTGCAACACAACGACACACCTTTAGATTTGGTATTTTGTCAGGATCCCCATTAGCTGTTGCATAAGCAGCAGCTACTCTTCCTAGGGTCCACACAAAACATGACATAATACAGAGCATTAATAGACAACAGCTCAAGGACAGAACTACATAAAAAAAAAAAAAAGTATGACAAAAGGCACACATAGCCTACATATCAATACACACAAACTAGGTCAAATAGGGGAGAGGCGTTGTGCCGTGAGGTGTTGCTTTATCTGTTTTTTTAAACCAGGTACGCAAGTATAAACACCATGGGACCACGCAGCCGTCATACCGCTCAGGAAGGAGACGCGTTCTGTCTCCCAGAGATGAACGTACTTTGGTGCGAAAAGTGCAAATCAATCCCAGAACAGAAAAGGACCTTGTGAAGATGCTGGAGGAAACAGGTACAAAAGTATCTATATCCACAGTAAAACAAGTCCTATATGAACATAACCTGAAAAGTAGCTCTGCAAGGAAGAAGCCACTGCTCCAAAACCGCCATAAAAAAGCCAGACTACAGTTTGCAACTGCACATGGGGACAAAGATCGTACTTTTTGGAGAAATGTCCTCTGGTCTGAATGAAACAAAAATAGAACTGTTTGACACCACCCCATACAGTGAAGCACAGGGGTGGCAGCATCATGTTGTGGGGGTGCTTTGCTGCAGGAGGGACTGGTGCACTTCACAAAATAGATGGCATCATGAAGAACAAAAATTATGTGGATATATTGAAGCAACATCAAGACATCAGTCAGAAAGTTAAAGCTTGGTCACAAATGGGTCTTCCAAATGGACAATGACCCCAAGCACACTTCCAAAGTTGTGGCAAAATGGCTTAAGGACAACAAAGTCAAGGTACCTTGACCATCAAAGTGTGGCCATCACAAAGCCCTGACCTCAATCCTATAGAAAATTTGTGGGCAGAACTGAAAAAGCGTGTGCGAGCAAGGAGGCCTAAAAACCTGACTCAGTTACACCAGCTCTGTCAGGAGGAACGGGGCAAAATTCACCCAACTTATTGTGGGACGCTTGTGGAAGGCTACCCGAAACGTTTGACCCAAGTTACACAATTTAAAGGCAATGCTACCAAATACTAATTGAGTGTATGCAAACTTCTGACCCACTGGGAATGTGATGAAACAAATGAAAGCTGAAATAAATCATTCTCTCTACTATTATTCTGACATTTCATATTCTTAAAATAAAGTGGTGATCCTAACTGACCTAAGACAGGGGATTTATACTAGGATTAAATGTCAGGAGTTGTGAAAAACTGAGTTTAAATGTATTTGGCTAAGGTGTATGTAAACTTCCGACTTCAACTGTGTGTGTGTGTGTGTATATTTATATATATTGTGGCAGATGGCAGGAAGAGGTGAGGGGAGTGGTTATTGAAGGGAGATATCTTGCAGCCTGCTGGCTCCAGCCCAAAGCCTTATATGGACTTCTTGCCCCAACGAGTGGATCATTAAGCCAGGGAGTACTGGGGGATAGAAGAGGGAGCGTCATGCAAAGGGGCAGAGAACGGAGAGTGAAGTGTGTGTGTGTGTGTGTTATGGAGAGTGAAGAGTGTAGTGTGTGGGTGTGTTATGGAGAGTGAAGTATGTGTTATGGAGAGTGTGAGGTTATTTTACCCCCCCCCCCCCAATGTACCGAACCGTATTGGCTGAGGACCTGAGTTTTAGGATTACCCCTGGAGAACGGAACGGACAACGAGAAGAGATTGTGGACTGTGAAATAGTTGGTGAATTCCCCCCAGTGTGCAAAACTCCCTAATAAACTCCCCATTTGCATTCATAATTATGCTACTTGTGTGTGTTTTGTTATTGAACTTGGTGATGTGGAAACCCCACACCCTAGAGCCTGCTACATATGGTGGAGAATGCAGGCACGCCAAACCAAGCTCAATAACTAAACAGACACAGAGCACAATGGAAGCATTGGTGAAACAGCTGGTGGAGGCGAACATAGCACAGCAGGCTATGCATCGGGAACTGCTGGAGGAACAGCGTCAGCAGACCGCTCTCCTGCGATCTGAACTCAGCCAGCTGCCCAGGCCGGCATAGCGGCAGGCGCAAACCCAGTAGGTTTATACTGAAGTTGACAGAGGCTGATGACATCGAGGCTTACCTCCAAGCCTTCGAGAGGACGGCGGCTAGGGAGGAAAGGCCTCATGAGAAAATGGGCCAGCCTGCTAGCACCCTTCCTGTCAGGCGCGGCACAGAAGAGCTATCAGGATCTGACGGCTGACCAGTCGACGTATTACAAGGGGCTGAAAAAGTAAATCCTGCGCTGGTATGGTTACACCCTGATTAGCAGGGCACAAAGATTCCATGATTGGGCGTATGATCCTACAGCGTCCACCCCGATCGTAAATGCATGATCTAATTAGCCAACTCTTGGCCAGCCTAACTGCTGAACCACTGACGCCCACCGAGAAAGTGGTCATAGATCAATTTCTACGTTCTCTCCCATGTGTGTTGGTGTTGGTCCCCACCTCAGAATGTACGTTTTTGGCCCGATGGAATGGGCCATACGAAGTCCTTGAGAAAGTGGCTGAAGTTTACTATAGGGTCAGACAGCCGGGACGTAAGCATCTGACCAAGATTTACCATGTGAATTTTCTAAAGAAATGGAACACAAGTGATGTACTCTACTCCATTTCCCCGAAGAAGGCTACCACAGAGACCAAGCCGGCGGAGGGGTCACTGGGGGAGCAGCTGAGCCAAGCACAGAAGCAGGAGCTGAGGGAGTTGGTCGGCCGGAACCAGGAAGTGTTCCAGTGAACCAGGACACACCGATCTGGTACAGCACAGCATCATCACCGAACCCGGGAAAAAGGTGAAGTTGAGTCCCTACCGCATACCGGAAGCAAGGAGAGTAGCTGTCAGGACGGAGGTAAAAACGATGTTGAAAGCTGATATAATCGAAGAGTCGAATAGTGAGTGGTGCAGCCCCATAGCGTTGGTGCCAAAAATCACACGGCACCATTCGCTTCTGTAATGATTTTAGACAGGTAAATGAAATCTCGAAGTTCGCCGCCTACCACATGCCCCGAACTGATGAATTAATAGAACGGCTCAGGACCGCCCGATTTATCATCAGCACGCTCGACCTGACAAAGGGTTATTGGTATGTGCCCTTAGCTCCCGAGGCACGGGAGAAAACTGCTTTGGCCACCCCTGACGGGCTGTTCCATTACAAGAAGCTGCCCTTTGGGTTGCACGGGGCTCCGGCCACCTTCCAGAGGTTGATGGACCGGATTCTCCATCCCCCATCGTGAGTACGCGGTGGCCTACATCGACGATATTGTGAACCATTGGAGCGAGTGGGAGACGCATCTAAACCAGGTGAGTGCGGTACTGCAGGCCTTACGGGAGGCGGGGCTAACAGCAAACCCAAAGAAATGTTGGCTCGGCCTGCTGGAGGCTGAGTACCTGGGGTACACGACCGGGAGGGGATGTGTCAAACCACAGGTGAAGAAACTGGAGGCAATTCGGGACTGGCCCCGCCCCCTCACCAAGAAGCAGGAACGCATGTTTGTGGGGTTGACCAGCCCCCTGACAGATCTGACCAGGAGCAGTCTGCCCGCCCAGATGACGTCGACAGAGGAGAAGGAGAAAGCCTTCCAGAACCTAAAGGGAGCACTGTGTTCTGGACCCGTGCTGGTGACCGTGCTGGTACAGACTGATGTGTCCGAAACAGGTGTGGGTGTACATTAGCCGGAAGCTGTTGCCACGGGAACAAAGACATTCCACTGTGGAGAAAGAATGTCTAGCGATCAAGTGGGCACTGGAGACGCTGAAGTATTACTTTGGGACGACACTTCACCCTCGTAACGGACCACAAAATAAGGACAGTAACGCCCTGGTCACCCGCTGGTTCCTATCCTTACAGCCCTTTGCGTTCTCTGTCGTCCACAGATCAGGTGCAACCCATGGAAATGTCAATGCCCTCTCCAGGAGGGATGCTCAAGGGCAGTGGTTCACAATCCTGGTTCTGGGGACCCAAAGGAGTGCACATTTTTGTTTCTGCCCTAGCACTACAAAGCCTTTTAATGAGTTGATCATTTGAATCAGCTGTGTAGTGCTAGGGCAAAAACGTGCACTCCTTTGGGTCCCCAGAACCAGGATTGAGAACCACTGCTCTAGGGAGCTGGACCACCCCTCCCTCCTGAGGAAGGGGGGGGGGGTGCAGACGGCAGGGAGAGGTGAGGAGAGTGGTTATGTGGTTATTGAAGGGAGATATCTTGCAGCCCGCTGGCTCCACCCCAAGCCTTATATGGACTTCCTGCCACAACGAGGCGAGGCTGTGGTTCATTAAGCCAGGGAGTACTGGGGGATAAAAGAGGGAGCGGTCTGCACTAAAGGGGCAGAGAACGGAGAGTGAAGTGTGTGTTATGCAGAGTGTGAGAATAGAGCGCAAAGTCTGTGTGATTACCCATTGTGACATGGACTGTGATCCATGTACCAGATTGGCTGAGGACCTGAGTTTTAGGATTACCCCTGGAGAACGGAACAGACAACGAGAACGGATTGTGGACTGTGAAATAGTTGGTGAATTCCCCCCCCCCCTTTCCCCAGTGTGCAAAGCTCCCCAATAAACTCCCCATTTGCATTCTAGTCGTGCGTGTTTTGTTATTGAACTTGGTGACGTGGAAACCCCACACCCTTGAGCCTGCTACAAAATAAGCATTACAGGGATTATGGCTCTGAATATATACAGCAACATCTCCCCCATAAGCATTTGTCTCTTCTATAGATGTTATATCCTTGTATTGCTACTGCTGTATCATCAAATGAATTATTTAACTTTTTAGGGATGGGGGCAGCATTTTCACTTTGGATGAATAGCGTGCCCAGAGTGAACTGCCTCCTACTCTGTCCCAGATGCTAATATGGGACAGAGAACAACCTCAGATTTCCCACTTCCTGGTTGGATTTTTCTCAGGTTTTTGCCTGCCATATGAGTTCTGTTATACTCACAGACATCATTCAAACAGTTTTAGAAACTTCAGAGTGTTTTATATCCAATAATAATATGCATATATTATCAACTGGGACCGAGTAGCAGGCAGTTTACTCTGGGCACCTTATTCATCCAAGCTACTCAATACTGCCCCCAGCCATAAGAAGTTATTGATTTCATGAACCTTATTTCTAAGGTTACATATATTAATATGGACTATTTTCAGCCCTTTCCTGGGTAGCTTATCAGAGATAAGACATAATATGGAAAAGAGCAAACAAGGCAAGAGGAAAAAAATATACATTCAGCAGTTGGTGTGCGTGCTGCGAGGTTGAAGCTACAAACCCATAGCCTTGGCTCTCTCATCCCTTCCAGGCTTCTGGGAGGGAGGGTGGACAATGAGCCTGTCATAACGGATGTAAGCAATGTCTCCACAGCTTCAGGATAGTCCTCGTTGAGGAAGATAGATTCCTCTCAAGTTCTTGTCTCTTTCCAGAACAGCTACCTTGTCCTTGAACCTCAGAAACTTGACCACTATCGGCCTGGGCCGGTGGTGGGTTGTCCAGTCCTGTGGCCGCGCTCCACCCTAATCTTCCTGTGGTCGATCTTCAATTTCTCAGAGATCATTTCCCTCACTTTGTCCTCAGACTCCGTCCAGGTCTCATGTGGAGATTCTGCAATTCTGTCCCGAACCATGTTATTCCGCCTTGATTGTCCCTCCCTTATCATTGTTATCATGTATTCACACACAGAACTGATGTCCTCTCTCAATGACTTACAGATTGCTGTCATCTTGCCGTTCTCCTTTTTCAACTCATCGAGCTGACCCTGGGAAAACGGCAAAATATTCTTCAGGTCCTGGACCTCTCTGGTCAGGTCGTCCATTCTTTTATTAGTTGAATCCACCAGTATTTGGACAAAACACATGAAGCTGGGAGAGGGAAAATTGATCCTAGATCTGTACCTAGGGGAAACTTCACCCCAGATCTAACCTCCGCATTCACAATAGCATAGCTACATTATGTTAGGATCTCTGATCTAAATGTTACTCGGTACAGCTTCGCATTCACACTACTAAGAACAGCATGATGCTAACGCTAGCCATGCTAATTCTAGCTCCTTGCCATAATCTTTCCATCAGTGAAGCTAATGTGTTAGCATTATGCTAATGATATCCCTCTGCCATTATATTTCCCAAAAGCGATGCTAACATGCATTGTTTTAACAGCATAGCATCAATGGTCACCTGAGGGCCTCCAGCTCCAACAGCTCTTTCCTGGTCCTCTCTGCCTCCGCCTGGTCTGTGATCCTCTGCCTCTCCAGACGACCACGCGCCTCCTGCTCGAGACGCTCTGCCTCATGGCTGCAGGGAGGGAAGGAGGGGAGAGAGAAAAACAAAGAGGGAAAGGAGAGAAGTTAACACTTACCAAACAGGTAAAAACAACCCTGTGTGTGTCTGTCTGGTGGTAGATAGCCTAGTAATTGAGAGTTGGGCCTGTATCTGAAAGGTCGCAAGTTTGATTCCCCGAGCCGAACTAGGTGAAAAATCTGTCAATGTGCACTTGAGCAAAGCACCTAACCCTAATTGCTCCTGTAAGTGTGCATGCATGTATATATGAATGGACAAAGCCATCGATCACGTGATACCATTCATTCCTATGTGAAGACTCAATAGCGCATTGAAGCCAAATTAAGTCTTAAGATGGCGTCTCATGTGCAGCTTGAGCTACTCCAGGAAGTGACTTGCAGGCTAGCTCAGTGCTGCCCAATCTCATGAAATAACTCAAGTTGAAGGCAGATAGTGGTACTGCAGGCTGCCATTAGCAAATCAATTATTCTCATAACTTCTTCTGTAATGAGATTTTAAAAGGATCGGTTCAAGGAAATATATCTGGTATTAGAAGCAATTATTGGTACCATGATCGTCTTCAAATGATTAAAAACAAATCTAGGAAGATTGACATTTTTCCATTCACTAGAATGGGGGGGGATCCTGTCTTATGCTTACAATGCCTGCAATACCACGGTTGGCCTTGAACATCGATGGCTTCAGAGGTGGCATTCGTTCTCCCCATGTGTGCGTGCGTGTCATGTGTCCTACCGTGCGGCAGCCTCCTGGGAGTTGGTGGTGATCTCGATGGCCAGCTGGACACTCTTCTGCAGGGCGTCTCTGGTCCTCTGGTCTACCGGCTCCACTGACTGGATGTCCACACTGCTGATGACCAGACTGTTCTGGTGGAAGCGCAGGCTGGGACGCACAGACAGCTTGTCATCAAAGCCAAACACAGAGGAGCAGATGATCCGGTTGGAGTTCTGTAGAGTGGAGGGGGTTAAAGAAGAGGTTAAAGCGTGGGGTGTTATTGTTGTCTTTGAATCAATTGGCATACGTTTTCCAAAGCGGCGTATAGGCCTACCTAACTACGATAGCTAAGGGCTGGAGGCCATGTAGAATTAAAAAGTATTAAAAAGCCAGAAACGTGCAGATTTAGATGATTGAAGTGTGGACGGACCTTGTGAAAGTCATCAAACTGCACGGAGGCGACGGCTCCTCTGACGCGGGAGGCGATGGCTTTACAGGCATCCCCCACAAAGTCAGGCACCGAGAACAGAGCGGCAGCCTGGGACGGGTCCGCAGGAGACTTCAGGTCAAAGTGCCTGAGAAAGAGAGAGCGAGAGAGAGGGGAGGGAGAGATATTAAATACATCAGCTGGCCTACAGACTAGACTAAGGACGCCAAATCGCAGAGGATCCTCAAACACACACGTCGTCGTCGTCCCCCACCCACAAACCCTACCAGTTGTAGCTGAGCTGCAGCTGCAGGCGTGCGTGGTCGGCCGTCTCTATGGTGATGATGTCAGTGAAGAAGTCCGGCCCCAGCAGCAGACACACAGCCTTGATGACGTTGGCCCTCTTGGGCTTGTCCCCTGACAGGGAAAGCACGGTGAACTGCTCATCAGGACCCAACATTACCATCTCTGGCCCAAACACCACCCTGAGAGAGGGGAGGGAGAAAAGGAGGGAGGACAAGACAGGAGAGGGGGTGGGAAGAGAGAGGGAGGGCGAAAGGAAAAAGTTAACACTAGGGGCCCAATGTTGCTCTGGTCAAAAGTAGTGCACTATATAGGGAAGAGGGTGCCATTTGGAATGCAACCCTGGGCTAGTATATGGGCTGTTTCTGGACAGGGCCAGTGCCATTGTCCCTCCACATCCGTCTGTCTGTCAGCCATGTTTACCTGGCCTTCTTCTCCCTGTAGTCGTAGACCTGCACGGCAGCGTTGTGGGGCACCCTGTAGGACACCACCTTGGTCTTGTCCCGGTCCTTCATCTCCACTTCCTTGCTGCGGTCAGAGCGGTCAGCCAGGGGGTCCTTTGTGGAGGCCAGGAGGGTCTCAACATTCTGAGGCAGATTCTTGGCCCACAGCTCCTCGTCCTGCGTCAGCATGTAGGTGTGGCCAATCACAGCACGGACCTAGAACCAGGCAGCCAATGGGGGAGAGGGATGGGGAAAGGTGGGTGGGGATTTAAGGCTGATAAATAACAGGTGAATGGATTCCCTGGATCATTCGAATCAGGTGTTTTAGTGTACGTCCCAAATAGCCCCCCTACAGTACACGGTGCACTAGTTTTGACCAGAGTCCTGTGGGCCCTGGTCAATACTGCACTATATCATAGGAACCCGAGCAATGGGGCAGGTGCAATCCCACTTTTTTACCAGAAAAGTATCAATGGGGAATGTAATTTTCAATGATTAGTAATGTTTTGAGCTACTCTATATTAAAATACATATGTCGATGTTATATAATAAATAAAGCTGCAATATGTAACTTTCTGGGCGAGCCGACCAAATTCACATAGAAGTGGGAGTTACAGATAGATCTGTCAATCTCACTGAAAGCAAGTCTAAGGGGTAGATCTGTTCCATGTGCGCTACTTCTACACTTCCTGTTAAGTTTTGTTTTTGAGTCTGACAGCTTCAAACAGAAAAATTTTATTTTTGGTTACTGAAAAGATATTTCACAGTGGTTTAGATGGTACAATAATGCTTATTTTGTCACAAACAAAAATTAGGCAAACTATTATAATTTTAGCAACCAGGAAACAGTGGAGCGATTTCTACATATTGCATTTTGTACACCCTCCCCCGTCACCCCAAGATGAATGTTTTGCCCACTGGAAAGTTTTGCTTCCCTCTCGCATGCCACTGTTTTGGTTCAGTGCCGTTAGAAAGCACTAGTTGCACCACTGGTGTTTAAAATCAATAAAATGTATCTATTTCGTTGTGCCGTTACATTTGTATCAATGTTTCACGTCCGATGCACTCAGGGTGTTTGTTGTTACATATCTTTTGAGAGGTGTGCACCAAATCACTTTGCCAGTACGAACCATGGTGAGCACGGGCATGTCTGATTAGGCTTTGCTGGACATCTGGCTTTCTCACCCAATCGGTTTTGAGAAGGAGAGAGGACGCAAGCAGTATGCAATTGAGATTCTCCCACTGACTCCAAGTAGCCTTCCATCAGCCTAGAAAATATTTCACCTTTGCAGAAAACTGCATGTCCGGTGGCTCGCAATGAGTAGTTCACAAGAAGATTCTGAAAAATAATCAGTAGGCCTAATATTACATGATTAAATCTGTGAATTAATTTCTCCCCAAGCTGTTTAGAGGCATTTAACACCATTCTGCATTTGCATCATATATTTTCCCAACATTAAAAATCGGTTAAAATGTTTTCATTCAGTTACAAAAGTAACAGTCCTGACTGAGCCCCATATGGGAGCGGACCGTAGCCGCTTTGCGGTTATAACCCGGAAGCCAGTGCGGCTGGCTTCCGGGTTAAGCAGGTGAGTGTTAAGAAGCGCGGCTTGGCGGGTCATGTTTCAGAGTACTCATAACTCGACCTTCACCTCCCAAGCCCGTTGGGGAGTTGCAGCGATGAGACAAGATCGAAATTGGGGAGAAAGGGGGTAGAATACAACAACAAAACAAAAAATATATAAAAACAGTCACTGGAACTAAGGGGCCTACTCCAAACCATGAAAAACAGCCCCAGACCATTATTCCTCCTCCACCAAACTTTACAGTTGGCACTATGCTTTGGGGCAGGTAATATGCACGTTTCTCCAGACCGGTCGTAAAACTGTGTGTGCGTGAACAAGCATTAAAACTCTGCCCCATTCAACATTTGGATGTTGAAAATAACACCCTTTATTTACTGTATAAATTGGAACTATTGGAATTAAGCCACAGCAGTTTCTAAAAGAGCCATGGCAATTTTGATCACATTTCTGCAGGTGTGAGCAGAATGTTTTGATATTTTGCAGAGACTTTTTCAAACTAAAAATGCATGCCGTCTATAGCGAGTGCCTGTCCGTGCATTCAGCAAGATTGATAGTATATTCGAAACAACTTAAAAGTAGGCTAAATGCAAAAAAAGAATTGTTCAATATTTAATTTATCAATAAATTATGTTTCTAGGTCCTGTATAGGCTCTGAGATTAATAGGCAATGATGCTGTGCTCCAATCGCACAGCAATAGCCTATCCATAGGCCTACTGTCAAATATTTTACATAAGTTACCGGTATATTTACTGTGTTGGCAGAATGTTTAAATCTTTTGCAGTAATTTATTTCGGTTGGCATTTATTGAGATGGCTCATGTATTGGAAGCAGCTCTGCAGAATAGTTGGCAAAGCCACAAAGTCATAAAATCAGATTTTAAACCTAACTCTAACCTTAACCACACTGCTAACCCCAATACCTTAAATTAAGACTAAAAAGCACATTTTTGTTCTAATGAATTTGATCGATATAGTCAATTTTGACTATGCAGCTGACCCATCTAGCGGAAACCACTCAGTTCTGCTTCCAGGGCCAGACTCATTACAAAATGTCAACCTGCGTAATTTATGCTGTATCTGACAAAGGACTGTGTCAAAATGGTTGCGGACCTGTCAGCAGAACATTTGAATTCAACAATGTTTTGCATTGACTTTTCCCCAACCTAAACATGGACTGCCCGCGAATTCTGAAACATTGTCTATGGCTGGCTACAAAAAAATGTAAATGCAATTACAGAAGCGTACAGTAGGCCTACTTCAATGCAAAAGAAACTGTTTACCTGTTAAATCTGACTGTATATTATAAACCGCAGTGCCTATGGGATTGCAAAACTTGATATAAAGCCTATACCTATTTACTAGGTCCAATTAAGTGAGCGATGCACATGGTAATGTGTTGTATGGCTACTTCAGGAATATGAACTCATCACAAGCCAGGAAAGGTGAGGAATTTATTCTGCAATGGTTAGGAAAATAAAATAAATAGGAAAAAGATTCCTATGTGTTAATTATTTCAGATTAAAAACATGTTTAAAAGATTTTTGCTCTTCTCACAAACAGCAAATGGCTGAATTCTTGCTTATGCTTTCCTGCATTTAATTTTCATAATTTCCCCCATTTTCACAAAATAGCCTACTTACTTGCCAGCTTTCAATACAATATTTCAACCACTCACAGATGTGCATACACATGGTCTAAAGTTTGCAGAGAGGTGAGCACATTCTCACATCAAAATTGGTTTTAATATAAATGCCAACTTTTGTGTGAAAACTGGAGCACGCACATGTCGGGGTATATTTTGTACATAAGCACAGTTTATAAATGGAGGCCCCTGGTCCCCAAGACGGGGAGAGATACTGTCCACTAAGAGGAATGTGAGCGCCTATTACCATCTAGTTAAACCGTGAGCTAGGGCTCTTAAGATAGTGGGTTCAATCCCAGTGCTTGGCACTTGTTTCATTTTTTTCTGTTTTAACAGCCCATCTCAAACCTTTTTAACCAGTCGAAATGAATGCCAAAAATGTACTCTCAAGTTCTGTTTAACCTAGCCCAAACCTTATCAGTCAAAATGACTGCCTAAACTTAACAGTCGAGTTGCCATTTGGGACGTATCCAGTCTTCAAACATTCAGCTGGGTAAAAATTCACCTTTCCTGTCTTGATGTCACGGACATAGATCCCTTCGTTCTCGTCCAATGGAATGGCCTGTCGCCGTAGCATCACCTCCACGGCAGCCGGGGGGACGTACTCGATTGGTCCACGTAGCATCCAGCGGTCACCAGGGCGACGTTGGACTCCACCCCTCCGGGAGAGCTTGGCCCTCTCCTCCTCCTCTTCCTCCTCCTCCTCCTCCTGCTGGCAGAGAGGAGAGGAGGAGGGAGAGAGAGAATGAGGGAGAGTGTGAAGGGGAGAGAGAAGGAGAGGGAGGAAAATGAGAGAGAAAGAAAGTGTACATTGAATGGATTGCGTACCGGCCAAACCAGTCAGTCCTGTTAAGGATCGTTGTTGTATTTGACTAAGGTCCATTTGTTTCCCCTCCCATCTGCATTTAAATTCTTCCACCATTCCCTCCCCCCTCTTTCCTCACCTCCTGTGTATCTTTGAAGGCCTCTATGGCCCTCAGCACCAGGCCCTCCTCCTCAGAGAGAATATAAACGTCCTGGATGCCCTCCTCTAAATGCTCCCCTGGCTGCAGGAAGAACGAACGCTCACCCTGGGAGGAGGAGGAGAGAGAGCAGTGTTAAAGCTAATTGGGGAAGTGACTAAAAGCTACAAAAGGCAAATTAATGAACAAACAAATGAAGTCACTGAACTTCCTCACCAGTGTGTAAAACAGCAATGAGTGACTAAACAAACATTTGACCAAACAAAGGAGTGAAAGGCAGCGCTCTCTTTCAGTCTCACCTTGCACACCCTCTTCTGACCCAGCTGTGGTTTACCGTCTGGTCCCACCGGGTCCAGGATCACACAGTACTGACGGCTGCTCAGCGTGGTCACGTTGACCACTCCCACCACTTCCTCGGCAACAGACGGGATGTGTGCCTCCCGCTCCGCCATGGTAACAAGCCACTCTTCCCCAGTGCGCCGGTCCCGCCCCCCGGCGTCACGGAATGGCCGTATTGCTCGCACGTGCAGTGCTTTCTGAGAGTGAAAAAAAACATGAATTTGTTTAGGGAGGTCCTAAGAAACATCACAAGACTAATAACATGTATTTTCAAAAAAAGATAGAAGAGCATATGGAGTTTAATTAGGCCTATGTTACAGCCCTGGCTGCGCCATTCAAATAAAATCAATAGTTCGTTATTTTGTTTATTAAAACAGACAAGACACACCTATCCGATCACAGTCAGAATATACGAATATAACAGAATAAAATACAAATAATATTTTTCCCACGGGGATGTGTGGAACCGCTATCAAATAAAAAAAGTTATATTTTGAAACATGCATTTTTTTATCCACGTTTCATCCCTTTCCTACCCTCACTCCACCTCGTTAGGAGCAGGCGTAGGATCTTATGATACTGATAGAAAATAATATACAATCCTATTTTCAAAAACATGCGAGTCTCATATTCGTATTTCCCAACCTCCGCGGGTTTTTGGAGTTGCTAATACGCAAGCAAAATAATAGGCCTAATCTTGATTTAGGCCACATTGCACGCAAAAAAAATTGGAGATATAATATATGAGATATACCACCTCCACTTGTTTGCCCAGCCAGAAACCAATTAAACAAAATGCCTATTCAGATGGAAATTCAGTGAAACAAAATCACATTGATTGATTATCAGTCAGTGAAATAACAGGCTTTTGGTCAGGAATAGGCCTAGGCTACTAAGCAACTGCGAGTGAAGAGCAAAATAATCCAACAGTTAAACTATTGGAGACCACCAATCAAGAGGAGGGAGGGGGGAGAACAGGAGATGGTGAATGAATATTAAAAAAAAGGGGCGGGAGGAGGAGGGAAAAGTAAAGAGAGGGGGAAAGAGGAGGGAGGGGGAATAAATGGTGAAGAGAGAAGCGAGAGAAGGAAGGTGAGTGATAGGTCAGAGAGGGAGATAAAGGAGAGAGAGGGAGATAAAGGAGGGAGGGGGAGAGAAAGGAGGGAGGGGGAGAGAAAGGAGGGAGGGGGAGTAAATGGTGAAGAGAGAGAGAGAGGAGGACTGAGGAGTGATTGGTAAAGAGGGAGAGAGTGAAGGAGAGGGGAGTGATAGATAAAGTGAGGGCGAGAGAGGAGGGCGGTGTTACCTTGTCAGTTAGGATGAAAGCGTTGACGATGTCGAGGACCTCCTCATGAGCCCCTGGTAGATACGCCCCCACCTTTCTCACCTGCCACTCCTCACCTGGACAGACACACACAGGGAATCACTCAGCTAGGTAGGTGTGTGTGTGTGCGCAAATCTGTGTATGATAGCGATACAACATCTGCTACTTTTGTGTACATGCATTATATGCACAATAAAAATATAAAATACAGTATGTGTCTCACCAGTGACCCTGCGGACTCCGCTCCTGTCCACTCCTTCCTTGCGTGCTCGGAGGCGGATGGCCTGGTTCTCTTTGATCACCGTGGCCTTGATGGTCTCCAGCACTGCCACCTCCTTCCTGGGGATGTACGTCCCTATGGGGAGGGGGGGGGGGGGGGCAGAGGTTAGGGGTTAGAGAAGCATTATTAGGCAATCAGGCTGTGTTTGGAATCGGGTACTACATATTGTTTGGAATGTCAAAAAAAAATTGTATTTGTCACATGCGCCGAATAGAACAGGTGAAATGCACTTAACCAACAATGCAGTTAAGAAAAAAATACCTAAAAAAATAAGAAATAAAAGTAACAAATAATTAAAGAACAGCAGTATATACAGGGGGTACCGGTACAGAGTCAATGTGCGGGGGCACCGGTTAGTCGAGGTAATATGTACATGTAGGTAGCGTTATTAAAGTGACTATGCATAGATAATAACAGAGAGTAGCACCAGCAACGCAAATAGTCTGGGTAGCCATTTGATTAGATGTTCAGGAGTCTTATGGCTTGGGGGTAAAAGCTGTTTAGAAGCCTCTTGGACCTAGACTTGGCGCGCCGGTACCACTTGCCATGCGGTAGCAGAGAGAACAGTCTATGACTAGGGTGGAACGTACTACGTTTCTTGCATACTACTTTCTTCTACTACTTGTTATTTTATTGATATTTGTACTGCATTGTTGAGGGAGATTGCAAGAAAGTCATTCACTGCACCTTTTATACCTGCTGTAAACTGTGTACGTGATGAATCAAATTGGATTTGACTTCAACAAGTCAAATTAGAAAAATTGAAAGAGCACTAGTTATCTTGTTAAAACAATGCTCTGATTTGGTGAAAAAAAATATACAGGGGTCATATTGATGAATGTGTAAGGACCGAAGGTAATTGTAATGATGTGTTAGGAGTTGTACCCAGAGAACTCACCTGGCCCTTCGAACAGCCACTCATCTCCACCCACCCTCTTCTCTCCTCCCACCTCCTCAAAGTCCAGCAGAGCCTGAAGGCGCAGGGCGGTGTCTGGGTAGACGATCTGCAGCGCTGTCACGTGCTGGGAGGGGGTGGGGAGAGCGTAATATATATATTGAAGTCAGAAGTTTACATACACTTAGGTTGGAGTCATTAACTAGTTTTTCAACCACTCCACAAATTTCTTGTTAACAAACTATAGTTTTTTCAAGTCGGTTAGGACATCTACTTTGTGCATGACACAAGTAATTTTTCCAACAACTGACCAAAGACGGGATTTTTACTAGGATTAAATGTCAGGAATTGTGAAAAACTGAGTTTAAATGTATTCAGCTAAGGTGTATGTAAACTTCCGACTTCAACTGTATATATATAAAAAGAGATTAACACCCATGTAATAAGAATTGCTTCAACTCTCCAAACTTCTAATGCCTAGGCTTTAACTCTGCAGGCTAACACAGTTGTAGCATGCAGGAGAACCAGGTTAGCACCCAGGTCCCAGACAGTTATATTATCTTTCCAAGTGAATGCCTACACTTTAGCTCAACGTGATTGTAATGGAGGTGGATCAGTGAACGACACTTGTGTGCTGAGCAATCTCTGCACTGAGACCTGAAGACTTGCATTAGCTCCCTGCACTTCTAACACCTAGGCTTTAACGCTGACCGTACCTGCTGGATCTCCTCTCCAGGGTAGAGGGGGAAGGGGTCCTGGGTGAGCCGGATCTCCAGGTCGGCATGGCGAAGCTTGGCCTGTCCTGATTGGTCGAAGAGCACCTGTCCGTGGTCATCGCGAGCAACGGGGTTGAGAACCACGCAGTAGTGGCGAGGAGGGACCATGGTCATTCGCACGGGGGAGAACAGCACTCTGGGAAGTAGGGCACAATACAGTCACCTACTGACTGAAATACTAGTCTACACAGATACTGTACATACTGAGTGTAAACGTGTTTGTACATGGCATATGTTGACTAACCTAAACCTGTAAAGAAACACCTAGAATGGACCACCTACTTCCACTCTAGCAATGTAATCAACCTCTATGCACCTGTTCATGTGTATGCATGTGTGAGTGAGTAATCATATGTTTAAACCAGCCACAGAGGAGCACATGCTGATATAATCTGGGTAAAAGATGCCATTAAAAACATGATATTTGACAACGTTCAAAGTGTGCTGTCACACATTGTGTGACGCTGTAACCACAGCGATAACAGCTTGATTGGTGTCAGTAGGCTTAGAAGAAACCAACAACCAACCGCACTTGTAATTAGGTATTTGCACGCAGACCTTAACAGATAAATTACAGATAAACGCACCAACACACACACAAACACACTCCTCACCTCTCATTGTCCTGTCTGATGTAGGTGAGCGGTCCAATCTCCACACGGGCGATATTGGTGTTTTGGTCCAGGACATGGATGAAGTGGTGGGGCGGGACACGGATGATTGACGCATCTACCAGGCCCTCAAATTTCATCCCGCCTGAGCTCCCGCCATTCATGGACGTCATCTGGAATGGCCGGAGTGGAAAGGGTTAACGGGTCTATTCAGTGATGTGAAACGTTCCGAAATATAATTAATAGAGCTGGCACGATTTCCTATTCTATCTGACAGATAGACAAGTATCGTGTAGAACAGATATGATTATCTGAAAAGTTCTGTAATGTTATGTCCTCCAGAACAGGCCCCTGAAGTAGCCTGCCCTACTGCCTAAAGACGACACTGGCCATGTTCGAAAGCATTAAACCTGTGATGTATCATAGGTCAATTGTGACGGACTGACCTACAAATAATATTGAGTAGTTAATTATGATGCAAGATTATTTGTATATCAGTCCGTTTCGACCCACCTTTAAAGTCGGCTGCAATGTCGAACACGCCCACTGACCTCCTGACTCATTGGGTAGATCTCAATCTCCTCCTCCGACTGTAGCCATCTTACCGCAAGTGGAATGCACTGACTGCAAGTCCCTCTGGATGAGTCTGTTAAATGCCCAAAATGTAAAATGTTTCTCCCCTTCTTGCCTCTTTTCTTTCGGTGGTTCTGATCTGAAGGAGTTGACCAGGTGAAAGCTGATCCCCCATTAGGAATCCATTATCTAGCTCTCCTCTCAAGTAGCTTCTCTCTGCCATTTTGAAACACTTGTGTAAGAACATGTACCAAGAATTCGATTGGCTTCAAGCCTACTTCTGGACTAAAAAGATGTCCAATAGAGAAGTGCCTATCAGACCAGGACAAGGCTTACTGTCACCTGTGCTTACAGTCACCTGTGGTGTAAAGTACTTAAGTAGTACTTTTAAAGTATTTTTACAATACTTTTACTTAACTTACATTCCTACAGAAAATAATGTACTTCTTATGCCATACCTTTTCCCTGTCACCCAAAAGTACATTTTGAATGCTTAGCATGAGGAACATTGTCCAATTCACACATCCCTGGTCATCCCTACTGCCTCTGATCTGGCGGACTCACTGAACACACATGCTTCGTTTGTAAATGATGTCTGAGTGTTGGAGTGTGCCCCTGGCTACACAAAAAAATAAAATGGTGCCATCTGGTTTGCTTAATATACAGAATTTGAAATAATTTACACTTAAGTATACTTGAGCAATTAAAATTTACTTTTGATACTTAAGTATATTTAAAACCAAATAATTTTACTCAAGTGGTATTTTACTGGGTAACTTTCACTTTTGCTTGAGTAATTTCTATGAAGGGATCTATATATTTAAGTATGACAATTGGGTACTTTTTCCACCGCTGTCTGCATTCAGAGAACTATTCTTTATACTGTACTAGAGTGTATGCTATAACTAAAGAGAAAAGATTCCCATTAGACAGTGTCCTTTGACATACTCAGACATTTGTGGGAGCGCTCCTGAATGGTGAGAGCAAATACACCTGACAACGACACTACATAATGACTGACGCAAACTGGCTGGACCAGGTACTAGGTACACAGGGGGGCTTGAGAGAACAAAACTTAAGTACTACATGTCTCTTTTTATATGACAAAACTATGGACACTCCCACCATGTACACAAATCTGAGCCAAACATGACAAAGCGGTCATACAGGCACACCTTTCACAAACTGGCACGCCCAATACTATTGCTATTTCACTATACATTCCAGTGCCTCCACCCACTCAAGAACTATCAAGTGTAAGTGTTGGTTCAGGAAAGTTAGCGGAAGCATAAATTCTGGCCTAATGACAATGGCTAAATGTCATTACACTTTTTGTTGTCTCTTTCCATTCACCACTATTTGGAGGCTGGAAATATGTTGAGTGGATGAATGTGTGCGTGTAGTAAAGGAGCTCATTGAAGTGATTGTTTGACAATCAGATGACAACATATTGACTGGTTGTGTTTATGTCACAGTAAAAAGGTAATACATTTTAAAAGTTAAATGACAAATCTTTACGACTAGGCCCACAGAGATCCTATTGAACAAATCGGGATTCTATATGTAGCTCTATGATTAGGCCCATACGCAAGCTTGTGCACACATACTGTGGTACGGTGTGTCAAACTTTGTGTGCTGCTATTTTGGCCAGAATGTGTTCTTAACTGACTTGCCTAGTTAAAAAAATAATTTAAAAAAATTGTCAAATAAATGTGTCCTAGTTATTGGACTATAGGGGGGTGTGGTTAAGTTGAGGTTAAGATTTGTTTGTGCATTCTTGAGTGTAAGAGGTAGTGCTTTCTGTTGACGTGGCCTTAACAAAAGAATTCTAGAAAAGGTGTGACAAATTGCTATTACCGCTTATGCTCCAAAACTCATCTGCCATGTGAAGTTTGCTGTCTCCACAGCAACATGTTTGGCATTGATAATGCCCTGTGTTTGAGAGGCAGAAATACAGATGTAAGTGTGCGTGTCTACAAAATAAATCTCCCTTTTAAACTTAGGTAAAATCTAAGCCAGACATTCAACTTCCAGACCACAGAAAAGTTAGCGTGCCCTGTCCTACATTGAACACCACAGTAGAAAATATACGGTTTCAGAAAGAGTCCCAGAGCATAACGTTCATCTCTGTTGCTTGGAGGGAGGGAGGAACCAAATAGATATAGCATTTACTATCAGTGGTGTAGGAGATATGGACATAATAACGTTTCTTTGAGGGGGCAAAGTGCATCCGTTTTGCAGTGAGTTCAGTACCAGGTGATATGGGTGTTTCCCTTATAGAATTAGGAAATACAACACAAAACATTCTAG
The DNA here is from genome assembly GCF_016432855.1 of Salvelinus namaycush. Lineage (NCBI taxonomy): Eukaryota > Metazoa > Chordata > Actinopteri > Salmoniformes > Salmonidae > Salvelinus > Salvelinus namaycush. The sequence continues at coordinate 44,661,240 of NC_052314.1, read as the reverse complement.
CAAGGGCTAGTTCCAATACTTTAACAGTACATTATTCAGTCCTCACTGATCTGGGCCCGGTTTCCCAAAAATCATCTTAAGGCTAAATTTATCGATGAACATAGCCTTAAGATGTTTTTGTGAAACAGGGCCCTGTGTTTCCTCGTATTGCTGTGATTAATCAACTCCAAGGAAGGATGATGCATTGTCATTTGGAAGAGTAGTTCCGTTCTAGGCGTTTTATTAGCAACTTTTGAAATGTCTTCGGAGCAGATGTAAATGTAAACCATCGACCAAGTTGAGGTGTAAATGTTATTTTTTTAAAGTTGAAAGAGCAATCTGTGAACAAGCTTTTTCACAACTAACCGTCATACAAATAAACGTTGTTCTTTTTTAAAGTAGAAGTTTACTTATCCACTACCAGAGCTTTAAGGCAATCTACATTTATTAGGTCTACTTTATTGCCACTATTCAATGCATTTGAGAACGGCAGCCAACTAATCTAGAGGTGGTAGCTATGAGAATTTCTTACCTTTAATGAATAATTTGGCAGATTCTTCTCCTAGCTTGGCAGAGTCAAATGGTCAATGCGCTTCTCTTTTATTTTGCTTTTATTACGCTTCTGTGTGTTTTCAGTTGGTTGGTGGGCGTGCAGTCATTAGTTACCACATCCACAAAGTCATAAACCCCGCCTATTTCTACAATTTCTCTTCATTAAAATGTGATTTTAACCTAACTGCCTAACCTAACACCAACCTTCAAGTTCATACGGTTATGCCATAGGCAAACTAAAAATATTTGTTTATGATATAGACATTTTGACTTTGTGTCTGGGCTATCTAGTGGAAACCATGCGGAAGCAATCCCGGAAGAACGATTACAAGTGACGTGGTTTACTGGACGACAGCTGTTATTTGATCTTAATTTAACTAGGCAAGTCAGTTAAGAAAAACATTCTTAATTACAACGACGATCAGTGTGTGGACAGATTTTTACCTTGTCAGGACGGGGACTCGACCCAACAACCTTTCAGTTTTTGTCCCAACGCTCTAACCACTAGGCTACCTGCCGCCCCATTCATACATGTACTAGATACACTTGACCATTGTCTTGTCTAGTTCCTATGCTCTATGAGCCTATTGACGCAGTACTGCCAAATATATTTTTTTTATAAATACCGCATTCAAGTGCTAGTCGGAACCAGGAAACTCTGAAATGTCGCGGCACGTGTATAACTACAAACAGTTAACAAATCTGAAATATCCGAGTTTCTAAGTTCCGACTGGCACATGAACTCGGCATAACCCTGTGGTACTACTGCACTGTTTCTTAACACGGAACCCAAACCGGCTGCGCGCGTGCGCCATCGTGCATAAATAAATGTTGTCCCCCTACACCAAACGCAGGTTAAAATATCAAAACAAACTCTGAACCAATGACGTTAATTTGGGAACAGGTCGAAAAGCATTAAACATGTATGGCAATTTAGCTTGCACTTGCTAGCTAATTTGTCCTATTTAGCTATCTTGCTGTTGCTAGCTAATTTGTCCTGGGATATAAACATTGAGTTGTTATTTTACCTGAAATGCACAAGCTCCTCTACTCCGCCAATTAATCCACACGAAAAACGGCCAACCGAATCGTTTCTAGTCATCTCTCCTCCTTTCAGGCTTTTTCATCTTTGAATTTATATGGTGATTGGTATCTAAACGTTCATAGTATTACCACGACTACCGGCAAAACAGTTCGTCTTTCAATCACCCACGTGGGTATAACCAATGAGGAGATGGCACGTGGGTACCTGCTTCTATAAACCAATGAGGAGATGGGAGAGGCAGGACTTTCAGCTCGATCTACGTCAGAAATAGAAATTAATTATATTTTAGCCCTTGGCATCGCAGACATAATTGAATAACATGGACTTCTAAATGTATTTTGCGACGCTAGCGCATGCGACGTGTCCGGTCTGGTCAGCATGTTACGTAATCCGTGAGGGATTTCCTCTAACGCGCCACTCATGCACTCACAGTTTAAAATGCATCACAGTCAACAATTTGCTGCAATGTCGAAATGGTTTGTTTAGTTTGATTTAGGTTATTCGTTTTTTTCCATTTCTCAAAACGTCTTAACTTTTCAGTCAATCTGCAAATCTGTGGCTTATAAACATCAGATATATGCAATACAATCTAAATGCTATCAAAAACAGAATAGCTGCTTAAAAAACAATAATTGAAAACACCTAAAAAATAACTACATTTGTAGCTACACATTTATAGGAAAAGTATTTGAAAAAGTATTTGCCTCTTCCTGATTTCTTATTTTTTTTGCACATTTGTCACACTTAAATGTTTCAGATCATCAAACAAATTTTAATATTACACAAAGATAACCCAAGGAAACAAAATGCAGTTTTTAAGTGATACTTTTATTTATTAAGGGGAAAAAGCTATCCGAACCTTTATGGCCCTATGTGACAAAGTAATTGCCCCCCCTTGTTAAATCATGAATTTAGTGTGGTTAATCAAAAAAAATGAGTTCAATTTCACTAGCCACACCCAGGCCTGATTACTGCCAGACCTGTTGAATCAAGAAATCACTTACATAGAACCTGTCTGACAAAGTGAAGTAGGCCAAAAGATCTCAAAAAGCAAGACATCATGATGCGATCCAAAGAAATTCAGGAACAGATGAGAAACAAAGTAATTGACATCAGTCTGGAAAGGGTTACAAAGCCATTTCTAAAGCTTTGGGACTCCAGCAAATCACAGTGAGAGCCATTATCCACAAATGGAGAACATTTGGAACAGTGGTGGATCTTCCCATGAGTGGCCGGCCTACCAAAATGACCCCAAGAGCGCAGCGACGACTCATCCAAGAGGTCACAAAAGAACAACATCTAAAGAACTGCAGGCCTCACTTCCCTCAGTTAAGGTCAGTGTTCATGACTCAACCATAAGAAAGAGACTGGGCAAAAATGGCATCCATGGCAGAGTTCCAAGGCGAAAACCCCTGCTGACCAAAAAGAACATAAAGGCTTGTCTCACTTTTGGCAAAAAACATCTTGATGATCCCCAAGACTTTTGGGAAATTATTCTGTGGACTGACGAGACAAAAGTTGAACTTTTTGGAAGGTGTGCGTCCCGTTACATCTGGTGTAAAAGTAACACAACATTTCAGAAAAAGAACATCATACCAACAGTCAAATATGGTGGTGGTAGTGTGATGGTCTGGGGCTGCTTTGCTGCTTCAGGACTTGGATGACTTGCTGTGATTGATGGAACCATGAATTCTGCTCTCTACCAAAAAATCCTGAAGGAGAATGTCCGGCCATCAGTTCGTGACCTCAAGCTGAAAGCGCACTTGGGTTCTCTAGCAGGACAATGATCCAAAACACACCAGCAAGTCCACCTCTGAATGACTAAAAAAAAAAAAAAAAATGAAGGTTTTGGAGTGGCCTAGTCAAAGTCCGGACTTGAATCTGATTGAGATGCTGTGGCATGACCTTAAAAAGGCGGTTCATGCTCGAAAACCCTCCAATGTGGCTGAATTAAAACAATTCTGCAAAGAAGAGTGGACCAAATTCCTCCACAGCGATGTGAAAGACTCATTACCATTTATCGCAAACACTTGATTGCAGTTGTTGCTGCTGAGGGTGCCACAACAATTTATTAGGTTTAGGGGGCAATTACTTTTTCACATAGGGCAATGAAGGTTCGGATAGCTTTTTTTCCCTTAATAAATAAAATCTTCACTTAACTGCATTTTGTGTTTACTTGGGTTATCTTTGTGTAATATTTACATTTGTTTGATCTGAAACATTTAAATGTGACAAATGTGCAAAAAAATCTGAAATTAGGAAGGGGGCAAATGCTTTTTCACAGCACTGGATATAATTGTGTGATGATGGTGTCTATTCCACAAATTACCACCTGCTAAATCTATGACATTAAAATGTCCTATTGACTCTTTTCCATCTAACTGCCTCATCAGCCCAGGCAGGGAAGTTATACATTTGATCTCCATCATAAAAAACATTATCTCACATTTATTTTAGACTAACTAATTTGTTTCAATATTCGATTTCCAACTGTCCCATAGTAATGGACGTGTGGGAGTCGGGACGAGAGGGAGAGGCAGGCAGCGTTTCTCAGCCAGTCGAAATCACGAATCAGCTGGTATACTTTTTATGGATATATACAAATGTCAATTGAAAAAAGGTGAAACGAAGTGCAGCTAAACTCAGCAAAAAAAGAAACGTCCCTTTTTCAGGACCCTGTCTTTAAAAGATAATTTGTAAAAATCCAAATAACTTCACAGATCTTCATTGTAAAGGGTTTATGCACTGTTTTCCATGCTTGTTCAAATGAACCATAAACAATTAACATGCACCTGTGGAACGGTCGTTAAGACACTAACAGCTTACAGACGGTAGACAATTAAGTTCACAGTTATGAAAACTTAGGACCCTAAAGAGGCCTTTCTACTGACTCTGAAAAACACCAAAAGAAAGATGCCCAAGATCCCTGCTCATCTGCGTGAACGTGCCTTAGGCATGCTACAAGGAGCCATAAGAACTGCAGATGTGGCCAGGGCAATAAATTGCAATGTCCATACTGTGAGACGCCTAAGACAGCTCGACAGGGACACAGGACGGACAGCTGATCGTCCTCGCAGTGGCAGACCACGTGTAACAACACCTGCACAGGATCGGTACATCCGAACATCACACCTGCAGGACAGGTACAGGATGGCAACAACTGCCCGAGTTACACCAGGAACGCACAATCCCTCCATCAGTGCTGAGACTGTCCGCAATAGGCTGAGAGAGGCTGGACTGAAGGCTTGTAGACCTGTTGTAAGGCAGGTCCTCACCAGACATCACCGGCAACAACGTCGCCTATGTGCACAAACCCACCGTCGCTGGACTAGACAGGACTGGCAAAAAGTGCTCTTCACTGACGAGTTGCGGTTTTGTCTCACCAGGGTGATGGTCGGATTTGCGTTTATCGTCAAAGGAATGAGCGTTACACCGAGGCCTGTACTCTGGAGCGGGATCGATTTGGAGGTGGAGGGTCCGTCATGGTCTGGGTCGATGTGTCATCATCGGACTGAGCTTGTTGTCATTGCAGGCAATCTCAACGCTATGCGTTACAGGGAAGACATCCTTCTCCCTCATGTGGTACCCTTTCTGCAGGCTCATCCTGACATGACCCTCGAGAATGACAATGCCACCAGCCATACTGCTCGTTCTGTGCGTGATTTCCTGCAAGACAGGAATGTCAGTGTTCTGCCATGGCCAACGAAGAGCCCGGATCTCAATCCCATTGAGCACGTCTGGGACCTGTTGGATCAGAGTGTGAGGGCTAGGGCCATTCCCCCGAGAAATGTCTGGGAACTTGCAGGTGCCTTGGTGGAAGAGTGGGGTAACATCTCACAACAAGAACTGGCAAATCTGGTGCAGTCCATGAGGAGATGCACTGCAGTACTTAATGCAGCTGGTGGCCACACCAGATACTGACTGTTACTTTTGATTTTGACCCCCCCTTTGTTCAGGGACACATTCCATTTCTGTTAGTCACATGTCTGTGGAACTTGTTCAGTTTATGTCTCAGTTGTTGAATCTTGTTAAGCTCATACAAATATTTACACGTTAAGTTTGCTGAAAATAAACGCAGTTGACAGTGAGAGGACATTTCTTCTTTTGCTGAGTTTAGTTTGCAGTCTTTCCAGCAGTGGTGTAAAGTATTTAAGTAAAAATACTTTAAAGTACCACTTAAGTAGTTTTTTGGAGTATCTGTACTTTACTATACATATGTTTGACTACTTTTACTTTTACTTCACCACATTCCTTAAGAAAATATTGTATTTCTTACTCCATACATTTTCCTTGACACCCAAAAGTACTCGTTACATTATGAATGCTTAGCAGGACAGGAAAATAGTCAAATTCACACACTTATCAACCGAACATCCCTGGTCATCCCTACTGCCTCAGATCTGGTAGACTCACTAAATGCACATGTTTCGTTTGTAAATTATGTCTGAATGTTGGAGTGTGCCCGTGGCTTTCTTTGGGGCTCTCGAGTGGTGCACCGGTCTAAGGCACTGCATCTCAGTGCTAGAGGCGTCACTACAGACGCCCTGGTTCGAATTTAGGCTATGGGACTCCTGTGATTGGGAGTCCCATAGGGCGGTCCAAAATTGGCCCAGTGTCGTCTGGGTTTGGCGGGTGTAGGCCGTCATTGTAAATAAGAATTTGTTCTTACCTGACTTGCCTATAAAGGTAATAAGAAAATGGTGCCATCTGGTTTGCTTAATATAAGGAATTTGAATTGATTTATACATTTACTTTGATACTTCAGTATATTTTTAACCAAATATTTTTAGACTTACTCAAGTAGAATTTTACTGGGTGACTTTTACTTTTAATTAAAATATGTCGATCATTATTTGAATATGTTGGTAAGCTGTTGTATAAAAGGAATAATACCCTTGAAACCGGTGTTTGTTGGATATATTGGCACGGTTTGCCGGCCCTCGACTTCGTCTGGGACCTAACAACACCCGTGCCAATATATCCAACAAACACCGGCTTCGAGGGCATTATCACTTGAGGATAGTACCTTTTAATTTTCTTTTTGCCTAAAATGACATACCCAAATCTAAATGCCTCTAGCTCAGGACCTGAAGCAAGGATATGCATATTCTTGATACCATTTGAAAGGAAACACTTTGAAATTTGTGGAAATGTGAAATTAATGTAGGAGAATAACACATTAAATCTGGTAAAAGATAATACAAACAAAAAAAACGGTGTTTTCTATTACATTTTTTTCATCATATTTGAAATGCAAGAGGAAGGCCATAATATATTACAGTTTAAGCATAATTTAGATTTTGGCCACTAGATGGCAGCAGTGTGTGTGCAAAGTTTCAGATTAATCCAGTGATGCCTTGCAATACTGGACAATATTTTGTATCAAGTGTGCCCAAATGTGCCGAATTGGTCAATTGATACATTTTCAAGTACATAACTATAGAGAACATACATTTTGTATTACCATATCATTTTTGTAAGTTTACACACTCCCAGGAATGTCATACATGATGGATCATTAGCTTATACACTAACTTTCACACATCTAGATGGCCGGGCGGGGTGGGTGTGGAGCCAGAGACAGCAGGGGTTCAAACTGTAGAACCCAGTTCCTACATTTGAATATAAAAATGGATTTCATCAAACAAAACTATGCTACATTTTATCTCTGGGACCCTCAGGATGACAAATCAGAGCAAGATAAAGTAAGTACATTATTTACGTTCAGAGGTGAATGTATCAAACCAGTTTCTGTGATGTTGTTGTGCACTCTCAAACAATAGCATGGCATTTTGTTTTACTGTAATAGCTACTGTAAAGTGGACAGTGCAGTTATATTAACACGAATTTACATTTCTGCCCATATAAGACATATCTATGTCCTGGAAAGTTTGCTGTTACTTACAACTGTCAGGATCAAAATAAATATGAAAGGAGCAAAGCCCAGGTAAAACGTTAGAGGAAAACTGCCTCAGTCTTCTAAAAACCTAACCCTGGGATAAGAGGTTTATCTTTCAGCGAGACAATTACACAAAATGCAATGCCAAAGACACGAGAATTGCTTTCCAAGAGGTGTTAAGTGTTCCTGAGTGGTCTAGTCTCAGTCCTGCTTTAAAAAATCAGCGAGGTTTAAATATCACTGTCCATCAATGATCCCCAACCAAATTTACTGAGCCTGAGCAAATTTGACAAAAACGATCGATATATAATGCCCTAAGAGTTGTGCAAAGTTGGTAAAATCTTAATGAAAATGATTCACAGCTGTAATGGCTGCCAAAGGTGCTTCCGCCAAGTATTAACTCAGGGGGATGGAGACTTATCCAATTATATATTTTTTCTTAATTTGGAAAATGTCTAACTTTCTTTCCCTTTGAAAATGTGTAGGTTGTGTAGATTTGTAGAAGAAAATATAATTGAATCCCTTTTCGATTGGATTTTAAGGCAGCAAAATGTGAAAAGTTCAAGGGGGTGTAGACTTTCTATTGGCACCGTACACAATTCTCTACAAACTAATATGTTATCATAGCTAAAAGGAATTAGTCTGTCAACTAAAATATATATTATAAATATAATACAGTATATGTTTTTCATTTATAGAATCCCACTCAAGTTTAAAAATGAAATTGAGGTACAGACATGACAATAGCAGTCTTGAGAGAATTGATCAATGAACACCATTTAAAGTGACATCATTGTTCAAAGTATAGTGATTCTTGAATGAAATAAATGGACTCAACCAGGAATCTTCTTTATGCACAAACAAAGGGGAGGATTTTATTGGTCAATCTGTTGCATGTAAAGCAAAAGTTCACTCAAAGTTCTTGGTGCTTATTTTGAAAACCAGTGCAGTGGTGCTAGAACAGTAGAATCATGATGTCATGTTGGTCGTCAGAGCAGAAGACGAGAGCAGAGTATGTCAGCCAACAGAACAGGTCTGCGTCCGAAACGGCACCCCAGTGTTCCCTACATACTGTAGTGTACTACTTTAACCAGACCCTGGTCAAAAGTAGTGCACTATGTAGGGAACAGGGTGCCATTTCAGATACAGAGCCCACGGTTAGTCAGGCAGCAGTCAACAGACAGAACACAAGCCCATATGTACAAGAAATATATCATTTATATATGTATTCGTATGTACATTCAAACCATTTCAATAAATAACAGAGACACATTAAAATAAATGTATAAAACAAACAATATGGAAGATGCAGTCGATTTTTTTGTAATACTTTCCATGTCAGAGGACATACCGAACTGTAGGAACTGGTCAAATGGATGATGTTTTCTTTTGGGAGGTAACACTACCTAGTGAGCAAAATTGGTCGAAAGACATATTTTTTTGCTCATAGGGTTTAACACGAAGGCATCATTTATAATGGACTAGAGGGGGCCAGTTGCAAAAGTAAACACTAGAAGAAGATATCACATTTTTGGCTTAAATCATCATAAACTTGTCTTAACTCCCAACACCTCTCTCACTCACTCAAAGCGTATCTCCTCGAACTAAACTTTGTAATCGAGTACAAATTATATTTAGTGGCAGTTTCAGTGACCTCTGACAGATGAGGAACAGAAAAAAATTGCTCTGGTGTTGAATACGCATAAAAATAAATCATAGGGCTCTATTCAATCTGTAAAGCTGAAGCGTTACAGATTCCGCTATAGAAATGTGTAGGCAATTTCAGATTGAGTCGACATGCAGCGTTTACCGTCAATGCAGTCTCTGATAAAGCGGGAACATTGCCTTTTAAATTTCAATCACGCTGAAAAGCTGAACTTTCGTGATGCAGATTGAATAGACCCCCTAATCTTACATCTACCTAGATGTATATATTACCTCAATTACCTCGACTAACCGGTGCCCCCGCACATTGATACTGTACAGGTATCCCCTGTATATTACTGTTATTTTACTGCTGCTCTTTAATGATGTTACTTTTATTTCTTATTTTTATTAAAACGGCATTGTTGTTTAAGGGCTTGTAAGTAAGCATTTCACTGTAATACCTGTTGTATTGGGCGCATGTGAACTGACATTTGTGAACATAATTTATTTTTTAGGAATGACATTTGATTTGTACGATCAACTCTACAGTTGATATCCCTTGTCGGACGCTTAGGTCTACTTTTTGGCATGGAAAATAATGTTGATCATACAATTTCCCAATCAATGTACCTTTAATCAGTGCCTTTAAATCAGTTATAAAGCAAGAATGAAAAAAAAAATCTATCATAACAAAACAAAACAAAAAAATCGAGCAGATGATTCGGTTCTGGGTGCGGGGATTAACAAATCCTCAATAAGCCATTTTAAATAGTACCATAACTGACCATTGTAAATAGTAACTAAGTTAAGTGTTACAGTGTTCCCAGGTTAATATCGGCCAATGGTCAAAAAGCCATTCTCTCATTCCTATCATGCAGCTATTCAGCAGAAGACAGCCTGATGCAATAAGTATAGTCCAGCATATTATAAAGTAGTCCCTCTGTGTTCACTTGATGCAATAAGTATAGTCCAGCATATTATAAAGTAGTCCCTCTATGTGTTCACTTGATGCAATAAGTATAGTCCAGCATATTATAAAGTAGTCCCTCTATGTGTTCTCTTTTCTTCTATGAACCGCTAGAGATCGGAGACCAGGCTAGTAGAGTCACAACCAAAGGCTCCAAGTTACAACCCAAGGCAGTGGTCAAGTGTTCAAGGTGGGATTGAGTTTCAAGGACCACATTTCAACCCTCTTGACTTAGGCTTCGTCCCAAATGGCATTTATGACGCAACCTTAGATACAGTAGATAGCTACATTAGTGCGATTGCACACTGTGTCAACATGAGTAAACGACACCAAAAACATAATTAAAATCACAAGTAAAACAAACACACACAAAACTAAAACTAAATAGCGGTTGAAAAATTTGGAAATTACTACCCCCCCACCACCACCCAATCCAACCTCACAGTCCCTTCTCTCAGTGCATTGTCAATATGTTTCTTCTTCAGGCACTATCGCACAAATTCCTCAATGCATAAAGAGAGTACAACAGTTGCCAGTGCAATCTATTTTAAATTCCCCCCTTACGGTTGAACACACTGCAACAACTTACTCTGTCAAAATCCTTCCTAGATCATCTAGGAATCCCTTACATCAGCAGACTCTAGAACACCTGTAGAACGCCTGTAGAACGCCTGTAGATTCTAAAATGTGGTTACCCTGTTTAGCCTGCAGGAGACCTAATTCCACAACAGCCATGGTGATGATAGCAGTGTTCCTGATCATTATATTATGTCGATGGGGTTTCTGAGACATTAAACACCTCTCCAAGCATTGTAAAGATCTGGTAAGCTGCACAGACCCACCCAGTTGTGTACTGAAGACTGCCTGCCAGCGTTACTCAACTTGGGTGGGTGACTGGGACAGCACAGCTGCATCATTGTCCCATTTGAGTCTACTACTCCCCCCCTTCTCTCTCTCCCTCTATTAATCTCTCCAACATTTCATCTCTCGTTCTCTCCTCTTTTGATTGAAGTGGGGAGTGAGTACAAGAGGGCGGGAGGAATAAAAATGTCTACCAATACTAAGAAGTCCATCAACATTAATAAATAAATAAATGCTTTGAATGAGAGCAATATAAAAACCTAAAATGACATTTACTCATCTACTATTATAAACTTGTCACATTTTGGGGTAAACCCCCTTCCTCTCCTCCCACATTAGTTTTCTAACAGGAGAAAAGGGAGCGAGAGAGAATTTCAGAGTGGAGAGAAGGCAGAACGAAGCAATACCAGAGGCGCCGGTGCGTGTTCCTCTGTCCTTTCCCAAGACAAGACCCACTCAATCGATCCTGAGTGGATCATCTTGATGGACAAATAATACAGTACCAGGATCACAAGTTGAAATAGTGGTATTGTCTTCATCCCCCTTTTTGCAGTCACCAAAATCAAATGATCACCAAATAATAATTTACTACATATTTCTATACATTATGATATATTCATTTTGTATCCTTCCCTAATGTAGAACAGCAGTTGCATTTCTCTTTCAAGAGAAGAAAACTTTTTATCTATCCCTTTAACTCAGTCAAATGAGCTCTATCGCTCATGCTTAATTAGTCTATTCTTCTCTGCCTCCCTCTATCACTATTGATCTTCAATGTGTTCTCACCCTATCATCCTTTTGCTTTTCAATCCATTCATTTGTCCCCATTCAGTTTGAAATCAGTGTGTACAGACACGTAATATTGAAATACTTGCCATTTCACAAGTCTTTCTCCTGTCTATGCTTCTACCTCTCTCCCTTATTCATTTCATTCTTTCTTTACCCTCTCCTCTTTCAGTCTGTCTCTCTCTTCATCCGGAGGTCCATGTAACTCTGAAGGGGCACTAGAGGGAGGGGGAGAGTGGTAGAGGATGAGAAACAATTTCTCTCTCCCTCTCTTCTCTCTCCTAGGTTACAATGTCATTGCAATTCAGTACAATAGATTCCCTTGACAGACCTCAGTCTTCCCGGCCTGGTCTGGCTGGCCCTGTCCCCACAGTGATCCCTCTTCCTCTCCATCTCTCCCTCCCTCTTTCTTCTCTTTCTCAGTGTGTGTCGGTCTCTCTGTCTGCCTGGTGGGGGACGGGACTGTAGCCGTTGGCCGGGGGAGGTAAAGGGGCTCCCTGGCCGGGGCAGCAGCCATCAGGCTTGTTGAGGGTGGCCGGGGGCCGGGAGCGCGAGGCCCCGGTGAAGAGGCGGAAGGCGCCCCTGCAGATGAGGGTGAACCAGTAGACCTGTGGGGCCATGAGGCAGAAGGCCCCCACGTTGCACTGCCAGGGAGCCACAAGGGGCACTGTGTAGAGGGGGATGGAGGCATACCTGCAACACGAGGATGTGAGGCGTAGGGGGGAAATGAGGGTTAATGTTTGCTTAATGTTGCTAGCTAACAAGCTTACCCAGATTTTTTAAACTTACTTAGCGCAAACTTCTAAAACAAGACACCTTGTCTCAAGCTAGCTATTGTCAAGGATTTTGGTTTATGGCTAATGACTTTAAACTGAACAATCTGATTTAATACAAATAATCAAGGAAGAATGCTTCCCTTATGGAAAAAACAAGAATTTCACGTTGTGATCACGTTCTTTTATGTTAAGTTGATGTTATAACATGTGAAGCAACATGTGAAAACGTGTTTTTGGATCAATTCACATGTGAAATCATTTGCAAACATGTTTTTGGAAAACTTCACATGAGATCATGATTTCACATGTGCTGACATGTTGTCTGTCACATGTAGTTTCATATTTGTATCCCCATGTTTCACAAGATCATGTTTTCACATGTTGTAAAATACGTAGTTTCATGTTATCACATGTTCCTTTACATGTTGTCACATTAACTTTACATAAGATCACGTGAAATTCAAGTTGTTTTTCCGTAAGGAACCATGTTAAGGTGTTTATAAGGCATTTGTTTTACCAGTCGTCAGGACGTCACGTGATGGTCCCAGATTGTCCCAAACCATTATAAGTAAAGTAATGAAATGGTATGGTGGTTTTTAGGGCTGACCCCATTTAGTCGACTGGTCGATTGTTTGGTCGATAGGCTGTTGGTCTACCGAGATCTCTTTAGTCGAGCAGTAGCAAAAATTATATTTATATCATGGTGTACAAGACACCTGTCTGATTCGCGCCTGTCTGAGTGGACTAATCCATTGTGGAGGCCTTCGAGTCCATCACTCTGACATGTGCTACTGAAATTGTATATGGTTATATTACATAAGAACAAATGGTGCAACTCTAATAAAAATGATACTATTTTATAACAAATGCGCTTCCTCCCGCGTTGGATAGTGGTCGCTATCCGCGGTTCTGAAACACATCAGTGCTCTGTTGAATTGGCGTCTTTTCCTAGACCATCTTGATATGTGCATAATAGCAAAGTTAACCAGCATATTGGTGTTTAGAACAATATTTTATTTATTTATTTTATTTCACCTATATTTAACTAGGCAAGTCAGTTAAGAACTAATTCTTATTTTTTCTTATTTTCAATGACGGCCTAGGAACAGTGGGTTCCTAGGCCGTCATTGTTCATGGGCAGAACGACAGATGTTTACCTTGTCAGCTCGTGGATTCGATCTTGCAACCTTTCGGTTACTAGTCCAACACTCTAACCACTAGGCTACCTGCTGCCCCGTTGAGAATAATGCGGTGGAAGCAGTAGCAGAAAACTAACCTTGCCTTAATTGTCTAAGAAAAGTGAGGAAACCCCAACTTAATTATGTTTGGAGTTTGCTATAACCAATTTATTGATGTGATTATGGTATGCTATAGGTCAGGCCCTATTGGTCACGTGCATACATGTGTCACGTAAAGAGAGAAAGGTTTGAGGTAATAGGGAATGTTTTTCCTAATCAAATTATGGAATTCAGTAACAGAACCTTTCAGTCAGAAATGGCTGTAATTATGTTGCAGCTTCAGCAACACGGACAACGTGATAAACACTGTGGTGGTCTCTGCATCAGGGAGGAGAGAGACAACGGGTGCTAGTCACAGTCACTCGCTATCTTTTTATTTATTTATTTATTTTTAAACACAGCACAGCAAGTCTGAGCCCGGCAAAATCAAATCAATTGCTGGTCGGACTCGCTCCAAATAATTAATAACAAAATGATTCATCAAATAGTGTGCTTAAAGCATCAGACAAGCTCAGTGAATATAGTTGATTTGATTAAAACACATAAAATGCATCTATATATGGAAGAACACACAATTAAAAATTTAGTCAAATCGCTTGGTCGAACGAACAGGCAACTCTTGGTCGACCAAGATTTTTTTAGTCGGGGACAGCCCTAGTGGTTTTAAAGTAAGTGGTACGCTGTTCAGCTAAAATATGACCCCACCTAGGATTTAAACTCACAACCTCTGGAGTTGAGGTACGCTGATTTATCTGTTGTGCCAATCTGCACTTCTCTACCCATTAATTACCTATAATAAAGTACATCTGTCACGGATCCCTCCGGGAACTTTCATTACGCACACCTGGCCCCTATTCCCACTGATTGTATTTGTATATATGTGCCCTTTGGTTCCATTGGGCACTCGATTATTGTTACAATGTCCGTTGGTGCGTGTGAGTACTTGTGAAGTGTGTTTTGGGATTTCGTGCCCTTGTGGATTGCGCAGATGATTACGGGTCTCGTCCCGTGTGTTAATCATTGTGCGAGTGTGTAATTTATTCTAGGTACTCCTCGCTCTTTTGTTTTGGGTTTCTACCCTGTGTTTTGTTACGTGTTTGGTCTTCGTCCCTGTGCCTTTACACGGCACGCCGTAATTTGGGCTTAATAAAAAACCTTATTACGCAATCCTGTGCCTGTCTCCCGAATCTTTTCATACCAACGTGACAGAATAATCTACCATTAAGGGAGACAGCGGGAATGGCCCGTCCGACGACGCTGCGACTGGTCCGTCCTGTGCCGCCGCAACTTCGGCAGCTGCAACTGGCCCGTCCGACGCCGCCACAACCAGTCCGTCTGACGCCACTGCTACTGGTCCGACGCCACCGCAACTTCGGCAGCGGCAAAAGGCCCGTCTGACGACAACACAACTTCGGCAGCTGCATTGGGTCCTGATCGACCCGCACTGCGTTCCTGTGATCGTTGCGTCGTAATTTGTGATTCATTAAAAAAACTATTACGCATTTCTGCGTCTGTCTCCCGATCCTTCATGCTAACATCTCTGCACTTAGCTAGAGTGCCATCTGCACTGCTATTTTAGTTATCATTTAATCTGGCTATTCTCTCATCATTGATTTAATTTACTTATATCAGTATTTTGAGTATTTTCTGTATAGTTGTCTAATGTTGGTGGGGCATATTATTCAATTTTAATGTTATTCCTGAATAACTATGATACATATAATAGTTTTTCTTGAGTGCATTTTTAACAAAGCTGAGATTCCCTTTGATGTCCAAAGTGTAGAAATACAGGTGAAATCAGTTATTGACACTGACGTAATGACGTAGCAGAAAGATCGGAATGCTGTGAACCAAGAGGTTGCGAGTTCAAATCCCAGGTTAAGACACGTTTAATAATAATTACTGTATCAATAAACACACACAATGTAGTCCTGTACACCGGGTGTACAAAACAGTAGGAACACCTGCTCTTTCCATGACAGACTGACCAGGGAAATCCAGGTGAAAGCTATGATCTCTTATTGATGTCACTTGTTCAATCCACTTCACTTACTGTAGATGAAGGGGAGGAGACAGGTTAAAGAAGGATTTTTAAGCTTTGAGACAATTGAGACATAGAACTGGCCCGTCCGATGCCGCCACAACCAGTGTGTGCCATTCAGAGGGTGAATGGGCAAGAATAAATATTTAAGTGCCTTTGAACGGGGTATGATATTAGGTACCAAGCACACCGGTTTGAGTGTGTCACGAACTGCAGTGCTGCTGGATTTTTCACGCATAACATTTTTCCGTGTGTATCAAGAATGGTCCACCACCCAAAGGACATCCAGCCAACTTGACAACTGTGGGAAGCATTGGAGTCAACATGGACCAGCATCCCTGTAGAACGCTTGACACCTTGTAGAGTCCATGCCTCAACAAATTTAGTCTGTTCTGAGGACAAAAGGGGGGGCAACTTAATATTAGGAAGGTGTTCCTAATGTTTTGTACAGTCAGAGTATGTCAAAGTGTCAAATATGTAAGTTGAAAACACTATGTTAAAAGCACTGTGTGAAACATAACGACTCATGTTCCAAAAACACATGTTTTTACATGATTTCACGTGTGATTTTCCACATGTGAAATCAGGGTTGATAACTAGAACTAGATAACAACAAAAAAATAGTGACATGGTGCTGAGTAGCTACATACAAGCAAGCAAGATATTTTCAATCAAACAACGAGAAAGAATATTGCTTTTTTATGAATGATTTTATCTGCTAGCTAAATAGCTAGGCCAGAATCCTACAAACTTAAACTTGTAACCTACCATCGTAGATCTTAAGAACGTGAGATAAAAAAAAATGCATAGATGAAGTTGGGGACAAACAGACAAGCACACAGACAGACAGAGACAGACAGACAGTGTTCAGTATGTTACCTGCTGTAGGCGTAGTAGAGGTAGGGGAAGAGCAGAACTCGACAGATGAAGAAAGTGACCAGCATGAGAGCGCCATTCACTTTATGAAGAAGAGTGTGCTGCTTCTTGTACTGAAGGGGACAAAGAGAGAGAGAGAGAGAGGGCAGGAGCAAGGGAGGGGAAAAACAAGAGCAGGGTGAAGGACCGAGAAAGAGAGCTTGGGTAAATGTTAACCCAAAATCACAGGAGACAAGAATGTTAACATGAAAGCTAGTAAGTGAGCACTTCAGAATCAGAAAGACTAACATTCTTAGACTGCTGCAAGGGGAGTAAGAGACTGAGGAAGAAAGGTAGAAGGAAGAAGAGGTGTAGAGAGAGAAAGCAGGAGGAAAGGGAACGAAAGATCGAGAACGAGAGAGCAAAAGGACAAAAGAAAGAGGGAGAAGAGGGGTTAAAAGAGAGGAGGAGGAGGAGAGGAGTGAGTGAGTATTACCTGGATGAGGATTTTCCCCAGGCAGACGGACGGAGTGCTGAGTTCAGCCATAAACATGACACCCTGGAAGTAATCCCCCTTTCCCTGCCTCCAGAACTGAGAGAAGAGATGGAGGGCCATGATATGGCTGATAAAGTATATAGACAGACCATTGAAAGAAAAGCTCAAACACGCACACCTTATCTCCCCTTAAAAGCACATGTCCATAGAAGGGATGTTAACATTGGCTGCCAGTAGCAACAGGAGGCAGATGGGGATTGGAGCAGGAGAGTCTAGTCTGCAGATGGCAGCCGGTTAGGGACAATTTTAGGGATCAGAAACCAAATCACCATCAGATCATCTATTTTCTGTCAAGACTTAAAGGGTTAGTGTGTGTGTTCATGTTTATCATTTGCTCCCCCCCCCCTTTAGACATAAGACAGACCGTGGCACGGTAGACTAATAAAATAGTCCGCTAGAGCCACCCTAGTTACAGCGATAGTTACCACGGAGACGGGGAAGCAGATGGTCACCATGACGACATGGTGCAGCACCATCAGGAACTCTCTGCGCAGGTAGCTGGCCACTGCCGAGCCCATTGGCTTTGGCCTGCCGCCCTCCTCCTCGTGCCCTTTAACCTGTAGCTTGTGCCAGTAGCACAGGAACATGGCGTAGATGTCGTACGCAAAGTAGGGCACCGCAAACAGGATGTAGGTACTGGTAAGCCAGTGTCTGGAGAGGTGTGGTGCAAGAAGGGGGGGGGGAGAGAGACAGAAGTGAGAAGAGAAGAGAGACAGAAAGTGAGAAAGGAGAGAGAGAAGGTGTAATAGTTGAAGTTCTATGTAACAATGTGTGCCGACATGTACATTGTAGCTGCCTATGTGACTACCATGTAAATACGCTATTGCCTATTTCAGTGCGATGCATCCTATATGTGAGGCTCTAGCCTAGACGTCAGGGAGTTAAGTGACTGGCCAGGATGCACTGCTCTATGGCACGTGCGTGATTTGGACAGGTTTGTGATTTGGTATTCAAATGAGCCGGCACTCACACGAGCGCCTCCCGACTTTGACTGGCAAATGAGGGCAAGGGAGTCGGTGACTGGCATTATCTCTCCCCCCTCTCCTTTTTTCCTCTCCCTTTTTCTCCCCCCGCCTCCTAATTGATGGAAAGACGAGGGGGAAGAGGTGCAGCTGTGTCACATTGCGAGTTATCTTAGGACAACAGTGTCTGACTCACAGCATCTCACTAGTGTAAAGTATCTTCCATTCTTCCTCTCCTCCTCTCTTCCTTCAACCCAAAACAAACCTCCCACTTTAAGTGTGCATTTCATATAGTTTTATGTAGTCCACTGTTAACAAAGATGCAGTTGTAAAACCAGTGGAGACATGTTTGAGTAGTTACTACTACAGTTCCATAGCAGCATGCTGCAGTCTAGGTTTATGGCTTCTGTGTGACTGCATTACAGATACTAAAATAGTGCTGCTGGCTTTGGGACAAATAGAGGTTAATTGGGTTGAAATACTAATTAGTTTAATTTCTCTAGGGTAGGGGGCAGCATTCGGAATTTTGGATGAAACGCATGCCCAAATTAAACTGCCAGCTACTCATCCCCAGAAGATAAGATATGCATATTATTAGTAGATTTGGATAGAAAACACTCTGAAGTTTCTAAAACTTTTTGAATCATGTCTGTGAGTATAACAGAACTTATGTAGCAGGTGAAACCCATTGGACAAACCATTCAGATTTTTTTTTCTCTTGAGGTCACTCTCTTTTCAATGTGTTTTCATTGGGAAACCAGATTTCTAAGGGACCTGCTTGCAGTTCCTACCGCTTCCACTGGATGTCAACAGTCTTGAGAAATTGGTTGAGGTTATTCCTTTGTGTAATGAAGAAGTACGGCCATCTTGAACGAGAGTCACTTGAATTGTCCTGTTAGATAGAAGCGCGTGACCAGAAAGCTAGCTATAGTTGGTTTTAATCCTGTATTGAACACAGATCATCCCGTCTTCAATTTTATCGATTATTAACGTTAAAAAATACCTAAAGTTGTATTACAAAAGTAGTTTGAAATTTTTTGGCAAAGTTTACAGGTAACCTTTGAGATATTTTGTAGTCACGTTTGAGTAAGTTGGAACCGGTGTTTTTCTGGATCAAACGCGCCAAATAAATTGACATTTTGGACATATATCGACGGAATTAATCGAACAAAAGGACCATTTGTGATGTTTATGGGACATATTGGAGTACCAACAACAGAAGCTCGTCAAAGGTAAGGCATGAATTATATTTTTATTTCTGCGTTTTGTGTCGCGCCTGAAGGGTTGAAATATGCTTCTTTGTCTTTGTTAACTATTGTGCTATCCTCAGATAATAGCATAGTTTGCTTTCACCGAAAAGCCTATTTGAATTCTGACATGTTGGCTGAATTCACAACCAGTGTAGCTTTAATTTGGTATCTTTCATGTGTGATTTAATGAAAGTTTGATTTTTATATTAATTTTCATAGTAATTAATTTGAATTTGGCGCTCTGCATTTTCTCTGGCTTTTTGCCAAGTGAGACAGTAGCGTCCCGCCTAAACTCAGATTTTTGGATATAAATATGAACTTTACCGAATAAAACATACATGTATTGGGTAACATGAAGTCCTATGAGTGTAATCTGATGAAGATCATCAAAGGTTAGTGATTAATTTTATCTCTTTCTGCTTTTTGTTACTCCTCTCTTTAGCTGGAAAAATGTCTGTCTTTTTCTGTGACTTGGCTCACACCTAACAATCGTTTGGTGTGCTTTCGTAGTAAAACCGTTTTGAAATCGGACACTTTGGCTGGATTTACAACAAGTGTATCTTTCAAATGGTGTAAAATACTTGTATGTTTGAGGAATTTAAATTATGGGATTTCTGTTGTTTTGAATTTGGCGCCCTGCAGTTTCACTGGCTGTTGACGAGGTGGGACGCTACCGTCCCACATACCCTAGAGAGGTTAACAGGGACAAGGTGAGCAGGGAGAGAATGACAGATTATTACGCACACATACTTGAATACTTTATTTGGATCGAAAGTTAAACATACACAGCAAATTGGCCAGTGTTAACTTGTGTTGATTTTTCAATGTCACATTTCTAGTGTTGATTCAGGAGTTAAATTAACTCTGTAAGAGTGAAATTAACACTCAGTGGTGTAAAATAACCCCAATGTGGGGGTTAATAACAAGTGTTGCGTGTGAGAGTGTGATTGTGTCAGTTTTACTCTGTGGAGAGTAAAACATTCCCATCAAAACCACGCCCATCATTATCAGATTTCCCAGCATGCTCTACTACCAGGTAAACCTTCTTAGGATTGTTTTTAATATCTGTATTTTTGCATGTACGTTGACTGATTAATCTCATGCTACACAAAGATAAATAACATACATTCTTCTAAACTAATCCAATCAGATTTATTGCACCACTTACCGAAATGGTTGTTCCAGTTCAAAATGGTTTAGGCCGCGAAAGAAACTCTGGGGGAAAAATTGCGCTTGGTTAATAGAATCGAGGTTACGTGAGTGACCTCCGGTAGCCACTAAATGCGGTTGTAAGTTTCCGTTTTCTTCCAAGAAATGTTGCTCTAACTTTTAAACATTAGAAGCCACAAAATATTATGACCCCTGAAAACATAAGACTTTCAGAAACACACGTGTCTTCTGTTTCCCTCAGAACAGAGTGGACAGGACCAGGCAGTAAATCAGACGGGTGAAAAAATAACATGATCAATTGTGGTTCTTTTCTACACAGAAAAACATACACAATTATTGCCTGTTGTTTTCCTAAATCCTGAACATCCCAAATCCTTTCTGATGTATTTCAAATCATACTTCTGACTGAAATAGTATTACAAATCAGTCTAAAACAATGTATGACAGGCTGTCATAGCGCCAATTAAAAAAGTAAAAACATTCTTTGTTGATTACGTCACTTTTTTACTTGGTGGGGTTACGAAACATTTTTTATATCAAAATGGGGTCACGGACCAAAAAAGTTTGGGAACCCCTGCTTTAGGTAGTCTCCTCACAAATGTTACTAACCCTAACAGTCATTCTGAATGCAGATGCAGGTGAATAAAAATTCCAACTGTTGGATGTCCTAACTGGCTGAATTCCAATAGGAATCATACATCACTTTGCAAGCCAGCAGAATGTGACTTGCGGGCCTGATGTGGCCCGTAAACTAGGAGGTTTCTTAACACCACTGTGGTAGGGTAAAACTTGGCTATCAAACTAAGGCCTTATGATATATTAAATGTATTGCCCTAAAGAGCTTAATTTTAATGATAACATTTGCCTACAGTAGGAAGTCATTTGGTGAAGTCCACAGGGCTGAAAATAAACGAATTCAACAACCATGTCTCTGTCACCAACAAATACAGTCAAGGGTGGTGACTCTACAATTTACTTGAAAAAGCAAGACGCACTGGGGTGTGGCTTTCAATTAGTTGTTTTGGCGAGTTAAGTCATACCGTATAAACTAAAAAATCACAAGAGCTGTGATGGAAATATGTAGTTTAGGTACAATTTTATAAATGCCAACAGATCATTTGTTCGTTGGACATGGTGTGATTTTTTTGTGTTGGTAAAATTAATTACGTGAGAAATAGTGGTGGAAACGCCTTTATGCGCAAATATTTATATAATAACCATCATATCAAAGTAAACTTGGAGTCACGAGATGATATGGTGTGCGGTCCTCCCACTATGACTTGGGAAACCATGCAGTTAATTAAGCTTCAGATGAAATAAATTACAATTAACTTCACAGGGTGGTGAAAGTGCATGGTGATTTTGATGCTCCTTTCCAATAAATATTGTGGGTCTTATTCTGGTGACATGACACCGTTTGACAAATAAAAATATTTATTATATTTATTATCAATAATAATCTCATCATGCCTACCCACACTATCTGCAAGCTGTTGGCTAGAGAGCACGTGTCAAGACCAGAGTAGTTTGTGACAAACCTATCCGTAGAGTTTAAAATACGATGGAAAAACATTTAACTTTAGACTTTTATTCGGTACATGAAAACTTAAGTGAAAAAGCACATTGTGTGCACTATGTCATCACACACTGACTTTTATCTGCAACAAGGCCCTTTAGTGGGAACCCACATCTGGTGGGAAAATATGCAGATTTTCTTTATGCAGATTTTAGAATATTCGCATGAAAATCTGTCACCAATTGGATGGAAACCTAGCTAGTGTTAATTTAACGCTGGAAAATTTGCTGTGTAGTTAAGGACCCAAATATTTTTTAGACGTCACACCTCTTTCGACACACACAGTCACACACACACAGGGCCATGCACAGACTTTTTTGGGGGCATGTGCTCAAACCAAAAAAAAAACATTTAACTGCAGTTAATGACTTGTTGAGCAATTATGACTGATTATTTAGTTACATGAAAGCAATTGATATCCACATCTTAATGGCTAATTAAATTACACATATTTAACGACGACTTGCGGGCAGTGGGTTCAGAACAACAATGACAAAAACTGTATACCCAAAACACAGGGCACTTTAGAGACTGGAAGGGCAAAGAGGAATGTGCTCTGTACAGATAGAGCCTATCTGTGCAGGTGCCTGCAAACATACACACACACACACACACACCTGGAACACAAAACTTTACAGCAACTACTACTGCATTATCATTATTTTGTAATTACTGATCCTCGATGATATCCTCACAGGAGGATGCGATGATGTAGCCAGCTGAGGAAGCCATGATGGCCTGGATGGATGACACCAGCCTAGTGGGGAGAGAGAGGGCAGAGAGTGGGGTTTCAATTTACATATTTATACCCATAACTCCATAGAAAAAAAGTATTGACATTCATCAATGTAAACCATAGCAGAATAGTATAAAATGTCAAGCAAAGCATAATAGCATAAGATAAAGGTACGATAGGTCTGCATAGTCCTCACATTGACTCATCTGACTTGTGTGTGTGTGTGTGTGTGTGTGTATCTGACTTGTAAGTGTGTGTGTACCTGGCAGACACTATGGTGGCGTCTCCCTCGCTCAAGGCCAGGCCTGGGGTGTGTTTCAGGCATCTCTTAGACAGCAGGAACAGGCCCGGGAAGAAGATGGAGCCAGCAGCCAGGATGCTCAGCATGGTCCCTGAGTGTGTGTGTGTGTCTCAACAGGTACCTCACCACTGCCCTCAAACCACTTGACAAGTGGGAAAGGTTGAATGACTGATCTATGCAGGGTACTCTCAAAGCTATGGTAGCAGTTTCCAATGATCATTTGCTGCTAGATGTTTGAAGGCATTGATAGGTATATCATTATAATGCGTGGCAGCGTGTAAGTACTGTCAATAGAACACGAGTACAGAATTTTAGTAATGCTATCCTAGTTATGTTATGCTAGTAGTAATGTTATGCTAGTGTTATGCTAATGCAGTATGTAGTCAAATGCTGTATTTGTTATTAGTAGGCTAGTTTTGGGGATATATGGGGAATGAAAATCAGGAAAGAGAGGGCTACGATAAAGCTGTGGGTGGTGTGTTTGTTAACTCCCCACACCTCCCTCCCAACCCCCTGCTCATAACCAGCAGAGGCCTGGTGGCTTCTGGGTCTACACACACACAAAGACAGACAGGGAGACAAGAGAGAGAACAAACAGAAGATGGGGGGGGGACAAAGAGAGGGAAAAAAATATCAATCAAATCTATTTCACACACCTTGATTAAGAGTTCAGTAAAATGTACAACAAATGAGTTATATGCACATAAAACTGTTCAGCTGTTGGCATATAGTTTCTACGAATGTCACATTTATTCAGTGTCATCGTGCAGCCTTTTAAAACATGAGCCTTTTAAAACAAACAAAATCGTATCCACTCAAGTGGAAATTACCTTGTGTGTAGACAGCCCTACACCACACTCTAATCTCACAAATGCTGACAAATCCATTGACTACACTGTAGGCGTCATGTATCGCTGGCTGTACCAGTTGTGCTACATGACTCCGGTGGGGAATGAATTAATTTAGGTTTTCCACTGTCATTGCTCTCTAGGTAAATGCATGTACTCAGTGGGACTGGAGAGACAGGATGAATAGGTGGAGAGAGAAAGGTGGCTGAAAATAGATTTAGAAAGGGATTAGAAAAGCAGGAGATTTAGACAGAGTACAGCTGGGAGAGAGGGAATTAGTGAGACAGAGAGAGGGGGAGATGGGGTGACAGTTGACAAAGGGGAGTACCTACAGTACAGATGGGATATGATGAAGGGTATGATGGGTGGGGTGGAGGAGGATGTTGTTGGGGCGGGACCTAATTGTTCCATCCTAGGCTGTTGGACAATAGCAGTTAGGTGATGCACCATCACAATACAACAACAGGTTCATCCCATAACCAACAAACACATGCACCTGCACGTGGTTTTGATTGAAGGGATAAAGGCCTACCTGGACATAATATAAATACTTTCAGATGTATCTTGGCTAGCTGATTTTTTTGGGGTCAGCACAGCAGTACATAGGCAATTTACAGGGTGGGATCATTTAAAAATAACTAGTCCCCTCCATAACCCCGTCCCCTATGATGCCAAGCATATCTTGACGTTGCTATATCGCTAACTTGGTGGAAAACACAGGCTCATTTCATTCATACCCTAGCTGGCAAGCCCGTGCAACAACGTGGCTCAGACTCAATTATCAAAATACGCAATGCGAGTAAGTAACCTAAGTAAACACGGTCCTCCTCTATTAAAAAATAAACGGGACAAGTCTGTGTTGCACTAAATAGCAGTTATCACGACCCATTAAGTCAACTCAACACATTATTCTGAAAATGGCAGACTTGTGCACGTCTTGGAACGGCTCCAAATCTGCATAGGCTAACCATTGTCATATGTTTGATTGCTAGCTACTGTTGCCTAATGTAGTCCAGTGTAGACTACAAGCTGGACAAATCAATGTAACTATTTGAGTGTGACTGTGAGCTCGCTATATTTTCATTCAATACATTTTTACCTGGAGTCGTTTCATGCACAAGAGTGATTGAAGCTTGTAACAGGTAGTGTGGCACGCGGTTTGCCTAGTATGAACACACACGCAAGGGATACATTGTCTAGCCTGTTTTCAGTTTTTACAATGCATGCTTGCTAAAGGTGACAGATTATTCAGGCCTGTATAAACTAAAGCGTGACTGTTTGCGACAGACAACATTTATTACAGACATATTGAGTTTCTTGCCTAACCTCGGAGCAGGATGGTGAGAACGAAGAAGAGTTAGGTGTTGGGGTAATAAAGGGAGAGTACAAAAAAAGGGATGGATAGGCTAAATTTACATTTGGGTGGTGCGGCGTCCCGTTCTGCGGCCCGGTCGGTCGGAACAAGGGGAAATCAGTGTGTTGGGTCCTGGTTGTAGCCTACACGTCGAGAATTGTTCCACATTATTGTGTTTTGTTGCCTTATTCCGTGTTCTGGATATCTGCAAGAAATCAGAACGTGCGTCAAGCAAGACAAATTGATGTGTGGGTCCTGTCTTGGTCCGAATCAGAATATGACTCCCTCCCCGACGTACTGCCTTCGGATCGTTGCTTCAGTAATTTTATTTCTGAGCGGCAAAATGCTTTTGAAGTCGATGGCTCTCTCGAGTGTTTTGATTTATATTGCGAGGGCACAGCTCTTCTCGCGTTTGGCCGCCGTACTAGTCTACTGATATCTGAACAGTTAAGCCATATCGACCGACCTTATTGCTTGCCGGATACATTCACTGAAGTCTTCAGCTGCATATTATTTTATGACCTGTCGCACTGGATCCGTTGGTGTAGAACAAATTTCAGCAAACATTAGTCTAGAAAAAAAATCCTAGTGTATGCATGATACAGTCCCGCTGTGGATAAAGTGTAGCCATTAAGCCGGCTACATAGCCAGTTCGCTGTCACCTCTATCTCCTCCCCCTTGCTCCCGGGTATGGTAGGCTATGAGGTAGCCCCATAGGCTATGACTCCTAGGACTAGCCGTGCTGTGACAGCCCACTGCTGTCCCTGGATAAAGTATTTTTATTTTCAAGGGCAACGGACTTTAATAGCCAAACCAGAAGTCATTTTCAGATAAAGCTGGCTAGGAAAAACTCCTTAGTTTTACAAGACATTAAACTGCAAGCTGACAATCCGTTGGTTGAATTATTAATTTGACTATTTTGAGAATGAACGTATCTATGCTCAAAGTCAGATAAGACTGTAAAAGTTCCACAAACAGTGGGGTCCGCTAAACTACCCAGCCTACAGTGGTTAATTAGGTCTATAGGCCTACAGCTCTCTAAACATTTTTGATCTTGTAAATTAAGATGTTTAGCACATGGATAGAACATATAGAAGCAATCTAATGTCTACAACCTCTGCAGGTCAACGTGATAACCTGTACAATGTGTGATAAATTGGGTAACACTTTACTGAAAGATAGACACTTGTCAAATGTATAAACGGATTATATCTCAGTAACATATATAGGATATAATGCAATAGGCATAATAACCATAGTTATCAGACATGTTGAAATATTGCCATATAGAAAGAGAACATAAAACTTTCTGAACACAAGAAAAAGTATACAACCAAAACATAAAACATTGTATGGTGCAAAAAATTACTTGTAATTTGAGGCAGCAGCCCTTAAGTCAACAACCTGATACAGTACAATGTAACTTTGCCCTTTGAGCCCCCTCCCCATTGATAAGCGGACAGACACATTTACATTTAAGTCATTTAGCAGACGCTCTTATCCAGAGCGACTTACAAATTGGACACCACACAGGAATATTATCCAGTGACTATGCATTTATTCATTCACTACTTTACTCTAGTCGTTTTCTTAAGAAATTCAAGTATTTGTTGGGAGCACAAGTCCAAAACGTTTCCTAAAACATGACAAAAAAACAAACCAACCAACAGAATTTTAACATTTTCAAAACAGCAGTATTCAACATCGGTTTCATATTCAGAATAATCAAAAAACACAAGTATCACTTTTTTTCCTTTCTTATCACCAGAAACATTTCTAACATCAACATTCCCAGGTGTAGTCTTCTCTCCAGTGCCTATTGAGCTCATGAACAAAGGATATAGACTTGCTTCCTTTTCCTTCCGTAGATGCGTCCCAAATGGCACCCTATTCCCTATATACTGCACTACTTTTGACCAGACCCTCAATAGTGCACTACAAAGGGAATAGGGTGTCATTTGGGATGGATCATAGATCTGAAGAGAACTGGACATCTGAAAGCAAATCCCTAATGGTGCTTCTCTCTACTACATTGCTCTAACCATTCTTCTCTTCTCCTATCAGCGCCGATGAAGGAAAGAAGGGGAGGATAAGAAGCTGCTTTAAGCTATTGAACTGCCAGAGGCGGCTCCTCCAGTGAGGAACGGGATGTCCTTATTGGCTTCTACATTAAGCATAGCTGGGTCATACTCCTTAGTGCACACTGTAGAAAAACATTTAGCAACAAGTGGCTTATTTGGACAAGTTCAAGTAGTCCCTCCCAGTTTTAGTCTGTTTTATTTTTTTGGTGCCTAATGAATATGACCGTGCTATAAAAGGCGAACAGAGACGAGAGGACAGTGTGAGGGGGATAGAGAGAAGAAAGGAGGGTGTGAGGGAAAGAGACGGACCCTGGTGAGCTCTTCTAAAACTCAGCCTGCTTGGGCTCTCTACTAAAGACAATAGCAAAGTTGTGAAACCAAAAAATAACTTTTTAAATGTATCACATCACAAAAGATAAAAATATGAATCATATTTCCTAAAATCGAATTAATTAACATCACCACAAGGAAGGCATGTCCATGGCGACAACTCCCATTGCACAGCCTTCAAATCCAAAAGCCTCTTCCTTTTTTTTTTATATATCATAAATACAGACATGCAGGTTTAAGTGAAACATTCTGGCAATCCCCATCAACCCCTTAGCCTACACTTCCAAAAGCACCATCAGGTGGCGGGACAAGGGCCTGACCACTGCCATGACGGCAATGCCAACTAGCACAGTGCAGCTTCTTCAGGAGCCTCATTTTAGTTAGTACTAGCTCCAGTCAGAGCTTCAGTGCACAGAGATTTGCGGTTCCTCTTTGTGGAGAAAAAAAAAAGTTGAGGCACACTGTTATTGGTGAATAATATCTGTGTGTATTTGTGTGGTCGGGTCCACAGTCTTTGCAATGGAACACCTGAGCCGTGAACTCAACTGGAAATAAACCAACAACCAATGAAGGAAAAACAAAATACAGCAGCATTTCACCAATACATTTCAACAAGCTGTTCTTCCTGTCAGGACAGTGATTTAGTACAAAGGAATGACATCACGTTACAGTGCGTAGTAGTTGAGTTGGGTCTATGTACACTTTACCCAGTAGACTCTCTCTGGGTTCCCTTTTTGACTCCAACTGTTTTTGAGGTAATGAAATCATTGAAGCAGAAAACTGCACTTTCCCTTAAACTCTACACACACACACACACACACACACTGAAAGGGCTGACTACTCAGTACATGTGCTCAAGCTCGAACCGCCACTCACAGAGAAGCTAAAAAAACACAAATTAAAATATAAAATAATATGATTTTAAAAACATGGGCGAGGCTCCATCTGCCTCAGAAGTCATGGCCCCACCCAATCATAGAACCAGGTCAAGTTGTCTTGGAAATGTTTTGATCTTATGGACAAGGGCAGATTGGGAGGGAAGATTCACAAGTAGCACGGAATGAACCTCAAGGCCAGAGGTTGCATTGTAGCATCAGTTTACTGAAGATATTGAGAATGGGCCCAATGAAACTATCAAACCAAATCAATGGAATCAATGATAAAGGTAGGGTCATCAATGTGACATTAACATGACTAAGTCACAGAGCACAGGTAAGAGTATGGTATCGCCAGGAGCACGTTGCTTAGACGCTTTTCATCATATTGCACGAGGCTGGAATGACTTCAAAATTAACAGAGTAGAACAATTATTCAACATAAATTAATTAAACAGCTATTCCTTTGTCTCCACCTTCAACCACATTGGAGCACAACATAACACAACAAAACTTCAACTCTTCTAGTAATAAATGTTTCCAATAATTTCCCTCTTCTACCACTTTTCTTCTTTATTCCTTTTTTAAAATTCAGCAGCACATTTTAGTTTTCAGCATTGGGGAAATGCCTATAGCGTTGGTGTAGTCAAGTCTTCACCAGTGTCAATAGTAGTTTTCATAGTTGGGAACGTTAGTTGTCATTGAAGGGAAATGTAGTCTTTAGTACAAGTGAGCATTTCCTCTGACAGACACTGTTCTTCTCTCTGAGAGGCTGGCGTACTGTTTCATTCACACCTCCCCTCCATCCAGAGAAACCCAAACCTATCTCTATTATATTGACCAAAGCAAGTCTTGTTCATTTTATCAAACTGAATTTCCCATGATTCTTCTTGTACATGAACGATACTCCCCTTCATCTCTCCTCCTTCCTGGAGACTTTGGAGGAATGCCACGCGGTAGACCTGAGTTATCAAGAAAGATAGACAAAGAAAGATAGAGATGTAGATAGTGCAAGGCAAAATAGTATTTTAAGCTGCATGTATATTAGTTGTGTTCATCCCTCCCTTGGTGTTCCTCACCTGATGAAGGTCTTGAAGGCGGCACTCTGGGGGTTGATGCACAGCGGCACTCGTTTCCCCTGCTGGTGCTCTGTTATGAAGCGATGGATGAGCTCTGATAGAGCGAGAGAGAGAGGGGAGAGATTGCGAGAACGAGGTCGCAACAGGCCAAAATTCAAAGAGAAGAGAATTGAAGAGAAAGAGTAGAGGGAAAAGCACCAGATAGCTCCTACCTTTGCCCTGCCAGACAGAGAGCAGGCTGTTATCATAGCTGTGACTGAAGTTCCGGTCGGCGGGCGGTTCAAAGTCACGCGTGTACACACGCCCGCTGGGCACCGAGTAGCAGCACTGACACATGCACGTGTGGTAGCGCAGACGGCCCTCGTCCAGGTAGGGGTGGGAGAGGGCGTCGCTGCCCGAGATCCGTTTGGCCTGAGTCACACACATGGAGAGAAAGTTGGTCCCTCGCTAATCTTGTATTTTCTCCCTTACTGTAGCTAGCTATGCGTTTTCCTTCTCAGAGGTAGCTAGCTACATTTTCATCTCTTGTTGCTTAAACTTCCCTATAAAAGAGGTAGCCAATTGTGTGACAATAGACTTCTGTCTCTACTCACCGGATCAAACACCAGCATACGACACAACAGGTGCACGGCCTCGTGAGTCGCCCCGTCCGACAGCATATATAACACAGAGAGCGACGGCTGAGGGGGAAGGGGGGGCGAGAGATTTTACATCATGAACTGCTGCACCTGGTTTTAGATAAGGATTGTGGGTAGGGTATAGATTAGATAATATCTGGGCCCTGTTTCCCAAAAGCATCTTAAGGCTAAGTTCACCAATTAACTTAGTCTTCCAAGACGCTTTTGGGAAACTGGGCCATGAGCAGTAATATTTTGGCACCCTATTTCTCCCAAAATATTTTTTGGGGGGGTTTTAACATAAACACAAACACGTTTGGCAGGAGATGCCAAAAGTGTTTGTTTGTGTTTATGTTAATACACCCCAATTTTTTTTTTTTTTAAAGAAATAGAGAATTGTGCAAGGGTGCCAAAATACTGTGTCCATCTTCCATGCATAGCCTACAATCCAAGTATAAAAAGTATAAGAAATTAATTTTATATAGCATACACCATCACAATAAATCCATTATTTATTTTAGACAGGTCTAAAGAAACATGAAGAAAATGTAGCCTATATCGGAAAAACAGAATAGCATATTTTGAGTTGTCCTTATGTTAAGCCCTGATCTTGCTATGGCATATGGCTGTGGGCTACACTAATTCATTTAGCAAACACGATTTGCTTAGAATTCTGTGGCATTCTTTTATAGTATGAAGAATACAATTGAACATAGCTGAATAAAATAGAAAGCATATTTTCCACCAAACGATTTCCGAAGGAGTGACACATGCAGCTATTCAGTGTTGAGCGTTTAACAAAGAAACAGGGGCTCCAATATGTTTAATTTGGAGTTATTTATGCAACGTTAGTTGTGATACAAACTTAGAATGTATTAAAAATCAAAACATATAGCCTAAGACTGCATGATGCGACAAATGATTTGAAAAAAGTCACATGAAAGACATGAGCTCTTCTCCTTGTGCAGGCTCCACATACTTCATCATTCTCTCATTCACAATTTGACAAGCAAATGAAATCAAATTGTATTTGTCACTTACACATGGTTAGCAGATGTTAATGCGAGTGTAGCGAAATGCTTGTGCTTCTAGTTCCGACCATGCAGCAATATCTAACAAGTAATCTAACCTAACAATTTCACAACAACTACCTTATACACACAAGCGTAAAGTAATGAATAAGAATATGTACATAAAAATATATGAATGAGCGATGGCCGAACGGCATAGGCAAGATGCAGTAGATGGTATAGAGTACAGTATATACATATGAGATGAGTAATGTAGGGTATGTAAACATTATATAAAGTGGCTAGTGATACATTTATTACATACATTTTTTATTATTAAAGTGGCTAGAGATGAGTCAGTATGTTGGCAGCAGCCACTCAATGTTAGTGATGGCTGTTTAACAGTCTGATAGCCTTGAGATAGAAGCTGTTTTTCAGTCTCTTGGTCCCCGCTTTGATGCACCTGTACTGACCTCGCCTTCTGGATGATAGCGGGGTGAACAGGCAGTGGCTCAGGTGGTTGTTGTCCTTGATGATCTTTATGGCCTTCCTGTGACATCGGGTGGTGTAGGTGTCCTGGAGGGCAGGTAGTTTGCCCCTGGTGATGCGTTGTGCAGACCTCCCTACCCTCTGGAGAGCCTTACTGTTGTGGGTGGAGCAGTTGCCGTACCAGGCGGTGATACAGCCCGACAGGATGCTCTCGATTGTGCATCTGTAAAAGTTTGTGAATGTTTTTGGTGACAAACCAAATTTCTTCAGCCTCCTGAGGTTGAAGAGGCGCTGCTGCGCCTTCTTCACCACGCTGTCTGTGTGGGTGGACCATTTCAGTTTGTCCGTGATGTGTACGCCGAGGAACTTAAAACTTTCCACCTTCTCCACTACTGTCCCGTCGATGTGGATAGGGGGCTGCTCCCCCTGCTGTTTTCTGAAGTCCACGATCATCTCCTTTGTTTTGTTGACATTGAGTGTGAGGTTATTTTCCTGACATCACACTCCGAGGACCCTCACCTCCTCCCTGTAGGCCGTCTCGTCGTTGTTGGTAATCAAGCCTACCACTGTAGTGTCGCCTGCAAACTTTATGATTGAGTTGGAGGCGTGCATGGCCACGCAGTCATGGGTGAACAGGGAGTACAGGAGAGAGCTGAGAACGCACCCTTGTGGGGCCCCAGTGTTGAGGATCAGCGGGGTGGAGATGTTACCTACCCTCACCACCTGGGGGCGGCCCGTCAGGAAGTCCAGGACCCAGTTGCACAGGGCGGGGTCGAGACCCAGGGTCTCGAGCTTAATGACGAGCTTGGAGTGGTGTTATGGTGTTAAATGCTGAGCTGTAGTCAATGAACAGCATTCTTACATAGGTATTCCTCTTGTCCAGATGGGTTAGGGCAGTGTGCAGTGTGATTGCGACGTCTGTGGACCTATTGGGGCGGTAAGCAAATTGGAGTGGGTCTAGGGTGTCAGGTAGGGTGGAGGTGATATGGTCCTTGACTAGTCCCTCAAAGCACTTCATGATGACGGAAGTCAGTCCTACGGGGTGATAGTCATTTAGCTCAGTTGCCTTCGCTTTCTTGGGAACAGGAACAATGGTGGCCCTCTTGAAGCATGTGGGAACAGCAGACTGGGATAAGGACTAATTGAATATGTCCGTAAACACACCAGCCAGCTGGTCTACGCATGCTCTGAGGACACGGCTGGGGATGCCGTCTGGGCCGGCAGCCCTGCAAGGGTTAACACGTTTAAATGTTTTACTCACATCGGCTGCAGTGAAGGAGAGTCCGCAGGTTTTGGTAGCGGGCCGTGTCAGTGGCACTGTATTGTCCTCAAAGCAAGCAAAGAAGTTGTTTAGTTTGTCTGGGAGCAAAACATCAGGCATACACCCCCGCCCTTCTTCTTACCAGAGAGATGTTTGTTTCTGTCGGCGCGATGCGTGAAGATGCCAGGTGGCTGTACCGACTCTGATGACGTATCCAGAGTGAGCCATGTTTCCGTGAAACAAAGAACATTACAATCTCTGATGTCTCTCTGGAAGGCAACTCTTGCTCGGATTTCGTCTACCTTGTTGTCAAGAGACTGGACATTGGCGAGTAGTATGCTACGGAGCCTGACCAGAAGACCGCTCCGTCTGCCCCTTCTGCGGCTCTGTTGTTTTGGGTCACCGGCTGGGATCCGATCCATTGTCCTGGGTGGTGGACCAAACAGAGGATCCGCTTCGGGAAAGTCGTATTCCTGGTTGTAATGTTGGTGAGTTGACGTTGCTCTTATATCCAATAGTTCCTCCCGACTGTATGTAAAAAAACCTAAGATTTCCTGGGGTAACAATGTAAGAAATAACACATAAAAAAAACAAAATACTGCATAGTTTCCTAGGAACGCGAAGCGGCTATCTCTGTCGGCGCCGGAAGTAACCATCAGACTATTCTTAATTTAAATCTGGTCTTTACATATGGCAATATACACTACAAGACCAAAAGTATGTGGACACCTGTTCGTCAAACATCTCATTCCAGAACCATGGGCATTAATATTGAGTTGGTCCCCCCTTTGCTGCTATAACAGCCTCAACTCTTCTGGGAAGGCATTCCACTAGATGTTGTAACATTGCTGGGGGGACTTGCTTCCATTCAGCCACAAGAGCATTAGTGAGGTCGGGCACAGATGTTGGATGATTAGGCCTGGCTCGCAGTCAGCGTTCCAATTCATCCCAAAGGTGTTCGATGGGGTTGAAGTTCTTCCACACTGATCTCAACAAACAATTTCTGTATGGACCTCGCTTTGTGCATGGGGGCATTGTCATGCTGAAACAGGAAAGGGCCTTCCCCAAACTGTTGCCACAAAGTTGGAAGCACAGAATCGTCAAGAATGTCATTGTATGCTGTAGCGTTAGATTCGTCCGTCCGACTGCCAGATGGTGAAGCGTGATTCATCACTCCAGAGTACGCATTTCCACTGTTCCAGAGTCCAATGGCAGTCACTCCAGCCGATGGTTGGCATTGGTGATTTTAGGCTTGTGGCTGCTTGGCCATGGAAACCCATTTCATTAAGCTCCCGAAGAACAGTTATTATGCTGACGTTGCTTCCAGAGTTTGGAACTTGGTAGTGAGTGTTGCAACCGAGGACAGATGATTTTTACGCGCTTCAGCACTAGGCAGTCCCCTTCTGTGAGCTTGTGTAGCCAACCACTTCGCGGCTGAGCCGTTGTTGCTCCTAGACATTTCCACTTTACAATAACAGCATTTACAGTTGACTGAGGCAGCTCTAGTAGGGCAGACATTTTACGAACTGACTAGTTGGAAAGGTGGCATCCTGAAGGTGCCACGTTGAAAGTCACTGAACACTTCAGTAAGGCCTTCTATTGCCAATGTTTATCTATGGAGATTGCATGGCTGTGTGCTTGATTTTAGACACCAATCAGCAACAGGTGGCTGAAATAGCCAAATCCACTCATTTGAAAGGGTGTCCACATATTTTTGCATATATAGTGTATGTGTGGAATTATTTTTATTTAGAAAGGCCCACAAAAAAAAAAAAAATGTAATATGTAGTCTGCACTCGAATAGCAAATGGAGGTTACGTTTTTTTAATATGCAAGCATTATACGGCGCGTCCATTAGGCTAGGGGAAGCTTTCCGAAAGTAAATTTAATTAAATTGCCAAAATGATATAGAGAAATAAATAAAATAATTCAAAATAGAATACTAAAGCATGATTTGGCCACGGAAGATCATTAGCTTCGTTAAAAAAAATAAGTTGTGGATAGTTATAAAATCACATTGCCTACAGTCGGAAGGAAAGGCAGCGTGCGCAATTTGGGCAGATTCATTGTTGAGTTGCGACGGCCTGTGAAAAGTGCGGAGACCAAGCCAGGCATATCGCAATTTAAAAATACAATCGCAGGGAAAAAAGGCAAAGAAAGTAGAAACATATCTGATATAGCTTATAGACTAGACCTACTCTAGGTTATACGCACTCAGCCATGCATTGAACGTTATTTTTTGCTAACACTGATTGAGTTATATTATGACTATCCAACCTATTTATCACACTACAAAAAGTAGGCTCTTACATAAGTCAGCATATGTGATTATGCATGTAATGTTTTTTTTATAAAGGTGCATTTTTATGGGGAAAATGATCTTCCCTAAACTTAACTCACGCACTGTCGATGTATGCCTGGTAGGCTACACTGCTTGTAAAGCGGATTAATGTGCTTAATTTTAAGAAGTGAATAAGAAATATAGCAGCACAAGAAAGCTGGGATCCTTTTTTAAATAGTGGCCAGTCAAAACTCTGTTTACACACGCGATGGCGCAATGGCTGGGCTTATAAGAACACGTTTCACTGGGCTCTGTAAACTATGTGCTCTCCAACCATGTTCCAGGGGTCCTATGCCTAGGCTATAGGATACGTTTGGAATGATTTGGCCACTTTAATTGTGATACAAACCTTATCAAAAAAATATAGGCCTATGGACTAGGCTACATGGTGTGCGCCTATGATTATCATCCATCTGTCGGAACAGGGGCAGAAAAAAATCAATAATACATGTCATCATATACACAAATAGCAAATGGAGGACACTTTTCCTGCGGTTCATTTTCATACCAGCCAGGTAGGCTACTCCTGTTGTAAAGTGAAGCAATGTGCTTAATATTAGGAAAGTTGAGAAATAAATAGTAGGCCTAGCCTACAGAAATCGGATGGGATCCTCCCTCCCTCGTTTTAATAGAGACCAAAACTCTATTTTCTCACAAATGCATAGCCTACAGAAATGTTCATGGGCTCTCATGAAGTGTTCAATTTGATTTTCGATTACATTTGCATTGATGTCAGAGTGATTAGAGGGACAATAAGTACCAGGCCATTAGTGACTGTCAGTTAGCAAGTTTGGTAGGATACTAATGACCATCAGTGGCATCAGAGCGCAGTTTTGGAGAAGCCTAGTTACCGTGACTAAACGGTCACATGGAATTTGATTGCGGTCATGACTCGTGACCGCAGGTGTGGTGGTAAAACGGTCACTGTAACAACCCTAGTTTGAAGTAAGGTATTTACGTTTGTAAAGTGCAAGGGGGACAATATTTGACCACATGTGTCTCATAGTAATACAAAGGAAGGTCAGATCAGTTAGTGAGTAGTTCATAGGTTCAGTGAGGAGGAAGTACCGGTTTGTGAGGTCCTCTCAGGATGTGAGCTCTGGCCCCCTCACAGGCAGATGCCATGGCAGAGAGAGGAGGGGTACCCAGCAGATCAGTGATCAGATCCAACTGAGGGGTAGAGGGAGAGAGAGAGAGTGAGAATATAGAGTGTGAGGGTGGGAGAGACAGAGGAGATTTAATTTGACAACAAACCTAAATAAATAAAAAACGACCATCCACAAGTGCCAAAAATTCGATACATTTGATTATTAATTGTTAGATAAAAGTTAAAATCATTGCCCAGACAGATTACACCTTCAGATGGCTTTCCCTCTTTCCTCCCTCCCAACCCGTTGAATAGGGTCCCTCTACTAGAGCTGTGGCGGGCACAACATTTCGTCAGCCGGTGATTGTCACGCAAATAACTGTCGTTCTCACGGTAATTGACCGTTAATTAACAAACACATTTAGCATCTCCTGGCTTCCACACATAGCCTACAAGCCACTGATGCAGACCTTTGGAACATCTAGATTTTAAAAAGTATAGTAAATCCATGTAATATAGCCTACAACTTGACAATAAATCAATTATTTATTTTAGACAGGTCTAAAGAAGCATGATATGAAGACAATGTAGTCTATTTCAGAAGAACAGAATAGCATACTCTGAGTTGTCCTTATGTTGGGTCCTGATCTGGCTATGCCAAATGGCTGTGGGCTACACTAGCTCATTTAGCAGACAAGATTTACTCAGAATTTCATGGCATTATTTTATATTATGAAGAATACAATTGAACATAGCTGAATAAAATAGAAAGTATATTTTCTCCAAACGATTTGAGGGAATGAGCACATGCGGCTATTCTGTGTTGAGTGGTTAACAAAGAAATAAGTACTCCTATATGTTTAATTAGAGTTATTAATGTAACTTTAGTTGTTCTACAAACGTTGGGCTATATATTTAGATTTTTAATACATTATAAGTTTGCATGATGCGACTAATGGTGATTTTTTTAAAGTAACTTGAAAGGAATGAGCTCTGCTTTTTTTTGCGCAGGCTATAAACACTTCATCAGTCTCTCATTCACAATTTTACAAGTACTTAATAATGCCTCGAATTTCATAGCGGCATCCCCTTTGTGTGGCCGTAATGCACCCTAAAAAAAATCCATGCCTTTTGCGTCCAGTTGCCGATGTGTCCTTGGCCCAGAGTGCTTCGTTGTGCCCTTCTCCCTGAGTGCTGCTTGCTCCGAAGCAACTCACTTACATGGCTCTCCATCACAGGCTACAAGTGAAGACAGACACATTGGGGACCCAACTGCGCAAGTCCTTTGTTAAGTTCATGTTTTAAGTATCCCTATATTTCTGTTATTACGGGGCTATCACTCAGTCAAGAGTGTGCCTGCGCAGGGAGTCTTGTAGTTGATGGACCTAGCCTGGAGGGGAATGGCTACCTTGTAGTGTGTTCATTTAGTATAGTAAACTTTGTTAAACTGGAACCTTGTCGTTGTGTCATTTCGAGTTAACATTGGTAGCAGAGGATGGTTAATAACTACAATGTGCCACCTCGCTTCGACGAGAAGAGGTCGTACGAAAGTTGGAAAAATGAACTTGGAATCTGGACACGGGTTACTAATCTGGACGTGAAAAAGCAAGCACTTGCAGTGGTATTATCGCTCGAGGGAAGAGCGAGAGATACAGCACTGGAAATATCCGTTGAGGATTTGAACAAGGATGACGGTATGGTGAATTTGATCAGAGCACTGGATTCTGTATTTCTTAAAGAAGAGAAAGACCATGCCTACGAGGCATATTCAAACTTTGACAGTGTTACGGGAGATATTTTGGTTGCAATGACGGAATACATCATTGATTTCGAACAGAGGTACAATAGGATGCGCAAATACGACATGGTTCTCCCAGATGCAGTGTTAGCTTTCAAGTTGCTAGATACTGTCTGTCTAGATGGTAGAGAGAAACAGTTGGATTTGACTGCTTGTACTGTGCTGACTTTTGCATCAATGAAGTCGGCACTAAAAATAATTTTAGGTGAAAAGACGTCTGTCGCGCCAATAACAGATGGACTGCAAGTGAGTGACGCAGCATATTACACTGAGCAGCAGAGAAAAGGCGCCAACAAGTCACGTTCTCAAGACAACCAGAAGAGGGCGCCATTTCCCGGCACAAATCCACTGGACAAATATGGAAGGAGATCAAAATGTGCTATTTGTCAAAGCACTTACCATTGGGTTAAAGACTGTCCTCATAAAAATGAACAAGTTAAACTAACAGAGGAAATGTAAACACAGAGATAGAGCAGTGTAACATTACACTGTTTTCAAATGAATCTGCTTCTGATACTGAGATTTTTATAGTTGAATCCTTAGGATCTGCTGTGATTGATACTGCATGTACACGGACAGTGTGTCGTGCAAAATGGCTTGATAGCTATGTCAGTGAACTAAGTATGAAAATAGTACAAAATATGATTGACACACCAAGCAACAGAGCTTTCAAATTTGGAGATGGGAGAATTGTCCATTCTACCAAGAGAGTTAAGATACCAGCAAAAATTGGTCAGACAAAGTGTCACATTGAAACAGAGGTGGTCCCTACAGATATCCCCTTAAGCAAAGCTTCCCTCAAGAAGGCAGAGGCTGTACTAGACATAAAAAATGACAAGGCAGTGATGTTTAAACAACCAGTGACTCTTGAACTTACTACCTCAGGCCACTATTGTGTAAACATTTTAGACAAAGACATCACAGAGTCCATGCAAAAATGAGATTCTGACTGACACAGAGCACATGGAGATTCTGACTGTCACAGAGAACATGAACACAAAAGAAAAACACAAAGTATTGTTAAAGCTTCACAAACAGTTTGGACATGCTACAGTTGACAGACTTCAGACGTTACTCAGCAGTTCAGGGAATAATGATGATGAAAAGTACGAAACTGGAAACAAAGTGTACTATAAACGAGTTGACTGTCAAGAGTGGAAAGGACCAGGAGTAGTCATTGGTCAAGATGGTGTGGTGATATTTGTGAGGCACGGAGGCATCATTGTCAGGGTGCATCACTCAAGATTGCGGAAAGTAAATAATCAACAAGATATAGGGGCTGTTGCTGAGAATCAGTCTCCTAATGAAAATGACAAAAAGGACACAGTAACAGACACAAACCTACCAGATGTCGCATCCAATGATATGGACACTGAAACTGACACAGGAAATGGAGCAGAGACCTTCAACCATGCCACAGGTAATACTGTTGAGGGTTCAAATGAGGAAAACATTCAACAACAGCCACATGTGTTAAGAGAACATGGTTGTTCCAATCTGAAAACTGGACAAACTGTTAAATACCTGGACAGAGAAAGTGGTATTCCACATAGAGCAACCGTCATTGGACGAGCAGGAAAAGCCAAAGGAAAACACCAGAACTGGTACAACTTGCAGTACTCTGAACCAGCTACACTTTCTGGTACAACAGGGTTAGCTGACCTGTCACTTGTAGATAATATTAGAATTGAACCAATGGAAAATTGAGAAAAACAGAATGACATTCAAAATGATGATGTACTTGAAACAAAGGACGTGTCATTTGACTCAGCTAAGCTAGATGAGCTCAGTAATTGGAGGAAAAATTTAGTGTTTGAGGAAGTCAAAGACATTGGCCAAAAATGCGTCTCAACAAGGTGGGTGTGTACCCTTAAAGAACCCTTAACCTGAATAGTGCCTAAAGCACGTCTAGTGGCTAGAGGTTTTGAGGAGCTGGCTGCTAAAGAACTCCCAACCGACATGCGCCTCAGTCACTCAGATTGCTGATGTCAGTGATCTGCCAGAAAAAAATGGAAACTTAATTCCACAGACATCAAATCTGCATTTTTGCAGGGAACAGAGCTGTCAAGGGACATTCACATCCAACCTCTGCCTG
Organism: Salvelinus namaycush; assembly: GCF_016432855.1. Lineage (NCBI taxonomy): Eukaryota > Metazoa > Chordata > Actinopteri > Salmoniformes > Salmonidae > Salvelinus > Salvelinus namaycush. Next base: position 44,620,778 of record NC_052314.1, on the reverse strand, counting down.
AAGCTAAAAGCGAAGGAACACTGTGGAAACCAAAAAAGTGTGTGTATGGACTGGCAGATGCATCACTCTACTGGTACAACAAAGTCAAGGCAACAATGCTGAATACAGGTGGAAAAATGTCACAAGTGGATCCTGCAGTCTTCTATTGGCTTGATCAAGACTGCAATGTGACTGGAGTACTTGCCTGTCATGTTGATGACTTTATCTGGGCTGGCTCACAGACCTTTGCTTCAACTGTGATTCCACACCTCAAAGCTGTTTTCTCGGTCGGCTGTGAGGAGCATGATAATTTTTGTTATGTTGGCATAGAGTTTATTACAGTTGATGGAAAAATACTGATGCAACAGGAGAGCAATATCAAGAATCTTCAACCCATTCACCTGGATTCTTCAAGAGCCGTACAAAGGAATTCCCCTCTATGTGGAATTGAAGCTGATCAATTGAGGTCAAAGATAGGACAACTTTTATGGGTTGCTAGACAGAGTAGACCTGATGTAATGTTTGATGGTTGCAACTTGGCATCTAACACAAAACACGCCACTGTACAAACCATTCATGAGGCGAACAAAGTTGTTCGTAAACTGAAATCACAACAAGTGACTTTAAAGTTTCAGCATGTTGGAAAAGATGACTCTTTGAAACTAGTTGTCTTCAGTGATGCTTCGCTAGGGAACCTTACAGATGGAGTCACACAAGGTGGACATCTAATCGTGTTAATGGGTGAAGGAGGAAGATTCTCACCTATCTGTTGGCAGTCAAAAAGGATCAGAAGGGTTGTCCGAAGCACACTTGCTGGAGAAACCCTTGCTCTTGCGGATGGAATTGACAATGCTATCTTTCTTGCAACTCTGTTCTCAGAGCTTACCACTGGTGAGACAAAACGGCACTTTCTACCTGTAGTTAGTGATTTATTTATTTAGAATTCAAGGCACACTTAACCAGCAAGGCTACCACAGCATTCTGCAGCAATACACAATCCCATCTGGTTTGCGCTTAGTGGGACTATCATTTGTTTTCCAACTGGACAATGACCCAAAACACACCTGCAGGCTGTGTAAGGGCTATTTGACCAAGGAGAGTGATGATGCTGCATCAGATGACCTGGCCTCCACAATCACCCGATCTCAACCCAATTGAGATGGTTTGGGATGAGTTGGACCGCAGAGTGAAGGAAAAGCAGCCAACAAGTACTCAGCATATGTGGAAACTCCTTCAAGACTGTTGGAAAAGCATTCCTCATGAAGCTGGTTGAGAGAATGCCAAGAGTGTACAAAGCTGTCATCAAGGCAAAAGGTGGCTACTTTGAAGAATCTAAAATAGAAAATATATTTTGATTTGTTTAACACTTTTTGGGATACTACATGATTCCATGTGTTATTTCATAGTTGATGTCTTCACTATTATTCTACAATGTAGAAAATAGTAAAAATACTATTTAAAAAAAAACTTGAATGAGTAGGAGCGGTCAACATGTGAAGTTGCAGATCCCCATCGTTGTCGTCGCCAAAATTGTAGTGGAAATTCAGTACTGAGAGACTTGGTCATTTCCCCAAACAACCATCTTTATTTAATATCAATTAATTATTGCAATAATGAAACCGACGACCCCACACTCCGAAGTGTGTGCCGAGTGCTTAACTAATAATGAAAAAAACAGATCTTATATCGGAGCTAAAAAATGCTTAGTCAGGCTGGTTCCAACACCTCCCATGCAGAGTGGGGGCACCATAAGCTACTTTGGGTTCATCCTGTGGTCATCTGCATGGGGGTTGTTGTTATAAACCTCCAGGCTAAGTTTCCCAGATGCCAGGATGATGAGACAATGAGGGTTTTGTTCTATTCCTCCAGGCTCTCTTTATCTCTGTTACACCCACCACATCTTATCTATGGAATGCCAGCTGTAGGTTTTTACCTAGCCATCACTTAATCAGTTGCCAGACCAAGCTTCAAAAGACTCCTCTCAGTTCACTCAGAATGAAGAGAGAGAAATGTCTTACTATTAGTTATGTATATAATCATTAACTATTAATATCAAACAAATCAGGTGAATATGAAAATGTTCTATCACAGTAGGTGTGTGCAACCTGTTGACTGGTACTGTATGTGTGAAATTTGTTTTGATTTAGGATGGACCGTTATCATGCACCTGTATCGAAACAGGGGCAGGGGAAAAAATACATGTCATCTATGCACTTAAATAGCAAATGGAGGACGCTTTTCCCGTGGTTCATTTTCATGCCAGCCAGGCTATATTCCTGTTGCAAAGATAACCAATGTGCTTAATATTAGGGAAGTTGAGAAATAAATATAGTAGGCCTAGCCTATAGAAAGCTGATGGGATCCTCCTCTTTTTAATAGAGACCATCACCCTGTTTTATTGCGCAACTGCATAGCCTATAGAAATGTTACGCAACATGAGCTCATGGGCTCTCATGAAATGTTTAATTCGATTTTTGATTACATTTGCATTGATGTCAGAGTGATTAGAGGGACAATTGAGTACCAGGCAGTTTGGTAGGCTACTAATGACCATCAGCAGCATCAGAGTATGGAGAAGCCTAATTACCGTGACCGTGGAATTTGACTGCCTTCGTGACTTGTGACCGCTGGTGTGACGGTAATACGGTCACCGCAACAGCCCTACCCTCTACCTGTTGTATGGGGCTCTGGGCCTGGAACAGGATGCGTCGACCCAGTAGTTCAGCGAAGATGCAGCCTACCGACCAGACGTCTATGGCAGAGCCGTAATGGCGGCTGCCCATCAGCACCTCAGGAGCCCGGTAGTACTGAGTCACCACCTCCTGGGTCATGTGACGAGACGGGTCCGGCTCCTCCACACGTGCGAGCCCAAAGTCACAGATCTGAGAGAGAGAGAGGAGAGGGAAGAGAAAGAAAGAAAGAGGTGAGTGGAAGAGGGGGAATTTAGTTACATGATAATAACACTGAGTATACAAAACATTAACAACTGCTCTTTCCATGACAGACTGACCAGGTGAAAGCTACCTTTTTGATGTCACTTGTTAAATCCACTTCAATCAGTGTAGATGCAGGCATTTTTAAGCCTTGAGACAGTTGTGACATGGATTGTGTATGTGTACCATTCAGAGGCTGAAAAATGGGCAAGACAAAAGATTTAAGTGCCTTTGAACAGAGTATGGTAGTAGGGGCCAGGTGCACCAGTTTCACTGTGTCAAGAACTGCAACGATGCTGGGTTTTTCACACTCAACAGTGATGGGTTCGGATTTCTAAACTTTAAATATTGTTAATCATCAGTTATACTAGAGACATGAGGGGTGCCATAGTCTAGGGTCTACACTAGAAGTTAATGGTTATCTGTAGGAGGAATGTATATGGTGGATGCAATTAAGCTTGGAATGTACTGAGTGGAGGAAAGACTGGGTGGAGAGCTGTGGATTACTGAGGAAGGGGGTCGAGGTCAGGTCACATTAAAGGAGAAGGAACAGTTTAATGCCCGTAACACTTAACTTCCTGCCTAGCAATAAAGATGTAATGTTTAGAGAGAAGGAGGAGACTCCATCCAAATTAGGGTATATATACTACCACTGGTGGAAATATGTTTTTGTCTTATGCAGCTGTATGACCCAATGGATGAATAAACTTGGTCTAAGCTTTACTAATCGTCCATGAGTTTTAATAGGTTCATTTAGAACCTAACAACAGTTTCCCATGTGTATCAAGAATGGTCGACCACCCAAAGGACATCCAGCCAACTTGACACAACTGTGGGAAGCACTGGAGTCAACATGGTCAAGCATCCCTGTGGAACGCTTTCGACACCTTGTAGATTCCATGCCCCAACGAATTGAGGCTGTTCTGGGGGCAAAAGGTGTGGGGGGGGTGCAACTCAATATTAGGAAGGTGTTTGTAATGTTTGGTATAATCAGTGTAGGTTGACCAGTGTAATTACAGCATAATACATGTGTATGTTTGTCAAAAGGTGTATAGATGAAATTCTTCAGCCCATATTGACCTCTACTAAGTTATTTTTTTCTTGGCCAGCATAATGCTTTCTTGTCATGTCTTTTGAGGAAGTTCACACACAGATTCACACATTCATACATGCGGACACACGCCAAAACAAACGTGTACACACACACAGTTACCTTGAGCAGGCAGTTGCTGTTGACTAACAGGTTCCCAGGTTTGATGTCCCTGTGCAGGATGCCAGCAGAATGCAGGTACTTCAGCCCTGAGAGAAGGAGAATCCCTGTTACTCATAACGGTTCAAATACAGCCCCGAGCCAATTCCCCTTCAGTGTTTGCAGTCAATGACAACATGAATCCATCAATATGGCTCCATCACATGAAACAAGCTGGCTCCTTTAAACCTGCAAACCCAGAAAGGCTAGGAGGCAAACTCACAAATGGGTTGTTTTTGGGCTCAGGAGTCAACCTTCAACTTTGCCCCTTTCCCTACTCCTCCCCCCATCCCACTCACCTCTGAGAATCTGGTAGAGGAACACCTTGATGTGGTCGGTGGTGAGGGGCTGGGGAGACACGATGACTTTGTGGAGGTCACTCTGCATCAGCTCAGTGATCACGTAGCTACAGTCAGGCATGGCCCACGGTCAAGGAAACAGACGCCTATAGGATGTGGATGGACCACAACGAAGAAAGCGTAATACTCCATCTATCTATATTAAAGTTAAATGTATCTATCTATCATAACACAAGACTATCACTAATGGTATCATCTCTGTTGAGGTTTATCTTGATTTAGATTGTACTATGTAGATTCAGACTGTTTTGAAAGGAGGACATGATAATAGAGAGAGAAAGTGCAGGAGTGAACAATGGCTGACACATAACAGTCATGTGTGCAAGTGTGTGTGCGCACATGAATGTGCGTGTGAAGGATACATTTCCTCGAAGCAGTCGATCTGTGGAGGCTGCAGAATATCCAGCGCTGACAACACCTGTAAACACACATCATCATCATCACCCTTCTCGTTGTTTTAATGATTAGCGATCTAAAGGACAAAACAGACAGACGAACGGTTAAAAGCAGTGAGTGGCCATCCTATCGCCTCTGACCACAGAACATTGGCCATCATTTCGTGTTCATTTTCTGACGATTGTACATCGCCACCATTCATCAACACTCAGCAAGTGATCTACCGTTCACAGCCAACGTTTGTTATGGCACTTCTTGTCCTTAAGTGTCTAAACTATAACAAACCTCTAACTTCACAGTGATATTTGTAATGATAGCCTCTGTATGGAAACATATCAATGAGCAGTGTGAAGATCCATCGCTATGTCTTATGTTATGGATGCAATACTGTATGAAAATGTCTCAAATGGCACCTTTTTCCTATAGTAAGTACACTTTTTTTTTTATACCAGAGTATAGGAAATAGGGTGCACTTTAGGATGCAGCCTATGCGTGTTGTGCAGTCCTGTGTATAGATGTATTGCTATCCATTCTTACGTTGTCGTGTTTGAAGAAGCAGAGCATCCTCAGCTCTCTGAAGACCCTCTTACAGGAGACTAGGTTCTGGAAGACATTGGGCATCTTTTTCAGGGCTACCTTACGCCCGTCACGAGGGTCTGTCACTGACCTGCAGGAGCAATATGAAGAGAGGCATATGTTAGCACTGGTCACCAATGGGGAGGGCACGTGCACAGTATGTCTACCTTATTCCCTTGTCAGATACACACCCTTTTTTTGGAAAGGAACAACACCATGCAAAAACTCACATGGAAATCAGTCTTAATTCTTATTTGAAATTGCACAACTTACCAGACCACACCAAATGCGCCATAACCGATAGGTCGATCAGGCTCCATCTCAGCAGGGCTTGGTACTTCACTGGCAGGACTACTATGAGGCTGTGGTACAGCGGCCCCGCCGCCGGTGCTTCCCCCAAGAGATGTTGGATGTTGTGGCGTCCCCGCCGGGGCAGTGGGTCCAGTTAGACTCGGTGTTGCACTGAGGCCCGTGGAAGTGGCTCCAGTTGAGGTGTTGACGCAAAAATACTTATGGCCTAACTCAGATCCGGGGAACAGGTTACCACATACTGTCTGCTGCCGGCCTGTACCATGGAATGCCATTCTATTTCAAACCCCTATCAGAATTCATTTGGGAGCTATGTCTAATACTGTACTCACTTTGAGCGTTGCATACATTACATATACATGATCCAGAGCTTCACTTCAATGTTCTATGCAGGCATGATTGTGACTGTTTCTTGCTTGTAGAACATGCAACGGAGAATGTAAACAATGTCTGATATGGTTGGCAGCTATCTTGCCAGCTATATAATAACAGGAGCAGTGCTGTTTAGCTTGCTATTAGACTCGTCGTGGAATCACCAGTATTGGCTTCAGTGAGGTAGGTAGGTCACGACAAAAAAACTAAAGTATAATTAGCAGTGCGTGTTCCTGAGCTAACGTTATATAGACACAAACACGATCTAATTGGACAGTGATCACATAATCAATGCAAGTCTGGTTGGAGAAAACAATGCCTGTCACTGTCAATACATTTGTACTTTGTTTTGTGGCCTAATTTTACGACGAGAAAGAAGTCTCCCCTTACCTAACAATGCTATGTTACATTACCTGGCTACCAGCTCGCGCTACATTAGTTTATTGCCCGGGCTCAGCTAGATACTGTAGCTACCTTTGTCTGGTTGAAGTTAACGAACTAGCTAGCTAAACCTTAATGTAGACACACCTGTGTTTGCATATAGTTAGCTGAGTAATTACACTAGCTTATTATATAGCTAACCAGTTGCACTGTGTTGCAGAGGTAGCTAAATAGAGGTAGCAAACGCCCATTTCATCCACTTCAGATGTCGGTCAATGAAATTAAGATTCGTAGAACGTTAGCTAGCTGGCATCAGCCCGATTGCTAACCAGCTGTTCCATGCCCCTTATAGATAGCCGGTATTTAGCTAGTAGACTATCGTGACCTATATATTTGCTTTGAGCAAAAACACTTTCAGTAGACGAAACGATTCCAGGAAAACGAACGAAAAACAAACCAGCAAACGTTGTTCGCAGCGCGAGGAAATCCTATTTGATTTTACACAACGAAAGTCAGGTTTGCTGCGTTAGCCAGGGTTGTCAGCTAGCTAAATTGCTAACAAGCTAGCCATATCATACCCAATGCTAAAAATGAAAAGTGCAAAGAGAGATTAAACCAGCGGCTATGTGATATATTCCATCGCTCTTCTCTATATCATCTGCTAAACATGTCTTCCGAATTATCCCTTTCTTTCTTGGAAATCAGCTGTCTGAAAGAGTGGGATAGTGAGTGAGTTGGGGGATGGATAGCAAAGGAGGAGAAACTGTGGGGGAGGGTTAGAACACTGGTGTAAACAATGCCATGGACAATAGATCAACGGCTCATATAATCACTATTCAGATTATCATAACTATATTTTATAGAGATAAAAAATAAATATTAATAGTTCAATAATAATTAAATTTTTCTCCATTCAGAGAAATACAAATGTTCTATTCTACTGCATCTCTGATATCAGATGCTGTACATGTTCACAGATAAAGTGCATATAGGTTATACATACTACGGCTTTAATACAGTGACGTTAACAGAGGAGATTCTACACCAACAGATGAACAGTCAAGAATACAGTCTCACAAAAACGTGTCACAAAAGTACAAATACTTTTCAGACCAATGCAACTTTGAGAGAATAAAAAAATCAGAGCATCCAGAATAATAACAAGATCATAGAAAGCAAAGAAAGACGAGCATTCAGTGGACAAATATACAAATAAATACCCATTTGATGCCACCTGTCTATCAGTCATAGGGTAAAGTTACATGGTGATGACATATTTCTGATGAAAAGGCAACAGTCCTTTCTTGGAGACAGTTCATTTGAAAAAGCTAAAAGCCAATGTAGGACCACAGCTCATACTGCGTCTGGGTGATCATATACTGTATAATCAATATTTCCAAGGAAAATAAATGGCGATGTATTTGTAAAATCCCAAACATTGTTATGGGAGTTTGTGTTCTGTGTGAATGGAAAAGTGGCATATTGGACCGGAAAACTTTATATTTCGTTCAGTAGGATTTAATTGAAAAAAAAAAAACGGGGATTCCATGGTCTCTCCTTTCCTCCCCTCTCTCGTGTCCACCAATGGCAGTTGAGAAAGTGACTGTTGCGTAAACAACAGCAACATTTAAAATAGGATCAAATACAAAGGGGACCTGGTTTGCAGCATACTTTGGCCTTCATAACATACATAGACATCCACTGTAGGGTAAATGCCCCTATATGCTGATCCTGGGTCCGTTTTTCCAGTTTCCCCACTAATGGTTAAGGTTAGGATTGGGGAGGGGAAGCTGATCCTACATCTGTACTTAGGGGAAACTTCACCCCAGAGCCACATCCACTCCTCTCTCCTGACTGCAGTCTCCACGAAACTCCTCTACCTCCAATCCCCTCTCCCCCTTCCCTCCAATGGGCCTGGCTGCTAGCTGAGAGGCTGGGGGGCGATGCTGGAGCAGTCAGTGACCAGCAGGCTCACGGTTGAGCTGCCTGACAGAGACACGGCCACATCCATGGTACCGGTCCCCGCGAGGCTACTGCTGGGGGCGCCCTGGACCTGGGTGACGGCGTGGGTGCCCATGTGGCCCTGGAGCTGGGTGGGTGTCTTGCACTGCACCCCACACAGTTGGCACAGCAGCACCCCGCCGGCACCGGCCCCGCCGAACATGCCCCGTGTCCCGCCGCTCTCCTTCCACTCCTGGCCGTGGTGTTTCTGAGCGTGGACACGCAGGTAGGTGAGGGTGGTGAAGCCTGGAGGGAGACGAGAGGGAGGAAGAGAGCAGGAGGGAGAGCATTGAGAAATAAGAAAAGGTGAGGAACAAAAGATGACGAACAAAAGATAAGGACATGAAGAATGAGAGAGGGATAACTGTGTAACCACCTCTGTTACACAGGTATTCTCCTCTCCTTTCACACATAAAAAAAAATAACATGGAAGTCCACTCACTGCGGTTGCACAGGTGGCAGGCATGGTGCTGTGATTGGTTGTGGACCCTCATGTGATCGGTGATGTAGGCGGCAGAGAGGAGCTTGCCACAGATGTGGCACGGCACCTTCTCCTCATGGCGAATCAGGTGGGCACGGAGACGGTCCCTCGTGGCGAAGGCAGACGTGCAGGTCTGTGTAGCGCGCGTGCGCGCGCCCGCACACACACACACACACACACACAAAACCATTGGTGTATCTTGGACATTTGGAAATGTTTCTTTGCCATTATATTTTAGAAGCTAGGCAGGTCAATGTCATTAAATTGCCTATAAAACAATTCATACAGTGTATACAGAGAATCAAGGGACATACGACAGGAAACAGGGTTGAAAATAGCGAGAAAGAACAAGGCAAGAGTTAAAATGTCGTCGCCCACGGATTATGCAGTTTCGCGCAGATAGGTCATTCGGTGCCAGAGGAGTTAAGTGTTTTTCACAAAATCCAAAATAGTGTAAAATGGGTCCCTGAGTAAAATTTGTTCCTTGTGAGGAGGGACCTATGTACCAAATTTCATGACTTTAGGTCACACGGGTTGAGGGGCGTGACCTTTCAAAGTTAGCGTTTGAATCGCTGGTTATAGCGCCACCATCTGGCCATTCAGTGTAATTTTGTAAATTACTGATCTTTTTATGGCAAGACCCATCTGAGATATCGCGTGTGACTTACTAACAGACAAATGGACCGAGAAAGATTAATCGTGGGGGTCAAAAATACATGCAGAGAGTAGAAAAAGAGAGAGTGAAAGAGTTAAAGTGAGTTAGAAAAAAGAGGATTACCGGGCACTTGAAGGGTCTCTCAGTGGAGTGCACCTGTCTGACGTGACTGTTGAGGTGGTCGGGTCTGGAACAGACAGGAGAAGGGATTAAGACCCCACGTGTGTCTTATCTGTGTCTTATCAGTAATTTCTCGTCGATGGAGCTACCTTTGCACTACAGACGTCAGTTAGAACTGAATTCTATTAGAACTCCAGACTAATTTCACAAAAATGTGCATGTACATATACAGTACCAGTCAAAAGTTTGGACACACCTACTAATTCAAGGGTTTTTCTTTATTTTTACTGTTTTCTACATTGTAGAATAATAGTGAAGACATCAAACTATGAACACATATGGAATCATGTAGTAACCAAAAAAAGTGTTTAACAAATCTATGTATATTTTAGATTTTAGATTCTTCAAAGTAGCCACCCTTTGCCTTGATGACAGCTTTGTACACTCTTGGCATTTTCTCAACCAGCTTCACCTGGAATGCTCTTCCAACAGTCTTGAAGAAGTTCCCACATATGCTGAGCATTTGTTGGCTGCTTTTCCTTGACTCTGCGGTCCAACTCATCCCAAACCATTGAGGTCGTGTGATTGTGGAGACCAGGTCATATGATGCAGCACTCCATCACTCTCCTTCTTGGTCAAATAAACCTTACACAGCCTGGAGGTGTGTTGGGTCATTGTCCTATTGAAAAACAAATGATAGTGCCACTAAGCACAAACCAGATGGGATGGCGTATCGCTGCAGAATGCTGTGGTAGCCATGCTGGTTAAGTCTGCCTTTAATTCAAATAAATTACAGACAGTGTCACCAGCAAAGCATCCCCACACCATCACACCTCCTCCTCCATGCTTCACGCATTGCGTGAAGATCACCCATTCACCTACTCTGCGTCTCACAAAGACACGGCGCTTGGAACCAAAAATCTAAAATTTGGACTCATCAGATCAAAGGACAGATTTCCACTGGTCTAATGTCTATTGCTCTTGTTTCTTATTGGTGTCCTTTAGTAGTGGTTTCTTTGCAGCAATTTGACCACGAAAGCCTGATTCACGCAGTCTCCTCTGAACAGTTGATGTTGAGATGTCTGTTACTTGAACTCTGTGAAGCATTTTTTTGGGCTGCAATTTCCGAGGCTGGTAACTTTAATGAACTTATCCTCTCTGCAGCAGAAGTAACTCTGGGTCTTCCTTTCCTGTGGCGGTCCTCATGAGAGCCAGTTTCATCATAGTGCTTGATGGTTTTTGCGACTGCACTTGAAGAAACTTTCATGGTCCTTGAAATTTTCCAGATTGGCTGACCTTCATGTCTTAAAGTAATGATGGATTGTCATTTCTTGCCATAATATGGACTTTGTCTTTTACCAAATAGTGCCATCTTCTGTTATACACCCCTACCTTGTAACAAAACAATTGACTGGCTCAAACACATTGAGGAAAGAAATTCCACAAATGAACTTTTAACAAGGCACACTTGTTAAAAGTTACACTTTTTTTGGTTACTACATGATTTCATGTGTTATTTCATAGTTTTGATGTCTTCACTATTATTCTACAATGTAGAAAATAGTAAAAATAAAGAACAACCCTGGAATGAGTAGGTGTGTCCAAACTTTTGACTGGTACTGTATGTGTATGTGTGTATACTTATCTCACAATTGACCCCCCCCCCCCCCCCCCCCCCCCCCCCGCACCACCCAGTCATACCCCTTCTCACCGTGAGAATCCCTTGGCGCAGTGGGGGCAGACATAAGGTTTCTCCACCCCTCCTTGGTGTGAGCGTACATGGTAGCTCATGCGGTCTTTCCTCTTGAAGCGCTGCTGGCAGATAGGGCAGTGGTAGGGCTTTTCGTCCGAGTGGGAAAGCCGGTGGCGGTTCAGGTGGTACACGTCTCGGAAGGCCTTCCCACAGGCCTCACACGCATGGTTCTTCCTCACCTGGTTGGGGTTGGGGTTGGGTTGAGGCCCCAGATTCTGGTTCTAGGTTTGAGAGAAGAAAGGGACAGTTGGCTAGTGCTGGCTGTGGGGTCAGTGTAGCTACTCTGGTTACATTGCACAATAAAGTAGACGAGGAAAGAGAGAAAGGCAAAGGGTGCAACAAATTATTCTTCAATAATTATGACAAAACAGGCACCAACCAACCTGTACCATTGTCCCGGCAACCACAACTGCAGCTTGGAGCACCTGGGGCGCAGCCATGGTGACGGTAGCTGGGGCGATGGACACCGCAACAGGTTGGCCCCCCTTGTTTCCAAGTGGGGAGGGTTGGGGGAGGGATTCTGCGGGAGGAGGATGAGAGGGCAGAGAAAGGTGGAGGAGGGAGAGAGGGATTGTTTGCCGTTCTCCTCTTCCCTTGCTCCCATCCTCCCTCTCTCTGGCTGCTCTGTCCTTCATTTTGATGCCAGTGTGCACCGACTGATGGCGCCGGAGGTTGTAGTTGTTTTTAAACTGCTTGTTACATGTGTTGCAGATGTGTGTCGGCCGGCCAGGCTTGGAGACGGCCTTCTCTAAAGGAGAGAGGGAGAAAGAGAGAGAGAAAGAGAGAGGTGAAAGAGAAAGAGGAAAAAACAGAAGTGTGAGAGAAGGTAACTCCTGAAAGGGAACTAAGGGTAGAGTTTGTGGGTTGGATTCCTACATGGGCCCCACATACTGAATAAGTAAGCTAGGTCCAAGAGGCTTCTAAACAACTTCTACCCCCAAGCCATAAGACTCCTGAACATCTAATGGCTACCCAGACTATTTGCATTGCCCCCCTTTTATTATCTATGCATAGTCACTTTAATAACTCTACCTACATGTACATATTACCTCAATTACCTCGACTGACGCGGTGCCCCCGCACATTAACTCTGTACCGGTACCCCCTGTATATAGCCTCGCTATTGTTATTTTACTGCTGCTCTTTAAATATTTGTTACTTTTATTTCTTTTTTTAGGTATTTTACTTAAAACTGCATTGTTGGTTAAGGGCTTGTAAGTAAGCATTTCACTGTATTCGGCGCATGTGACAAATAAAATTTGATTTGAAATGTTTTGTAGCCTTTTTGTCCCATTTCAACAGAATTAAATGAACTTAGCTAGCTTTCGCCAGTTGCTGTACCATCAGAGAGAGAGGTGGCCAAAAATAGGTATTATTTTTGCCTCATTCACATTAGACCCGAGTCAAACTATGAAACCAGCGGCCAAATGATTGAAGACTGATAATTCTGTTTTCTTTGTGGAACGGGAGTTTTTATTAGAGTCAGTATAGCAATGTAATGTTATTGATTTGTCAGTTTCCCTAGCTAATTCCCTACTTTTAAAACGGACACAGTAATAAACAGCTCTACAGGCTTCACTGTCATGGTGCACCGTCAGTACACAACACTATGATCATCATGTCATAGCAGGATCAGATGGTGATAGCTGTCCCAGTAGGGTCAGACTGCCAGGAAAGACCAGTCTCCAGAGCTCAGGTGAATTTTGCAATATATTAACATCAGTGAATGATACAAAGTTCCATCTTGAGTTGATGGGTAGACCTACAGTAGCTACAGGACAGCAGTTTAAGATTAAGGTTACAGTCTGGGATCTGGGAATAATGGTCATTTCAATTATTGAACCATTATATTATCCAAGAAGAGAATCAATGTATAAATGTACACCAAGGTAATTCTTTGTCATGCCTCATCTTAGGAGGATCAGATGGTGACGGGTCTCAGCAGGGTCAGGCAGCCAGGGAAGACCAGTCTGTGACGGAGCTGAGGTGAATTTGAGCAGATACAACACTTTATTCTCTCTGTGCAGCAAACACTGGACAAGCCAGATACTTCAAAGATTGAAACTATTTTAAGGCAATCTGGAAATCAACTTTGGAGGTTTGTCAAACTGAGGCTTTTCCTGATGACACAAAGAATGTAAAACAAAAATGTGAGGAAGACCCGGTAGAAGATATTGATGATGATGAATGGATACAGATATGTTTGAATGCCCAGTCATGTTCATATAATCTTAGACATAAATTATTGCAGTTTAAGACCATCCATAGAACACTAGATGCCAGTGTAACTGAATAACATGCACTCAGAAATGTCATTCCTCTGCTGGATGTGTAAAACACAAAAGGGGACATATTTGCATATGTTATGGTCTTGTGAAGGCTGGCTGAATTCTGGCAGAGTATGTATTTTATCTCAGCATGTCTACAGATTCTCCCTTCTATCAGTTTTTGTTTGCTTGTAAATGTTGATACTGGAGACTGTTATCAAATTAAACTGTAACTAAGCATCTAAGAAATGCATTGCCATTAATAAAAATTACATTTTTTCTTTATTGAATACTTAAAACATGCAGTGAAGCCGCTCAACAACTACATCACATTAGTCATCTAACAGACTCCCATCCAGAGCGACACACAGAAGCAACCAGGGTCAACACCCTGCTCAAGGGCACGTCGACAGATCTCCCACAAGGTCAAAAACGGGAACCCGAACCAGTGATCCATCTGCAACCGGCCAAAGCTCCCAACCGCCAGGCCACCAGCCCTCCAAGATCCCCCCCCTCAGTTCCCCAAGAGCTGCCCCTCAACCATCCGAGACCCCCCCAACAGTCCCCCGAGAAAATATTATAACACTCCCCACCCCCAAGTCCCCCTTGCACTTACAACCAACAAAATGAACAAAAGAGAAAGACAAAGGAAAACAGAAAATAACAATGCAAGAAACAAAAGAAATCAAGGACCACAAAAATCATAACAGCAAAGCCAACTAAATATGTTTGAGTGCATGTATGGCACTATTTATTAAATAATCTATTTACATGTGTGTGTGTCCATGTGTGCATTTGAATGAGAGTGTGTTCATATGCATGTGTACAAACACCTGCATGTCATTGCTATTCATTGGAAGGTTGGTTATCCACGATGTCACAATGCATGGCAGAAATGTCAAGTTATGTATCACTAGATTTATTCCAATATTAATGGTATACCGGGCAACTTTCATAAGGTCTGCATGCCGTATATGGAATACAGTATGACAAAATGAGACTGTATTGAAAACATGCCCACGTCAGGGGAGATACCTATTTGGGCAATTTTTTGCTGCTGGACAGCTCAGTCCTGGCCCTGGGGGTCGACCGTCCATTGGGTTGTCACTCTGGCCTTGGCATAACACACCCAAAACCAATAATAAATGGGTCATATTGGATTGTGTAGAAATGCAGGAAATTAACTTTAGATGCCCCCGAAAAATATGAGGGAGGACCCCCAGACCACCCACCAGGTTATGCCCCCCCCCACACACTTCTAAAACCAAAGTTGTGCCCCTGGTTAAAGTAATGAAATACCAAGAAAATTTTCAGGTTCCTTAAAGTGCTGAGAATGTTCCAAAGCCAAGCAACTATCCTGCACCATTCCCAGAAAGCTGTAGGAAGGTTACATGCAAAACAACCACAGGACAAAAAATATATGGTTCTCAGAACATTATGTGCGTGCTGGGCAGAAACTATAATCTAGCATTGTTGCACTGCTCTCACCATCACAGATGTAGACAATCCACTCATTATTTCTTTATCTTTTTATCTCTCTCACAACCTCTCTCTTTAGTCCTTCTCGCTCCCTCTCTTTCTCCACCCCTCTCTCCCTCTCTGTCTGTCAAACATATGCAACAGACACAGGGAGTGTGAAAAGGACATTGTTTCCTGAGGTAAGAAATCCCATGGTTCAGGGTGGGGCTGAAGAGATATATCAGATTGTGTGTGTGTGTTTTCAGCTTTGATATGTAAAGAGAGGACATCAAGGTGCATCCGCTGAGTCTGCAGCAGATGTGACTCTTGACAACAAGAAAACCTCTCAATGCCCCTCCACCCCCCTCCTATCTAGTTGTTTATTGGGGATTCCATATGTGTTTATTGAATTGGAATAATATTGAATAAACATAGTGGTCCTCTGTGGCTCAGGCAGTAGAGCATGTAGCTTGCAATGCCAGGATTTGATTTCCGCTGGGACCACGCATACAAAATTGTATGTGTGTCGCTTTGGTTAAAAGTGTCTCATAAATGGCATATATTATTATTCTAATATTATTGTAGACTGTGTAGAATTGATCAATTGAGTAAATTGTACCTGATCCTGCCTGTGTCTCAAATGGCACCCCCCACCCTATTCCATACACAGTGTACCACTTTGGTAGTGTACTATATAAGGAATAGGGTGCCTTTTGGGACACAAAACCTGCATTCTCACCAGGTAAAGGCTCTTCATTCAGGGCGGCTGTGTCCACTGTGGATGGGGGAGGGGCTATGTGCTCTGTAGGGGGGCTCTGGGCAGAGCCAGTCATGTCCGGAAGCAGCTCTGATTGGAGGGCTGTCTCAGACTGGGTCTGTGAGAGAGGAGTCTGGGGAAATGAGAGCAATAATTAGCTGCTGAGGACTTGAAAGTGGGATACCTAGTCAGTTGTACAACTGAATGCATTCAACTGAAATGTGTCTTCTGCATTTAACCCCTCTGAATCAACATCCACATCTTCCACGCCCGGGGAACAGTGCCTCGGTTACTGGCCCAATGCGCTAACCACTAGGCTACCTGAAATACACATCAATGGGGGATCATGCCCCCTTTGACCAGTCACCACACACACAAGCTCTTACTCTTGCCCTCATAAGCAGTACTACAACAAATCTGTAAGGGGTACAGTTCACAAGCTGTCAGTTTAAGACTTATTTGACATCACAAACATAATAAGCATGTGTATGATCCCAGGATCCCAAGTGCATTCACCTCTGCAGCCATAGCACTCTGATGAGTGAGACACTAAACAGAATGTGTATCTTTATTTCTCTGACACACACACTCAAACTTACCTGAAACAGAAAATTACTCCAAGAAGAATCCATTTTGAAGCACTATGATGTCAGATACTTTTATTCCAGGTGTCAAAACTAGAACTATATATCCCCCTGAGACTTGGGGCCAACCAACCATAGGCTGGGGCCAACTGATGAATCACTCCACCTGCTGTAATAGCCTACCTAGTTCCTCTCTGCAGTTTCAAATATCAAAAGGTGAATATTTCTGTGTGAAAGTTTAAATCGCGGTGCATTCAATAAAATAAATTATTGAAGATGAATGATCAATTTTGAAAGGCTGTCAGCTATATGACAATATTATATGACAGTAATGATGTTAGACTAAAATGTTGTTATATGGTGTGGGACGAAAGGATGCAACATGACTAAAATGCGACAAAATGGTTGATGCATGCTTTTAATTATGCATTTACATTGTATATTTATATTATAGCCCAAGGAAAAATTATATTCTCAAATCGATGCATAAATTTGGTTATTGAAAATAAGGAAAAATATATCAAAAGTAATAATAAGTCCGCAGTTGTTTGTAAATGCGTGGAGGAAGAGTCATTTATTTCGATAGCTCCGAGAGGCCAAAGCGGTGGTGGATTCCAAAGCCTCGGTGTTGCGTAAAATCGTGTCCCTAGCTAGAGAGTCCCTGATCGGCCGCAATCCAAGCTTCGCCTCGGCTTTTCAAACGAGAGGATGACATCTTTCTTTTTTTCTATTTCTCTCTCCCTCCCACCCTCGCTGTCTGTCTTCCTTTTATTTATTTTTTTAAATCTCTTCCCTCTCCCCTCTCTATCTATCCCCCGCCGCCGCGTCCCCTGTTTAAAGGGGAAGTATTTTGTGTAGCCTATGCACCCTCCTCTCGGTTCTCGTCTCTCCGTGGCGTGCGCTGTTTTCAATAGACCCATGCATCCGCCTTCTTGCCTCCGTCAGTTCGGCCGACAGAAATAACTATTTTATCAACAGCTAGTAATGCAATAGAATTGCCCAACTCCAAACTTACATATCACAACATCCTTATAGTGAGATAATATTGAGAATACGCAACTACCTGACATCAAGAGAAACGTATGAGAGCAATAAAACAAGATCACACGCATCTTAAAGGTAAATATACACGCTGCAGGTGCAACAGCTTCATAGCAATAGGAATATATACATTTGAAGTCATAAGTTTACATACACCTTAGCCAAATACATTTAAACTCAGTTTCACAATTCCTGACATTTAATCCCAGTAAAAAGTCCCCGTCTTAGGTCAGTTAGGATCACCACTGTATTTTAAGAATGTGAAATGTCAGAATAATAGTAGAGAGAATGATTTATTTCAACTTTTCTTTCTTTCTTTCATCACATTCCCAGTGGGTCAGAAGTTTACATACACTCAATTAGTATTTGGTAGCATTGTCTTTAAATTGTTTAACTTGAGTCAAACGTTTCAAAAGTTAGCCTTCCACAAGCGTCCCACATTAAATTGGGTGAATTTTGGTCCATTCCTCCTGATAGAGCTGGTGTAACTAAGTCAGGTTTGTAGGCCTCCATGCTCACACACACTTTTTCAGTTCTGCCCATACATTTTCTATAGGATTAAGGTCAGGGCTTTGTGATGGCCACTCCAATACCTTGACTTTGTTGTCCTTAAGCCATTTTGCCACAACGTTGGAAGTATACTTGGGGTCATTGTCAATTTGGAAGACCCATTCGCGACCAAGCTTTAACTTCCTGACTGATGTCTTGAGATGTTGCTTCAATATATCCACATAATTTTCCTACCTCATGCCATCTATTTTGTGAAGTGCACCAGTCCCTCCTGCAGCAAAGCACCCCCACAACATGATGCTGCCACCCCCGTGCTTCATGGTTGGGATGGTGTTCTTCGGCTTGCAAGCCTTCCCCTTTTTCCTCCAAACATAACGATGGTCATGATGGCCAAACAGTTCTATTTTTGTTTCATCAGACTAGAGGACATTTCTCCAAAAAGTACGATCTTTGTCCCCATGTGCAGCTGCAAACCGTAGTCTGGCTTTTTTATGGTGGTTTTGGAGCAGTGGCTTCTTCCTTGCTGAGCGGCCTTCCAGGTTATGTCGATATAGGACTCGTTTTACTGTGGATATAGATAATTTTGTACACGTTTCCTCCAGCATCTTCACAAGGTCCTTTGCTGTTGTTCTGGGATTGATTTGCACTTTTCACACCAAAGTACATTAATCTCTAGGAGACAGAACGCGTCTCCTTCCTGAGCGGTATGACGGCTACGTGATCCCATGGTGTTTATACTTGCATACTATTTTTTGTACAGATGAACGTGGTACCTTCAGGCGTTTGGAAATTGCTCCCAAGGATGAACCAGACTTGTGGAGGTCTACAATTCTTTTTCTGAGGTCTTGGCTGATTTCATTTGATTTTCCCATGATGTCAAGCTAAGAGGCACTGAGTTTGAAGGTAGGCCTTGAAATACATCCACAGGTACACCTCCAATTGACTCAAATGATTAGCGTATCAGAAGCTTCTAAAGCCATTACATAATTTTCTGGAATTTTCTAAGCTGTTTAAAGGCACAGTCAACTTAGTGTATGTAAACTTCTGACCCACTGGAATTGTGATACAGTGAATTATAAGTGAAATTATCTGTCTGTAAACTATTTTTGGAAAAATTACTTGTCATGCACAAAGTAGATGTCCTAACCGACTTGCCAAAACTATAGTTTGTTAACAAGAAATTTGTGGAGTGGTTGAAAAACGAGTTAATGACTCCAACCTAAGTGTATGTAAACTTCCAACTTCAACTGTACATCAAAATAACAAAAATGTTTTTGTTTTCAATAGATTGTTAAGGCTAGAATGCACCACATTGAGGCTGGCTAATGCTCCAGAGATAGGAGTAAAATCTATCTGCATCTCTGTCTGTAAAAGAATGCTGCTGCGAATTTGACTATTGTAGGAGAGTTACAATGGTTATTCCATTAAACTTTAAATTACTGGAACAGTACACAAGGCAGAACAGAACACATCCAGGTTAATGGTCAGTGGCCCAAGCCCAGTTCAGACAGAAGGTGGAATCAGATCCCTATGATCTCCAGGAACTTAACTTTCGGTTTATATTTTCATTTGTTGCGCTACTAGTACTGCTTATTGATGTTTAGGAGGCTGCTACAGTAGCTGGAAGATACCATCTTCTGTTTTTATTTCATTGAATGTATTTCGTAGCCCCCTTCTTCTCAGTCCCTGAAAACACTGAGCGAGAAAGAACAACTTGTGCATTGGAGACTGATGTGCTCCTGTCCTGTCTTTTCATATCATTGCAGAGCTACATAAAAGCCCCAAAAGACAGCCTTGGTGTCGCTCTTCATTTCTTGGTGGTTCTGTGATAAGTACACTGAGTGTACAAAACAATATGAACACTGTTCTTTCCATGACATAGACTGACCAGGTGAAAGCTATGATACCTTATAAATGTCACTTGTTAAATCCAGTTCAATCAGTGTAGAGGAAGGGCAGGAGAGGTTATATAAGGATTTTTAAGCCTTGAGACAATTGAGACATGGATTGTGTATGTGTGCCATTCAGAGGGTGAATAATGGGCAAGAGAAAATATTTAAGTTCCTTTGAACAGGGTATGGTAGTAGGTGCCAGGTGCACCGGTTTGTGTCAAAACCTGCAACTCTGCTAGGTTTTTCACACTCAACAGTTTCCCGTGTGAATAAAGGGTCCACCATCTGAAGGACATCCAGCCAACTTGACACAACAGTGGGAAGCATTGGAGTCAACATGGACCAGCAGCCCTGTGGAACGCTTTCGTCACTTTGTAGAGTCCATGCCCCGACGAATTGAGGCTGTTCTGCTGTGCGAATTTGCTGGATATTGGCGGGAACTGGAACATGCTGTCGTGCACGTCGACCCAGAGCATCCCAAACATGCTCAATTGGTAACATGTCTGGTGAGTATGCGGGCCGTGAAAGCACTGAGACGATTTCAGATTCCAGGAATTGTGTACAGATCCTTGCGACATGGGGCCGTGCATTATCATGCTGAAACATGAACTGATGGCGGTGGATGAATGGCATGACAATGGATCTCAGGATCTCGTCACGGTATCTCTGTGCAGTTAAATTGTAATTGTGTTCTTTTTCCATAGTTTAAACGTCTCCATACCATAACCCCGCCGCCACTATGGGGCACTCTGTACACAACGCCATACATGTGTTCTGCGGTTATGAGGCCAGTTGGACGTACTGCCAAATTCTCTAAAACAACATTGGAGAGAGAAATTAACATTGCATTTCTCTGGCAACAGCTCAGGTGGACATTCCTGCAGTTGGCATGCCAATTGCACGCTCCCTCAAAATTTGAGACATCTGGTGCACCTGTGTAATGATCTTGCTGTTTAACCAGCTTCTTGATATTCCACACCTGCCATGTGATCTCAGACCAGTCCTGGACCTGGGTGAGTGTGGGGGGGGCGCAGGGATGGCACGTTCTGTGGGAGGTGGTCCCCAGTGTGAACTGTTACAGTTCAGCGCGTCTCCTCTGTAGCTCAGTGATTTCCTGCTTCAGGTCTTCGATACACACTCTAGTCTACCTCTCTGCACTTTTCTTGTTCTCTTTTATAAATGTAGTTAGCCTGGCTTCTCTCAATGGAGCACACGAGAGCAGTTAAGACCTGCACGCCATCTGCTATCAAATTTTATTTATTACATTTCCCCAAAACAGGTGTATGCTTACTTACAAGCCCTTAACCAACAATGCAGTTAAGAAAATACCTAAAAGAAAGTAAGAAAATAACAATTGCGAGGCAATATACAGGGGGTACCGGTACAGAGTCAATGTGCAGGGGCACCGGTTAGCCGAGGAAATATGTACATGTAGGTAGAATTATTAAAGTGACTATGTATAGATAATAACAGAGAGTAGCAGCAGCGTAGAAGGGGGGGGGGGGGCAATGCAAATAGTCTGGGTAGTCATTTGATTGGATGTTCAGGAGTCTTATGGCTTGGGGGTAGAAGCTATTTAGAAGCATCTTGGACCTAGACTTGGCGCTCCGGTACCGCTTGCCACGCGGTAGCAGAGAGAACAGTCTATGACTATGATGGCTGGAGTCTTTGCCAATGTTTAGGGCCTTCCTCTGACACTGCCTGGTATAAAGGTCCTGGATGGCAGGAAGCTTGGCCCCGGTGATGTACTGGGCCGTACGCACTACCTTCTGTAGTGCCTTGCGGTCGGAGGCCGAGCATTTGCCATACCAGGCAGTGATGCAACCCGTCAGGATGCTCTCGATGGTGCAGCTGTAGAACCTTTTGAGGATCTGAGGACCCATGCCAAATCTTTCCAGTCTCCTGAGGAGGAATAGGTTGTGTCATGCCCTCTTCACGACTGTGTTGGTGTGCTTGGACTATGTTAGTTTGTTGGTGATGTGGACACCAAGGAGCTTGAAGCTTTCAACCTGCTCCACTACAGCCCGTTGATGAGAATGGGGGCATGCTCGGTTCTCCTTTTCCTGTAGTCCACAATCATCTCCTTTGTCACGTTGAGGGAGAGGTTGTTGTCCTTGCACCACACGGTCAGATCTCTGACCTCCTCCCTATAGGCTGTCTTGTCGTTGATCAGGCCTACCATTGTTGTGTCATCGGCAAACAATGATGATGTTGGAGTCGTGCCTGGCCGTGCAGTCATGAGTGAACAAGGGGGCGAGCCCGTCAAGAAGTCCAGGATCCAGTTGCAGAGGGAGGTGTTTAGGTCCAGGGTCCTTAGCTTAGTGATGAGCTTTGAGGGCACTATGGTGTTGAACGCTAAGCTGTAGTCAATGACTAGCATTCTCACATAGGTGTTCCCTTTGTCCAGGTGTGGAGTGCAATAGAGATTGCATCATCTGTGAATCTGTTGGGGTGGTATGCAAATTGGAGTGGGTCTAGGGTTACTGGGATAATGGTGTTGATGTGAGCCATGACCAGCCTTTCAAAGCACTTCATGGCTACAGATGTGAGTGCTACGGGTCGGTAGTCATTTAGGCAGGTTACCTTCGCTTTCTTGGGCACAGGGACTATGGTGGTCTGCTTGAAACATGTTGGTATTACAGACTCGGACAGGGAGAGGTTGAAAATGTCAGTGAAGACACTTGCCAGTTGGTCAGCACATGCTCACAGTACCCGACCTGGTAATCCGTCTGGCTCTGAGGCCTTGTGAATGTTGCCCTGTTTAAAGGTCTTGCTCACATCGGCTGCAGTGAGCGTGATCACACAGTTGTCTGGAACAGCTGATGCTCTCATGCATGTTTCAGTGTTACTTGCCTCAAAGTGAGCATAGAAGTTATTTAGCTCGTCTGGTAGGCTCGTGTCACTGGGCAGCTCTCGGCTGTGCTTCCCTTTGTAGTCTATAATAGTTTGCAAGCCCTACCACATCCAACGAGCGTCGGAGCCGGTGTGGTACGATTTGATCTTATGCCTGTATTGACTCTTTGCTTGTTTGATGGTTTGTCGGAGGGCATAGCAGGATTTCTTATAAGCTTCCGGGTTAGAGTCCCCCTCCTTGAAAGCGGCAGCTCTACCCTTTAGCTCAGTGCGGATGTTGCCTGTAATCCATGGCTTCTGGTTGGGGTATGTACTTACAGTCACTGTGGGGACGACGACATCTATGCACTTATTGATGAAGCCAGTGACTGATGTGGTATACTCCTCAATGCCATCCAAAGAATACTGGAACATATTCCAGTCTGTGCTAGCAAAACAGTCCTGTAGTTTAGCATTTACTTCATCTGATCACTTTTTTATTGACCAAGTCACTGGTGCTTCCTGCTTTAATTTTTGCTTGTAAGCAGGAATCAGGAGGATAAAATTATGGTCAGATTTGCCAAATGGAGGGCAGAGGAGAGCTTTGTATGTGTCTGCGTGTGGAGTAAAGGTGGCCTAGAGTTTTTTCCCCTTTGGTTGCACATTTAACATGCTGATAGAAATTAGGTCAAATGGATTTAAGTTTCCCTGCATTAAAGTCCCCGGCCACTAGGAGCTCCTCCTCTGGATGAGCGTTTTCCTGTTTTCTTATGGCGGTATACAGCTCATTGAGTGCGGTCTTAGTGCCAGCATCGGTCTGTGGTGGTATGTAGACAGCTACGAAAAATACAGATGAAAACTCTCTAGGTAGATAGTGTGGTCTACAGCTTTTCGTGAAACTACCTCAGGCGAGCAAAACCTCGAGACTTGCTTAGATATCGTGCACCAGCTGTTGTTGACAAATATACATAGCCGCCACCCCTTGTATTACCAGAGGCTGCTGTTCTATCCTTCCGATAGTGTGTAACCCGCCAGCTGTATGTTATTCATGTCATCGTTCAGCCACGACTCTGTGAAACATAAGATATTAGTTTTTAATGTCCCGTTGGTAGGATATACTTGCTTTTAGTTCGTCCAATTTATTTTCCAGCGATTGTACGTTGGCTAATAGCACGGATGGCAAAGGCAGATTAGCCACTCGTCGCCTGATCCTCACAAGGCACCCCGATCTCCTTCCGCGAAATCGCCGTCTCGTTCTCCTGCGAATGACGGGGATGAGGGCCTGTTCAGGTGTCTGGAATAAATCCCTCTCGACTCATTAAAGAAAAATTCTTAATCCAATTCAAGGTGAGTAATCGCTGTTCTGATGTCCAGAAGCTCTTTTCGGTCAAGAGACGGTAGCAGCAACATTATGTACAAAATAAGTTACAAACAATGCGAAAAAACTAACAAAATAGCACAGTTGTTAAAAGCCAATAAAATGGCAGCCATCCTCTCCGGCGCCATTATAGTTCTGTGTCTCTGTTGCTGAGCTCTACAGAGTGTTTGATCTCAACCTTCAGCTGTCGCTCCTGGATCATCTTCTGCACCTGTGCTTCCAGCTGAGCCCTCCTTTCTCCATACTTTTCCTAGAGGGACGGTGTGTTGAGCCTTGTAGTGTGTCTCAGTGCAGAACTGACTCACATATGCCTACAGAACATCTCCAGGAGTCTGTCATGCTTCTTACACATCCTGTCGTCCAGGCTCTCCATGGGGTCGATCAGCATGTGTCTCTTCAGGGCTGAGGCTGCAGGACGAGTCTCACAGAAAGAGGTTAGACACACCAGGAAAGAAAGAAGTGCCTTGCGCTTTGTCCCAGTGCAGACATCACAGGCCACTTCTCCAGACTTAATAGGGTGCTGGCCTGGGCTGCTGGTAGCTTTCCCTTAAACTGATTTCCTGAAATAAAAGTATCAACACAGATCTGGTCTCCTATCAAAAGTAATTTTACACAGTGGACACTGGCATATGTAATTGCTATCCCAGTACTTTCTGATGCAGGTCTCAGTGAACACGTCCATAGATAGAGCACTGGAACTGCTCTTCAGACAGCAGACTGCTGTAGGAAGCCATGTCTAGACAGAGACCAAAGATGAAATTATAAAGCTATATTACACAATTATAATGCATTTACTGGAATTATTGTTATAACTTGTGATAATACTTTATGAATAAACACATCCAGCCTAGTTGAAGTGATCAATACATTAAACTGGATACCAGTGGAGGCTGCTGAGAGGACGGCTCATAATGGCTGAAATGGAGTGTAATGGCGGGAATACATTTACATTTAAGTCATTTAGCAGACGCTCTTATCCAGAGCGACTTACAAATTTTACCTTTATTTAACTAGGCAAGTCAGATTAGAACAAATTCTTATTTTTCATTAACGGCCTAGGAACAGTGGGTTAACTGCCTTGTTCAGGGGCAGAACGACAGATTTTTACCTTGTCAGCTCGGGGATTCGATCTTGCAACCTTTCGGTTACTAGTCCAACGCTCTAACCACTAGGCTACCTGCCGCCCAGAGTGAATGGAATGATATCAAACACATGAACCCCAGGACCCCCCCCCATTCTTTTGTTTGTTGATACCATTCCATTCCGGCCATTATTATGAGCATTCCTCCCCTCAACTCTCCACTGCTGGATACCAACATTTCGGTGAAGTTCGTTTAGTTTAGTAAAACATTTTGCCTGCTTGACATTTCAAACTGAATAGGGACCAAACTTGAAATGGAATTTTATATTCAACACTCCTTGGCTACGTTAAAGTTTTCGATGTCAGATCTACTGAACAAAATAATAAACACAACATGCAACCATTTCAAAGATTTTACTGAGTTAATTCATATAAGGATATCAGTCAATTTAAATAAATCCATTAGGCCCTAATGTATGGATTTCACATGACTGGGCAGGGGTGCAGCCATGGGTGGGCCTTGGAGGGCATTTGCCCACCCACTTGGCAGCCAGGCCCAGCCAATAAGGAGGAGGTGGAGGTCCTGGGCTGGTGTGGTTACACGTGGTCTGCGGTTGCGAGGCTGGTTGGATGTACTACCAAATTCTCTAAAATGACATTGGAGACAGCTTACAGTGCATTTGGAAAGTATTCAGACCCCTTGACTTTTTCCACATTTTGTTGTTACAGCTTTATTTTCCCCCTCATTAATCTACACACAATAACAAAGCAAAAACAGATTTTTAGAAATGTTTGCAAGTGTATTAAAAATAAAAAACAGAAAAATCACATTTACGTAAGTATTCAGACCCTTTACTCAGTACTTTGTTGAAACACAATTAGCAGTGATTACAGCCTAGATTCTTCTTGGGTATGAAGCTACAAGCTTGGCACACCTGCATTTGGGGAGTTGACACCAGTCTCAACGTCAACAGTGAAGAGGTGACTCCGGGATGATGGCCTTCTAAGCAGAGTTGCAAAGAAAAAGCCATATCTTAGACTGGCCTATAAAAAAAAAGATTAAGATGGGCAAAAGAACACAGACACTGGACAGGAACTCTGCCTAGAAAGCCAGCATCCTGGAGTCGCCTCTTTGCTGTTGACGTTGAGACTGGTGTTTTGCGGGTACTATTTAATGAAGCTGCCAGTTGAGGCCTTGTGAGGCGTCTGTTTCTCAAACTAGACACTAATGTACTTGTCCTCTTGCACAGTTGTGCACCGGGACCTCCCAATCTTTCTATTCTGTTAGAGCCAGTTTGCGCTGTTCTGTGAAGGGAGTAGTACACAGCGTTGTACGAGATCTTCAGTTTCTAGCCAATTTCTCACATTGAATAGCCTTCATTTCTCAGAACAAGAATAGTCTGACAAGTTTCAGAAGAAAGTCTTTGTTTCTGGCCATTTTGAGCCTGTAATCAAACCCAAAAATGCTAATGCTCCAGATACTCAACTAGTCTAAAGAAGGCCAGTTTTATTGCTTCTTTAATCAGAACGGTTTTCAGCTGTGCTAACATAATTGCAAAAGGGTTTTCTAATGATCAATTAGCCTTTTAAAATAATAAACTTGGATTAGCTAACACAATGTGCCATTGGAACACAGGAGTGATGGTTGCTGATAATGGGCCTCTGTACGCCTATGTAGATATTCCATAAAGAAAAATCTGCCATTTCCAGCTACAGTAGTCATTTTCAACATTGTCAATGTTTACACTGCATTTCTGATCAATTTGATGTAATTTTAAACGGACAAAAAATGTGAATTTCTAAGAGACCCCAAACTTTTGAACGGTAGTATAATTATTTTTTTTAACCTGTTTTCACTGTCATTATGGGCTTTTATGTGTAGATAGATGAGGATTTTTATTTTGTCCATTGTAGAATAAAGCTGTAATTTAACAAAATGTGGAAAAAGTCAGGAGGCCTGAATACTTTTTGAATGTACTGTATGGTAGAGAAATGAACATTGAATTGTCTGGCAACAGCTCTGGTGGAAATTCCTTCATTCAGCATGCCAATTACACGCTCCCTCAAAACTTGAGACATCTGTGGCATTGTGGTGTATGACAAAACTGCACATTTTAAAGTGGCCTTTTATTGTCCACAGCACATGGTGCACCTGTGTAATGATCATGCCGTTTAACCACCTTGATATGCCACACCTGTCAGGTGGATGGATTATCTTGGCAAAGGAGAAATGCTCACTAATAGAGATGTAAACAAATGTGTGCATAAAATGAGAGAAGCTTTTTTTGTGCGTCTGGAACATTTCTGGGATTGTTTATTTCAGCTCATGAAACCAACACTTTACATGTTGCGTTTGTATTTTTGTTCAGTGTAATTAGCCTAGCACGCAAAGGCACACAAATGAGTACAAACATCAATCCCTGCAAACAAACTCCACTATCAACTCTCAAATATCTTATAGGAGTGCTGATCTAGGATCAGTTACACCTCTTCGATCATAACAAATAAGATTACATGGACAGGGAGGACTTGATTCTAGATCAGCTCCTCTACGGGCCCTGGAGTGGTTTTCCCCAAGTGAATTTCCTTTTAAAAAGGATGCACAAAATGTCATCTTTACCTTACATCTTTCATGGTTAGTTACACCAACTAATGTAGTTTGTGGGCATTCCTTTGAACTGACACACAATCCAACCAAGTAGGTACAAATGAAGACAGCATCAGGAAGTCACTTTTCCTTTTTTTATTTTTCAAAATGACTTGTGTTTCTGTACAACAAATTCTGTAGCAGACCGCTGCTCCACTTTGTATTGAACCTGAACGTAACTTGGCCTCCCTGTACAACAGTTCTATATCCCACCACACACATCCACTCCTCTTTCTATCAGATTCTCGCTCATCCCCGCCCCACCAACTGAGTTGTATCTCAATAGTCTTATGAGTCCCTCCCTCATCTCTCCGTTTGCAACGATGTGAAAGGACAGGTTAAAGTGAATTTCCACCAAAGTCCTTTCACCTGTGCTGTGTTTCCTATATGCCCGGTAAAGGGGATGAAACAAGGAAAATGAACTACTTTTGACTATTGAGACCCACCCCTAAGCGTACATCAGCACTACATATGGACAGCGACATCACATTCTGTCCCATCAGCTCGGTCTTCATGCCCTAGTCTAAAAATCACAGCCTCTGAAAACGAATCCAGCATGTTCCGTCGTGAACAACGTGTAAACTGAAGTAAACGACCCCAGACGTGTCGAGGTAACTTAGAGGTTAGAGTATCGAAATGCATCACTGGAGAACCAATGTTTCCCACCCCACCATTTTGTTGTAATGTTGGTGCTGTTCAGAGTTGGCAGTGTGAGTTTAGGAGCCAATGGTAGATGATTCTTCTACACATGGGCTCGGTTAGAATACTTTAAAAATGGCTCATTCCTTTCTTTTACTTGACTACTGATGAGTGGTAAGGTGAAAGCATAAGTGGCGACACTTAGCTTCAATCCAATTCTATCCAGAAATAACTCCCGCCTTCCTTTCTGGAAGTTAAGAAACGACAATGTAATATTCATATTCTAAGTTATTTATAATGTATGCACTTCCTTTTTTTTGGCTGTTTATATATTTTTAAAGACCAAATAAATTAAACCAACAAATTCAGAGTATTTTTGGTGGGGTGTAGTAGTGTATAGGATAAGTAATGTAGTGTACAATCAACAAGCTTGGCTGGTCCGTATCAACATGAACCACAAGAAGAGAGGTACAATATGGCACAAAACGTGCTGGATTACAGAGGCTGACTTTAGGAGACACTGTATGGTAGATCTAGAATTCATTATATTGACACATACAGCTAAAAACATGAACGGCCCCGTCCACATTTAATACTGGTTCTATAACACTACAACCTTTTGTGGTAATGCACTGCCCAGTAGACTCCGACCCTGAGACCAGAGGGAATGCTTGGGCAAAGGTAGTGTTTTTTCTTCTCTTTAAAAAATAATAAAAACAATGAATTTCCCCCCCCATAGCGCTCCATAACAGTAACATTGCTCTTACTCCCCACCTAGTGGTCAAAATTGGCAATTAAAACATTTAAAAAAATGTTTTCTTTAAACAAAATTAGTGTGTACAACAAACATTACAACTGCTCTAGTAGTAATAATAACAATAATAATAGCAAACATATCTATTTTCCCTCAAAACTATTTTCCAATTTCTATTCACATGGCAAAAGTATCATTATTATTACTCTACCAGCGTTTCAGAGTTAGTGCTTTTATGTACACTAAGTACAATGTAGGACAAAGATGTTGAACAGTGAACAATCTCCAATTTTACTGTCAAACTTCTGACAGGTATTATATACTTATATGCATTTCTATAAACATGTATGAATACAAATGCTTTCTGTACATCACTTTCATGCATTGAACTGTAATAACTGCTTTATGCACATGTACATTACACACACCTACCAGGCTGTGTGTCCAGGAATGGGTCAAGCATGAAAAAACTAAGCGAGCATTCAGCGCTGTACCCACACACCCACTTTCAGAATGTTCACAGGGAAATTATTGCTCGGCAGTGGCAGAGTTGTCTTGGGTCAGCCGAGCCACCGGATGGCAGTGTTACATTTGTCATCAATTTGAAAATCCTATTACCAAAAAAAAAAAACTTTCTGTAGTTGCCTCCCGAGGTTCAGCTCCTTGCTTCACCACAAATGGACAGTATATGACCTATCATTAACTAGTATGCTTCACGTGTTAGTTTCTGCGTTATTTACATAGTTTACATTGTATTTTATAGCACCCTCTTTCAAATAGAGCAGTATCGCCACAACCATTCATTTCTCTCAGTTTGATGTCAGCAGAGAAATTGCTGTTAAAACTCCCCTTTCCTCCCACTTGTATCCCTTCCATCTGTCTGTGCAGACATAATACTCTATGGTGTCTGTCTACTCTAAGCAGCTAGTCTGCTCAACTGACCTCTACTGATGGCCAGGCCAGTCGGACCATATTGTTAATAGCCCCACCCCCTCCCTCATCTAAACCCCTCCCTCCCCTGAATTTGTGAGAGATGACCTCTTCCAATAAAAACAATCCCCTTGAACAATAGGAACCGTGGACTTGCTTTGGCTCCACCCTTTGTGGTGGTAAACCTGTTAGCACCACCCCCTCCATGAACAAACACTCTTACAGAAGAGAGAGCAGGGACATTCAACCCCCCCGCCCGCCTACACACACACACTACTCACTGCATGGCATATCTCAAACTACACCCTATTCCCAATACGAGGGTTAGGGTGTCGTTTCAGACGCAGCCTCAGAGAAGGGGCAGGCTTGGTTTGTTCTCTTACCGCGCCCCTTTAAGACTGAGGGGTGGAGCCTATCGTTGCCCTTCCCCTTTAAGAGTAGGAGAGGTGGGATCCATTGGAGATGTGCGAGGTGACCGAGGTGCTCCGGCTCAGACCCCCCTCGCCCCCCCCTGCCCCGCCGGGCCCCCCTGAGGCCGTCCTCCTCAGGGGCTGGGGGCTGTTCCTCAGGGCCATCAGGCTGGGGCCCCTGGCCACCAAACCCCCGTATCCCCCTCCCTGGGAAGACGAGGAGGAGGAGGAGGAGGGCGGGGAGGAAGAGTAGAGGGAGATGGGTGGTGGGGGAGGCGGAGGTGGCAGGAGAGCGAGGGACTGGGCTGAGGCGTGTTGGGAGAGGTGGTGGTGATGAACTCCTCCTCCATGGTGGTGGTGGTGGTGGTGGTGTCCTCCTCCCCCCCCACCTCCCCACTCTCTCTCCCTGTCCCTCTCACGGTCCTCGCGCTCGCGGCTCTCTCGGTACAGGTGTGGCGTGCTCTGGTGGTGGTGGTGCTGGGGGAGGTAGTGTTGTTGCTGCTGCTGGTGATGGTGATGATGGTGGGAGGATGAGGAGGAAGATGAGGAGTTGGAGGAGTGGCCTCTACCACTCATGTTCATCTCACTATCCCTCCCCAGGCCGTGAGACGAAGTGATCGACTCGGCACGGCTGAACCCTCCTCCACCGCTGCAGCTGTTCTGGCTACGCCACGAAGGGGGCACCACCGAGTTCTGCACACCATGGCTCCAGTGGCTCCCGGAGCGAGGGACAGGGCGGGAGGGCCAGCCCCCGGGGCCAGAGGAGGGGCTGGGGTAGCCCTGGTTGAAGGCCTCGGCGGGGATGCCAGTCAGCGCCATGTTGCTGAAGCCAAGACGCATGCTCTCCGAGTCAAAAGCCTCGATCTCCCGAGCCTGGCGCTCCAGTAGAGTACGGATACGCTCTGAACGCTCGTTCTGCAGAGACAGCATCTCTTCCTCAATCTAAGAGAGGGGGGATGCAATAAGACTACAAACTGGTTGTGTCCCAATAATTTTTTAAATGGCCTATCCTTTTTGGTGTCATGTATATTGTACATATTCTCTTGCGCACACGCAACCCCCCCCCAACACACACAATCCCTTCAGACACCCCTCCACCCATCTCTCACCCGCTGTTCCAGCAGGGCCCTGCGGATGGACACCCTTTGCTCCAGGTCATTGGCCTCTCTCTCATGCTGGGAGTCTGTGTGGATCTTGATCTTGCTCTGGTAAGCGTTCAGCAGCTCCAACTCCTGCTGCAGCTGCATCCGCAGCACCTGGTACTCCGCTTCCTGGGTCTCATCCAATCGCAACTAAAGAAGGAAGAGGGGGAGGGCTGGACGTCAGTAGAGCACACCCTGGTCTAAATGGACAGTTTGGGGAAGTCTACCACTCAAAATGTGGTATTTGTAGTCCTAATTTGTAATTTTAGTAGTTCTAGAGCTTAGCATGGACGTTGTAGGTGTTTGATGAACTGAAATATGTTGGTATACATTTTTGGTGTAGCTGGTTTAATATGTAGTTGTGTAGTGGGTGTGATCTGCAGTGTGTGCGTGTCTTTGTGTGGGTTGTCTCTCAGCGTGTGTGTGTGTGTGTGTGTGTGTGTGTGTGTGTGTAGTTGTTCTGTAGTATAACGTCTTCGTAATTGTCAGGTGTAGGAGAGGTGCACGGTAGGGTCCTTGCCTTACTCACAGCCTGTGTGGACAGCATGTCGTTGATGGAGTGGTCGTACTGCTCGGCCAGGATGGCCAGTTTCCTGGTCTGCTCCTCCTTCAGCCTCTTGAGCACCGCCTTGTGGTCGGCCTTGGGAGTGCTCTCCAACAGGTGGTTCCTCAGGGCCTTGTACTGACGTGTCTGGATCTTACAAGTGTCCTGGAACTGACGCTTGATCTGGAGCTCCTTGGACTGGGAAGAAGTGAGAGGGGAGAGTGAGGGAAGGGAGAGGGGGAGTGAGGGAAGGGAGAGGGGGAGTGAGGGAAGGGAGAGGGGGAGTGAGGGAAGGGAGAGGGGGAGTGAGGGAAGGGAGAGGGGGAGTGAGGGAAGGGAGAGGGGGAGTGAGGGAAGGGAGAGGGGGAGTGAGGGAAGGGAGAGGGGGAGTGAGGGAAGGGAGAGGGGGAGTGAGGGAAGGGAGAGGGGGAGTGAGGGAAGGGAGAGGGGGAGTGAGGGAAGGGAGAGGGGGAGTGAGGGAAGGGAGAGGGGGAGTGAGGGAAGGGAGAGGGGGAGGGCGGGAAGGGAGAGGGGGAGGGCGGGAAGGGAGAGAGGGGCGGGGGCGGACGTGAGGGAAGAAAGGAGGGGCGGACGTGAGGGAAGAAAGGAGGGGCGGACGTGAGGGAAGAAAGGAGGGGCGGACGTGAGGGAAGAAAGGAGGGGCGGACGTGAGGGAAGAAAGGAGGGGCGGACGTGAGGGAAGAAAGGAGAGAGGGGGGAGTGAGGGAGGAGGAGCCTTACCTTGAGGCTCTTGGGCTGCTGGCGGACCTCCACGGTGTGTTTCTGCCGGAGCTCCTGCTCCCTCCTCTTGTTGTACTCCATCTGGTTGGTGAGCTCCGTCTGGTGCTGCGTGCGGATCAGGTCAGCCCGCGTACGCTGCACCGCCCCCAGCTGACGGAACTCCAGCTCCTGGGTGGACTCGTGGTGCCTCAGCAGCATGGCACACTCCAGGTCCCTCTGGGTCTGCTTCTTGTTCAGGTCCTGGGGGGGAGGGGGGAGGGGGGAGGAGAAAAATAAAAACAGGTATAGGAAGAAAGATGGAGAGAGGGAGAGGGAATGAGAGAAGGTAGGAAACGTGTCAAATAAGTGATCACAATACAATTAAATAGCTTGTCTGTGTAACACACGTCAAAAAAGTTGACACCTACTCATTCAAGTTATTTTCTTAATTTTTACTATTTTCTACATTGTAGAATAATAGTGAAGACATAATTATGCACACATGGAATCATGTAGTGACCAAAAAAATGTTTTAGCACACTTGGCACTCTCAACCAGCTTCACCTGGAATGGTTTCCCAACAATCTTGAAGGAGTTCCCACATAAGTTGAGCACTTGTTGGCTGCTTTTCCTTTACTCTGAGGTCCAACTCATCCCAAACCATCTCAATTGGGTTGAGGTTGGGTGATTGTGGAGGCCAGGTCATCTGATGCAGCACTCCATCACTCTCCTTCTTGGTCAGATGGGACTTACACAGCCTGGAGGTGTGTTGGTTCATTGTCCTGTTGAGAAACAAATGATAGTGGGACTAAGCCAAAACCAGATGGGATGGCGTATTGCTGCATAATGCTGTGGTAGCCATGCTGGTTAAGTGCGTCTTGAATTCTAAATAAATCACTGACTGTCACCAGCAAAGCACACCCACACCATAATCTCCTTATCCATGCTTCACGGTGGGAACCACAATTGCGGAGATCTGTTCACCTACTTTGCGTCTCACAAAGACATGGCGTTTGGAACCAAAAATCTCAAATTTGGACTCATCAGACCAAAAGGAGAGATTTCCACCGGTCTAATATCCATTGCTCGTGTTTCTTGGCAAAAGCAAGTCTTTTCTTATTGGTGTCCTTGTAGTGGTTTCTTTGCAGCAATTCGACCATGAAAGCCTGATTCACGCAGTCTCCTCTGAACAGTTGATGTTGAGATGGATCTGTTACTTGAACTCTGTGAAGCATTTATTTGGGCTGCAATTTCTGAGGCTGGTAACACTAATTAACTTATCCTCTGCAGCAGAGGTAACTCTGGGTCTTCCTTTCCTGTGGCGGCCCTCATGAGAGCTGGTTTCATCATAGCGCTTGATGGTTTTTGCGACTGCACTTGAAGACGCTTTCAAAGTTCTTGACATTTTCTGGATTGATTGACCTTCATGTCTTAAAGTAATGATGGACTGTAGTTTGTCTTTGCTTATTTAAGCTGTTCTTGCATAATATGGACTTGGTATTTTACCAAATAGGGATGGGCTCAAACGCATTAAGGAAAGGAATTCCACAAATTAATTCCATTATCAGCAACCATCACTCCTGTGTTCCAATGACAACAGTCTCAACGTCAACAGTGAAGAGGCGACTCCGGGATACTGGCCATCTAGGCAGAGTTCCTCTGTCCAGTGTCTGTTCTTTTGCCCATCTTAATCTTTACTTTTATTGGCCAGTCTGAGCTATGGCTTTTCTTTGCAACTGCCTAGAAGGCCAGCTTCCCGGAGTCGCCACTTCACGGTTGCCGTTGAGACTGGTGTTCTGCGGGTACTATTTAATTAAGCTGCCAGTTGAGGACTTGTGAGGCATCGGTTTCTCAAACTAGACACTCGAATGTACTTGTCCTCTTGCTCAGTTGTGCACCGGGGTCTCCCACTCCTCTTTCTATTCTGGTTAGAGACAGTTTGCGCAGTTCTGTGAAAGGAGTTGTACACAGCGTTGTACGAGATCTTCAGTTTCTTGGCAATTTCTAGCATGGAATAGTCTTCATTTCTAAGAACAAGAATAGACTGACGAGTTTCAGAAGTTACTTGTTTCTGGTCATTTGGAGCCCGTAATCGAACCCAAGAATGCTGAAAAATCCAGTCACTCAACTAGTCTAAAGAGGGCCAGTTTTATTGCTTATTTAATCAGAACAGTTTTCAGCTGTGCTAACATAATTGCAAAAGGGTTTTCTAATGATCAATTAGCCTTTTAAAATAATAAACTTGGATTAGCTAACACAATGTGCCATTGGAACACAGGAGTGATGGTTGCTGATAATGGGCCTCTACGCCAATGTAGATATTCCATTAAAAAATCTGCCGTTTCCAGCTATAATAGTCATTTACAACATTAACAATGTCTACACTGTATTTCTGATCAATTTGATGTTATTTTAAAATTGATACTTTTTTTGCTTTTCTTTCAAAAACAAGGACATTTCTAAATGACCCCAAACTTTTGAACGGTAGTGTGTGTGTGGTGTGCATGGATGCATGCACGTACATACGTATTTAGACAATTGCCTTGAGACATGGATTGTGTACAGTGGTTCATCCTTTAAAAGTTGCAGCGTACTGCAGCACAGCTTGCGTGGTGCCGCAGAATTCTATGGCAACCACTGGTACTATTAGTGCTAGTTTTACCACCAGAGGGCATCTTTAATTCTCTCTCGGAGGCCTGATGACTCCTTGCGGTACGACTACCTGGTCGTGCTGCTGCTCCAGTTTCAACTGTTCAGCTTGCGGCTATGGAACCCTGACCTGTTCACCAGACGTGCTACCTGTCCCAGACCTGCTGTTTTCAACTCTCTAGAGACAGCAGGAGTGGTAGAGATACTCTGAATGATCGGCTATGAAAATGTATCATTTACTCCTGAGGTGCTGACCTGTTGCACCCTCTACAACCACTGTGATTATTATTACTTGACCCTGCTGGTCATCTATGAACATTTGAACATCTTGGCCATGTTGTGTTATAATCTCCACCCGGCACAGCCAGAAGAGGACTGGCCACCCCTCATAGCCTGGTTCCTCTAGGTTTCTTCCTAGGTTCTGGCCTTTCATGGGAGTTTGTCCTAGCCACTGTGCTTCTACACCTGAATTGCTTGCTGTTTGGGGTTTTAGGCTGGGTTTCTGTACAGCACTTTGTGACATCAGCTGATTTTAGAAGGGCTTTATAAATACATTTGATTGATTTTATAGTCTTCAATAATGGCTGTACAAGACAATTTAAAATGTTTTTTGTAAGAACATAGTATATGGGACTGATTTGAATAAATCTTGCGGTGTTTCTATTTCAAGAAAAATGAAAAACCCTCTGGTTACGTTAGGATGGAACGGAAAATATGGAGCTGTACAACATGACGGTCGGAGTAGGCTACAGTACCTGGCTATTTCGCTAAAGAAACCCTGTGTCGTGCGAGCACGTGGGAGACCGGGGTTCAATTTCCCGACAGGGAGGAGGGAGTAGGCTTGTAAATAAGAATGTTCTTAACTGACTTGCCTAGTTAAATAAAGAGCTTAACATTTCCGCACCCATATGTTTTAATTCTAGTCTAATCAATTCCTAAACGGAGATCCAGTGAAAATAAAAATCTCTGATTTATCAACACCAGTCCCTTTGTCTCAGAGCAGCGCAAAACTAAAATAGTTGTTGTAGGCTTTTGCTTCAAATCCTATTTCTTCTAACTTCAATATGCCCTTTAAATAAATAAGACCTTCACCTGTTTTAACAGTACAATACTCAACACTAATGAGACTCATTTTGCCTCCGGCAGGCCTACAGTATATCGAAAATATGACCTGACTCTCCGCCAAAAATGACATACAGTTGAAGTCAGAAGTTTACATACACCTTTAAAAACTCAGTTTCTCAATTCCTGACATTTAATCCAACTAAGTATTCCCTGTCTTAAGTCAGTTAGGATGACCACTTTATTTTAAGAATGTGAAATGTCAGAATAATAGTAGAGAGAATGATTTATTTCAACTTTTATTTCATTCATCACATTCCCAGTGGGTCAGAAGTTGACATACACTCAATTAGAATTTTGGTAGCATTGCCTTTAAATTGTTTAACTTGGGTCAAACATTTTGGGTAGCCTTCCACAAGATTCCCACAATAAGTTGGGTCAATTTTGGCCCATTCCTCCTGACAGAGCTTGTGTAACTGAGTCAGGTTTGTAGGCCTCCTTGCCCGCACATGGTTTTTTAGTTCTGCCCACACATTTTCTATAGGATTGAGGTCAGGGCTTTGTGATGGCCACTCCAATACCTTGACATTGTTGTCCTTAAGCCATTTTGCCACAACTTTGGAAGTATGCTTGGGGTCATTGTCAATTTGGAAGACTAAGTTTTAACTTCCTGACTGATGTCTTGAGATGTTGCTTCAATATATCCACAATTTTCATTCCTCATGATGCCATCTATTTTGTGAAGTGCACCAGTCCCTCCTGCAGCAAAGCACCCCCACAACATGATGCTGCAACCCCCATGATTCACAATTGGGATGGTGTTCTTTCGGCTTGCAAGCCTCCCCCAATTTCCTCCAAACATAACGATGGCCGTTATGGCCATTTGTTTCATCAGACCAGAGGACATTTCTCCAAAAAGTACAATCTTTGTCCCCATGTGCAGTTGCAAACCGTAGTCTGGCTTTTTTAATGGCGGTTTTGGAGCAGTGGCTTCTTCCTTGCTAAGCGGCCTTTCAGGCTATGTCGATATACGACTTGTTTTACTGTGGATATAGATGCTTTTGTACCCGTTTCCTCCAGCATCTTCACAAGGTCCTTTGCTGTTTTACTGGGATTGATTTGCACTTTTCACACCAAAGTACATTAATCTCTAGAAGACAGAACGCGTCTCCTTCCTAAGCGGTATGACGGCTGCGTGGTCCCATGGTGTTTATACTTGCGTACTATTGTTTATACAGATGAACGTGATACTTTCAGGCGTTTGGAAATTGCTGCCAAGGATGAACCAGACTTGTGGAGATCTATTTTTTTCTTAGGTCTTGGCTGATTTCTTTTGATTTTCCCATGATGTCAAGCGAAGAGGCACTGAGTTTGAAGGTGGGCCTTGAAATACATCCACAGGTACACCTCCAATTGACTCAAATTATGTCTATTAGCCTATCAGAAGCTTCTAAAGCCATGACATCATTTTCTGGAATTTTCCAAGCTGTTTAAAGCACAGTCAACTTAGTGTATGTAAACTTCTGACCCACTGGAATTTGGATACTGTGAATTATAAGTGAAATAATCAGTCTGTAAAAAATTGTTGGAAAAATCACTTGTGTCATGCACACAGTAATGTCCTAACCAACTTGCCAAAACTATAGTTTGTTAACAAGAAATTTGTGGAGTGGTTGAAAAACGAGTTTTAATGACTCCAACATAAGTGTATGTAAATTTCCGACTTCAACTGTATAGAGGATTGGAGAATTCTAAATTAAAACCAAAAGCCGTCTCATGGGTCTCCCGGTGGCGGCCGGCACGGGTATCTGTAGCAATGCATTTTGCATTTTACAGACAGCTGCGCCACTGGGGAGGCCCCATCCACAAAGTATCAAAATACAGAGAAGCGTTGGTAAAGGTATATTGTCCTGCTAATAGCCCATAATGGGCAATTATAATACTGTACATGGTGTCCGGGTCAGCATAACAAAAACATTTCTTTATTAAAAGACAGAAAGAATGTTGGTACTTTTGATCCAAAGCCATGAATGAGTGAGTCACTCAGCTTTATGTAGGTGCCACTATATGACTGTGCCATCAACTTGATAATATAACGATATTTGAGGTTATTTCGTTTTCAAAAAACGAAAGTGAGCGATTGTAATCAGAATAAAAAGGCCAAAACATTTATTTCTGTTTCTAAGAGGGAGAGAAACGCTGGGCCAATTGTGTGCCGCCCTATGGGACTCCCAATCACGGTCGGATGTGATAAATAATAATAATACTTTTTGTTGTATTACTTGTTTTGTCTTTTCTGGTCGATTAAACTGAAATTCCAACCAATCATGGCCGGTTGTGATACAGCCAACCTAACTAAGAAATACATTTGACGATAGATTTCTCCCCCTACCCACCTTCTAGGCAAGTCTATTGTCCAGCTACCTGCTAATAGCCATAATGGCGCTGTACAACGTGACCGTGTGTGTTTGAAAGACTATTTTCCAGTAAACTACAATTTGTTTACCTTCATTAGACAACTTTGTTAAAATATTTCTGTAATTCAGTGATAATATTCCCCTAGTAATTAATTACGGATCCATAACTAAATCAACATCTGTATTTTGAAGACTATTTTTATCATTATTTTATTAACGAAAACATAAAGATGCCATTATTAGTTACATTGTTTTAGTTTGAACGTGCAGACTGGCACTAAGAACAGCGGGAACATTTCCCTAGTCAACGCCATTATTAGTGCAATGCCCCTTAAAGTGTTCCTCTGTGCTACCCAGTGTGGCGGTCCACCCCCCCCTCCCCCATGGGCTAGGTCCGTCTTCTGTGCATGGCTCTGCGGCCCATCCCCTGCCTTCGTGCCTTGAACCTCACGCGCTTTCAGTAGATACAGCTGCAGAACTGCAAGGCAATCCCAAGGTGTGCCACTCGGGAGTCATGACCAATAAATATATATTGTCTTGCTAATAACAGGGTTAATAATACATCTGTGAGAATATCCAAGGGGATTTTATATAAATTCTTAAATTAATAATAATTGCTTTGTTTAAAAAATATATATATATATTTTGGAGATTATTTATTTACTAATTTGTAAATAAAGCCAGTTAGTTATTTAGAATGATTTATTTCTGTTTTTAGAGGGAAAGAAACCAAAAACCTACAGTCATCTCACGGGTCTCCCAGTCGAGACCGGCACAGGTATTGAACCAGCATCTGTAACACAGCTTGCACTGCTATGCAGTGTCTTAAGACCGTTGCGCCACTCAAACGCTGTACAACGTGACTGGTCGGGAGTGGGCTACACTACTACAGTAAGAGAAAAATAATCCTAACAAAATAAAATAAAAACCTTAGTCTAACAACACTTTTAGCAAGTAATACTGAAGTCGTGCACAATTATCCGTTTCTATTTAGGTTTATGTCGCCCATTCACTGTCAGAGACACAGTAGGACCCAAAAGCATAATCAGTGCTCTAACTCCCTCTTGCGCTGGTCTGTAGCAATGAAGTTACCTCTAAGTACTGCGGGGGAGGGGTTAGAACACTGAATACGCTTTTGGTATTTAACCCCTTTTATGGCAAGCCTAAACAAGCTCAGGGGTAAAAAATAAGTCGCATGCACTCACTGTGTGCAATAATAGTGTTTATTTAACATGATTTTTGAATGACTACCTCATCTCTGTACCCCACACAAACAAATATCTGTAAGGTCCGTCAGTCGAGCAGTGAATTTCAAACACAGATTCAACCAGAGTTTTTCCAATGCCTCGCAAGGAAGGGCACCTATTAGTAGAGGGTAAAAAAAGCAGACATTGAATAACCCTAGCAGCCTAAAGTTTGCCTCTCTCTGTTTTCATTTAAAGTTACAATATGTCACTTCTTGGGTGCCTGACCAAATTCACATGGAAATGTGAGTTATTGTTCTGTCATTCTAATTGAAAGTAAGTTCTAGAAGTGGTAGATCTGTTCTGTGTGCCATTTCTATGCTTCCGTTAAGTTTTGTTTTTGCGTCTTTTACTTTCGATTTTTTACACTCGTTTCAAACAGGAGAAAATATATTTGTAGTTATTGAAAATATATTACATAGTTGCCTTCGGAAAGTATTCAGACCCCTTGACTTTTCCCACATTTTGTTATGTTACAGCTTTATTCTAAAATGGATTAAATAAAACTATTTCCTCAGCAATCTACACACAATACCCCATAATGGCAAAGTGAATACAGGTTTCAAAATGTTAAAAAACAAAACAGAAATACCCTATTTACATAAATATTCAGACCCTTTGCTATGAGACTCAATTTAGCTGAGGTGCATCCTGTTTCCATTGATCATTGTTGAGATGTTTCTACAACTTGATTGGAGTCCACCTGTGGTAAATTCAATTGACTGGACATGATTTGGAAAGGCACAAATATATAAAGGTCCCACAATTGACAGTGCATGTCAGAGCAAAAACCAAGCCAGGAGCTCAAAGGAATTGTCCGTAGAGCTCTGAGACAGGATTGTGTTGAGGCACAGATCTGGGGAAGTGTACCAAAACATTTCTGCAGCATTGAAAATCACCCAAAACACAGCGGCCTCCATCATTCTTAAAATGGAAGAGCCCTAGTGTTCCTCTGTGAAGATGGGAGAACCTTCCAGAAGGACAACCATCTCTGCAGCACTCCACCAATCAGGCCTTTATGGTAGAGTGGCCAGACGGAAGCCACTCCTCAATAAAAAGGCACATGACAGCCCGCTTGGAGTTTGCCAAAAGGCACCTAAAGACTTAGACCATGAGAAACAAAATTCTCTGGTCTGATGAAACCAAGATTGAGCTCTTTGGCCTGAATGCCAAGCGTGATGTCTGGAGGAAACCTGGCACCATCCCTACAGTGAAGCATGGTGGTGGCAGCATCATGCTGTGGGGATGGTTTTCAGCGGTAGGGACTAGGAGACGAGTCAAGATTGAGGCAAAGATGAACAAAGCAAAGTACAGAGATCCTTGATGAAAACCTGCTCCAGAGTGCTCAGGACCTCAGTCTGGGGTGAAGGTTCACCTTCTAACAGGACAAAAACCCTAAGCACACAGTCAAAACAACGCAGGAGTGGCTTCGGGACAAGTCTCAATGTCCTTGAGGCCCAGCCAGAGCACGGACTTAAACCCAATCGAACATCTTTGGAGAGACCTGAAAATAGCTGTGACTCTCCCCATACAACCTGACTGAGCTCGAAAGGATCTGCAAAGGATAATAGGAGAAACACCCCAAATACAGGTGTGCCAAGCTTGTAGTGTCATACCCAAGAAAACTCAAGGCTGTAATCACTGCCAAAGGTTCTTCAACAAAGTACTGAGTAAAGGGTCTGAATAATTATGCAAATATGATATTTCAGTTTTTAGCCCAAAAAACTGTTTTTGCTTTGTCATTATGGGGTATTGTGTGTAGATTGTTTTTCCTCAAACAATTTAATACATTTTTGAATAACAAAATGTGGAAAAAGTCAACGGGTCTGAATACTTTCCAAAGGCACTGTATGTATGTATGTATGTATGCATGTAGCTCATACCTATTCATGTATAACTTTATGACCTGGATTTCCTGTCTTTGAAATTAATTTATTTTCATTTGCGCTCGTTAGCATATTTAGCAAGCAGCCTCTATGGAAATGTGCTATTACTTGTACAAATTTTGTTATTTGTTAGCATTCTAGTAATAGACACCCAATGGGCTTTGTGTTTTTTGGCACCCCCTTGTGTAATAAGGCAGTAATACCGTAAATCCTGGGATGAGAGAAGGATGGAATGACAATATGAAAATATGGCGAATCACACAACTAAATCGAGGCAACAGTTGAATTAGATGTGACTTTGAAAAATTGCAAAATTGCCTATCAAATAAATGTTTTATCACATTAGCCATATTAGTTTTGGGAAGCCCAATTGATTCTGATTTGAGGCATATAAAGTTAACTTATGCTTGAAGTTGATAATGTTGGGGGGAGGTTCTAAGGGATATGCTATATGGTGATGGACAAATCTGCCAATTAAAACCGGCGGCTGTTTTCGCCGCTCCTGCCATAAGCTTCCATTCAACTTGATTTAAGTTCAGATCTGAGGCGTTGTGAAACCAGATGGTTTGACAGAGAGAGAGAGCCGGCTGGTGGACAAGACCTCTGAGCAGGTCAATCTCCCCCAGTAATATACCTATACTATAGGTACTACAATAGGCCTGCTATACCTCTCTGAGTAGGTCTTGTTCCAGGTTGTGTCGGGCCAGCAGCATCTTCCTCTTGTACTGGCGACACTGCAGCTCGTAGTACTGCCTCTGTCTCCTCAGCAGCCCCGCCTCCTCCTCTGCCTGCAGCTGCTGTAGACACTCCTTCTGACGCACCAGCCATTCCTGCTTCTCCCTCTTAGGGGTCGACTGGTTCTCATTCAGTTCCTAGTAGAAACACAAGGGGAAGGGTTAGAGGGTGACACCATCAACTCATCACAACACAGGGGGAAGGGTTAAAAGGGTAGGGACGTGACAAATGGCTCAAAATTCCACGTCAATTCACAATGCAGAGTAATGGTACTAATACGCATGTATGAACACTAGGGCCGGGCTATTAAGTTACATGTACCCCAGTCATATACCCTTGAAAGTGCCACGGCTATTGCATGTTTGTCTGTCTGTAAGGGTACACTAAGGCTTTTTAAAATGCAGACATAAAAACCTTCTCTGGAGATCGTTTCGAGGTGCCACTGAACAGGCATTTTACTTGTCTGTAAAGGAATGCCGCTATTGAAGCGGAACTAACGTCCATCACTTGGTGATCAGAA
This sequence comes from Salvelinus namaycush, assembly GCF_016432855.1. NCBI lineage: Eukaryota > Metazoa > Chordata > Actinopteri > Salmoniformes > Salmonidae > Salvelinus > Salvelinus namaycush. The sequence goes on along the minus strand of NC_052314.1, from coordinate 44,577,115 downwards.
CTGTCAATCAAATTATCTCAAGCTGCCTGCATCTTCCATAGCAAGCTAGCAAGGAACGGAGGGAGAGGGGCACAGTATAGGCAGGTCGGCCACCAGACAGACGGAGTCAGGCCTAGTGCACGGTTCTATCTATCGGCAATCAAAAGCTGTATCTCGCAATTTTTTGCACTAAATCAACTTCAGTAGAGCAGGGCCTATCAATGAATAGGCTAGGGGAAGAGACCGAACACACATTTGCATCATTAGCGAAGACAAAGAGCAGACGAGCCAGCTGCACTGTGATTAAACATTTGTAGGAGGGAAAAAAAACAAAGTTTTAGCCCTTAGGAATTTTTACTTTAAGGATCCCAATTTCATTTAGACGTTCACACCCCTAGTTAAAGGCTGACACCAGCCACCCTTGCTTCTCCCTCTTAAGGGTCGACTGGTTCTCATTCAGTTCCTAGTAGAAACAACACATGGGGAAGATTTAGAGTAGAGATCATCAACTAGATTCAGCCACGTCCCGATCTTTTCTTGAACGGATGGTCGGGGGGACCGGAACAAATAATTTGTAGACTGCAAATTAACCGCAAGAAGCCCAAACAGATACAATGTTTGATTAAAACGTAATAATTTAGAATCTTGCTTACATTTGTATATGATGACTTGTTTCTCTATTATGCGTTGGACTACTTGGGAACAGATTTCTAAATCAAAAAATGTAGAACCTGGAGCTGATTTCCTGGTGTTTTTACAGTCTTATGTGAAAGAAGAAAAAATACATTTGTTTTATATTTTGCTCAGAAAAATTAGAGGGCCCAAATAAAATTTGGCCTGTGCGCCACCAGTTGGGGAACCCTGGGTTAGAATGTGACACCAGCCAATCAAAACAACACATGGGGAAGGGTTAGAGGGTGACACCAGCCACTCCTGGGTCAGCCCCATGTGACTACAATTGTACTGTTGTCCTGTATGGTTGTAATAAGGTAGTCGTGTGGTTGGAATAAGGTAGTCGTGTGGTTGGAATAAGGTAGTCGTGTGGTTGGAATAAGGTAGTCGTGTGGTTGGAATAAGGTAGTCGTGTGGTTGGAATAAGGTAGTCGTGTGGTTGGAACATGTGGATGGAATAAGGTTGTACCTCTTTGAGCTGGTCCTTGCGCTGACGGTACTGGCGTTTCTGAGACTCCAGTAGACTGGTCAGCTCTTTCTTCTGCTGGCTCAGGATATGCTGCTGGAACTTCTTCTCCTCAGCTAGGGCTGCCTTGGTCTGGGGAGAGAGAGAGGGAGGCATTTGGTATTATATTAGGATCCCCATTAACTGTTGCAAAAGCAGCAGCTACTCTTCCCGGGGTCCTCACAAAACACAATAGCTTTTTTTAAAGCTTACATATCAATACATACACAAACTATCTAGGTCAAATAGGGAAGAGGCGTTGCTTTACCCGTAGTTCCTTGCAAAATTGGCTCTATATAATACTGTACACTTTCTTGATTTTGTCCTGGATTTGGGGAATGAAAAGACCCCCGGTGAGGTCAGAGCTGTTTGTAAGTGGCCTACGCAAACAATTTGGGATTTTCAACACGTTTCTTTTAAAAAGAAGTGATGCAATCAGTCTCTCCTCAACTCTTAGCCAAGAGACTGGCATGCATAGTACTTATATCAGCCCTCTGATTACAATGAAGTGCAAGACGTTCCGCTCTGTTCTGAGCCAGCTGCAGCTTAACTAGGTCTTTCCTTGCAGCACTTCACAAGACTGGACAATAATCAATATAAGACTAAACCAGAGGCTGGAGGACTTGCTTTTTGGAAAGTGGCGTCAAAAAAGCAGAGCATCTCTTTATTACAGACAGACCGCTCCTCATCATTACAACCATTGAATCTATATGTTTTGACTAGGGATGCACGATATATCGGTAAGCATATCGGACAATATTAGCTAAAGATGCCAACATCGGCTCGATGTCTAGTTTAACGCCGATGTGCAATAACGATGTCAAAGCTGGCGTGCATACCTATATAACGTAGGTAGATGACGCCACAAAAAAATACAGAGCTACACAGCATTCCTAACCTAGCCCACAATGTCTGCCGTGTGGATCTATTTAGAAGTTTCAAAGGAAGATAACAAAAAGGTAATATGCAACTAAGCGCACACTTTCAACAACTAAATAAGTTCAAGTCAAACAGTCATTTGAAAGAGTAAGAAAATATCATCGAGACATCCATTAACGGCAAGATAATGGAATTCATTGCCCTTGATAATCAACCGTTCTCTGTCGTGGATGATGTTGGCTTTTGCCGACTGGTCGAGCACCTTGAGCCCCGGTACACACTACCAAGTAGGTAACAGTAATGTTGAAACGCACATCCATGAGCTACTTGCTATGGGCGTCACTGCTATAAGCTTCACGACTGACATTTGGACCAGCGATGTCAGCCCCATGAGCATGCTGAGTCTGACAGCACAGTGGGTCGACGAGGATGTCGTACTGAGGAAAGCCGTATTGCATGCTTGAGAATGTGCTGGATCTCATAGCGCTGCTGCCATTTAAAATGGCATTTGTGAACATGAACACACTCCTAGCTCCACTCAAACTACTGACTCGAGAAATAAGCTTATCAACTGCGTCTGTAGCAGACGTGATACCCTCTGTCATGGCATTGAAACGCCTGCTCAACAAAACTGCCAACACAGACCATGGGGTTAAAACTTGCAAAAGTACTCAAGGCTGTCAAATGTATTTATAAAGCCCTTCTTAAATCAGCTGATGTCACAAAGTGCTGTACAGAAACCCAGCCTAAAACCCCAAACAGCAAGCAACGCAGGTGTAGAAGCACGGTGGCTAGGAAAAACTCCCTAGAAAGGCCGGAACCTAGGAAGAAACCTAAAGAGGAACCAGGCTATGAGGGGTGGCCAGTGCTCTTCTGGCTGTGCCGGGAAGATGTTCAAATGTTCATAGATGACCAGCAGGTCAAATAATAATAATCACAGTGGTTGTAGAAGTTGCAACAGGTCAGCACCTCAGGAGTAAATGTCACACTAACTTTACAAAATTCAAACTTGCAATGCTTTTCTTTCATTATTTGTATTTTTATACCTGAATACGATGGCTCACTGTTCGTTGTTGGCATTTCCTGTCTAAGTTTTCCTAATTTGCCAATAAAGTACTCATTAAAATAATTGGCAACATCAAATGGTTTTGTGATGAAAAAGCCATCTAATTCGATAAAAGATGGAGTTGAATTTGTCTTTTGCCCATAATTTCATTTAAAGTACTCCAAAGTGTTTTCCCCATCATTTGTTATATCATTGATCTAGGCTTCATAATACAGTTTCTTCTTTTTTGTTGTTGAGTTTAGTCACATCATTTCTCAATTTGTAGTAAGTCAGCCAGTCAGATGTGCAGCCAGACTTAGCCACTACTTTTGCTCCATCTCTTTCACCTCATCAATCCATGGAGCCTTAACAGTTCTAACAGGCCTCCCGGGTGGCGCAGTGGTCTAAGGCACTGCATCGCTGTGCCACCAGAGATTCTGGGTTCGAGCCCAGGCTCACAGCCGGCTGCGACCGGGAGGTCCATGGGGCGACGCAGAATTGGCCCAGCGTCGTCCGGGTTAGGGGGGGGTTTGGCCGGCAGGGATATCCCTGTCTCATCGCGCACTAGCGACTCCTGTGGCGGGCAGTGCACGCAGGTCACCAGGTGCACGGTGTTTCCTCCGACACATTGGTGCTTCCGGGTTGGATGTGTGTTGTGTCAAGAAGCAGTGCGGCTAGGTTGGGTTGTGTTTCAGAGGACGCATGGCTCTCAACCTTCGCTGCTCCCGAGTCCGTACGGGAGTTGCAGCGATGAGACAAGACTAACTACTACCAATTGGATACCACGAAATTGTGGAGAAAGAAAAAGGGGTATAAAAAACTGTTCTAACAGTCAGTTTCTTAACAGGTGCATGTTTATCAATAAATTGGAAGAAGCAATTTCATAAATGTATCAAGTGCAGTGTCTGGATGCTCCTTATTAATCACATAAGACCAACAAATATGATTTTTTTCATGCTCACAAGTCTCACAGCAAAATCTTTTGTATGATCTCTAATACACTATTTTAGGTCCAGCTTCTGGAACTTTGGCCTTCCTGGATATAGCCCCAATATTGGGATGAAGGGAGAAAAATACTACATTCTGTTCATCTGTTTCTTGCCCGGTTTGACCCCCTCTCCTAAACCCCAACTTTCCTCCAGTCCTGCCATCCCTCACCTCCTTCTCCAGGATGGCCTGGTGTTTCTTGCCCAGTTTGTCCCCCTCTCCTCCGAAGCTGTTCCTCTGGTTCTCCAACTCTTTGTCTAGTCTCAGCTGGTGCTCATCCATCTCAGCCTTCAGCTTGTTCTCCAGGCCCATCAACTGTTTCTGGTGCTGCCTCCTCATCCTCTTATAGCCGGACATCTGCTCCCTCAGCGCTGAGCCCTGCTCGTGCTCCTGGATCTGACGAGTGACCTGGAGAGATGGAAGGGGGGGGGGTTGAGAGAGTGGGGAGATAGAAATGGGAGGAAAAGAGAAAGGGGAGGAGAGAGAGAAAGGGGAGGAGAGAGAGTGGAAGAAAGAGTTTCAATAGTGTTTCAATAGTATCTGACATCTTTGAGTTTTCGATTGAGCCTGCCTGGAGAGAGAGGTGGGCGGGGTTTCCAGTTGTGGGACTGTTCCATTGGATCGCAGGCGAACTCAATCAAGCTTAGGCAAAGTAGCTGTAAGAAAACAAACAAGCGTTCATAGTAGTATGAGAGAGGGGTTAGGGGGTTGTGTTAGCAGTCGTATCAGAGAAAGAGAGGTTTAGGGGTTAGCGTTTGCGGTCATGTCAGAGAGAGTGGTTAGTGGTTGGGTCAGAGAGAGGGGTTTGGGGATGTGCTCACCAGGGAGGCCGTGCGGATGGTGGCGAAGTGGTCCCGGTTGCGGTAGTAGGCCCTGCGGCGGGCGGCTGACGAGGGCTGCTGCTGGTCTATCTCTGGCTGGTATGGGTCATCATAGATATTATCCTGACCCTGGGGGACAAGGAGAGAGAGAAAGAGAATTCAGGAGAGGGAAGTTTAATTAATGTCCACAAACAATTGCACACACCTGACATATTTACCACATACACACACCACCATATTCTCTCCCTCTAGCACACACACCACACACAACCTCTCTCAGACTTACAGCAGGGTGGTGTATAATGAAGGAGACTTCTCTCCCTCAGTCATCATAGCCATCTCCCCCCACCGCACCCAAACCCCATTCACACCTCTCTCAGACTTACGGTAGGGCGGTGTATAATGGAGGAGTTGGAGGTGACTGTGTGCTCTCCCTCGGTCATCATGGCCATCTCATTGCTGTCGTCGGAGCCGTCCGCCAGGCTGTTGACCGAGGAGCTCTGGGAGCTGGCGGAGATGGACATACTGGGCACAGACTGGGAACTCTCCATGCTGCCCACAGTGCCCGTACGCAGCAGGTACTGCTCCACCTCCTGGGTGAGAGGGAGGGGGAAGGAGAGAAGAAAAATAGAGACATTATACACAGACAGGCAGGCAGATACGGACAGTCAGAAACAGGCAGAGAGAGACACAGGCAGGCAGAAAGTTAACATAAGATACAGTGCCTTCAGAAAATATTCACACCCCTAGACTTATCCCAAAATGTTGTGTTACAGCCTGCATTTAAAACGGATTACGTTGAGATTGTCTCACTGGCCTACACACAATACCCCATAGTGTCAAAGTGTATTTGTTTAGACATTTTTACAAATTAAAAATTAAACGATGAAATGTCTTGAGTCAATAAGTATTCAACCTCTTACGGCAAGCCTAAATAAGTTCAGGAGAACAAATGTGCTTAACAGGTCATACGTTGCATGGATTCACTGTGTGCGATAACAGTGTTTCACATTATTTTTGAATGACTACCTCATCTCTGTACACACAAACAATTACTGAAGGCCCCTCAGCTAAGCAGTGAATTTCAAACACAGATTCAAGCACAAAGACCAAGGAGGTTTTCCAATGCTTTGCAAAGGAGGGAACCTATTGGTAGATGGGCAAAAATAAAAAAGCAGACATTGAATATCCCTTTGAGCATGCTGAAGTTATTAATTACACTTTGGATGTATCAATACACCCAGTCACTACAAAGATACAGGCGTGTTTCCTAACTCAGTTGCCGGAGAGGAAGAAAACCGCTCAGGGATTTCACCATGAGGCCAATGGTAACATTAAAACAGAGTTTACATGGCTGTGACAGGAGAAAACTGAGGATGGATCAACATTGTCATTTAGGTTAGTGTTGTGGATTAACTACAGAGTGAAAAGGAAGCCTGTACAGAATAAAATATTCAAAGACATACATCCTGTTTGCAATAAGGCACTAAAGTAAAACTGCAAAAAATGTGGCAAAGAAACATAACACTTTGTATTCAGGACAAAGTTATGTTTGGGGCAAATCCAACATCACTTCATATTTTCAAGCATGGTGGTGGCTGCATCGTGTTATGGTATGCTCGTCATTGGCAAAGACTAGGGAGTTTTTTAGGATACAAAGAAACGGAAAAGAGCTAAGCACAGGCACAATCCTAGAGGAACACCTTGTTCAGTCTCTATTCCAACAGACACTGGGAGACAAATTCACCTTTCAGCAGGACAATAACTTCAAACAGGGCCAAATATACACTGGACATGCTTACCAAGACGACATTGAATGTTCCTGAGTTAGTTGACGTAAATAGGCTTGAAAATCTATGGCAAGACTTGAAAATGGCTGTCTAGAATTTATCAACAACCAACTTGACAGAGCTTAAATTATTTGTTTAAATAATAAATGTGCAAATAAGTGATCCAGGTGTGCAAATCTCTTAAGAGACTTACCCAGAAAGACTCACAGCTGTAATCGCTGCCAAAGGTGATTCTAACATGAATCAACTCAGGGGTGTGAATACTTATGTAAATTAGATATCTGTATTTTATTTTCAATAAATCAGCTAACATTTATAAAAACATGTTTTCACTTTGTCATTATGGGGTATTGTGTGTAGATAGTGGAGAAAAAAAAGGTTGTAACAACAAAACGTGAATAAGTCAAGTGGTATAAATAATTTCTGAAGGCACTGTAAGTGATCAACCCAGATCTGCCCTAACAAGTGTGCCCCATAACTCCTCCTCCCCACCATACAACCAGAGGAGGTCCATCATGGACCTTACTAACATGGGGGGGAGCCCCTACCTCCTCCTCCTCGCCTCCCTCTGGGGTGGGTCCGTTGTGGGCTTCGTGGAAGAGGATCTTCTTCATCTTCCTGTACTGGAGGTTGTCCAGCTCCCGCACTGCGTCCTTGGTCCTCGCTATGAGGTCCATCACCGCCGTTAGGGGACGCTCACGACACAGAAACCGGTGCTACAGACAGGGGAAGGAGGGGAAAAAGGGGGGGGGGGGTGTGCAAAGAGTTAGAGAGAGAAACTGAGGAAGAGGAAGAAGAAAAAGGTGTGTGTGCTGCACTCTTACATTCAGCAACACATCAGAGATAGGCCTGTCTTGTGGAATCTTCTGTAGACAGGAGTCCACAAAGTTACGGAAATAATCAGACCTACGGCACGAGAGAGAAGAGAGTTCAGTCAGAGAGAAGACAGAAAGAGAGCTGATGAGTGAAAGAGAGCTGGTGAGTGAGCGAAAGAGCGTTAAGAGACAACGAGACAGTGATGTAAAGGAGAGATTCAAAAGTTCAAGAGTTAAGCAAGAGAGGTTAGGTGAATGACAAACGGATAAGGGAGTGGAGAAATGTACATGAGGAAGAGTGACGCTCACCAGTGATTGGACGCTAGGATTGGGCTCTCATTCTGGGCGATGTGGTATAAGGCACTCATAGCATTCATATTGAACAGAGGAGGCTTCCTCTCCGCTAAAGAAAGAAAGAAAGAAAGAAAGAAAGAAAGAAAGAAAGAAAGAAAGAAAGAAAGAAAGAAAGAAAGAAAGAAAGAAAGAAAGAAAGAAAGAAAGAAAGAAAGAAAGAAAGAAAGAAAGAAAGAAAGAAAGAAAGAAAGAAAGAAAGAAAGAAAGAAAGAAAGAAAGAAAGAAAGAAAGAAAGAAAGAAAGAAAGAAAGAAAGAAAGAAAGAAAGAAAGAAAGAAAGAGAGAGAGAGAGAGAGAGAGAGAGAGAGAGAGAGAGAGAGAGAGAGAGAGAGAAAGGGTATAGAAAGAAGAGAGATCAATCGAGAGAAGGAAAGGGAGATAGAGAGAAAGTGACCAAGTGATAGAGAGAGAAGGGAGAGAGAGGACATGTTAGCTAACAGCCAAAGCAGCTTAGTGCTGAGTCTCTTAAATCCCAGTAACAATGCCGGGACAAACATACACAACATAGACTATTTCCAACTCCCAGGGGTTAGGGATTTGGTCAGACCACTCAGACAGGGGTCACACTGAGGGCCTGGGGTCAAAGTTCACTGTGGAGCCATTTGCCAAGACACCTTCATATTTCCTATATTATACTACATTGTTAGATCTCTTTCTTGATGTGGTGTCCAAGGGCGACATTCCCTCTCTACAGTACCATAGAGATTGTGAATAGTTTGTTGCCATGAAGATCCTAGAGAGTGGTTTCTTGCCATGGCGATGCCTACCCAGCTCTATACAGGTGATGCCCAGAGACCAGACGTCCACCTTGCCGTCGTACTGACCCTCGTCCATCGCTAGGATCACCTCCGGAGCCATCCTGGAAAAAGAGTGAACCATCTCCTTTATAATCAGCCACTGGTTAAAAAGAGTGTACCATCCCTTGTGTGTAGGGCAGGGGGTGGGGGAGGATTTGGAGATTCACAGGAGAAAACCAGCAGTACTTTGGCCCACAGGGAATTGAATAGTCCACAGTTTGCGGTTCTAGCTCCTCACCAGTAGGGGGTTCCTACAAAGGAGTTGGCGGGGGCAACAATGGAGGCAGAGCCAAAGTCTCCCAGCTTCACCTGGCCAGGCTCTGTCAGGAGGATGTTCCCCGCCTTCACATCCCTGAGAGGAGAGATGTTAACACAACGTTAACAGCGCAGAGACAACGACGTTGAACATATTCACTTAAACCAGGGTTGGGCAAACGTTTTGGCTCGGGGGCCACAACGAGATTTCAAAATTCAACGGAGGGCCACAGAGATTTTATAAAGGGGACCGATTTGTTTGTCAAAATTCATTTGCGGGACAGAAAAAGGGCAGCTATTTGAAAATAAATAAATAATGTATATATAGTCCACAGTATATAGGTAAATTATAATTTCTGCATACTTTCTATACAATTGTAGACACTCAAGAGCGGCCTTGCAATAGTGACATACCCTATATAGCATATATGGTATAAAAGAGGCCAGGGCCCGGTTTCCCAAAAGCATCTTAAGGTTAAGTTCCTCGTTAGAACCTTCATAGGGGAATCGTTAAATCGCCAAGCAATTGTTATTAACGTTGTACATGAAAATGCTCGTAATCTAACGCCTACCTCAGACCACTTGTAGAACAGCTAATTGTGTCATTACATGCTTTTTTTGCCCTCCCGAATCACTTTATACACAGATCTCAGCTAAAACAGAATCACATGGTTTATCCACCTCTCTGCCTGCGAAAAACTTCAGAACAAAGTTGACTACAAATACGTTGCCAATGTCTTTGCAATTGATACAAACAAGCAACGTATAAAAATATGCTTAGAACGAAAACAGAGTTGAATGCACAAAAATATAAACAGTAAGCTTATAGGCCTATTTCAATTATATCAAAATACATTTCATGTTCAATCAATCGAGTTTTATTTTGCTACTTGTAGGCTACCGTCTATAACTTGTCTCAATATATTATGTGCGTAATGTGCCAAATCTGTGATTTTTTGCCTTTTTATTGGGTAAGCATTAGAGTAAACTGCCTCAATATTTGCAGCCGTAGGTGGTAATCTCTTTCTCTGCGTCAGTATTGTGAAATAACTCAAATGTTAAGGAAATATTTGAATGGAGAAAGCTGTTCCGAGAGCAGCGCTCCTTTTCCTTCGATCCTATTCGTGACAACACATGCACCAACGACGCACTTGTAGTGGTGTTTTGGAAAACTCATGTTACGTCTTCGGCCGTTGTAGGAAAGATCCATTGTTAAAAACACTTGTAAGCCCAAGTTCCATCGCTATTGGGAAAATGAGCCCAGGCTATTAAGGCCACAATGGAATGATTATCCAACGACGGCATGATTATTGAAACGGCACTGAGTAAAATCCCTGAGACGTTACTGAGATATTGTAGAACCAATGATGACAGACTAGACTGAAAGACATAGCATTGAAAACGGAACAGGAATTGAACAGCCAGAATTGCTCTAAGACACTGCACAGTGACAGCATATGGACAACACAGTAGCATGGACCAAGAGGTCGTAGTAGTTGTTTGACTAAGTTGCTTTGGATAAAAGCATCTGCTAAAATGGCATATATTTTTATAATATTACCTATGGATCATGTTGTGGGAGTGAAGATAGGCCAAGCCCAGTAGTGCACCATGGGTAATAGCAGCTATTTCCACCTCCTGTAGTGGCTTCTTGTGAACTACAGACACAGAAAGACAGACACACACAAAAAGACAGAGACACACAAAAAGACAGAGACACACAGAAAGACAGAGACACAGAGACACACAGAAAGACAGAGACACACAGAAAGACAGAGACACACAGAAAGACAGAGACACACAGAAAGACAGAGACACACAGAAAGACAGAGACACACACAGAGAGAGTCTAGTTATAAACAAAGCTTCAAAAACATGCTAAACACCCTTAAACATGACTCAAAATAATCCCTGCAGTTGTTCTCTGGTGTACTAACCTTCTAGAAGATCGGAGGCTGAGCCTAAACAGTACTCCATCACCAGCTGAGAGAGAGAGGGGACAGATTATTAGTAGACACTCAAATAGTGTACTGGGGGCACACACACTGCTAATACTGACCCATGCTGTGTGTTCTCTGAGGTAGCATCCTCTGTACTCGATGGTGTTGGGATGACGGAGCTTCTGGAGGAACTTCACCTCCTTGATGATATCCTGCCATTTCTGAGGAGAACGACGAGAGAGCAGGGGTTAATACCAAACATCAGGCCACAGGGAATCATGGAAAATAGACAAAAAAGTTGATTATTTAGGGACAATTCTAATCCATTCTTGAAAAGCCTGAGGGTCCTGAGTGTGCAGGCTTTTGTTCCAGCCAAGCACTAACACATCCATTTCTATTCATCAACTTAAGTGTGCGCGCGCCTAGGCTCACCTCGTTGGACTGCTTGCCGGTGTAGGACATCTTCTTGATGGCCACCACCTCGTTGTTGCGCACATCTCGGGCCTGTCGGACACAGCATCGAGAAGGACAGACACACTTCATACAAACTCTCAAAACACCTTGTTACACACTTTGATAAGGAGAGCGAACACACACACACTTTCTTAATCAAAACTCTCCCCTCCCCCTAATATAAGGTCCCCTTACGAAGTAGACGGCCCCGAAACTGCCATGGCCGATCTCTCGGAGGTCAGCGAAAAGCTTCTCGGGGTCATCTCTGTAGAAGAGCTCAGCCACATCCGGGTCCTTTAGATTGCCCGCCCGCACACTCGAGGGCATAGCCAGGGCCTGGTGGACAGAAAGAGAAAATTAGGAGGGAATTCTTTTTTTTTTTTAAGGGGGGTGAAGGGGGAGAAAGGTGGATATGGTGGGAAAAGAAAGTGAGAAGGACAGAACAGAGAGTGGAAGAGAAAATGCACGAGACAAGGTAGAGAGAGAAGAAGGGTAGTGGAATAGAGGAAGAGGTAGAGAGAGAGAGAGAAAGAGGAGTAAAGAAGGGTATAGAGATAGAAAGGCAGAGAACAAGTGCGGAGAGAGAGAAACCGAAAGAGGGGGAGGTTAGTTCTCACAAAGTGCACTTAATAACAAACCCATATTAAAAATGTATAAAACGCGTCTCAACCTCGGCAGAGAGTGCTAGCGTACATATTATGGTGATGGATACACAAACTTTCACTACAGCTCGCATGGCATGTGCGCACACACACTTAACAGTCCCTCTAACTGTAAATCAAAGTGCTGTGAGAGCAGAGACATGGTTTACTCATAACTTAAGGCGCTACACATAGGATTGTATTTTTATTTTTGCATTGTAATTTCATAAAATGGCCATAATATATCTGCAGTGATTGTGGAATGATAGTGTTTCACAGTATTACTTACACGCCAGTGTTGTGATTGGCTGGGATATTCGCCTATTGATTTCTCCCACTGTTAAACTGGGAAAGCTGTTTTGACTTTGTGGCTGTGTTATCTAGTGGAAATCGCTCTCATTTGCTTGTTGCTAAAATTATACACTGCTTGCTCAATTTCAGTTTCTGTGAGAAAACAAGCAATGAATAGCGTAGGGAATCATTGTACCATCTAAATCGCTAGAAACATATTTCCAATAGCAGATATTGTTTTACAGCTGTTTGAAGCTGGTGGACCAACACCGAAAGTAAAAGGCTCAAGCCCAGAAAACACAGCCACAAATTCAGAACAGATGCCGCCAAGGAGTGAGAAATCATTAGGCGATTATCACAGCCAATCACAACACTGACAGGTAAGTAATACTGTGAAACATTACACAATTACAGCAGATATATTATGGAAATTCTGGAATTACAATAAAGATCCTGTTTGCTACCTATCAACACGGACTGATCCTTTTCAGTTGAACTTCCACCTGACAGGTGTGGCATATCATGAAGCTGATTAAACAACATGATCATTACAGGTGCTGGGGAGAATAAAAGGCCACTAAAATGTGCAGTTGTGTCAAACAACACAATGCCACAGATGTCTCAATTTGAGGGAGTGTGCAATTGGCATGGTGACTGCAGGAATGTCCAACAGAGCTGTTGTCAGAGAATTTAACATTAATTTCTCTACCACAAGCCGCCTCCAACATCATTTTAGAGAAATAACAGTACGTCCAGTACTGTGGCGGTCACGAAATTTAGTCAGCCGATGATTGTCAAGCAAATAACTGTTGGTCTCAGGGGAATTGACCGTTAATAACAAACACATTTAGTATCTCCTGGCTTTCACATATACCCTACAAGCCACCGATGTAGACTTTTGGAACATCTACAGTTTAGAAAGTCAAATAAATCCATGTAATATAGCCTACACCTGCACAATAAATCAATTATTTATTTTAGACATGTCTAAAGAAACATGATATGAAAAAAATGTAGTCTATTTCAGAAGAACAGAAAAGCATACTCGGAGTTGTCCTTACGTTAGGTCCTGATCTGGCTATGCCAAATTGCTGTGGGTTACAATAGCTCAAGATTTGCTTAAAGTGGCATTTTATAGTAGTGACGCACCGATATGACATTTTTGGCCGATACCGATATCCAATATTTTCCTTGCCAAAAAAACGATAGCGATATTAAAAAAATTTGCGGCCTTTTAAGCATTCTAGTACAGTTAAATAGTTAACGCACACACATGGACGCAGCGGTATAAGGCACTGCATCTCAGTGCAAGAGGCGTTACTACAGTCCCTGGTTTGAATCCAGGCTGTAACACATCCCATTTTGAATATTCCCCAAAATGTGCAACCCTAACCACTAGCATCAAAAACCTTTACGCAATGTGGCTGACGCAACAGATCAAAACTTTTAGCTTAAAATGTTGATAGCCTAATAGTTTATTTCTTCACATTATAAGCGCAGCAATGCACACATGGGAGTAGGCTATAAGCACAAATGTTCTATTAGCTGGAACACCCCATAATCAAAAGTGACCTGCTTTTATTATAAAAGATGCATTAAGGTGAAAATGATCTACCCCAAACTTGATACTCACACGCTGCTTATGCCAGTTAGGCTCTACACCCCTTGTAAAGGAGATTAATGTGTTTAATTTAAAGAAGTTATTGGCCCGTTCGGTTGTGACACAAACCTTATCAAAACATAGGTCTATGGGTGCGACTATGATTCGAAAAAGTCACACAAAAAAGGAATTGATATATAATTTAAAAGTGACAGACTAATATTGTCACCCATCAGACTATTGTTGATTTAATCTCGTCTTTACATATACTAAATAATAATAACATTAAAATAAATAGTTGCAGTCAGAAGTTTACATACACTTAGGTTGGAGTCATTAAAACTTGTTTTTCAACCACTCCACAAATTTCTTGTTAACAAACTATAGTTTTGGCAAGTCGGTTAGGACATCTACTTTGTGCATGACAAGTAATTTTTCCAACAATTGTTTACAGACAGATTATTTCACTGTATCACAATTCCAGTGGGTCACAAGTTTACATATACTAAATTGACCGTGCCGTTAACCAGCTTGGAAAAATCCAGAAAATGTCATGCTTTAGAAGCTTCTGATAGGCTAATTGACATAATTTGAGTCAATTGGAGGTGTACCTGTGGATGTATTTCAAGGCCTACCTTCAAACTCAGTGCCTCTTTGCTTGACATCATGGGAAAATCAAAAGAAACCAACCAAGACCTCAGAAAACAATTGTGGACCTCCACAAGTGCGGTTCATCCTTGGGAGCAATTTCCAAACGTCTGAAGGTACCACGTTCATCTGTCCAAACAAAAGTAAGCAAGTATAAACACCATGGGACCACGCAGCCGTCATAACGCTCAGGAAGGAGACGCGTTCTGTCTCCTAGAGATGAACGTATTTTGGTGCGAAAATCGCAAATCAATCCCAGAACAGCAGCAAAAGGACCCTGTGAAGATGCTGGAGTAAAACAAGTCCTATATCAACATAACCTGAAAGGCCGCTGAGCAAGGAAGAAGCCACTGCTCCAAAACCTCCATAAAAAAAGCTAGACTACAGTTTGCAACTGCACATGGGGACAAAGATCGTACTTTTTGGAGAAATGTCCTCTGGTCCAATGAAACAAAAATAGAACTGTTTGACCATAATGACCATCGTTATGTTTGGAGGAAAAAGGGGGAGGCTTGCAAGCCGAAGAACACCATCCCAACCGTGAAGCACAGGGGTTGCAGCATCATGTGTGGGTGCTTTGCTGCAGGAGGGACTGGTGCACTTCACAAAATAGATGGCATCATGAGGATGGACAATTATGTGGATATATTGAAGCAACATCTCAAGACATCAGTCAGGAGGTTAAAGCATGGTCGCAAATGGGTCTTCCAAATGGACAATGACCCCAAGCATACTTCCAAAGTTGTGGCAAAATGGCTTAAGGACAACAAAGTCAAGGTATTGGAGTGGCCATCACAAAGCCCTGACCTCAATCCTATAGAACATTTGTGGGTGGAACTGAAAAAGCGTGTGCGAGCAAGGAGGCCTTACAAACCTGACTCAGTTACACCAGCTCTGTCAGGAGGAATGGGCCAAAATTCACCCAACGTATTGTGGGAAGCTTGTGGAAGGCTACCCAAAATGTTTGACCCAAGTTAAACAATTTAAAGGCAATGCTACCAAATACTAATTGAGTGTATGTAAACGTCTGACCCACTGGGAATGTGATGAAAGAAATAAAAGCTTATAAATAAATCACTCTACAATTATTCTGACATTTCAAATTCTTAAAATAAAGTGGTGATCCATTTATGTCAGCCAGGTAGGCTAGACTCTTGTTGTAAAGATAAGCAATGTGCTTAATATTAGGAAAGTTCTGAAACAAATATAGTATGCCTAGCCTATAGAAAGCTGATGGGATCCTCTTTTTAAGCGAGACCATCACTCTTTTCTCACGCAATTGCATAGCCTATAGAAATGTTGAGCAACTTGAGCTCATGGGCTCTCATGAAATGTTTGATTAGATTTCTGAATACAGTTACCTTGACGTCAGAGTGATTAGAGGGACAATAGAGTGCTGAGTGACAGGCAGTTAGCAAGTTTGGTAGGCTACTAATGACCAGCCGAAAAATCAGCTTGTAGAAGCCTAATTACCGTGACTAAACGGTCACATGGTATTTGACTGCCTTCATGACCGCCGGTGAGGCGGTAATACGGTAACTGTAACAGCCCTACGTCCAACCGGCCTCACAACCGCAGACCATGTGTAACCCCACCAGCCCAGGACCTCCACATCCGGCTTCTTCACCTGCGGTCTCATCTGAGGTCAGGAACCTGGACAGCTTATGAAACTGAGGAATATTTCTGTCTGTAATAAGGCCCTTGTGGGGAAAACTCAATCTGATTGGCTGGGCCTGGCTCCCAAGTGGGTGGGCCTATACCCTTCCAGGCCCCCCCATGGCTGCACCACTGCCCAGTCACGTGAAATCCATAGATGAGGGCCTAATTTATTTTAAATAGACTGACGTTCTTCTATGAACTGTAACTGTAAAATCTTTGAAATTGTTGTTTGTTGCGTTTAAATTGTTCGGTATATTTTATAATTTCTTAATTTTTATTTTATAAAAATGACATTCCCCCCGCCCGTGTTAAATGTTCAATTATCTAAAAATGTGTAAACTCAGATTCTTATTTGCATGTTGTAGCTTAGACCCTATTTTAAATCATCTGCGTTTTGTTACAGTGGGGAGAACAAGTATTTGACACACTGCCGATTTTGCAGGTTTTCCTACTTACAAAGCATGTAGAGGTCTGTAATTTTTATCATAGGTACACTTCAACTGTGAGAGACGGACTCTAAAACAAAAATCCAGAAAATCCCATTGTATGATTTTTAAGTAATTAATTTGCATTTTACAGAAATTCATGTTAGCAGGCAATATTAAACAGCGCTGTTTATGACTTCAACCCTATCATCTCCCGAGATTAGACTGTCAATACTAAAGTGCCTATAAGAACATCCAATAGTCAAAGGTATATAAAAATACAAATGGTATAGAGAGAAATAGTCGACGCGTCATTTTTCCTATAATAACTACAACCTAAAACTCCTTAACTGGGAATATTGAAGAACTGGGAATATTGAACCACCAGCTTTCATATGTTCTCATGTTCTGAGCAAGGAACTTAAACGTTAGCTTTTTTACATGGCACATATTGCACTTTTACTTTCTTCTCCAACACTGGATTTTTGCATTATTTAAACCAAATTGAAAAGTTTATTATTTATTTTAGACTAAATAGATTTGATGTATAATATTAAGTTAAAATAAGTGTTCATTCAGTATTGTTGTAATTGTCATTATAATATATATATATAAATAAAAATCAGCATCAGCTTTTTTTGGTCCTCCAATAATTGGTATCGGTGTTGAAAAGAGATTTTTGGTTCCAACCGCTGTGTCTTTGTGAGACGCAGAGTAGGTGAACGGATGATCTCCACATGTGTGGTTCCCACTGTGAAGCATGGAGGTGGTGGTGTGATGGTGCTTTGCTGGTGACAGTGATTTACTTAGAAATCTGCAGCGATAACGCCATCCCTTCTGGTTTGCGCTTAGTGGGACTATCATTTGTTTCTCGACAGGACAATGACCCAACACACCTCCAGGCTGTATAAGGGCTATTTGACCAAGGAGAGCGATGCATCAGATCACCCGGCCTCCAACCAATTGAGATGGTCTGGGTTGAGTTGGACCGCAGAGTGAAGGAAAAGCAAGTGCTCAGAGCCAACAAGTGCTCAGTATATGTGGGAACTCCTTCAAGACTGTTGGAAGAGCATTCCAGGTGAAGCTGGTTGAGAGAAGGCCAAGAATGTATGAAGCTGTCATCAAGGCAAAGGTTGACTACATTGAAGAATCTAAAATATATTTTGATTTGTTTAACACTTTTTTGGTTACTACATGATTCCATGTGTTATTTCATAGTTTTGATGTCTTCACTATTATTATACAATGTAGAACACAGTAAAAATGTAAATCCTTGAATGAGGTGTAAACTTGACTGATACTGTATATTTTTTAAACAAATATTACAATAGTTTCACAACCATGTTTGTAAGCTTTTAAAATGACAGAAAACTCAACTGTTCATCTTGTCCAGTGATGAAGACATGGATGTCTCATGGTATGGTGGAGTATGCAAAATGGGTAGACTTTGAGCACCTTTATCTCCTGAATGTTTTGGCATTCAGGTCCAAAAAGTAACTTTCTGACCAAATCTTCCACAGGCAAACATGTATAGAAAGTTAAGTTTGAATCAAAAGGGATGCTGTCAAAAAGTGATTGAATTCAAATGGATTTACCCGGCACCTATATTTCCCATTCATTCAAGATTGATTTCTGACCTGCAGATATCTAATAGATTTGCAAATGGTGTGGAATATCATGACATGTAGCCTAACCACCGGACAAATTTAAATTTTGATGATGAACTATCCCGTTAAACAGCCAAGTCCCTATTCAAACACTCTTCAAATGCCTCCTCCTTCCTCCCTCAAAATAATAATTGATCTCACATGGTTGTATAGGTGCGAGCATGGCCTTCCACCTTCATGACATGTGAGATCAGTGATTAGCCTATTTCAAGGAATAAAGAAAGTAAGGATGCATAAGTCTTGGTTGGTTTTGAGTGTGACCGCTGGAGAGAAAAGAGCAGAGCTAACGTAACCAGCTCCAGTGATTCAGTCTGGAGTGAATGCATCAAGACATCGCCCCAGGGCCCCCACTGGGCTTGGGATGCTCTCTTTAAAGCAAACCTTTAAACTAATGTGTGTGAGACAAGTGTTTGTGAGTGTGCAAGAGTGTGTAGAGGAGTGGGGTGTGTGTGGAAAGGACATGCCATGTCTGTACATTATATGGACTGTATGGTCTTTATAGAAATCCAGTGAACCAAACCCACCGCTTTAGAGTAAAATATTCAATATGCTACGCTGTTACACAATAGCAGTCTATTGGTGCTCAATTCGAGACTTATGTTAGCACAGAAGACCTACATCTTGATCTAGTTAACTGCGATGTCATCAGTGGCTGCACGGAGCATATCACCGATAGGTGTTGTCAAGTAATATAGGTGTTGTCAAGTAATAAACACTAGGGAGATATTGAGCTGTTGTGAATTCATGGCCTATAGTTTTGGATTGAAATTGATCCAATTCTCCAACGTTACACTAATTTCCATTCCTATTTTTCCCCATTTTGTTCTAGTATGTATTCACCCTTTTTACAGTGTGATGTGAATCATAGTAAAGTAGGTAGCTAGTAACTAAACTGTGGATAAATGAACGTGGAGGACTGTGCATTCAAATCTGCTCTAGCCATGTAGCTAGAAAAACTAATTCTGGAAGAAAGGAATTGGGTCATGGAATGCTTGGCTACAATAAAACCATAATGTGTCATTCACTTATTTCTATGGTGTCATGGAATATAATTAGTCTTGAGTGACAGACAGGGTTCAAACCCGGGTCTCGCCCTAGGTTGAGGATGGGATATACAGTATTTTCAACTAGGACCCAGGCTTGGCCTTGCCTCGCAATGCACTTAATTTGTATTTTTATTTAACTAGGCAAGTCAGTTAAGAATAAATTCTAAAATACAATGAGTCTCACTCACTTTCAACTTTGTTAAACTACACGTGTACAAGTCAGTGTATGCTCAAATAAGTGTGGTCATTTAGATAACTATCTAGCTAGTTATCCATATTAGACAATGTCATAGTTAGGATGATACTGTAAAGAAACAGGCAGGGTGCAGGTCTCGAACCCTCGTCCTTCTAGCCCGAAGTCCAGCGCGCTATCGACTGTGCCCCAAAAGCATGCTCAAGCGGCAGGGTCGTTACAATACATTATTTTTTTGGGCTCAAGCATGTCACTGTCAACTGCTCTTAAGTTTAGTATGTTGGCTAATTAGCTATCCATGGATGTCTGCAAACACCATACAGTCGTTAGTTTAGCTAGCTAGTTAGCTGTGCCTTGCCAGCAACGGTAGTTAACGTTAGCTGGTTAGCTAGCTAGTCAATTCATAAGTAACCTATTTTGATGCTGAATACACGCTAAGGCCAGAATCGCAAACTGGCTAAATAGCGCTAAGACGTACGGCTAACTAGCTACCGTTGTTGACAATAAATTGCAACACTTACCACGGCTTGTTATGATCCCGCTCTAGCTACGAAAAATATTAATTCTCCAATACTAGTAACGTTAGTGGTGGTCTCTTCAACGGGGCGTCTCAAATCGACGTACGATTCATTGTCATCGATTTCCTTCTCACATACATCCGACGACGAATTTGATTTGTTCTCAATGTCCTAGGCTGGCTATCGGTAGGGCTGAGCATAAACTGTCTAACTGACTAGCTACTTAATCCGTCCCGAACTGGTTAGCCACTAGCCAGTTAGCTTAGCTGGCTAACTACTAGCTAACGTTAGCTGTATACGGGGTGCGGCTGGTCTTCTTCCACCTCACCTGCTCCCTTTCCTTTCATATCGTATTGTATCACTACATCCGTCTTTCCGCCAAGTCTCTACAATTTCTAATATGCTTCTCCCCGTCAGTGTTTTTCTGTCTCACCCCCTTTTTTTGTTCAGAAAAAAAGCCAAGATGGCTGTGAGTGGGGCGGGAGCGGAAACCGGAAGTAAGGCGCATGGTTGTCAAATATTTGTATAACTAAATCTCATTGTTCTATCTGTGTGGGTGGCTTCTTCTTATTCGTGTCCGCTTCCGGCGCACTAGACGCTGTAATGCGAATTGCTGCCTTTCTCAGGCTGGAGAGTGAAATATACACCTGTAGGTGCAGGCAGGTGGACTAAAGAAACAACAACAACTTGCTATTTCGCCCTGCCTGTCATTTGTGCCCAAAATAGCTACAAGGAAAAATGTGGTTACACATTACACCCAACTCAGTCAGCTCACCGAAAAATATCCTCCTATCCTCAGCATACTGTCTGCAATATAACACAACATGCTTCAGTCTCTACCTCCCCACATTCCTTACACTTTCCATCTGGGTTTTTCCCCACTAGCAATCCACAATGCCCCAACCTCAGCCTTGTCTAAAGAAGCCCATTCCTCATTTCCCTCCCAAGATACATATAAGCCTCACATAATTCTGGATTGAGAAAAACTGCCTACCCCCCTCGTCTCTCTTCCACTCACATTGCCACTCCTGGGTCAACCCCTCTGCTATGATGCTCCTACATTCCATCCCCCTTAACGGGACCATCACATCTACCTCCTCACTCTTCAAAGCAGCCTTCGTCACCATGAGCTGGGACCCACAGAAAACCTACCTTACACCCTTTCTGCCCCACCTTATTAAGAGCCATCAACAGCTATATTATCAGGTCTGGGCGTGCATTTGACTTCCCTTCTCTCAGCGCAACCAGATTAGCAGCAGAGTTTGAACACAAATTACCCTTTTAGGCCCCACCTCTTCCACCCATCCCAATGACCACTCTACTGCTTGTATTTCAGCAGAGAAGAATGACGCCCTGTCAGACAGCCGCCTCCGCTGGTGTATCTGAAACTGGGGAACATGCATCCCAAACCCTGCTGTCCCACTGCCTGGATCCTATCAAATCAAATCAAATGTTATTGGTCACATACACATGGTTAGCAGATGTTAATGTGTGTGGCGAAATGCTTGTGCTTCTAATCAAATCAAATTGTATTAGTCACATGCACCGAATACAACAGGTATTACAACAACCTTACAGTGAAATGCTTACTTACGAGACCCTAACCGACAGCGCAGTTTCAAAAAATACAGATAAGAATAAGAGATAAAAGTAACAAGTAATTACAGAGGAACAGTAAAAAATAACAATATATACAGGGGGTTAGTTGAGGTAGTATGTACATGTAGGTAGAGTAAATTAAAGTGACTATGCATAGATGACAACAGAGAGTGGCAGTGGTGTGGAGAAGGGAGGGGGGGCAATGTGAATAGTCTGGGTAGCCATTTGACTAGATGTTCAGGAGTCTTACGGCTTGGGGGTAGAAGCCTCTTGGACCTAGACTTGGTGCTCCGGTACCGCTTGCCGTGTGGTAGCAGAGATAACAGTCTATGACTTGGGTGGCTAGAGTCTGACAATTTTCAGGACCTTCCTCTGACACCGCCTGAAATAGAGGTCCTGGAGGGCAGGAAGCTTGCCCCCAGTGATGTACTGGGCCGTTCGCACTACCCTCTGTAGTGCTTTGCGGTCGGAGGCCGAGCAGTTTCCATACCAGGCAGATGCAACCAGTCAGGATGCTCTTGATGGTGCAGCTGTAGAACCTTTTGAGGATCTGAGGACCCATGCCAAATCTTTTTCAGTCTCCTGAGGGGGAATAGGTTTTGTCGTGCCCGCTTCATGACTGTCATGGTGTGCTTGGACCATGTTAGTTTGTTGGTGATGTGGACACCAAGGAACTTGAAGCTCTCAACCTGCTCCAGTGCAGCCCCGTCGATGAGAATGGGGGCGTGCTCAGTCCTCTTTTTCCTGTAGTCCACAATCATCTCCTTTGTCTTGATCACGTTGAGGGAGAGGTTATTATCCTGGCACCACACGGCCAGGTTTCTGACCTACTCCCTATAGGCCGTCTCGTTGTTGTCGGTGAACACACTGTTGTGTCATCGGCAAATTTAATGATGTTGTTGGAGTCGTGCCTGGTTGTGCAGTCATGAGTGAACAGGGAGTACTGGAGGGGGCTGAGCACGCACCCCTGAGGGGCCCCTGTGTTGAGGATCAGCATGGCGGATGTGTTGTTACCTACCCTTACCACCTGGGGGCGGCCCGTCAGGATGTCCAGGATCCAGTTGCAGAGGGAGGTGTTTAGTCCCAGGGTCCTTAGCTTAGTGATGAGCTTTGAAGGCACTATGGTGTTGAACGCTGAGCTGTAGTCAATGAATAGCATTCTCACATAGGTGTTCCCTTTGTCCAGGTGGGAAAGGGTAGTGTGAAATGCAATAGAGACTGCATCATCTGTGGATCTGTTGGGGCGGTATGCAAATTGAGTGGGTCTAGGGTTTCTGGGATGATGGTGTTGATGTGAGCCATGACCATCCTTTCAAAGCACTTCATGGCTACAGACGTGAGTGCTACGGGTCAGTAGTCATTTAGGCAGGTTACCTTAGTGTTCTTGGGCACAGGCACAATGGTGGTCTGCTTAAAACATGTTGGTATTACAGACTCGGACAGGGAGAGGTTGAAAATGTCAGTGAAGACACTTGCTAGTTGGTCAGCGCATGCTCACAGTACACGTCCTGGTAATCCGTCTGGCCCTGCTGCCTTGTGTATGTTGACCTGTCTAAAGGTCTTACTCACATCGGCTGTGGAGAGCGTGATCACACAGTCTTCCGGTAAAGCTGGTGCTCTCATACATGTTTCAGTGTTATTTGCCTCGAAGCGAGCATAGAAGTAGTTTAGCTTGTCCGGTAGGCTCGTGTCACTGGGCAGCTCTCGGCTGTGCTTCCCTTTGTAGTCTGTAATGGTTTGCAGGCCCTGCCACATCCGACGAGCGTCAGAGCCGGTGTAGTACGACTCGATCTTAGTCCTGTACTGACGCTTTGCCTATTTGATAGTTCGTCGGAGGGCATAGCGGGATTTCTTATAAGCTTCCGGGTTAGAGTCCCGCTCCTTGAAAGCGGCAGCTCTAGCCTTTAGCTCAGTGCGGATGCTGCCTGTAATCCATGGTTTATGGTTGGGTATGTACGTACAGTCAGTGGGGACGACGTCATCGATGCACTTATTGATGAAGCCAATGACAGATGTAGTGTTCTCCTCAATGCCATTGGAGGAATCTCAGAACATATTCCAGTCTGTGCTATCAAAACAGTCCTGTTTTGAGCGATGGCCGAGCGGCGTAGGCAAGGTGCAGTAGATGGGATAAGATGCAATAGATGGTATAAGATACAGTAAATACATATGAGATGAGTAATGTAAGATATGTAAACATTATTAAAGTGGCATTGTTTAAAGTGACTAGTGATTCTCTATGTAGGCAGCAGCCTCTCTGAGTTACTGATGGCTGTTTAACAGTCTGATGGCCTTGAGATAGAAGCTGTTTTTCAGTCTCTTGGTCCCAGTTTTGATGCACCTGTACTGACCTCGCCTTCTGGATGGTAGTGGGGTGAACAGGCAGTGGCTCAGGTGGTTGTTGTCCTTGATGATCTTTTTGGCCTTCCTGTGACATCGGGGGCTGTAGGTGTCCTGGAGGGCAGGTAGTTTGCCCTCGGTGATGCGTTGGGTGTACCGCACCACCCTCTGGAGAGCCTTGCGTTTTGAGGGCCGTACCAAGTGGTAATACAGCCCGACAGGATACTCTCAATTGTGCATCTGTAAAAGTCGGTTTTAGGTGACAAGACAGACAAGACAGACAAACCTCCTGAGGTTGAAGAGGCGCTGTTGCGCCTTCTTCACCACACTGTCTGTGTGGGTGGACCATTTAAATTTGTTTGTGATGTGTACACAGAGGAACTTAAAACTTTCCACCTTCTCCACTACTGTCCCTTTGATGTGGATAGGGGGGGTGCAGAGGGACTGCTGTTTCCTGAAGTCCACGATCATCTCCTTTGTTTTGTTGACGTTGAGTGAGAGGTTGTTTTCCTTACACCACACTCCGAGTGCCCTCACCTCCTCCCTGTAGGCTGTCTCGTCGTTGTTGGTAATCAAGCCCATTACTGTTGTGTCGTCTGCAAACTTGATGATTGCGTTGGGGGCGTGCATGGCCACGCAGTCATGGGTGAACAGGGAGTACAGGAGGCACCCTTATGGGGCCCCAGTGTTGAGGGTCAGCGACGTGGAGATGTTGTTTCCTACCTGATAGTCCTTTAGGATCCTTTTGGCAAACTCCAAGCGGGCTGTCATGTGCCTTTTACTGAGGAGTGGCTTCCATCTGGCCACTGGTCGTAGCTGAATCAGAATTAGTTAGGTAACATAGATAAATAAGATGTTTTATTTATTTTCATACTATGCTTACTTTATACTTGTCATTAGAATGTCTTCTTTTGGACTATACTGTTGGCAGTTGCATTTTCCTATCTCCTCTAGGGAAAAGTCACTTGGGGCCCAGAGAGGGGAGAGGTCAGGCTTGTCTTTTACATGTCTGGTAATATGCAGAATATCAGAAAGGGAGAAGTCACGTTTGAACATTGTCTTGCATATGTGAATATATCTGTGAAACCATGTGAAGGGCTCCACTATGTCTGTACTCCAGTCATACCCTCCTTTTCCCATTGGGGGGAGGAGTATGGCAGTGTCTGGAACCATTATACCACCCCTCTGATGTGAACTTATCTTTCATAGTATATGACCTAGAGGCTCACTCCCCTCAGGGAGCTTGTCCAGGGGTGGGTTGTATTTGAGATGGGAGTATCTCGAATTGACAATTGATATATGCCATTGGATGAGGTAATGTTTTGGTAATATGAAGTACCAAGAACGAGAAGTAGAACCTCGTCTAAGAGACCAAACTGAACGATAATTTATAGCTAATGCTATCTGGCTATGGGATACTCCTCTTTCAAGTAAAAGGCTCTTTGTGAAGTTCCTAAGATCTGTGGTTCGTCATGTGAGTTGAGAGGGGTGTATCTTGGCTATAAAAGATACTAAAAATTGTTTTCTAAGCACTCAGAGAATTCATTTATAGACACTGAATTGACCTGAGAGTCAAAGGGCTATGGTGAAGCTCATATAAGTAAAGATGGAGTTTAAAATATAACTCTGACTTGTGTGTGGTGTCATGATGTTGCCTGCTTGGGTACTGCAAACCCCATCCCCCTCTCCCTGCCTCTCCCTTTCCACCACAACCCATGCGGTGATCACAGAGAGGTCGTAAATTCCTGAGAATCTCCTCATGGCCCAACAGTATTAGACAGAGGGTAAACTTTCAGAACAAAGGAATTCTCTTCCACCTCACAGAACTTGAGGACCCGCCCCTGAGCCAGTTGGGTCAGAGACCATGGGACAGTCCCTCTCTGCTATCTGAATAAAAGCCAACTCTAAGAAATTACCATTAAACCATGTTTTTCTCCATTAGGAGGAGAACGAAGGTTGAGTACCATTGCTGAATCTTTAACCATACCACGTGGTTAAACTCTTATACTAATAATAACAAGTCTTTGATATTGACTACTAGTCTGCAGCTAGGAATTCGGTATCATTGAACGCGAAGAAAGACAACCGCCGAAACATCCATTCTATAACGAATGTCACTCTGAACTCTCCACAATAACTACGACAGAAGGAACTCCAACATATATGACGCCCCCTGTGAGGGATCTAAGATAGAATTAGACTCTGCTGTGTAATTGTACAATTGTACAAACAGACTGCTTTCTATAAAAATTGGTTGCGTGTGTGTATTCCTATTTGAAGAGGCTACATTGCGCCTGCGGTAGCGGTCTTTTAGCGTCAGAGCAGTGAGTGGTAAATTCCAGATTTAGTCCGTTAGGCCAAACGGTACTATTTCTGTCGGTACTATTTCTGTCGGTCAATATTAACTTCTAGAGCCAATAAGGTTAGAAATTAGAAGATATTCGTTCGGTGACCGAGCCGGAGTAATTTGTCAGCCTACCACACTAAACCAGTGTGGACTGACTACAGGCATAGTTGTATTTATGTACCGTGTCGCTCCGGTCAACATAACGCAAGCAAAGTAGGCCGAAGGGTTTAATGTGAGACGTCACTAGTAAACCTACCCTCTCCATGGCGAGAAGGACCCTATTTTTGCTTAGAACGTGATATTTTTGAACAACATAGGGTAAGTAAGCACGAGGTGGGAAATCCACGGGTTTTTACTTTCTGTGCGCTGTTTAAATTCCTCAGCCTCGCGCGACGGAAGTCCCGCCCTTTGTACTTCCGTTTGATTTCAGCATTCTGCATCACTGGTGGTGAACAATCGCAAGTACAGCTCTTAAAAGAAGTGGCGAATATCCAAACGTGGATCACGTTTAAATAATCCAGCAATCTCAATTGTTTGGGTCTCATTCAATTTATTTATTTAAATTGTCGGACATACCTTTCTAGGTTCTTCCAATTAAATGAGACATCTGAAACTTCTCATATTAACCTAGATTAAGCACTTCTCAGGTTAATTAAAGTTTAATTCACAAATTGCCTATACAGGTTTGATTTATCATTAAATTGATCAATCAGTAAAATTTGGGTTTTTCAAAACCCATTCAGTAATCCAGTACTGACAGAAGCCCCGCCCCAGCGGGAATCCCATGTGGTTTCGGCCTTAGGGAGAAGTGCCACAGTGTTGAATGTGCCCAACATTTGGTCTACTGTTTACACTTATGATATCCAATCAACAGAGATTTTATGGATTATCGTCTCATTCAATTTAATAAGTTAAATTGTTGAACATAATTTAATGTTCTTCCAATCAAATGAGACACTTTTAAACTTATCATATTAACCTAGATGAAGCCACATCTCATGTTAATTAAAGTTTAATACCCAGATAGCCTACACAGGTAGGATTAATCATTGGCATTGATTAATTAATTCAATTTGCTTTTGTAAATTCATTCACGTCCAACTTCCACATTACTGGTACAGTACTGGTAGTTCGTCAACATCTATAAATAGATTAAACTTGTCTTTGCAGCTTCCAATATATTCCAAAACCAAGTTTAGGAAAATTAGGAAAAACATTTTTCCTTTCAAAATGTTCTAATAATGTGCAAGCAATCAGAGGGGGTAATCCCCACCCGCCCGCTAATTAGTGAACCTCCACCCGCAAATGTATTGATCTCTGACCTCAGCAGCGATACCAACACTAATTATGCCCTTAGTGGAAAAGCAGACAACACTTTCCAAAATCAACCATCAGGCGCAGGCCTCGTAAAGGTTCTCTCCAGTCTAGCCCTGATGTCTTGCCACCCGAGATTGGCATCTGTCCAATACCGCAGTGCACAGCCGAAGCACGAGCAGGTGATGGTAGACATGGAGGGACAGGTGGAGAGAACCGGGAAACTAATGACAAATGCAGAAAATGGAAAAATTCTGCTAGCTATGGAACTGCGCTTGAAAACTGAACAATTAAATAAAATTGCAAAAACGTATGACGATGAACAAGCACAAGCTCTTCAACAAAATCGTTTTCTACAGGAACAAAATCAAATGCTACTGGAACAACTTGATTTATACAAAACTAAATACGATGATGTCCACGCCAAACTAGATAAATCTGAAGAGTTATCTACAAACAGGAGCGCTCAACTTGATAACATGCATGCAGTTATGTTGAACGTTACTCAAAATAACACGGTTCTACTCAAAACGCTGCAGACCAAAGACGATCAGTTAATGAACATAATGACAAAGTTGGATGACAAATCAGCAGAACTCATTGAAGTCGCTGACCAAATGAATGATGAGAGAACTCAGGTGATGAAGATGGAAATATTGATTTCTAAGCAAGCAGCGGAAATCTCATCACTGAATCTCTCGCTCCGTACTCGAGACCTCTATTTGCAAACCATGACAGATAAGTTTGAGACCGAAAGGAGCAAGTGTGACACTCACGTGTCCAAAATCAGTACTCTAAGCGCTCAAGTGGACTCTGCAATGCAGCAGAATACCACCCTTAGGTACCATCTGGATGAAGTCCAGAATGGTCACGCTCTACAGCGCGACTACCAATCCAAGCAACCGGAGCCCTGTACTCACAGGAGTAAAGACGATAGGTTTCAGACCTTGCCTCCCGGATGTGTCCCTCAGTCTTCTCCTCTTGGCCATTCGGCACTGAGTAATATTGCACCTCTTGGCCAACAACAACAAGGCTTGGCTTCTTCTCTTGGCCTTTCGGCCCCAATCTCTCCACAGGATGAAGCCAACCCTCTCCGCCCGCTTGGCGCGGAATACCTTGACAAACTCGTCAAGTATTTCCCCACCTTTGACCCCGTTCCAGGTCAGCCAAACGATACTGAGACGTTCCTAACTGACATAGAGGACGCGTTGGATGGCTACCCGAACGCTACAGGTTCTGACAGGGTTTACCTGTTGAAGCGAACGTCAAATAGACACATGACAAGGTTCATTCGTCTACAACAGCAACACGTGCTAAATGACTACGCTAAACTTGCCACAGCTTTGAAAGTAGAATTCAGTGGTTCTGCGACTCGCAAACACAATAGCTGGCTATTACCGTTACACAAGCTCGGAACGAACACCCACAAGCTTACTATCATAGGCTTCGTTCAGCTTACTTTGGCCTACTCACTGAAACAGGCATGGAAGACCTGTTACCTTTTAAACAAATGTTCCTGTCGAACATGTATCCTACCTTCATTACCTACTTGGGCCCTGCCGCCCACGTTGGCTTGCCTATCTTACAGAGAGCTTGCAAGCACAGCTTTTGAGGCATCAAAAGTTCACAACGCTAAGAGCCCTGACCACTCGGTTTTGAAGTTTGACCAGGAGCACTCACTCCAGCTAGAGGGTGCATTATCAGGTATTGGAGCGTTGAGAGATGACGCACAACAACAGTTTCTACCACAAAACCATGATTCCAATAACCTCCGCGGTCGAAATAACTGTAAAGTACGTCGCAATCAACACGACTACCGCTACAATCGACCTGTTCGCTACGTTCCTGCACCCAACCCACAAAAAGTGTCAGAGCACAAGGGTAACAAAGGGTTGAAGGACAATCAAAACGTAGACCAATGTTCTCCAGAAGTTCCACTACGGGAAGAACTAAAGCGAGAACAATTTGAGAAAAAGGTAAAACGCTTCGTTAAAGCCAAGCCCACTCAAAATCGGAAAAGTCAATCTGCTTCCACCTTGAACAGAAATGGCACATCACGTCGTTGCGAACAATCACTCCACTTTGTGGGGAATATGTCCACTAACCACGAATCTAAACGCCCGTACCTGGAAACAGTCCTGGAGGACTGCTTAACTTGTCATGCCCTAATTGATTCGGGTGCGACAATATCACTCATCTCTCAAACATTGTTTGATGATCTAAAAAGGTCTTTGAAGCCAACTAAACGTTGGTTAAAAGTGGAACGATGCGACACTACACTTTGAGGGGTCACTCAGACTACCTCGCCTCTCACATTGAGAGTCATGCTGAAACTACACTTCAAGGACGTATCGCTCATTCACCCTGTGTATGTCACCAGCCTCGAAACCGTACCCCTGCTACTTGGAGCACACTTGATGGATCGGTTACTCCCATTGATGGATTGGAAAACCAACCAGGTATGGTCACAGGCCACCCTGCCTTCTCCACTGACCACACTGTCTTCCCCTAACGCTAGCTGCAACGCAGTCAGTCACGAGGGATATCTGTCAAAAGCACCCCTTGGGAAAAAGACGTTTAAAAACCTCTTGGGGCAGAATCCGATCCAAGGAGATATTACGATATCTCGACACATTCCATCAGCCAACCTGATTGACCATTCTTTTCATGATTTCGAGCCAACTGTCTTTGTTAATAAGCAACTTCCCTCCTCCGTGCAGTTGTGCAATACGGTAGTTGAGATGAACTCCTCTTGCCCTTCAGACATTTCCGCAAGCACTGCGGCCGTCTCAGCAAGAAAAACATTGATGCGCAGAGTATACTCTGCTTCCGATGATACACCTTCCTCTTTGTTGGGGACTGTCAACCCTTACAATGACACTAATGGCGTCAGTCCAGCAACTGACCCGATGATTCCCACTGGTGAAACACTTTGCGATATCACAGACCGATATCCTCGTCTCAGTTCGCAGGTACTGAAGAGGTTTCCACACGCGGACGCGGTGGTGACTGACATGCCTCGACAGCCACTGAGCGTTTTGAAGCACAAACACCAGGAGATTTGGTTGAAAGGTTACAGCCATTCTCATAACAACGCGGCCGCTGACCACTCGTACATCGGGTCCGATCTTTTCATTTGCGCCTCGGACACCAACACCACCCGCTGGTGGGGGGGTCCCGAGACACAAAGGGGGGGAATAGTAGCCCAGACCCATGATGAGCCTCATCGAGGCCGGTGGGGGGGTCAAGACTACGGACAACACCGTACGAGGCCGCCAGAGCATAAATCAAATCTAGTTGTAAACTCCCCGATGAGAACATTGAGGAGCAGACAGGCCCCTAGACGGGGATTATCTTAGAGCACATCTAAAATAGTACTGAGGTGTACCGCACTGGTCGTAAAGGAAGTCCAGTGGACTTGTCCACCTCCAAAACAAATGGCAAAAATAATCATTCCTTGCCATGTGTAGGTTCAACTACAATACAACTAGTAAAATGCTCCAATCATGTGTTCCGGTAGTATAATATTTCAAAATAAATCGGTAGGATAACTGGTCCCTTTGAGCACCAGTACCAATACCAGCAACAGTCAGTCTAGCTACAATCAGTAAGGAGGTTAGAGATCTAACCAATCAAATTACCCTTGACAATAGCGACATAGGAGTCACTCAGAGTGCAACACAGGGAAGGGAATCTCCAGTGCACTCTTCCAATGGTTAACACACATGCCACTAATAAATAGAATCCTTCATTCAGGAGTAAAATTATTAGAATCATTAACCATGATCACACCACGTACGACTGGTCCAATACTTAAAGAGTACTTCCGTCGTGAGGTCAGCTCCTCCGTGGATAACATAGCTATGAAATAGACTTCATACCTATCACCACTACAATAGTGGAAGACACAGTGACTTAGTAAAAACTACTACAGACTCCCTCGACACCAATTCTGACTGACCTCCAGGCATCGACCTGAAAATTACCTGACTACGTCAGACTCATTCTGAACAAGTTGTAATCTGCCAGGATACTTGGTTTTCTTCCCTTGACATGCGCGCTTGTTTAAGCATAAATGCACATGAACAACGGAACATCCAATTAGGATTTATGCTAGGATCACTTAAGGGTCCAAGCAAAATACCAGCCTTAGTAAAGTTGAACATTTACTTCTAGGCCTTTGTCTCTACAGCACTCACCAGTTTTCTTCCCAGAAGTCCATAGGTCATCCCTGTAGACTGCCCAAAACTAGTGCCTTACAGCTGTAAAGTTATCATATAGTTATCAACTTAGGATAGTGCCTAAGCAACACACCAAGTAGGAAAACCCTAGATATGGCGTTAGAGACAATGCCATGATAGTCATTTTGCCAGAACATTGGACGTATATAGAATACAGTCCAATTAGATTATTTTTGTGTGAGAACTATATTTTGTATTTTTTTGTTTGTTTATGCTTTCATTCCTTTTCGGTTCAGTTCCTTTGACATTTAGGAAGTGATAGAGCCATAAACAACTTCCCCATACAACATTCACTTAGTGCCACAACGCCGCTCATTGGGGAATGAATGTAATTATATATATATTTCATGAGTGTGTGTGCGTTGTTAACATCTGCCTAAGTTACTGCTCAGATCTTCCAGTCTGGACGACAACCAGACGACGGGTCCGGAACGGCGACCCCAAATCCTGACACCCACGGCCCATCCTCTCTGACAGCATGCCCGCTGTCAGAGAGCCTACCAAGGTAAACCACCAAGGGGGGGACCACAACGGCGATCACCAACCAGGACATCCCCTGGCCCTCCCTGGGGTACTTTGCAGCTTCCAGGGAACCTACCAAGGTACATCACTAGAAGGGACCGCAACGGCGATCACCAACCGGACATCAACTGCCATCCTTGTGGTGGACTGCTCCGCTGTCAGAGAGCCTACCAAGGTAAACCACCAAGGGGGGGACCACAACGGCGATCACCAACCAAGACATCCCCTGGCCCTCCCTGGGGTACTTTGCAGCTTCCAGGGAACCTACCAAGGTACATCACTAGAAGGGACCGCAACGGCGATCACCAACCGGACATCAACTGCCATCCTTGTGGTGGACTGCTCCGCTTTCAGAGAAGCCTACCAAGTTCAACCAACAGAGGGGACTGCAACGATGATCTACAAACAGGACACCACGTGTTCATGATTTTATGTTGATTTGTAACTTGCAGGACAAACAAGATCCAAACCACCAGGGGGGGTATGTCATGATGTTGCCTGCTTGGGTACTGCAAACCCCATCCCCCTCTCCCTGCCTCTCCCTTTCCACCACAACCCATGCGGTGATCACAGAGAGGTCGTAAATTCCTGAGAATCTCCTCATGGCCCAACAGTATTAGACAGAGGGTAAACTTTCAGAACAAAGGAATTCTCTTCCACCTCACAGAACTTGAGGACCCGCCCCTGAGCCAGTTGGGTCAGAGACCATGGGACAGTCCCTCTCTGCTATCTGAATAAAAGCCAACTCTAAGAAATTACCATTAAACCATGTTTTTCTCCATTAGGAGGAGAACGAAGGTTGAGTACCATTGCTGAATCTTTAACCATACCACGTGGTTAAACTCTTATACTAATAATAACAAGTCTTTGATATTGACTACTAGTCTGCAGCTAGGAATTCGGTATCATTGAACGCGAAGAAAGACAACCGCCGAAACATCCATTCTACAACGAATGTCACTCTGAACAATCCACAATAACCGAGACAGAACTTCACTCCAACAGAAAATAACTTCTCTCCAGCGATCAAGGCGACACACACCGAGCGTAACTATATATATTGATTGCAATTGTTCCCGAATGAGTGAGCGTTCATGTGTAAGGATTAGCATGTCAATTGTTATAATTATGGACTCTGTAGTGAATTCTTAGTCGAACACCATTTTTCCTTTGTCTAACAAGCTGCCATGCCGGTATAGCCCCCTAGGGCCTATTTCTCCCATCATTTCATGTAACCCTTTAGAGTTTGTTTGTTTGTTTATGCATTTCTGTGAATTAATTAGTTAGTAATAAATAAATGATTTAAGACAATTGATGTATGGATGACTCATAGTGAAGACTGGGTTCTTGCAGATAATCAACAATTTACGACGTTTGGAATGAGACTAACGTGAGGTAAAGTAAATAAATCATTAATTAGAGGACTATTGATCAGATATGAAAATATCTGAAAGGTTATATTGGGAAATTATAACTTTGTAATCTAATAACTTTCCCTGGTGCCCTCGAATTCATAGTTAATTAGTTACGTTATTACTCAAATGATCGCGTAATCCCTAATTACAGGAATCTTTGATAAAAACTATAAGTCTTCAATTTAACGATAGCAAAGACACGACAGTGGTTTGTAAACTCTTTCCATTTAGTAATACAGGAAATAACCACGACACCACTCTATAAATGCCTGATGGTGGAGTACTGCAGAGATGGTTGTCCTTCTGGAAGGTTATCCCATCTCCACAGAGGATCTCTAGAGCTCTGTCAGAGTGACCATCGGGTTCTTGGTCACCTCCGTGACCAAGGCCCTTCTCACCCAATTGCTCAGTTTGGCCGGGCAGCCAGCTCTAGGAAGAGTCTTGGTGGTTCCAAACTTCTTCCATTTAATAATGATGGAGGCCACTATGTTATTGGGTACCTTCAATGCTGCAGAAATGTTTTGGTAACCTTCCCCAGATCAGTGCCATGACACAATCCTGTCTAGGAGCTCTCAGAACAATTCCTTCGACCTATGGCTTGGTTTTTGCTCTGACATGCACTGTCAACTGTGGGACCTTATATAGACGTGTGTGCATTTCCAAATCCTGTCCAATCAATTGAATTTACCACATCAAGGACGATCAATGGAAACAGGATGCACCTAAGCTCATTTTTGAATCTAATAGCAAAGGGTCTGAATAGTTTACATTTTTATAAAATGAGCAAAAATGTATTAAAACCTGTTTTTGCTTTGTCATTATGGGTTATTGTGTGTAGATTGCTGAGCATTGTTTTAAATGTAATCAATTTTAGAACAAGGCTGTAACATAACAAGATGTGGAAAGAGTCAATGGGTCTGAATACTTTCCGAAGGCACTTTACATGTAGGTAGGGGTAAAGTTATAGATAATAAACAGCGAGTAGCAGCAATGTAAAAAAAGAAGGGGGGGGGGGGGTGTCAATGCAAATAGTCATGGTAGCCATTTGATTAATTGCTCAGCAGTCTTATGGCTTGGGGGTAGAAGCTGTTAAGGAGTCTTTTGGACCTAGACTTGGCGCCTTGTATAGAGGTCATGGATGGCAGGAAGATTGGTCCCAATGATGTACTGGGCCATACGCACTACCCTCTGTAGCGCCTTACGGTTGGATGCCGAGCAGTTGCCATACCAGGTGGTGATGAACTGGTCAGGATGCGCTCGATGGTGCAGCTGTAGAACTTTGAGGATCTGGATCTGGGGACCCATGCCAACGCCTATTCCTGAGAGGGAATAGGCGTTGTCGTGCCCTCTTCACGACCGCCTTGGTGTGTTTGGACCATGATAGTTTGATGGTGATGTGGACACCAAGGAACTTGAAGCTCTCGACCCGCTCCACTACAGCCCCATCAATGTGAATGGGGGCGTGTTTGGCCCTCCTTTTCCTGTAGTCCACGATCAGCTCCTTTGTCTTGCTCACATTGAGGGAGAGGTTGTTGTCTCTGACCTGCTCCCTATAGGCTGTTTCATCATTGTTGGTGATCAGGCCTTCCACCGATGTGTCGTCAGCAAACTTAATGATGGTGTTAGAGTCGTTCTTGGCCATGCAGTCGTGAGTGAAAAGGGAGTACAGGAGGGGACTAAGCACACCCCTCTGAGGGGCCCCGAGTTGAGGATCAGTGTGGCAGATGTGTTGTTTCCTATCCTTACCACCTGGGGGGGACCGTCAGGAAGTCTAGGATCCAGTTGCAGAGGGAGGTGTTTAGTCCCAGAGTCCTTAGATAAGTGATGAGCTTTGTGGACATTATGGTTTTGAACACTGAGCTGTAGTCAATTAACAGTATTCTCACATAGTTGTTCCTTTTGTCCAGGTGGGAAAGGGCAGTGTGGAGTGCAATTGAGATTATGTGGATCTGTTGGGGCGGTATGCAAATTGGAGTGGTTCTAGGGTTTCCGGGATAATGGTGTTGATGTGAGCCATGACCATCCTTTCAAAGCACTTCATGGCTACAGATGAGAGTGCTACGAGGCGTTAGTCATTTAGGCAGGTTACCTTGGCATTCTTCAGCAAATGGGACTATGGTGGTCTGCTTGAAACATGTGGGTATTACAGACTCGGTCAGGAAGAGGTTGAGCATGTCAGTGAAGACACTTGCCAGTTGGTCCGCGCGTGCTGTGAGTACAAATCCTGGTAATCTGTCTGGCCCTGCATTCATTTAAACCAACATAAATGGAGGCAGGCGATAGTGGCTCAAGTAACGTTGTCTGGTATCAATAAAGGCCAATCATGTCTGTTCACGAAAGTTCAGGTTTTCAATGGTTTTTGTAGTAAGAGCCAGTGGGGGGACACTAGTGACTCATTGTTCAGATGTGAGCGGTGAGTGTTAAGGCAAAAAAGTTTCTATAATCCACAATGACTTGTTGAGTGCGATCGAAAGGAATTCGCCCCAGCTGGGAGTCTTTACTGGTGCGGATGGAACGAGAGGGGGTTTCTGTCCCAAAGCAAGCACCAGTTAGCCTGGAGCTAGCCTGGAGCTAGTCCCTTCTCTCGGCTAGCCAAAGATGTCCATCAGATAATTTCCTGGGTTTCTACACCTCTTCTGCCAATTGGCCTGGACCCTTTGCTGCCGACATGGAGCCCCGCCAATCCATCACGACTGGTCTGCCGACGTAATCGTCCGAGGGAGTTTAACAGAGTCTCCCATTGCGACGTCCCCCTGAGGCCCATCTGCTATCCCCGGCCTGCTAGCGGTCTGAATCGCCGTGCCTCCAGCTCGCCTAGCTACTCACTGGACCCTATGATCACTCGGCTACACATGCCTCTCCCTAATGTCAATATGCCTTGTCTATTGCTGTTTTGGTTTGTCATTTCTTATTTCACTGTAGAGCCTCCAGCCCTGCTCAATATGCCTTAGCTAGCCCTTATGTTCCACCCCCCACACATGCGGTGACTGCACCTGGCTAAAATGGTGCCTCTAGAGACAAAACCTCTCTTATCATCACTCAATGCCTAGGATTACCTCCACTGTACTCACATCCTACCATACCCTTGTCTGTACATTTTGCCTTGAATCTATTCTTCCGCGCCCAGAAACCTGCTCCTTTTACTCTCTGTTCTGAACGCACTAGAAGACCAGTTCTTTTAGCCTTTAGCCGTACTCTTGTCCTACTCCTCCTTTTTTCCTCTGGTGATGTAGAGGTTAACCTCTTGACGCTAGGGGTCATATTATTATTATTTTTTAAAGAACGTTCCCAAGGTAAATGGACTATTTCTCAGGTCCAGATCGTAGAATATGCATATAATTTACAGATTAGGATAGAAAACACTCCAAAGTTTCCAAAACGGTCAAAATATTGTCTGTGAGTATAACAAAACTGATTCTGCAGGCGAAAACCTGAGAAAATATAACCCGGAAGTGATATTTCTTTTTTTAATTCTGTGTTTCCTGGCCAGTCTTTTTTCCATTTAAAGGGGTATCAAACAGATTCCTTTTCCAATGGCTTCCTCAGGCTGTGACCAGGCTTTAGACATAGTTTCAGGCTTTTATTTTGAAAAATGAACGAGATCTTTCAAAAGTAGTTGGGTGTCCTCTGAATAGTGCCTGCGCGCCAGAGGGGAGCTCTCCATTTTGCTTTTCTCTCTCATTGAATAGGTTATGGTCCGGTTGAAATATTATTGATTATGTTTGTTAAAAACAACCTGAGGATTAATTATAAAAAACATTTGACATGTTTCTACGACCATTACGGATACTTTTTGGAATTTGTCGAACGGAACAAGGCTTTGGTTTTCTGAACATAACGCGCAACCCAAATGGCGTTTTTTTGTGATAAAAGTAATATTTATCGAACAAAAATAATATTTGTTGTGTAACTGGGAGTCTCGTGAGTGCAAACATCCGAAGATTATCTAAGGTAAGCGATTAATTTTATTGCTTTTCTGACTTTCGTGACCATGCTAATTTGGGGCTAGCTGTTATAGCATTGATTGCTACACTCACAAAAGCTTGGATTTCTTTCGCTGTAAAGTATATTTTCAAAATCTGACACGATAGGTGGATTAATAACAAGCTAAGCTGTGTTTTGGTATATTTCACTTGTGATTGCATGATTATAAATATTTTTAGTTATATTTTTGCATTTGGCGCCCTGCAATTCTAGCGGTTGTTTAGGAAAATGATCCTGTAAAAGGGATCCGTAGCGCAGAGAAGTTAACTCAGGCCCTGCAGCCCACAGCATCACTGCCATTCCCCAGGTGCTCTCATTTGGTGACTTCTGTAACCGTAAAAGCATTGGTTTCATGCATGTTAACATTAGAAGCCTCCTCCCTAAATTTGTTTTATTCACTGCTTTAGCACACTCCGCAAACCCGGATGTCCTAGCCGTGTCTGAATCCTGGTTTAGGAAGGCCACCAAAAATCCTGAAATTTCCATCCCCAACTACAACATTTTCCGACAAGATAGAACTGCCAAAGGGGGCGGAGTTGCAATCTACTGCAGAGATAGCCTGCAAAGTTCTGTCATACTATCCAGGTCTGTGCCCAAACAATTCGAGCTTCTACTTTTAAAAATCCACCTTTCCAGAAACAAGTCTCTTACCGTTGCCGCTCGTTATAGACCCCCCTCGGCCCCCAGTTGTGCCCAGGACACCATATGTGAATTGATCGCCCCCCCCCATCTACCTTCTTCAGAGTTCGTACTGTTAGGTGACCTAAACTGGGACATGCTTAACACCCCGGCCATCCTACAATCTAAGCTAGATGCCCTCAATCTCACACAAATCATCAAGGAACCTACCAGGTACAACCCTAAATCCGTAACCATTGGCACCCTCTTAGATATCATCCTTACCAACCTGCCCTCTAAATACACCTCTGCTGTCTTCAACCAGGATCTCAGCGATCACTGCCTCATTGCCTGCCTGTGTACTGGGTCCACGGTCAAACGGCCACCCCTTATCACTGTCAAACACTCCCTAAAACACTTCAGCGAGCAGGCCTTTCTAATCGACCTGGCCCGGGTATCCTGGAAGGATATTGGCCTCATCCCATCAGTATAGGATGCCTGGTTACTCTTCAAAAGTGCTTTCCTCTCCATCTTAAATAAGCATGCCCCATTCAAAAAATGTAGAACTAAGAACAGATATAGCCCTTGGTTCACTCCAGACTTGACGGCCCTTGACCAGCACAAAAACATCCTGTGGCATTCTGCATTAGCATCGAATAGCCCCTGTGATATGCAACTTTTCAGGGAAGTCAGGAACCAATATACTCAGTCAGTTAGGAAAGCTAAGGCTAGCTTTTTCAAACAGACATTTTCTTCCTGTAGCACTAATTCCAAAACGTTTTGGGACACTGTAAAGTCCATGGAGAATAAGAACACCTCCTCCGAGCTGCCCACTGCACTAAGGATAGGAAACACTGTCACCACTGACACATCTACGATAATCATTTTTCCACAGCTGGCCATGCTTTCCACCTGCCTACCCCTACCCTGGCCAACATCTCAACACCCACTGCAGAAATTGTTGCAACCCCTATTACTAGCCTATTCAACCTCCCTTTCGTATCGTCTGAGATCCCCAAAGATTGGAAAGCTGCCGCAGTCATCCCCCTCTTCAAAGGGGGAGACACTCTAGACCCAAACTGTTATAGACCTATATCCATCCTGCCCTGCCTTTCTAAAATCTTCGAAAGACAAGTTAACAAACAGATCACCGACCATTTTGAATCACACCGTACCTTCTCCACTATGCAATCTGGTTTCCGAGCTGGTAATGGGTGCACCTCAGCCACGCTCAAGTTCCTAAACAATATCATAACTGCCATCGATAAAAGACAGTACTGTGCAGCCGTCTTCATCAACCTGGCCAAGGCTTTCGACTCTGTCAATCACCGCATTCTTATCGGCAGACTCAATTGCCCTGGCTTCTCAAATTTCTTGTTAACAAACTATAGTTTTGGCAAGTCGGTGAGGACATCTACTTTGAGCATGACACAAGTCATTTTTCCAACAATGTTTTACAGATACAGTTAATTATAAGTGAAATAATCTATCACAATTCCAGTGGGTCAGAAGTTTACAAATACTAAGTTGACTGTGCCTTTAAACAGCTTGGAAAATTCCAGAAAATGATATCATGGCTTTACAAGCTTCTGCAAGTATAAACACCATGGGACCACGCAGCCGTCATACCGCTCAGGAAGGAGTCTCTGTCTCTTAGAGATGAACGTACTTTGGTGTGAAAAGTGCAAATCAATCCCAGAACAGCAGCAAAGGACCTTGTGAAAATGCTGGAGGAAACAGGTACAAAGTATCTATATCCACAGTAAAACGAGTCCTATATCGACATAACCTGAAAGGCCGCTCAGCAAGGAAGAAGCCACTGCTCCAAAACCGCCATAAAAAAAGCGAGTCTATGGTTTGCAACTGCACATGGGGACAAAGATCGTACTTTTTGGAGAAGTGTCCTCTGGTCTAATGAAACAAAAATAGAACTGTTTGGCCATAATGACCATCGTTATGTTTGGAGGAAAAAGGGGGATGCTTGCAAACCGAAGAAGACCATTCCAACCGTGAAGCACAGGGGTGGCAGCATCATGTTGTGGGGGTGCTTTGCTGCAGGAGGGACTGGTGCACTTCACAAAATAGATGGCATCATGAGGATGGACAATTATGTGGATATATTGAAGCAACATCTCAAGACATCAGTCAGGAAGTTA
Organism: Salvelinus namaycush; assembly: GCF_016432855.1. Classification (NCBI taxonomy): domain Eukaryota; kingdom Metazoa; phylum Chordata; class Actinopteri; order Salmoniformes; family Salmonidae; genus Salvelinus; species Salvelinus namaycush. The sequence goes on along the minus strand of NC_052314.1, from coordinate 44,536,600 downwards.
AAGCTTGGTCACAAATGGGTCTTCCAAATGGACAATGACCCCAAGCATACTTCCAAAGTTGTGGCAAAATGGCTTAAGGACAACCAAGTCAAGATATTGGAGTGGCCATCACAAAGCCCTGACCTCAAACCTATAGAAAATTTGTGGGCAGAACTGAAAAAGCATGTGTGAGCAAGGAGGCCTACAAACCTGACTCAGTTACACCAGCTCTGTCAGGAGGAATCGGCCAAAATTCACCCAACTTATTGTGGGAAGCTTGTGGAAGGTTACCCGAAACATTTGACCCAAGTTAAACAATTTAAAGGCAATGCTACCAAATACTAATTTAGTGTATGTAAACTTCTGACCCATTGGGAATGTGAAGAAATAAATAAAAGCTGAAATAAATCATTCTCTCTACAATTATTCTGACATTTCAAATTCTTAAAATAAAGTGGTGATCCTAACTGACCTAAGACAGGGAATGTTTACTAGGACTAAATGTCAGGAATTGTGAAAAACTGAGTTTAAATGTATTTGGCTAAGGTGTATGTAATCTTCCAACTTCAACTGTAAATGGGAAATGTACACACACTTCAGTTCATATGCATTGACTGTAAAACCTCTGCTGTGCAACAACAGCTTTCTTCCTGGTCTGTCAGCATGCTCCTTTCTAATGATATTACTCCCTCTCCACCTGAAATGCAATAACAACAGAAACATGAACTTAGCTAACTAATAAAAAACTAATGTGTACATATACATGCCTATTCTTTATTAGCCAAATTGCACCAAAACAGGCTCTTTGCTACTTTTTCAGTTACCAATTCATCAATAAACAGTCAGGGGAACAAACTTGTTTGGCAACAAGTGTTTAATAGTCAGAAAGTATTTAAAATATATCTAGTAAATACAGTATTTGGTTTATTTTCTAAAACCATTAGCTAGCTATATTGATGAAGGTGGAAGTTAGCTCTTCCCAAGTAGTTTCAATTTAGCTCATCCAACAGGCTTAAGCTGCAGTGAAACAGAGACAATACCCATGTAAATCTTGGTGGAGCAAACTCCAAAAGCATTTTTTAGAAGCATGCCAGCAAAGCCATTACACAACACTAAATAATACATTAATTGCACTATAATGGTGACAACTTCTGCCCACAAACTGTTAGGGCCAACAGCAGAGCTTTCTTTTCAGCACCATGGAGTGAATCCTTACCACCACTACACCTGGCTATCAGCGGTCAATGTCTGGCAGCAAAACAGTTCATTCAGCCTCATTTAATGCATTTCTAAAAAAACATAGCTGATATGGCTGACTTGCTTAAACAAATGTGGTTTCCACTGACAATTGAGATGTACAAACTATGGCATAAGGGAACGATGAGCAGATAAGAGGCAATCCGTAATTTCGATTTAGACATTAATGAGCAAGCTACAACAGACATAGTCAATATAACTATCTGCTCAGCACTTTTGAAATGCACAGCGACAGAATTCAGAACGTGGGCCTGTCATGCCAAATAATGTCCCCCGGCCAAATAGTGTCCCCCTCTAGAATTCGATAAACTATTGGCGTCCGTTGCTATATCAACGTTGTGATGACCTAAAGATTAGAATTTTGGATATCATTACAGCCTAAATGACGTTAATTTCATCATCGCTATGCAAACAAGACGGATTACCTCAACAATTTCGCTGTTTAAACAAGTTTTGTTTAGCTAATACAATGAAAACATGAATTCTAACTACTTTTTGGTACCTTGTTAACATTACAACATGAAATCCACGTTGCTACGTTTCGGGAATGGCAAAGAAAACGTGTAATCTGCTTGACACATTAAAGTTACTTACCTTACAGATCACGAAATCAGTTAATTTCACTCCATTCATACGCAAATCCGTGTGATTCATACACTGGCTTGTCTGGCTGTCATCTTTTAATTTTAACCTGCCCTTCCCTTGTCTACACTGAAATAATATAAATCCAGTAGTCCTCTATGAGGATTCATTCATCTATCTCGCATAGCTCATTGGTACACCCTTGTGGTTGAATATATATGTATCTATTATTATTAGTAGTAGTATTAGTAGGTTCTAGGAAACAAAAATAAATCACGTGGAACAAATAAATACAATCAAAGGATACCTTACCATTTACAATAATGAACACCTTATGAAACAGCTGTGAAAACCAACCTGCCAATATTTAAGATTTTAATACAAAAACTTTGAGCATTCTTTGGTACAGTTGTGTCATTAATTTATTTTCACAGATTATTTTTTGTACACATGGCAATCAGACTGAAATATTTAATTCTGGTGTGTGGAATAAAGAGGTGGGTGCTGTGCGGTTAGGAGGTCCTGCCTGTCACTTGTTCTCAACAGGCAGTCTCGGAAGGGGGACTTGATGAGGGAGACTGCGAAGTCCAGGCACTGCTGCTCTCTTTGCTCTGAGTGTTTTCAGTGCTAGTGTTTTTAGTTAATCTGTGTATCTCACATATTATATGCCCAGTATGATACGGCTAGCAAACTTTATTAGCAGATAATGACAACAACAGTAGCTTTAGGTGATGTAATGAGATGGAGGGGGGGATGGGATGAGTGGGCAGATTGTTGGGCAGAATTTCATCTGGAGGGAGAGGAGAGAGAGAAAGAGTTAAAGGATGAGGAGAGAGGAAAGAGGCAGAATCAAGAGATGCTTAATCAGGTGCTGCGGCTAGTTCTTCCTGTCATTTGTTCTCGACAGGCAGCCAGTCTCAGCCAGGGGTTCAATAACATGGGCCTGGTTTAGTTGGAAGCCCTCTCACCACGTCAAGGTAAAGGCCGAGAGAAGGAATTAAATCATGTTTAATGAAGGCATTTAACCCCATACTCTATCTTTGTAGTGTTTGACCTGATGGGGCTTGGATAGGTGTAGCAATATGGTGATGACTCAACCCTGCTGTGTAATGGACTCTGAGAGACTTCTGCCATATTACGTACACAAATCTAGAACCTCCAGATATGCAAACACTAACTAGAAACCAATGTCCAGTTCCATACCAACCCTGGCCTAAAATTTGATTTGGAATTGGACACAAAAGATTAATGGCTAGGGAGTAGGGGTTTAGGACCAGTAAGGAACTGGGCAACTGAACAGTCAATTGAAAATTTTACTTGCAGTGAATACATTACCCGTACTCCTTTTTTTGAGATCCTGCTGTGGGGAAACCAGTCTAAGTCTCTCCGGGTGCTCATTCACTCTGGGGCAGATTAGTTTTATGGACGGTACCCTGGTATCAGACCTAGGCATCCCCACAACTCCTCTCCGTTCCCATGGACGCTAGGGCACTGGACGGCCGCTCCATTGGAAGAGTCACGCACAGCACAGTTCCCATTCATCTGCGGGTATCTGGAAATCACAGTGAGTCTATACAGCTTATCCTCATTGAATCCCCTCACGTCCCTGTTGTCTTGGGATTTTCTTGGATCCAAAAGCACAATCCCGTTATTGACTGGACCACGGGTTCAATCCTGGGTTGGAGTCCGTTCTGTCACTCCCACTGCCTTAAAGCGGCGCAGCCGCCCCCGAGACGTCCTTCTCAGGGTTTAAGAAAAGCCTCGGATTTCTCTACTGTTCCCGCAGAGTACCATGATCTCCTGGAGGTATTCAACAAGGCTCGTGTTACCTCTCTTCCTCCGCATCATCCCTACGTTTGTGCCACTGACCTCCCGGGCACCACACCGCCTCGAGGTCGGCTATATTCCCTATCTGGCCTCGAGACCAAGGCCATGGAGGAGTACATTGAGGACTCTCTGGCTGCTGGGAGCATTCGTCCTTCTGCATCCCCTGCCGGCGCAGGGTTTTTCTTTGTGGAAAAGAAGGACAAGACCCTGCGTCCATGCATCGACTACTGGGGGCTCAATGACATCACGATTAAGAATTGTTACCCCCTGCCACTCCTCTCCTCTGCTTTCGAACTTCTCCAGGGGGCTACCATCTTTTCCAAGTTGGACCTTCAGAATGCCTACCATCTTGTTCGGATACGCGAGGGGGACGAGTGGAAGACGGCTTTCAACACGGCCAGTGGACACTGAGTATCTGGTCATGCCGTTTGGGCTCACCAACGCGCCCGCTGTTTTCCAGGCCCTGGTCAACTATGTGCTCCGTGACATGCTGAATCATTTTGTGTTTGTCTACCTCAATGACATCCTTGTCTTCTCCCGGTCTGTCCAAGAACACGTCCTCCATGTCCGACAAGTCCTTCAGCGCCACCTGGAGAACCAGCTGTTTGTGAAAGCTGAGAAGTGCAAGTTTCATTGCTCTACTATCTCCTTTCTGGGATACATCACCGTTGAAGGAAATGTCTAGATGGATCCTGAAAAAGTGAGAGTGGTGGTGGATTGGCCCCAACCCACATCCAGAGTTCAATGTTTCCCGGGGTTTGCTTATTTCTACCGCCGCTTCATCTGGGGCTACAGCACCCTGGAGGCTCCCCACTCTGCACTCACTTCTCCCAAGGTACCGTTCACATGGTCCCCAGCTGTTGACAGGGCTTTTGTGGATCTTAAGCATCAGTTCACTACTGCCCTCGTCCATCCGGACCTGTCCCGTCATATTGTGGTTGAGGTCGATGCTACTGACGTTGGCGTGGGGGCGATCTGCCCCCACGCCAACAGCGATCTGCCCAGGACCAAAAGCTCCATCCCTGTGCTTTCCTGTCCCATCGTGTCAACTCTGCTGAGAGAAACTACGACATCGGTAACAGGGAACTTCTGGCGGTCAAGCTGGTGCTGGAGGAGTGGAGGCGCTGGCTGGAAGGAGCGGAACATCCATTTTTGATTTGGACCGACCATAAGAATTTAGAATATCTCCGCACAGCCAATCGTCTTAACTCTAGGCAGGCCCATTGGGGTCTGTTATTCACCAGGTTTCGCTGCCACACCCTCTGACTCTGAGATCATCCTCCCATCCCCATGCCCTGCGGCTTCAGTCTCTAACCATCTGCCTTCTTCAGTCTGGGGTATTGAGACCCTGGTCTGCAAGGCACACGGTCCCAGCCGGACCCTGGAGGGTACCCGGATGATTGTCCCTGATTCGGCCATGGCCCAGGTCCTGGAATGGGCTCATTCCTCCAGGCTTATCTGTCATCCTGGCTCCCGTCGAACCCTGGCCTTCCTCCGACAACGCTTCTGGTGGCCCACTATGTTTCATGACGCCCCTGCCTTCGTCACCGCATGCACGGTATGTGCCCAGTATAAGACTCCGCGGCAAGCTCCGTCGGGACTCCTTCAGCCACTGCCCGTTCCTCATCGCATCTAGTCCCATATTTCCTTGGATTTTGTCACTGGGCTTCCTCCGTCTGATGGCAACACCGTCATCCTGACGGTAGTGGATTGGTTTTCCAAAGCCGCACATTTCATTCCTCTCCTCAAACTACCCTCTGCCAAAGAGACGGCCCAGCTCATGGTGCAGTCTCAAGACCAATTCCAGGTATTGTCGACAAGCGGACAGCCGCCGGACTCCGGATCCCCGCTATCGTCTTGGGAAGTGGGTATGGCTATCAACACAGGACCTGCCCCTCCGCGTGGACTCCCGCAAACTTTCCCCCCCATTTCATTGGTCCCTTCCCAATCTCTAGAGTCCTTAGTCCCACTGCTGTTCGTCTTCTGTTACCCTGTACCCTCCGTATACACCCTACTTTTTATGTGTCCAGGATTAAGCCCATCTCATATCCCTTTGTCTTCTGTTTCCAAGCCCCCCCCCCCCCGTGTCATCAATGGCCATTCGACGTACACGGTGAGATGCCTCCTGAGTTTTCGATCACGGGTCAGGGGTTTCCAGTACTTGGTTGACTGGGGGGCTATGGCCCGTTGGAGAGGTGCTGGGTCCCCGCTAAGGACATCCTGGACCCGGCTCTCATCGCTGGCACCCCGGTCAACCGGGTACGCGAACAGGTTGGATGCCAGGTGGTGTCCCTAGAGGCGGGGGGGGGGGGGGGGGTCCTGTCACACCCTGATCTGTTTCACTTGGTGTCACTCATCTTCCCTATTACCCTCAGTGTATTTATACCTGTGTTCTCTGTTTGTTTGTTGCCAGTTCGTCTTATCTTGCCAAGTCAATCAACATTTTTCCAAGCACCTGTTTTTCCTAGTCTCTCTTTTCTAGTCCTCCCGGTTCTGCCCTGACACTGAGCCCGCCTGCCTGACCATTCTGCCTGCCTCTGACCTCGAGCCTGCCTGCCGCCCTGTACCGTTTGGACTCTGACCTGGTTATGAACTCTTGCAGGTCCTTGACCTGCCTCCTGCCTGTCCCCCGTTGTTCAATAAATATCAGAGACTCTATCCATCTGCCTCCTTTGTCTGCATCTGGGTCTCACATTGTGTCATTATACTTTGAATACAAGACAGATAGCCTAATACTTAACAAACAACTTACCAACTTCACAGCCAATGTCTGCAAGAAATGTAAAACAATATTACAACAGGTTATTTACAATAACATGCAATGTAGTAAAACACTGACCATCTTGAGGTGGAGAGCCGGCCAAGCAGTGAAAACAAGGGAGGGGAAAACATCAGACAAAACAGATAACAGACGACGGACACAATGGACAGACAAATTCACGCACATTGACGACATGACACAAACAAGACACATGAAAATGCTTTCCGCATCTCCTGCACCGGGCCACATCCTTACAGTACCTTCTCTCACGTATTTCCGACAGAAGCAGTGGACGCTAACCTCTGTTGTGTAGGATGTGGACACCTTGGGAGGCCTGGACCCAGGACGGGGACTGGAATCGTGACTGGGAAATGGTGTCAGGTGCCCAGCCTGAAAGCAAGAGAATGTTTTCTCATGGATTTCTGATGGTATCGTGCCATGGAGGGTTCCTCATCTCTGCAGAGAGTAAGAATGTTTGCAATAGCAAACAGCCCACAATCTGTGCCCCCTTTCTGCTGTTTGTCTGCCAGCCACTCCACAATCACAGAGGTCCCTGGAAAAGATTAGAGAGAGGTGATAGAGAGAGGTGAGTTGTGAGTTGTGAGAGAAAGTCGGGTGGTGTCATGACCACTGGAGTCATACACCTTAACAGTACCTACCTGGCAATGAAGGTTACTTACTGTGACCCAGTGGTTAGCTTTGAGATTGACTATCTGGACAAACCCCTGGGCCAGTGTTCGTACTGCTGACAGCATGGCGATGCCGCCCACCGCGAGGAGGCCTCCTACTTCTGGATGCTGCACCTGCAGAATAGCTTGAGCATGATCAATTGTAAAATTGTCTAACCAGGAGTGTGACGGAAGAATGACCCCCCCCCCCCTCCTCCATCCGGCCACAGAGAGCAGATTGCCATACCTGTCCCTGTTGGACACTAGTGATGAGAACCTCACTAGTGTCTTCAAGTCCAGTGACTGGACTTACCTTCCCCTGTTCCTCCAGTCCGACGCAAGCCACCTGTGAGAACATTTGATGGATTATTGCAGTGTTAGAATGGGAGATATGTACTTTTCAACAGTTTTTGAAAGTATAGCCTACCTCAAGCTGGTCCCCTACCGACTCAGGGCACAGAGAATCAGACTGTTCCGAACTCACTGGCTCTGGTGGATGGGATACCTCCTGGGTGGGCCGGACAGTTGACGGTCCTAAAGTCATTAGGAGAGGTAAATTGAAGAAGTACATTTTTATGAGCTCAGCATAACTACCATTTCTTGCTTTCTCAAATGTCAACCAAAGCTTAACATACTTGTCTCACGGGCTTCACAGAAGTGTATGGCATCAGGGGTTTCAGTGGTCGACCACCCAACTGCTCCAACTGCAGAAGATTGTTGGCTTCCACCGAGGTAATCCTTATGAAGATATAAAGACAAACATCTGTGTTAGGAAAACTAATACTAGCTTCAGGTTATTTTGTGTGCAAATTGAAATAGTTATTATCTGAGATTTTTTATACTTACCTTAACAGATGATGACCCCAGCTATAATAATTGTTTACACCTATCCACTTGATTGATCAGGGTTAACGTATAGCTAGATACCTCAATGTGAAAGACACAAAGTTGAGGTTGGAAGTTTACATACACCTTAGCCAAATACATTTAAACTCAGTTTTTCACAATTCCTGACATTTAATCCTCATAAACATTCCCTGTATTAGGTCAGTTAGGATCACCACTATTTTAAGAATGTGAAATGTCAGAATAATAGTAGAGAGAATTATTTATTTCAGCTTTTATTTATTTTATCACATTCCCAGTGGATCAGAAGTTTACATACACTAAATTAGTATTTGGTAGCATTGCCTTTAAATTGTTTAACTTGGGTCAAATGTTTCAGGTAGCCTTCCACAATTATTTGGGTGAATGTTGGCCCATTCCTCCTGACAGAGCTGGTGTAACTGAGTCAGGTTTGTAGGCCTCCTTGCTCACACACGCTTTTTCAGTTCTGCCCACAAATTTTCTATAGGATTAAGGTCAGGGCTTTGTGATGGCCACTCCAATACCTTGACTTTGTTGTCCTTAAGCCATTTTTCCACAACTTTGGAAGTATGCTTGGGGTCATTGTCCATTTGGAAGACCCATTTGCGACCCAGCTTAACTTCCTGACTGATGTCTTGAGATGTTGCTTCAATATATCCACATAATTGTCCATCCTCATGATGCCATCTATTTTGTGAAGTGCACCAGTCCCTCCTGCAGCAAAGCACCCCCACAACATGATGCTGCCACCCCTGTGCTTCACGGTTGGGATGGTGTTCTTCGGCTTGCAAGCATCCCTCTTTTTCCTCCAAACATAACGATGGTCATTATGGCCAAACAGTTCTATTTTTGTTTCATTAGACCAGAGGACACTTCTCCAAAAAGTACGATCTTTGTCCCCATGTGCAGTTGCAAACCATAGACTCGCTTTTTTATGGCGGTTTTGGAGCAGTGGCTTCTTCCTTGCTGAGCGGCCTTTCAGGTTATGTCGATTCGTTTTACTGTGGATATAGATACTTTGTACCTGTTTCCTCCAGCATTTTCACAAGGTCCTTTGCTGTTGTTCTGGGATTGATTTGCACTTTTCACACCAAAGTACATTCATCTCTAGGAGAAAGCGGTATGACGGCTGCGTGGTCCCATGGTGTTTATACTTGCATACTATTGTTTGTACAGATGAACGTGGTACCTTCAGATGTTTGGAAATTGCTCCCAAGGATGAACCAGACTTGTGGAGGTCTACAATTTTTTTTCTGAGGTCTTGACTGATTTCTTTTGATTTTCCCATGATGTCAAGCAAAGAGGCACTGAGTTTGAAGGTAGGCCTTGAAATACATCCAGAGGTACACCTCCAATTGACTCAAATTATGTCAATTAGCCTATCAGAAGCTTCTAAAGCCATGACATCCTTTTTTGGAATTTTTCAAGCTGTTTAAAGGCACAGTCAACTTAGTGTATGTAAACTTGTGACCCACTGGAATTGTGATACAGTGAATTATAAGTGAAATTATCTGTCTGTAAACAATTGTTGGAAATATTACTTGTGTCTTGCACAAAGTAGATGTCCTAACCGACTTGCCAAAACTATAGTTTGTTAACAAGAAATTTGTGGAGTGGTTGAAAAACGAGTTTTAATGACTCCAACCTAAGTGTATGTAAACTTCTGACTTCAACTGTATAACTAAACGTATAGCTAGCGACATGTAGATGACCAACTAACGTTAGCTAGATGAAAAATGGTTGTTAAAGGGTTGTACATAAATCCTTCCAGTTATCTAACAGTAACAGTAATAGAAATTAACTGCTTAACGTTACCCTGAATTGGGAATTTCTCTGCCCCCCTATGTTGCACCTCTGTCGAGATCAGTTTCGGGTCCAACCCCGATTTGTGACCCTATAACTGTCCCCATACTCTCCTTTCCACAACCCTTTTTGTGTGTGTGTGTTTTCATTCAATGTTAGCAGGACAGCTACAGGGGCCAGGCTGTTCCACAGGGCCCCCTGGTGGACCACTACAGTACCCTGCTGTTAAATCAAACAAACTGACAGACAAACTGACAATAATAATGGGCAATATTTCATGTTTTGACATGCTGACATAGGGCCCCATTCAGATAAGTAGACTTAGCATGGACTTAAGCTTAAGTCAATAAACATGGATTTAAGTTAACTTAAAATGGACTTCAAACAATGTTAACTTCTCTCAAGTCTGAATAGTGTATTTGTGAAATGGAAATTGTGAATACATCTTTCTCTCAAAAGTAAACAATGGAGCCAGTTGAATGTGTGAGTGGAAAGATGTAACCAACCTGTATTCCAACAGATCTGTATATCTTCTCTCAAGCACTTTATGGACAGCTTGATCCAGGCCCCGACTGCAGATCCTTGTGTCAGCACAGCTTATGCAAACTACAGGTGCTTTAGCAGGTACCCCTACACCAGAGGAGTGTGTGTGTGTGTGTGTGTGTGTGTGTGTGTGTGTGTGTGTGTGTGTGTGTGTGTGTGTGTGTGTGTGTGTGTGTGTGTGTGTGTGTGGCAGTGGAGGCTGGTGGGAGGAGCTACAGGAGGACAGACTCATTGTAATGGCTGGAATGGAATACATGGATCGGTATCAAACATATAGGAATCACATGTTGACTCCGTTCCATTGATTCCATTCCAGCCATTACAATGAGCCCGTCCTCCTATGGCTCCTCCCACCAGCCTCCTCTGGTGTGTGGGCGAGTGAATGTGGGTGTGTGTGTGTTTGTGGCTTCACCACGAGGTCAGTTTACGTGTGTGTTTCCTTTATTTCACCACTAGAGGGTAGTGTGTGTGTCCTATCCATCTCCCCCCTACCGCTCACCTCTCTCTCCTCAGGTCAGAGATTGCCCCTTCCTCTGGTCTGGAAGCCTCTCCCTCCTACCTTAGCCTGAAAAAGAGCTCCACCCACAACCACCTGCCGGGCCACAAAGCCCCTCCCACCATGCCCTGCCACCCTCGGCTGCCCCGCCCCTCCGTGCTCTTACCCTATGGAGGGAAACAGCTTGTACAGGGACAGCTTCCGTATGCCCGCCCCTCACCCTGCTCCCTCTGGGCCCTCACCTGCTGCCATCCCAGACTGGGGACAAGCCGGGACTGAAGCTGGGGCAGGGACTGGGGCTGGAGGAGCTAAGAGAGGGCTACTCAAGGACATTGTGGAGGTCCCCAAAATGTACCTGACAGAGAACCAGGTCTACTGGGGAAAGCGGACCATGCTGGTCTAAAACCGTGCTGGTATATGTGTGTGTGTGTGTTTCAGAAAGACAACTACATGTGTGTTTTTCCCAGATGTCACCAAGTGCGATCTAATTTATACAAGGACCATGACCCCACTTTGGAGTCAACCGTCCCAGCATTTTTGTAACTATTTATCAAAGGCCCAATAAACAGGCATGCAGGGTTTGAAGAGGACTGTAGTGGACTGACTGATTTATCGATCTCCACCTGTGATGCATGACCACTGGGTCCCAAGAGACACAACATATTTCTGGGAGTTGTAGGGAAAAGGCTGTGAAGGCTGAGCTGAGATCAGTTTGGGCATTCGTGTTTCTCATTGTTAATGTTATAATGGGAGCAGGCTAAGCTGGTCCAGTATTTGTGTTTCGGGGCACCTTCAGTCTGGAGCTAGAGAGAGACAGATCAGGGCTGAACAGTGGCAGGGAGGGAATTATGAGAAAAAAAGCAATACAGTGATCCCTCGCCACTTCGCGGTTCACTTATCGCGGATTCGCTATTTCGCGGATTTTCATAATGCATTTTTTTTTTTTTTTTTGTGCATTGTGCTCTGCATTCTGATTCGCTAAAAACTCACTCCCGCTTCTTGTATCAAAACATGCTACGAATTGTGCTATCATTTTGTCGTCTCGTGCAGTTATGTGTACGTACATAAAACAGCTTGGCAAATTTACATTAAGTTGGCCAAATTATCTTGTAATTTCGAACATCTCCTAAACCCATAATGTCGACGAAACGGCCTACACGTGAGTCACTGTATTTGTATACATGTAATAGTTGCTAATTGTAAAAAAAAAAAAGTTTTCTATTTCGCGGATTTCACTTATCGCGGGTCATTTTCGGAACGTAACCCCCGCGATAAACGAGGGATTACTGTATACTGTAAATACTGACTGTATGTATGTGTGTGTGTGTCAGGGAGAGATAAATGCTGAGTAGGTTAGAGTTTTTTTTGGCATCATCTCACAAATTACCCTCAGAATCCACTGGAGTCCCTCCCTCCTTTCTGCCTTTTTCTCTTCCACCCACCTGCTCTCTCGCTCTTTCACTCTCCTCCCCCTCATTCCTCCCTCCGGCAACATGCCAGGCGGAAGAAGAGAGACAGAGAGAGATGGAGGGAGAGAGAAAGGGAGAGAGAGGGAAGAGAAGAGAAGAGATGGGAGGGTAAACAAGAGCAGAGAGGGTTAGATGAACAATCTCCATTTCACATGGTAAAACACAATTTGCAGATCTCACTTAGACTTTTCAGCAAAACTCTAAACACATTCTCATTCTCAAAACACATTCTGCACTCTAATGCACATGTCATCCATACTGGTAAACACAAGTGGCAACAATCAAATACAAATAGAGAACACATGTCATTGATTGAACACAACCACTCAAAATTGATTTAACCTGTTTCAAATGATGCGACACAACCAATATAAGCCAGTTCAGAGAGCAAACAGGTTGTTGAAGGTGGGAAGGAGAACGTCTGAGAATGGATAGAAGAAACAATGTACAAGGACGAGTGCGTATGCGAGGTGGGCGACGAGGAGGAGGAGGAGGAGGAGGAGGAGGAGGAGGAGGAGGGCAAGAAAGCGGAAGAGGAGCAGTTATAGACCATGTTCTTGTCCATGGACTGACAATGAGAGAAGCAGGACTTAGAGTGCAACCCAATTTGAGCCGATTTTCTGTGTCCACCATAGTAAGGACATGAAGAGAACAGGTACAGTATACTACTGTATTTTTGTAATTGCAATATATGTAGCTGTTTCAATAGATATTTGTAAAGTTCATCACTGTATGTATTGTACTGCATGAATATGTTTTGTAACTGCACAACTACTTTTTGTAGAATTGCAAGGCTGCCACATGCAGGTGGAAGGACAGCTATATTCACTCGGGAGCAAGAGGCCGTTATAGTTGGCATGGTCCTTCAAGATAATGCAATACGACTCAGAGAAATCCAGGAACGAGTGATACAAGACAACACACACTTCCAGGGAATCGACAGTGTGAGCATTTCCACAATTGACCGTGTCCTCCATCGTAACAGGATGCGAATGAAACAAGTATACAGAGTACCTTTTGAGCGCAACTCACCATGGGTGAAAGAACTGCGAGCTCAGTATGTGCAAGTAAGTGTACATTCAAACATTTACTGTAATCCAGATTGTCTACAGTACTATGTGAATGACATTACTCTTCAGTACATACAATGTATGTGAATCAGAAGCTTAATTGTACTCTACAGTATAGTACTGTCTCTGTACGACTTACAAAATCCTACATACAGTATATTGTATTTCTACACAGACAATATTTGACTTGGAATCCTTGGACAGACCCATGAGTTCATCTTTGTCGATGAAGCAGGCTTCAATCTAACAAAGAGGAGAAGGAGAGGCCGAAACATGATTGGACAGCGGGCCATTGTTGAAGTCCCTGGTCAACGAGGTGGCAATGTCACAATCTGTGCTGCTATCAGCAACCATGGTGTTCTACATCACCATGTTACACTCGGGCCATAAAACACCCAGCACCTTCTAAGATTTATTGCCAATCTAAGATATATTTTATTTGAGCAGCAGGTTCAAGAGCAGCAGGGTCAAGAGCTAAATGAGAATCCCATTCCCACCTATGTGATAGTGTGGGACAATGTCAGTTTCCACCGAGCTGCTCAGGTAAGGGAATGGTTTAACATCAATGGGCAGTTTATGAACTTGTACCTCCCTCCATACTCGCCTTTCCTGAATCCGATTGAGGAGTTTTTCTCCTCTTGGAGATGGAAAGTGTATGATAGACAACCCTACACCAGAGTAAATCTGCTGCAAGCCATGGATTTAGCCTGTGGTGATATAGGTGAGGAATCATGTCAGGGCTGGATACGGCACACAAGAGGCTTCTTCCCCCGTTGCCTCAGGAGGGACAATATTGCTTGTGATATCGACGAAGTGCTCTGGCCTGACCCAGCCCAAAGACAAGAAGAAGCACATTGATCACATGTTTACTCCTTTGATTTTTGTCCCTTTTAGTATTGTATACTGTAGTACAGTACATTGTAGGCTGTATACTGTACAATGGACAAATTGTATGACCCTGAACATTGTGCTTTCCATTTATTAACAGTACTGACTGCTCAATAGATTTTGACTGGTTGCAGGTTCATATCAACAAAGAACAAGAATTACAGTATCACTGAGACAAAGGACAAGTTTGTGAGATGCAGGGTACAGTTGTAACGTCCTGACCAGAGTTCTTATGTGTTTTGCTTGTTTAGTGTTGGTCAGGACGTGAGCTGGGTGGGAATTCTATGTTGTGTGTCTAGTTCGTCTGTTTCTGTGTCCAGCCTAATATGGTTCTCAATCAGAGGCAGCTGTCAATCGTTGTCCCTGATTGAGAATCATATATAGGTGGCTTGTTTGGTGTTGGGGATTGTGGGTGGTTGTTTCCTGTCTCTGTGTTTGTGTTCTGCACCAGATAGGACTGTTTCGGTTTGCCACATTTTGTTATTTTGTTCGTTGTAAGTGTTCACTGTTTTCGTTTAATTAAACATGTTGAGCACTGGCTACGCTGCGTGTTGGTCCGATCCCTGTTTCACCCCCTCTTCTAGTGAAGAGAGGGAAGGCTGCCGTTACAACAGTACTGTAAAAATAGGGGTACAAGGAGGAGGAAGAACAAAAAACAAAATTGCAAAGAGCAAAGCAGAGTAGTAATTTCTGATCAATTTTGAGCTACTATGATGGAACATGTTTTCGTTCATCAAAAGACAATGACGGAAAAATATGAATATTTTTTTAGATTAAAAATGTACTTCTCCCTGAGATTTGTATGTTTTGAACAATGTGTTTTCTATTTTTCGGTCTATTGTTTACTGACTGCTTGAGTGTGTATATCATTTTGATCACTTTGTTTATGATTTGAGAGCAGTGTTTGATTTTGAACACAGGTAAAACTGTTTTGAGGCGAATGTTTCATTTTGCGAGAGGAGTCAGAGGTTATGTAAATAGTGCTTGAAGATGAGGTTTTGTGTTTAATGTTTTCAGGAAATGGAGCAAGGTTTCAGAAATTGTGTTTTAGCAATTGAGGAAAACTGTAATACATAGAAGTAAGAAATACATTAGGAATGATGTGCGCTCAGCATCACATTCAGAGAGAGAGGTAGCAGAGAGAGAAAGAGAGAGATCATTCAGATAAGCAAGTCAGAGATTTACAGACTAAGCTGACAGAACATCATTTATTTGCAGTGTACATAGGCCTAAGTGTCAATCAAGACACAGACAATAAAAATAAAAACCTATTTAATAGTTACACTAATATATAGTAGCTACCTGTATTTGTGTTGCATGTGACTTGCCCAGATCAAATCATTTATCTGAATATGAAATGTGTATTTGAATATCAGGCTGTGCATGAATTAAAGGTTTTTGGCAGCTTTATAAAATATAATTCAATCATGTTCCTACGATTTCCCAATTGGCATCATATTTATTTATTAATATCAATAAATTTTTCAACTTTTATTGGGTTTTCCCACTCCGACAGGTGCCAATGTAGCGATCCTTAGTTGGGGGATTTAATAGCTGCATGAGAATGAGTTCCATAACCGTTTCACAACCTTCATTGCCTTAGAGTCACTGACTGCATGATCCATGTCACTGTATTTAAAGGTGAAATGATGCTCTGCCACTCCAAACTGAAGACACCAGGTGAATCATCAACCAGGTTTGCCACATCTGCGGGGGAGGGGACACATAGTCAAATATGAATGAATAACGGATTAGTGAATTATTAATTAAGCAATGAATGAGTGAATGGATGAATAAATAATCAATGGAGGAAATAATGAATGAATGGACAAATTAATTAATGAATTTTCTCATGGAGATGCCCATTAAATTCTTCATAGGAAAGAAGAGTCGTTATATTTTCTTCTACAATGTATAAGACCAGGCCTCCATCTATCATTGGCTAATACATTTTAAAATGAAGAGGTTTGTGGGATGATTTAATTTGACTGTGGGGAAACTGGCAATTGATTTATTGATGCAAGTGTTATTTGCCCTACACTCAAAAAAATGCTGGCGTTCAGATATTTTTGGCCACCCGTGAGACTAAATGTAATTCCGGTCTATCTGTTCTCTTGCGTCGATATCACATTGAACTCTGATTCTTTTGAAACTTTATAGGTCCTGAACAGCCATTCTGAAAAGTACATTTCTCTCATGGCTAACTACCAGGAAGTTTGAAAAGACAGGCTGAGTGGGCGGGGAGCTTATTATATTCATTAGCTCACCTTTACTGACAGCTCTTGTCAAGCAACTTCGATGCAGTGATCAGTGTCGCAGTAAAATCGTCTCTAGAAAATTTGGTGATACACAAAGCAACTCAAACATTGAAACTGCATCAATGACATACAGTGGCTTGAGTTGAGTTTATTTTATTTTCACAGGGACAGTGCACATTAATCAACATTTCTGTAAAAGTGCCGGTTTTAGCCAGCCGGCTAATTTTCAACCGTAGTCGCTGGGCAGGTTATTAAAAACAATTACAATATAGACAATCATTGAGCAGTGAGCACACGCAGAGCAACATAGGACAAGCAAGACATAGCATACAGACAGAGCAACATAGAACAAAAAGCAGCAAGACAGCTTGCGAAATTATTCATCCCCTTGGCATTTTTCCTATTTTGTTGCCTTACAACCTGGAATTAATATAGATTTTTTGGGAGGGTTTGTATCATTTGATTTACACAACATGCCTACCACTTTGAAGATGCAAAATATTTTTTATTGTGAAACAAACAAATAAGAAAACTTGAGCGTGCATAACTATTCACCCCCCCCCCCCCCCCCCCCCCCCCAAGTCAATACTTTGTAGAGCCACCCTTTGCAGCAATTACAGCTGCAAGTCTCTTGGGGTATGTCTCTATAAGCTAGGCACATCTAGCCACTGAGATTTTTGCCCATTCTTCAAGGCAAAACTGCTCCAGCTCCTTCAAGTTGGATGGGTTCCATTGGTGTACAGCAATCTTTAAGTCATACCACAGATTCTCAATTGGATTGAGGTCTGGGCGTTGACTAGGCCATTCCAAGACATGTAAATGTTTCCCCTTAAACCACTTGAGTGTTGCTTTAGCAGTATGCTTAGGGTCATTGTCCTGCTGGAAGGTGAATCCTCCATCCCAGTCTCAAATCTCTCCAAGACTGAAACAGGTTCCCCTCAAGAATTTCCCTGTATTTAGTGCCATCCATCATTCCTTCAATTCTGACCAGTTTCCCAGTCCCTGCCGATGAAAAACATCCCCACAGCATGATGCTGCCACCACCATGCTTCACTGTGGGGATGGTATTCTTGGGGTGATGAGAGGTGTTGGGTTTGCTCCAGACATAGCGTTTTCCTTGATGGCCATAAAGCTCAATTTTAGTCTCATCTGACCAGAGTACCTTCTTCCATATGTTTGGTGAGTCTCCCACATGCATTGTGGCGAATACCAAATGTCTTTGCTTATTTTTTTGTTTAAGCAATGGCTTTTTTCTGGCCAGTCTTCCGTAAAGCCCAGCTCTGTGGAGTGTACAGCTTAAAGTGGTCCTATGGACAGATACTCCAATCTCCGCTGTGGAGCTTTGCAGCTCCTTCGGGGTTATCTTTGGTCTCTTTGTTGCCTCTCTGATTAATGCCTTCCTTGCCTGGTCTGTGAGTTTTGGTGGGCGGTCCTGTCTTGGCAGGTTTGTTGTGGTGCTATATTCTTTCCATTTTTTTAATAATGGATAAAATGGTGCTCAAAGGGTGGTTCAAAGTTTCTGATATTTTTTTTATAACCCAACTCTGATCTGTACCTCGCGACAACTGTAACGGCAGTCCTCCTCCTCTTCATCTGAAGAGGAGGAGTATTGAGGGAACCAAGGCGCAGCGTAGTGAAATGACATATTTTATTAACGAAAACACGAACTTGATTAAACTAACAAAAACAACAAACGGTGTAGACAGACCTAGACGACGTACTTACATAAAACAAGAAAACGCACGAATAGGAACATAGGCTACACAAACCGAACAAACCGTAAACAGTCCCGCGTGGTGTACAAACACAGACACGGAAGACAATCACCCACAACGAACACTGTGACAACGCCTACCTAAATATGACTCTTAATTAGAGGAACGCCAAACACCTGCCTCTAATTAAGAGCCATACCAGGCAACCCAAAACCAACACAGAAACAGAAAACATAGAATGCCCACCCAACCTCACGTCCTGACCAACTAACACATACAACAAACTAACAGAAATAGGTCAGGAACGTGACATAACCCCCCCCATAAGGTGCGAACTCCGGGCGCACCAGCACAAAGTCTAGGGGAGGGTCTGGGTGGGCATCTGACCACGGTGGTGGCTCAGGCTCCGGGCGAGGTCCCCACCCCACCATAATCAATCCTAGCCTCCCTCTCCCCCTACAAATGTCCACCCTCAATTTACCCCCACAAAATCCTCTTAGTAACATAAATGACAGGGACAGCACCGGGACAGAGAGATTGATCAAGACAGAGGGATAGCACCAGACAGAGGGATAGATAAGAATAAAGAGGTAGATCAAGATAGAGAGGGAGAACATGATAGAGGGGCAACTCCGGACTGAAAGGCAGCTCCGGACAGAGAGACAGCTCTGGACTGAGGGGCAGTTCTGGGTATATAGCCGTTTCTGGCTGAAGGGCAGCTCATGGCTGACTGACGAATCTGGACGCTCATGGCAGGCTGACGGCTCTCGACGCTCATGGCTGGCTGACGGCTCTCGACGCTCATGGCTGGCTGACGGCTCTCGACGCTCATGGCTGGCTGACGGCTCTCGACGCTCATGGCTGGCTGACGGCTCTCGACGCTCATGGCTGGCTGACGGCTCTCGACGCTCATGGCTGGCTGACGGCTCTCGACGCTCATGGCTGGCTGACGGCTCTCGACGCTCATGGCTGGCTGACGGCTCTCGACGCTCATGGCTGGCTGACGGCTCTCGACGCTCATGGCTGGCTGACGGCTCTCGACGCTCATGGCTGGCTGACGGCTCTCGACGCTCATGGCTGGCTGACGGCTCTGGCAGATCCTGTCTGGTTGGCGGCTCTGGCAGATCCTGTCTGGTTGGCGGCTCTGGCAGATCCTGTCTGGTTGGCGGCTCTGGCAGATCCTGTCTGGTTGGCGGCTCTGGCAGATCCTGTCTGACGGGCGACTCTAGCGGCTCCTGTCTGGCGGGCGGCTCTAGCGGCTCCTGTCTGGCGGGCGGCTCTAGCGGCTCCTGTCTGGCGGGCGGCTCTAGCGGCTCCTGTCTGGCGGACGGCTCTGTAGGCTCATGGCAGACGGGCGGCTTTGCAGGCTCATGGCAGACGGGCGGCTTTGCAGGCTCATTGCAGACGGATGGCTCAGACGGCGCTGGGGAGACGGATGGCTCAGATGGCGCTGGGGAGACGGATGGCTCAGATGGCGCTGGTGAGACGGATGGCTCAGATGGCGCTGGTGAGACGGATGGCTCTGGCCAGATAAGGCGCACAGTAGACCTGGTGCGTGGTGCCGGAACTGGAGGCACCGGGCTAAGGATACGCACCTTCATACTAGTGTGGGGAGCAGGGACAGGGCACACTGTACTCTCAAAGCCCACTCTATACCTGGTGCGTGGTACCGGCACTGGTGACACCGGGCTGAGGACAAGCACATCAGGATTAGTAGGGGGAGAAGAAACAGTGTGTACAGGGCTCTGGAGACGCACAGGAGGCTTAGTGCGTGGTGCCGGAACTGGAGGCACCGAACTGGATACACGCACTACAGGGAGAGTGCGTGGAGGAGGAACAGGGCTCAGGAGACGCACTGGTAGCCTAGTGCGTAGTGTAGGCACTGTAGGTACTAGGCTGGGGCGGGGAGGTGGCGCCGGAAATACCGGACCGTGGAGGCGTACTGGCACTCTTGAGCATTGAGCCTGCCCAACCTTACCTGGTTGAATACTCCCGGTCGCCCGACCAGTGCGGGGAGGTGGAATAACCCGCACCGGCCTATGTAGGCGAACCGGGGAAACCATGCGTAAGGCAGGTGCCATGTATGCCGGCCCGAGGAGACGCACTGGAGACCAGACGCGTTGAGCCGGCCTCATGACACCTGGCTCAATACCCAATCTAGCCCTACCAGTGCGGGGAGGTGGAATAACCCGCACTGGGCTATGCACTCGTACAGGAGACACCGTGCGCTCTACTGCGTAACACGGCGCCTGCCCGTACTCCCGCTCTCCACGGTAAGCCTGGGAAGTGGGCGCAGGTCTCCTACCTGCCCTTGGCCCACTACCTCTTAGCCCCCCCCCAAGAAATTTTTGGGTGTTACTCACGGGCTTTTTGGGCTTCCGTGCAAGACGCGTTCCCTCATAACTCCGGTACCCTTCTCCGGTTGCCTCTGCTCTCCTCAGTGCCTCCAGCTGTTCCCATGGGAGGCGATCCCTACCAGCCAGGATCTCCTCCCATGTGTAGCAACCTTTCCCGTCCAATACATCGTCCCAAGTCCATTCCTCCTTCTCTTTCTGTCCCTTACTCCGTTTACTCCGCTGCTTGGTTCTGGAGATTTGGTGGGTGATTCTGTAACGGCAGTCCTCCTCCTCTTCATCTGAAGAGGAGGAGTATTGAGGGAACCAAGGCGCAGCGTAGTGAAATGACATATTTTATTAACGAAAACACGAACTTGATTAAACTAACAAAAACAACAAACGGTGTAGACAGACCTAGACGACGTACTTACATAAAACAAGAAAACGCACGAATAGGAACATAGGCTACACAAACCGAACAAACCGTAAACAGTCCCGCGTGGTGTACAAACACAGACACGGAAGACAATCACCCACAACGAACACTGTGACAACGCCTACCTAAATATGACTCTTAATTAGAGGAACGCCAAACACCTGCCTCTAATTAAGAGCCATACCAGGCAACCCAAAACCAACACAGAAACAGAAAACATAGAATGCCCACCCAACCTCACGTCCTGACCAACTAACACATACAACAAACTAACAGAAATAGGTCAGGAACGTGACAACAACTTTGTCCCTGACCTGTTTGGAGTGCTCCTTGGTCTTCATGGTGCCGTTTGCTTGGTAGTGCCCTTTGCTTAGTGGTGTTGCAGACTCTGGGGCCTTTCAGAACAGGTGTATATATACTGAGATCATGTGACAGATTATGTGACACTTAGATTGCACACAGGTGGACTTTATTTAACTAATTATGTGACTTCTGAAGGTAATTGGTTGCACCAGATCTTATTTAGGGGCTTCATAGCAAACGAGGTGAATACATATGCTCGCACTGAAGACCTAGCTAGCCAGTAACTAGCTAACACCAGACACAGCTGAAAGGGGAAACATATAAGTATCTTTGCCATAGATGAATAGACTAAACTGAGAATTATATTTGCTGACACCCTACAGTAAAATTTTGGCAACATTAGCGTAGCTATCTTGCTGTATAAACCGCTCTCCTCTGGTACGCCTACCGTGGGGGATAGAAGAAAGATGCCGGATTGGGGGACTGCATGAGACATGAGCGCCCCCTAAATGCTCTAAATGCAAATTTAACCATTCTCCTATTTGGTTAAAATGCCACTTGTGGGCCCCCCGAGTGGCGCAGCGGTCTAAGGCACTTCATCGCAGTGCTAGAAGTGTCACTACAGACCCGGGTTCGATCCCGGGCTGTATCACAACCGGCTGTGATCGGGAGTCCAATAGCACAATTGGCCCAGCGTCGTCCAGGTTAGGGGAGGGTTTGGCCAGGGGGACTTTACTTGGCTCATCGCGCTCTAGCGACTTCTTGTGGCAAGCCTTCCTTCATGTAAATTGTTATAGAATAAACTTGATCCCCTCTGTCGAAGATCCCCTCTGCAGCATAAATACTGGAGGCTGAGACAGGAGGGGTTGGGAGACACTGTGGCCCTGTCCGACTATACCCCCGGACAGGGCCAACCAGGCAGGATATAACCCCACCCACTTTGCCAAAGCACAGACCCCACACCACTAGAATGATATCTTCAAACCACCAACTTACTACCCTGAGACAAGGCCTAGTACAGCCCACGAAGATCTGCCCCATGGCATGAACCTAAGGGCGGCCTCAAACCCGGACAGGAAGATCACGTCAGTGACTCAACCCACTCAAGTTACGCACCCCTCCTAGCGACAGCATGGAAGAGCACCAGTAAGCCAGTGACTCAGCCCCCGTAATAGGGTTAGAGGCAGAGAATCCCAGTGGAGAGAGGGGAACCGGCCAGGCAGAGACCGCAAGGGCGGTTCGTCGCTCCAGTGCCTTTCCATTCACCTTCACACCCCTGGGCCAGATTACACTCAATCAATTGAACTGCTCCCTGACTTGTCTGCAGAGACGGTCATAAAGCACTGCAAGGCGCAGTTTGCAAGGCAAGGTCAGTCTGACAAGGAAATCATGGACAATGGCCCACAATTCACTTCACAGTTCAAGCGTTTCGCCTCAGAATGGGAGTTTGACCACGTGACCTCCTCTCCAAGACACCCAAAAGCAAATGGCAAGGCAGAATCATCTGTCAAGATTGCAAAAAAATGTTAAGCAGGGCCTTGCGCGACAGCAACAACCCATGGAAAGCGATCTTACAGTGGAGGAACACACTCACCAAAAACATGGACAGCAGCCCAGCACAACACCTTCTGTCCAGACGTCTGAAGACTACCATCCCCGTAGCTAACAAGCTACTTGAGCCCTGCGTCATGGTTGGCGTCACGGACAAACTGCGTCACAGAAAGCAGCTCGCTAAGTGTTTCTACGACCGGACTGCTCGAGACCTACCAGAGCTGGAGGTGGGTGAAGCGATAAGGATGAAACCGCTGCCGGGAGACCACACAGGACTTTGGAGGCTGGGCACGTGCCTACAGAGAGTTGCACCACGTTCTTACCTGGTGGATGTTGCTGGCTCCCTCTATCGTCACAATCGGGTGGATCTGCGTGTAGCAGAGCATACAAACCAGAACACGCCATACACTCACCTAGATGAGCTGGATCACAGTCCAGGCCTAAGGGTAAGGGGCGCAGAATTGAGACATGAGCCAACTGAAGGTGAGGCTTCTACCCCACCAAGCTCTCCAGCTCGTGGCCCTAATGCTACCCCTGTCAGAGCCAATACTTACTCACGGGTGGGTCGGCTGTGCAAGCCACCGGACAGGCTTACTCTGTAAGCAAGAGACTGTGTTAACTTGTCCTCTGTTTATAAAAAAAGGAAGATGACAACTGAAGTAAAAAGAAAATGTCATGCTTTTTCAATTGTTATGAACTGTTAAGAACTGTTAAGAACTTAATGTTATGCCATTATGTTTGCACTTTCTATTGAAAAGGATGATGTTACGGAGTCTAGTTGATAGGTAATCGACTAGCCGGACTGTTCCCCGGACTCCGCGTGTAGGGATTTGTACAATGCATGAACAAGGCTATTGAACTTGACATTGGTGTCTGTCTTTATTCCTTTATCCAACATATCATACTGAAACACAGACGAATGGAGCGGCAGGGACTGGGAGACTAGTCAGGATTCGAGGCAAAGATGAATGGAGCAAAGTACAGAGAGATCCTTGATGAAAACCTGCGCCAGAGAGCTCAGGACCTCTGACTGGGCGATGGTTCACCTTCCAACAGGACAATGAACCTAAGCACACAGCCAACACAATGCAGGAGTGGTTTCAGGACAAGTCTCTGAATGTCCTTGAATGGCCCAGCTAGAGCCCGGACTTGAACCCGATCGAACATCTCTGGAGAGACCTGAAAATAGCTGTGCAGCAACGCTCCCCATCCAACCTGACAGAGCTTGAGAGGATCTGCAGAGAAGAATGGGAGAAACACCCCAAATACAGGTGTGCCAAGCTTGTAGCGTCATCCCCAAGAAGACTCTAGGCTGTAATCTCTGCCAAAGGTACTTCAACAAAGTACTGAGTAAAGGGTCTGAATACTTATGTTAATGTGATATTTCAGTTTACATTTTTTTAAATAAATTAGCAAAAATGTATAAAATACTGTTTTTGCTTTGTCATTATGGGGTATTGTGTGTAAATTGATGAGGGATTTAAAAAAATATATATTTTAAAATAAGGCTGTAACTTAACAAAATGAGGAAAAAGTCAAAGGGTCTGAATACTTTCCGATGGCACTGTGTATATACAAACATATGTGGACACCCCTTCAAATTGGTGGATTCGGCTAGTTCAGCCACACCCATGTCCGACAGGTGTATAAAATCGAGCGCACAGCCATGCAATCTCCAGAGAACATTGGAACTAAGGGGCCTAAACTAAACCATGAAAAACAGTGTCATGACTTGACTTTAACATGTATCTGAAGACTGTTATTTATCTAATTAACTATGTTTAATTGTTACCCAATTAAATTAATCATGTTACATTTAACTCATTAGGACCTGGGACACTACGAGAGCGATTCTTTAAAGAGTTACCATCTCCTGAATTTGTCATGGTTCCACCTGTCACCAGAGGATGGCAGAAACCAACCTAGAGACATTAACGACGCTCAGGTGTGTCCTATTTACTCATTATGAGAGGTGTGCTTTCTGTTGTCCTTTGCTGAAGCTTGAATTATTTGCCGTGTGCGTTTGTCTCATGAGTTTGTTGTTCCATGTGTTACTGTGATCCTTCTATTACCATTTCTCAGTGAAGTATTATGTTTATCCTTAACCACTGATTCCTCGTCTGGTCTCTTCTCTGCACCTGGGTACAACCTCACCATGTCACAGAATTAAACTCTAAAAGGTTTTTACCTATTACATCTATAAACAGTCAACTTATTAATCATGACCTCGTATCATATCATCATTCTGAACAGTCGTAACCTCCTTGCATCTGCATAAACCCAAGCCTTACTTATGATTCTGTACTACACAAATTGGTTTGGTTAATTATTTATTTACTAGCTAATTAAATGGGAACACAGGATAAACACACACACACTCTGCACCGGTTATTGATGGGAGACGGAATACGCTGAAAACAGGTCCCTAGCGAAATGACAACAACATGGATGCTTGTTAAAGAAGAGATGGAGAGGGAGAGAGAGGGACAGAGACACTTAATAACATTGCCACATTCAGAAACTACTCTCATCTCAAGTAACCACATACTTTGCACACGAACTGCCGCACACTTTGAGAAAGAATTCATTAATGTATTTACATTATTAATGCACAAGGCGAGACCCAGATGCAGACACAGGAGGCAGATGGTTGGAGTCTTACAATGTTTATTAATCCAAAGGGGTAGGCAAGAGAATGGTCGTGGATGGGCAAAAAGGTCAAAACCAAATCAAGTCCAATAGGTACCGAAGGGCAGGCAGAATCAAGGTCAGGGTAGGCATGATGATCAGGCAGGCAGGAAAGTAGTCCAGAGTCAGGCAGGGGTCAGAACAGGGAGGTCTGTTAGAAGAGAATAGAAAAGGAGTATGGTCAAAACACGCTGGTTGACTTGACTTGATATACAAGAAAAACTGGTACAGAGAGACAGGAAACACAGGGATAAATACACTGGGGAAAATAAGCGACACCTGGAGGGGCTGGGGACAATCACAGGTGAAACAAATCAGTGCGTGACATACATGAAATGCCTGTAACGCTTGTCGTGGTTGGAAGAAGAGGAGGACCAATGCGCAGCGTGGTAAGTGTCCATATTGTTTTAATACGAAATACTGAACACTGAACAAAAACAATATAACGACAAACGAACACTCCTGTACGGAGAAACAGCAAACAGAAAATAATAACCCACAACACACAATGACAAACAGGCTACCTAAATATGGCTCCCAATCAGAGACAACGACTGACACCTGCCTCTGATTGAGAACCATACTAGGCCAAACACATAGAAATAGAACAATAGAACAAAACATAGAAAAAACATAGAATGCCCACCCCAACTCACGCCCTGACCAAACTAAAATAAAGACATAACAAAGGAACTAAGGTCAGAACGTGACATTACCCCCCCCCCCAAAGGTGCGTACTCCGGCCGCAAAACCTGAACCTATAGGGGAGGGTCTGGGTGGGCATTTACCGCGGTGGCGGCTCTGGAGCGGGACGAGGACCCCACTCCACCATAGTCTCGGCCCACTTCTGTGACACCTTAGGAGCGGCGACCCTCGTCACCGACCCTGGATTGGACACCTTAGTAAAGGGCACCACTGGACTGAGGGGCGCCTCTGGACTGACGGGCGCCTCTGGACTGACGGGCGCCTCCTGACTGAAGGGCGGCTCAGGCGGCTCCTGACTGAAGGGGGGCTCAGGCGGCTCCTGACTGAAGGTCGGCTCAGGCGGCTCCTGACTGAAGGGCGGCTCAGGCAGCTCCTGACTAAAGGGCGGCTCAGGCGGCTCCTGACTAAAGGGCTGCTCAGGCGGCTCAGGTCAGACGGGCGGCTCAGGCGGCTCAGGACAGATGGGCGGCTCAGGCGGCTCAGGACAGACGGGCGGTTCAGGCGGCTCAGGACAGACGGGCGGCTCAGGTGGCTCAGGACAGACGGGCGGCTCAGGCAGCTCAGGACAGACGGGCGGCTCTGGCCTGGAGAGAGAACCTGGAGGGAGGAGACGGAGAGACAACCTGGTGCGTGGGGCTGCCACAGGACCCACCAGGCTGGGGAGACCTGCAGGAGGCCTGGTGCTTGGAGGAGGCACCGGAAGGACCGGGCTGTGGGGGAGCACTGGAGCTTTGGTGCGTAGCCTTGGCACCACTCCCCCAGGCTGGATGACTACTCTAGCCCGGACCCTCCAGAGTGCAGGCACAGGTTGAACCGGGCTGTGGGTGAGCACTGGAGATCTAGTGCATACTACGCGCACCTCTCCCTTAGGCTCAACTCCCACATTCGCCTGGCACGAGCGAAGCGCAGGCATAGGACGCACTGCACCCTCCCAGCGCCCCGGAGACACAGCCCGCAGAGCCGGCGCAGGATACCCTGGACCGAAACGGCGTACCGGAGACCAGACACGCTGAGCAGGCACAATACGCCCTGGCTGGATGCCCACACTCGCATGACACTTTCGGGGGGCTGTCCTATAGCGCACCGGGCTATGGACGCGTACTGGCGACACCGTGCGCTTAACCGCATAACATAGTGCCTGACCAGTAACGCGCTGCTTACAATAAGCACGAGGAGTGGGCTCAGGTCTCCAACCTGACTCTGCCACACTCCCCGTGTTCCACCCCCCCCAAAATTTGGGGGCTGCCTCTCGTGCCTGTTGCGCTGCCGTGTTCTTGTCACCAACTCCATTCTCCTGTATCCCTCCTCGCACTGTTCCAGAGAATCCCAGGCGGGCTCCGGCACTCGCCCTGGATCGATCGACCACCTCTCTTTTCCTCCCAGGTTGTTACATAGTCCGGTTTGCAATAGATTGCACTGCTCCAATTTACCACGCTGCTTGGTCCTTGGTTGGTGGGTGATTCTGTAATGCTTGTCATGGTTGGAAGAAGAGGAGGACCAATGCACAGCGTGGTAAGTGTCCATATTGTTTTAATACGAAATACTGAACACTGAACAAAAACAATATAACGACAAACGAACACTCCTGTACGGAGAAACAGCAAACAGAAAATAATCACCCACAACACACAATGACAAACAGGATACCTAAATATGGCTTCCAATCAGAGACAACGACTGACACCTGCCTCTGATTGAGAACCATACTAGGCCAAACACATAGAAATAGAACAATAGAACAAAACATAGAAAAAACAACATAGAATGCCCAACCCAACTCACGCCCTAACCAAACTAAAATAAAGACATAACAAAGGAACTAAGGTCAGAACGTGACAATGCCTGGGTTCGCCGGTGGTCTCTCGGTGAACGGGGCAGCCTTGGAAAGGATGTTGGGCCTTTTCGCGGCACGCTTGTAAGGCTCTGATTGTCCGAAATGGTTCCAACTCTTGTTCTTCTTCGTAGTTGTCTGGTATCTGGTGACTTGTCATGCAGTCCTGAAAAGAACTACAGAGTGGATTTTCCTTCCATTTGCTCTTGAAGATGCTTCTTTGAAAATAGGCTTAGCCAGCTGTATCGATGGTTCCCCAATGGGGTGATGAGAGTAGCATAAAATTATAGTTTGAGCAGAGTAACGAGATGGTCTTACTTAAATTCGCTTTCAAAGATACTTTACTTAGGACAGCTAATCAGCCGTACCAGTGGTTGTCCGGGAGGTGAGTTTATCTTCTCCACCTTGTGTTGAGATTCAAAGTTCAAACCATTTAAAAAAAAAGCTTCCGCTTCTCGCTTTTTATGGTTCAATGTGTTTTTTTCTTAACCCATCATTTGTACCTTTTGCTCGAAAGAGGCGTTTCAGGCAGGCTGACACGCTCTCTGACCTCACTTTGGGGTGGTGACTACTCACTGTGCAAAGTTATGGAAAACCATGATCTCTTATAGCTTCTCAAATCACATCCCTCTCTTAACAAAAACACTTATAATTTATCATATTACATGCACAACCCATAGTATGGAAACTTCAGCTATGTAGTGTGTGTACATTTCAAGTTACAGTATTTCCTTTATAACATTTTTAATGACATCACAAAATAACAAACAAACAAATTATATTAGTGTTTTATAGATCGCCTCGGACCATTCCCCACGTTCTATGTTCGAAATATTGTTCCAGTATTCGTTTTTGAAAGTGTTCGTGTTTCAGTGGGAAAAAGGTCTGTTGAGACAAAGCACATTCTTTGGGTGAATTTTGAGAGCACTGGCATGGATCTTCTCCCTTGATTTACAACAAGACGTGATTTGTTAATCCCCACAAGTTCTTTCCTTCCCCATCTACGAGTGAGAGGGGGTCTGATTGAAGTTATTAATTGCAAACCTGATCTGACCTATTTGGATTCTCATGGACAGTCATGACCACACCCCTAGACCATTATTCCTGCTCCACCAAACTTTACAGTTGGCACTATGCATTCGGGCAGGTACTGTGTCCTGGCATCCGCCAAACCCAGATTTGTCCGCTGGACCTCCAGATGGTGAAATGTGACTCACTCCAGAGAATTCGTTTCGAATGGCAGCGAGATGAATGACGGCGAGCTTTACACCACTCCAGCCGATGCTTGGCATTGCTTGGCATTGCTCATGTTGATCGTAGGCTTGTGTGCGGCTGCTCAGCCATGGAAACCAATTTCATGAAGCTCCCAAACAGTTGTTGTGCTGACGTTGCTTCCAGAGGCAGTTTGGAACAGGGTAGTGAGTGTTGCAACCGAGGACAGATGGTTTTTACATGTTAAATGCTTCAGCACTCAGTGGTCCCATTCTGTGAGCTTGAGTGGCCTACCACTTCGCGGCTGAGCTGCTGTCGCTCCTAGACGTTTCCACTTCACAATAACAGCACTTACAGTTGACCTGGGCAGCTTCTGCCCATGGCAGAAATTTTACAAACTGACTTGTTGGAAAAGTGGCATCATATGATGGTGCCACGTTGAAAGTCACTGAGCTCTTCAGTAAGGTGATTCTAATGCCAATGTTTGTCTATGGCGATTTCATGGCTGTGTGCTTGAGGTTATACACCTGTCAGCAACGGGTGTGGCTGAAATAGCCGAATCCACTAATTAGAAGGGGTGTCCATATACTTTTGAATATATAGTGTAGCTATACAGTAGGTACAGTACATATGTACAAATATACACTCGCTGGTCAGTTTATTAGGTACACCCATCTAGTACCGAGTCGGACACCCCTTTGCCTCCAGAACAGCTTGAATTATTCGGGGAATTCTACAAGGTGTCAGAAGCGTTGCACAGGGATGTTCATCCATGCTGATGCGATGGCATCACGCAGTTGTTGCAGATTGGACGGAGGTACATTCATGCTGCGAACAGCCCGTTCCATCTCATCCCGAAGATGATCAATTGGGTTGAGGTTTGGGGACTGCGCAGGCCACTCAAGTAAACTGAACTCGTTGTCATGTTCCAGGCGATGTTTTATCACTACTCAATTGTCTAGTGTTGGTGATTGCGTGCCCACTTCTTGTTTTTATCTGATAGGAGTGGAACCCGGTGTGGTCGTCTGCTGCAATAGCCCATCCGTGACAAGGTTCGACGAGTTGTGTGTTCCGAGATGTTGTTCTGCACACCACTGTTGTACTGCGCCATTATTTGTCTGTTTTTGGCCCGGCTGTTAACTATTCTCCTTCTACCTCTCTCACCAACAAGCTGTTTTCGCCTACAGGACTCCCGCTGACTGCAAGCCATGTCCAAGTGACTCACTGTCTGTAGAAGTGATACATTTTTGTGAACAGGGTGTACATAATAAACTGTCCTGTGAGTGTAGATATAAAGTAGATTAAGTTGATATGTATAGATATGCATTATACACAGTATAAATATATAGGTCTGGTTATGACTAGCTATGGCATTATGCTACAGAGTGGCCATTCAATTCATGTCTGCTGAGGATCCCTATCTAATCTTTTCAGATATTCATCTCCCTATACCACTCTCTTTCTCCTACACACTTGTCCTTTTCTTCCATTTATCCTCCTCTACTAGAAATCACTCTCCCTCCAGATCTTTCTGTTTCTTTCTATTCCCGTTCAACCTATTGCCCTCTACTGACCGCACAAGGCCACAAGGCTACAAGGCCCAACCTTTTATCTCAGACTGGGGCTCCCGAGTGGCGCAGCAGTCTAAGGTACTGCATCTCAGTGCAAGAGGTGTCACTACAGTCCCTGGTTTGAATCCAGGCTGTATCACACCCGGGCCGGGATTGGGAGTCCCTTAGGGCGGCGCACAATTGGTCCAGCGTCGTCCGGGTTTGGTCGGGGTCGGCCATCATTGTAAATAAGAATTTGTTCTTAATTTGTGCCTAATTAAATAAATGTTTAAAAAATATATATTAAAAAAAGACACACACACACACAGTATCCTCTCTCCTCCTCCATCCCCGACTCCGTGGGATAAGAATAGGTTCCATCAAGTTCATATGTGATTTGTCTAAACACAATTATATCCCTCCTTCTCTCCCATTACTCCTTCTCTCTTTCTCGCTGGATTCCCTGAGTGCTTTACGTGGGCCTATAAAGAGGAGGTAATTAACCGCGAAGGGCAGTTTTATTAATTAGCTTTTAACGAGAGATGAGTGAAGAGAGGAGAGAAGGGGGAGGAGGAGAGGGGTTAAAGCTATCTTAAGGATATTGTTAGCTCTAGATATGAGAATAGGTGGGATGGAATCGTTTCTGTCAGGAATCGCTTCACCTCTCTCGTTCTTTTAATCTTTCTATTTTTCTTCTCCTAGGGTATGTTCATTTGATTCTCTCACCTTTGTTCTCTGGGTTTGATACAGTTCTATATTATTTTCTCTGTTCTTCTTTCATTCTCTATCTCTCGCTTTCTAGGTGTCTCTGCCTCTCTCTCTCTTTCGCCTCGTTTATACCTGGTGCTAACCTGGTGCCTGATCCTGTGTCCAGATCTTGTCCACTTTTGTATTTTCCCCACATCTTCAGACGCATGTCTACACATGGTATTAAAATGTGTCTCTTATCCGTCCACTGTGTCCACATTTTGTGACCATTTCCTGGTCACTCCCAGTATGCAAATTATTTCACAGATATTCTTTCAAAATAATATTTATTTAAATTCTTGATGCCATAAGGCTGCACACCTGTCAATTATTTTAGAGGACAGGAAAATTATTTTATAAATGGGTTCACCGTCCAGATCTTTCAACACTTGTAAGGGCATGTCCACACTTGACACTTACATGCGACTTCTGAAACCCGAATACGATGATCGCATTTAAAAGACAGGTCTAGATGCACAAAAGTTGCTTTGTGGTCTGGTTGTGTTCAGATCTGGCTGACCAATTCAGGGGTTGGCTAGGGACGCATTGTGTGCGGATTGCTCCTCAGTCTGGAAGCAATTATGCTATTCCACCCACCAGTCTTCAGAAAACATGTGTTTTGGGAGCGAGAGGCACCTTTTCATTATAACTTTGTAGGAAATACATCCCTAGCGTGTGAGGAAGTATTTACTGGTCTCATAAATACTAGCCAGCTAGTTAACATTTAGAAAAACATTTGTTTTGCTGGAGTTATGCTAACCTTTAGCAATCCCTTTAGCTTTGCTAGCTAGCTTGCTAGTTAGCTACAAGCTAGCTACAATAATCAAGTTGTTGTTGTGTTATTATCATATTTTGCCAGAACACATGCTGGCATTTGAATATAGCGTGGGAAAAGGGTATCCTGTGGACACAATGTGGACACGATGGACACATTTAATCGGAATTCCATATCCAAATTGACTTGATTGTGGTGTTTGCATAGCTCTACTGTACAGTAATATACAACACCTACAGGGAAAAACAAAACACTTGATTTAGAGTAAACCGGACTCACTTCCATTAGTGCTGACACTGTTACACTTTCTCAGAGTAAGAAATTAACAGCTGTAGTGTTTAAAAAAAAAAGTATTATTTGTTTTTTTATTATTAACCCCTCCACCACCCCCCCTCGGAGAACAGCTTTTTTGCTACATATACATACATTTTGCATGCACATTTTCATGCACCTTTTGCATACACATTTTACATACAGTACATGGTACTTTTATACAAAGCTGTCACATAACAATAATACTTTACCAAACATAAGCTCTTTAATCCCAACCCTCAGCCACTCTCAGCCCATCCCACCATGGACCACCCTCGTTTGGTTTCCATGTGCCATATATTTTTCAATTGTGCTGTGATGTTTTACAGAATATTTTAACCTTTCTAATCGTATAGTATCCACAGATTGTGAGCTAAAGATGAAAATGTTTCCTATGAGTATTATTATATTATTTATTGACTGACTATGGCTTTCCAAATCGCCCAACACTGCTATTGTGACTAGAAACAAGCTAAATCGGAAGCAATACCAGAACAAATGATGTATTGATTCTGTTTCCTCGCAGCAAAATCTACAGAGCTGAGATTGTTGTATGTCCCATACATATAGCATTCTGTTGGTGGCAAGAATTTTATGTAATAATTAAAATGGAAAAACTCTAAGTGTTGAATCAAGTGTCGTTTTTTGTACCAGTTCATAAACCATGTGCCATGGAATTGGTACATCAAAAATCTCTTCCCATTTATTTTGCAACCTGTATGATGCAGCTGTCAACATTTTTGTCCTCAAATGAAACTGGTATATTTTTCTATTTATGCCAGTTCCTTTCAACCAATTTGTATCTTTAATATATGGCAGGCAAACAAGTTCC
Organism: Salvelinus namaycush; assembly: GCF_016432855.1. Lineage (NCBI taxonomy): Eukaryota > Metazoa > Chordata > Actinopteri > Salmoniformes > Salmonidae > Salvelinus > Salvelinus namaycush. The sequence continues at coordinate 44,503,139 of NC_052314.1, read as the reverse complement.
CTACCTTCTCCCTTTTCCACTTGCCTCCTCAATTTTTGTGGTAATGCTGCAATCAGTTGGTTGTAAGTTTGGATTGAGCAGATATTCCCATATATTTTCCTTAACTGCATATGTGACATAACTCTGTTTATATTCATAATATCATTAACAAACATAATAAAAAAAATGGTAATGTTATTTTATTAATCAGTATATTTGAGTTTAACCATAACATTTGTTGTAATATTTGTTCTATCTTTTCTGGACGATAGAACTGAAATTGTAACCAGCTTTGTATGGCTTGTTTAAGTAAGGGCAATATTTTAAACAACATTTTCTTTTCAATTAGTCGGAAAGGAGAAGCTGTAATCTGTATGAAGGATGAGCCTTTCTTAATAATCTACTGGAGAACCATTTTGGGTTTAAGTATAATTTATGTATGAGTGAAGCTTTTAGTGAGAGGTTTAAATCTTTAATATTTAATCATTTTAGCCTCCCAAACTCATATTCATTATATAAATAGGCACTATTTAAAAATAAAATAAAATATTTTTTGCTCATATTTAAAAAACTAGTCATCTGAGGTAGGCAGTGCCATTAGTAAGTAAGTAAACTGTGATAGGACCAAAGAGTTAATCAATGTGATTTTTCCATAAATATACAAGTATTTACCTCTTCATGGTTGCAGAATCTTATCTATTTTTGCTAACTTTCTATTGAAATTAATTGTGGTAAGTTAATTTATATTGTTTGAGATTTGAATACCAAATATGTCTACTTCACCATCTGCCCATTTTAAGTGGACACTTGTCATAATTAGGTTTTAATCCAGAGAGGCTCTCTTCAATGATACTGTGCAGGGATCCAGATTGCGGACTTACTGAAAAATTAGAGTCATCGGCATACATTGAAACTTTTGTTTTTATCCCCAGGGTTTCTAACCCCTTAATGTTCTTGTTGGATCTAATTTTAATAGCTAGCATTTCAATGGCCATAATAAATAGATATGGAGACAACGGACAGCCTTGTTTTACTCCTCTGAGAAGTAACCATTATTTACTATTTTACATCTGGGGTTGCTGTACATAACTTTAACCCATTGTATAAGAGATTCAACTAAATTTAAGTAATCCAGGTGTAACAGTTTAACTTTACGTCCCTCCCCTCGCCCCGACCCGGGCGCGAACCAGGGACCCTCTGCACACATCAACAACTGACACCCACGAAGCATCGTTACCCATCGCTCCATAAAAGCCGCGGCCCTTGCAGAGCAAGGGGAACCACTACTTCAAGGTCTCAAAGTGAGTGACGTAACCGATTGAAACGCTATTAGCGCGCACCACCGCTAACTAGCTAGCCATTTCACATCCGTTACACTGGCATTTATATATAAATTCTAGTCATACTTTATCAAACGCTTTTTCAAAATCTGCTATGAAGACCAGGCCTGGTATCTTCGATGTTTCATAATGTTCAATTGTTTCAAGTAATTGTCGTATATTATCTCCAATATATCGTCCATGTAAAAAATGGGTCTGATCAGGATGAACAATATCTGGTAAAACCTTTTTTATTCTATTTTCAATGCATTTCGCCAGGATTTTTGCATCCCAACATTGAACTGTTAGAGGCCTCCAGTTTATTAAATGGACTGGATCTTTATACTTACCACCTGTGTCCTGTTTAAGTAGTAATGAAATCAGACCTTCTTGTTAAGTACCTGAAAGTCTACCATTTGTATAAGAGTAATTAAAACATGCTAATAATGGATCTTTGAGTAATTCAAAAAATGCCTGATATACCTCTACTGGTATGCCATTAAGCCCTGGTGTTTTTGCAGACTGAGAAGTTTTTATTGTTCCTCTTCTGTAAATTGGCCTTCACACAGGTCTTTCAGTAAATTTGTTAATTTAACATTATTATTATTAGGAAAGAGATCCTTACAGTTAACATAATTCAGTGGAAATGGAGGAGACTGAAAAGAAAACAGATGCTTCAAATATTTTGCTTCCTCTTTCAAAATATAATTTGGTGAATTATGGATAACTCCATCATTTGTAAGGAGTTTCTGTAAATTCTTTTTGGTAGAATTTCTATGTTGAAGATTCAAGAAAAATGTTGTGCATTTGACCATTTTCCATCCAATTTGCTTCATTTCTGTATTACATTACACTTGAACGTTCTTGAATAAGTACCCTCATTTCTTTTTGTTTTTCCTCTAACCTATTTTGTGCCTCTATAGCAGTTTCCATTACCATCTACAGTTGAAGTCGGAAGTTTACGTACACTTAAGTTGGAGTCATTAACACTCATTTTTCAACCACTCCACAAATTTCTTGTTAACAAACTATAGTTTTGGCAAGTTGGTTAGGACATCTACTTTGTGCATGACACAAGTAATTTTTCCAACAATTGTTTACAGACAGATTATTTCACATATAATTCACTGTATCACAATTCCAGTGGGTCAGAAGTATACATACACTAAGTTGACTGTGCCTTTAAACAGTTTGGAAAATTCCAGAAAGCTTCTGATAGGCTAATTGACATCATTTGAGTCAATTGGAGGTGTACCTGTGGATGTATTTCAAGGCCTACCTTCAAACTCAGTGTCTCTTTGCTTGACATCATGGGAAACTCAAAAGAAATCAGCCAAGACCTCAGAAAAACAATTGTAGACCTCTACAAGTCCGGTTCATCCTTTGTAGCAATTTCCAAACGCCTGAAGGTACCACGTTCATCTGTACAAACAATAGTACGCAAGTATAAACACCATGGGACCACGCAGCCGTCATACCGCTCAGGAAGGAGACGCATTCTGTCTCCTAGAGATGAACGTTCTTTGGTGCAAAAAGAATGAGAATGAATGAGAATTAAAAAGAAGACCGAATGCGATAGGACTGCCATCTAATTGGCCTCCATATAACTCTTACAGAATTTCCACATAGTCGGGGATATTGGGAATTTAATCAAAGCCTATTGTTAGACAATTTGTTCTTAACAAAGACAAAATAACTCAGAATTTACTGTTTTTTTTTTGCATAACATAGGTACAGCAGATCCCTTTATTGTATGGGACATTTTCAAATGTACTTTTAGAGGCCATTCAATACAATACTCATAATGAAAACAAAAGCAGTTTAGGTCAGAAGAGATTAGACTAATAAAGGAAATAGAGTAAGTAACAGCGCAGGTACAGTTGAAGTCGGAAGTTTACATACACCTTAGCCAAATACACTTAAACTCAGTTTTTCACAATTCCTAACATTTAATCCTAGTAAAAATTCCCTGTCTTAGTTCAGTTAGGATCACCACTTTATTTGAAGAATGTGAAAAGTCAGAATAATAGCGGAGAGAGCGATTTATTTCAGCACAAATTAGATGTCCTAACCGACTTGCCAAAACTATAGTTTGTTAACAAGAAATTTGAGTAGTGGTTGAAAAACGAGTTTTAATGACTCCAACTTAAGTGTATGTAAACTTCCGACTTCAACTGTAATATGCCTCTCTCTCTCTTAGATAAGTGCTTCCATAAGCCAGTTATTGTGTTAGTTCTACCGTTAACTTTAATCAGTTTATCCAAGTGTTACCCAGTCCGCCACACACTAATCCATTCCTTTTTTTAAGGCCTCAACCTCCCCCAGTAGCCCAGGCAATAGATAATTACAATTTAACTGCTCGCTCATGCTGTTAAGCAATTTTCAATCTTCTGGAGACATAGTTATAAAAACGTCCCCCTCCAATATTAAATTTGGAATTTTAGATGGCGGCTTCCGTTCAGTTTCGCTCGCAGAACTCGAGGAAAGGTCTTCTCTTGTTTGCTTCGATGTATCCATATCTTTTTTCGAGCATATCAAAATGCTAATCAATAAATAGTTCCAGATTCTCTATATTATCCAGAATGTTTGTTTTGTAGTTATCAGCTAATCTGCAATTTTTGTGATTAATTCATGGGACAAGCTGTGCCTACCACGCTGCCACCTGCCCGACATCACCCAGCTGTAGTGTTAAAGTAAATCATTTTTTGGTGTTGTTTTAACACTGTATGGTCTAAAGGTTAATTTGCATATTTCCCAGGGTGCATTTTCTTTTAGAGTGAATGGTAGAGTTACCACCTACAACTATTTGGTAGTGACAGAGACATGGTTATTGTATTCTTTCCTTTTAAAGGCCTGTGGCTTTTAGTGAGTACCTAGGCGAATGCTATCATTAAAATTGAACTCTATGACAATACAATACATACACTGAGTATACCAAACATTAGGAACACCTTCCTAATATCGAGTTGCACCCCCCACTTTGCCATCAGAACAGCCTTCATTTGTCGGGGCATGGACTCTACAAGGTGTCGAAAGCGTTCCACAGGGATGCTGGCCCATGTTGACTCCAATGCTTCCCACAAGTTGTGTCAAATTGGTTGGATGTCCTTTGGGTGGTGGACCATTCATGATACACAGGGTTGGGTAGGTTACATTCTAAATGTAATCCGTTACAGTCACTATTGTAAAAATTGTAATCAGTAACGTAACTTTTGAATTACCCAAACCTAGTAAAGTAATCAGTTACCCTTAAGAGGCATTCGAAGAAACAAAAATGTATGTTACCAATTGAACGACATATATTGAAGGATAAATCAATTGTGGAAGGACCACCAGAGGGCAGGCTGGGCTCACGGATGGTAGCCCAACAAGGCATGGGAGACAAGTGAACCAGAGGCAATTAAGCACAGCTGACACTACTGAGATATTCTCCTTCCCCTATAAGAGAGAGTATGGAACCAGCAAGAAGGGAGACTATCTCTGGAAGATGGCCACCGAGACAGAGGAGCTATCTAGGAAGAACCATTAAGACGGTGACAATGTCGTGACTTTTTGTGGTAATTTAAAGACAATCGTATTGTGTTCCTGTTTTGCTCTGGAGAAGAAGATATATGTTTTTTTCCTTTGGAGAGTTTCATTGATTCTGTTGGAGTGTTTGTGTTGTCCAAATGCCCTCAATATAGAACTTTGTTCAATCAAGAAAACCTACTCCTGACTCGTTTGTTCCACCTTCCCGCTTTAGAGTGACGCCCAATTACTTGGTCCGCTCACATTGGTGGAGAATGTGGGCATTAGGTGGACGAGTGACACAAGGATAAGTGAGTAATTCAAGATTCTTCCAGTAGACCAGGAGGAACCATTCAAGTACGATGGATAACGCCCTACTACAACAATTGATCACGGCACAGCATACAACCATAGAACTCCTGCAACAACAGCTGAGCTGGCGAGAAGAACCTAGAGTTAAGCCAAGAGCGGCTGCTCACGCCATCTTACCTCGTCTCTCCAAGGAGGATGATATTGAGGCCTTCCTCATGACCTTCGAAAGGACGGCCACCTTGGAAGAGTGGCCGCCCACAGAATGGGCGAGCGCATTAGCCCCTCTTTTGACCGGGGTGGCTCAGGAAGCCTATTTTGACCTGGATGCCCGCGAAGCTGCAGACTATGGGCGACTAAAAACCGAGATCCTATCCCGGTACCAGCTGACTGCCAGAGATAGGGCCGTAAAGTTCCATCAATGGACCTACACAGCTGACAAACCCGTCCGTTCCCAGATTTTTGCATTAATACGACTGACGAAACAGTGGCTAGAACCTGAAAAGGGAGTAGGACAGGTGATAGAGACTCTTGTAGTGGACAAGATATTGAGGGAATTACCCAGTGACTTAAAAAGGGTTGTGGGGCAAGCCAACCCGTTGTCAGCCGACGACATAGCACAGGCGGTGGAAACATATCGGTCTACAGGGGAGTTGTTAAAAAGTGACAAGGAGGAACGGAAGGATTCTTCCAATCCCGTACCCCGACTCACCCCGGCGCGTCCGCCACCGAAACGTCCAAACCCCCTCCGGAGGTGGGAGAAGTCATCCCCCACACAGCAGGGTCGGTGTTATAAATGTCAGTCTCCCAACCATTATGCCCCACAATGTCCTAGCAAGGACGAGCCCATGGTCACAGAGTCATCACTGCCCACCCCCACACATCTCGATTTGAGGGGGCAGGATCAACACTGTTGGTTAGCAGAAATAGCTCCAGCCCCAGAGATTCCAGTTCGAGTCGAAGGACAAGATGTGGTAGCCATTCTCGACTCGGGAAGTATGGTTACGTTAGTAGAGGAGCGGCTGGTGACCTCCGCAACACTGCTACCAGACAAAGTAGCCGTATCCTGTATCCATGGAGACACCCACTATTACCCCACTGTGAATCTGCCGATTCTCACTCCAAAAGGAAGGTGTACAGTCAGGGCAGGGAAAGTGCCCCAGCTGAAGGTACCATTATTGATCGGGAGAGACTGTCCCCTATATAAGGAGCTTCGGCAGATGACGTTATGCGTGGAAAGAAGGGGGACAGGAAAGAAGAGAAAATCCAAGCCCGAGGTAGTAGTCCTACAAGGAGACGTAGCTATGTCCTCGTCCTCTGCAGCAGAGGAAGAAATAGCAACCCAACGTTTACGACAGATATTCCAGGAAACCACCGATGAAGACACCTGTGAAGGGTTATACACTACACAGGAAGGAAGGAGCAACCAGACGCTAAGGGATATATTTGAAGCTCCATCCGAGGAGGGAACCTGGAAGGGGTTCTCATCGGTCACCCCTGAGGGGGATGGGGAACATCCTCCACATCCCTCTACCGAGGTTGATCTGCCCCAGGAATTAAAGGGACAGTTCGGCACCTCGCAGCATAGAGACCCAGACCTAAGGGAGGCCATGAGGAAGGTGAAGGTGATCGATGGGAGGAACGTCGACGGATCAGGTGAGCCCCCTCTTCCTTACTATGCAATCAGGCGGGGTCTCTTATACTGGGTCGTACGACGAAGGGGGGAAAACCAGGAATTACTAATGGTGCCTAGACCATACAGGGATACAGTTCTACAGTTAGCCCATTCCCACGTCCTAGGAGGACACCTGGCACGAGACAAGACTATTGACAGAATCATGCAGAGATTCTATTGGCCCCGGGTCACCCGGGATGTGGCCAGGTATTGTAGGACGTGTGATCAATGTCAACGTACAGCTCCACGGCCACACCTGCGTAACCCTTTGATTCCTCTCCCCATCATAGAGACTCCCTTTGAACGCATAGCTATGGACCTCGTAGGACCCCTCCCAAAATCCGCCAGAGGACACGAGTACATCCTAGTGGTCATAGATTACGCTACCAAGTTCCCGGAGGCCATACCCCTGCGTAACATGTCGTCAAAGGGAATTGCCAAGGAATTATTCATGATGTTCTCTCGGGTGGGCCTCCCCAAGACGATCTTAACTGATCAGGGAACCCCATTCATGTCGCGGTTGATGAAGGACTTGTGTCGGTTGTATCAGGTTCAACAGATACGTACAAGCATATTCCACCCTCAAACAGACGGGTTGTGTGAACGCTTGAACAAAACGATTAAAAGCATGTTGAGAAGAGTGGTGTCCCGAGACGGGAAAAACTGGGACATGATTCTCCCACACTTAATGTTTGCCCTGCGAGAAGTACCCCAAGCATCCACTGGATTCTCTCCATTTGAATTGCTCTATGGCAGACCCTGTCGAGGGATCCTCGACTTAGCCAAGGAGACCTGGGAGACCCAACCATGCCCCTTTCGATCCACAATAGAACATATTACCCTGATGAGAGACCGCCTGTCAGCAGTGTGGCCCATAGTCAAGGAGCATATGGAGAAGGCACAAAGGACCCAAGGCCGGGCCTATGATAAGTCCGCGACCCCCCGTGAGTTCACCGTGGGAGAGAAAGTGATGGTGCTCGTGCCCACGGCCGAACATCGCTTGCTGGCACAGTGGAGGGGACCCTACGAGGTAATGAAAAGGGTCTCACCGGTCAATTACCTCATCAAGCAACCTGATAGAAGGAAGAAGGTCCAACTCTATCACATAAACCTGTTAAAGCCGTACCATGGAAGAGAGGAGGAGGTGGCTTTGATGGCCCTGGAGGGAAAAGGAAAAGAGGAGGCTCTACCACCGGTGCGCCGTGGTCAAACTCTCCTGCCGGAGCAGTCAAGGCAGCTAGACAAGCTGATTATGAACTTCGGTCGAATATTCTCTCCATTCCCAGGACAAACAGATGTCCTGTTCCACCATATCCACACTGAACCCGGCAAGAAGGTGCATATCCGCCCTTACAGGATTCCTGAGGCTCGCCGAGTCATCGCTAAGAACGAGGTAAGGGAGATGTTGAGGATGGGTGTGATCGAGCCATCGACGAGTGAGTGGTCCAGTCCCATAGTCCTGGTCCCCAAATCCGATGGTAGTATGAGACTCTGCAACGATTTTAGGGCCGTGAATGCCATCTCTACATTCGATGCGTATCCCATGCCCCGCGTGGATGAACTCTTGGAGCGCTTAGGAAAGGCCAAGTTCATCACCACCCTGGATTTGACGAAGGGATATTGGCAAGTGCCGGTGGCTCCGGAGGATCGCCCAAAGACTGCCTTCGCCACACCAGAGGGGCTTTTCCAGTATGTGAGGATGCCCTTCGGACTGCATGGTGCCGCTGCAACTTTCCAACGCCTCATGGATGCCATTCTACGGCCCCATCAAGAGTATGCAGCGGCGTACATAGACGATGTGGTTATCCACAGCGAGGACTGGGATAGTCACCTCCTGCGATTACGGGCGGTGCTCGTGAGTTTGGAAGCCACAGGGTTGACGGCCAATCCAAATAAATGCTGCCTGGGTCTGTCCGAAGCGGAATACCTGGGGTACACCGTGGGGAATGGGAAAATACGCCCACAGGCAGAGAAGACCAGGGCAATTCGGGACTGGCCGCGACCCCGGACCAAGCGGGACGTTCGGTCCTTCTTAGGGATAACGGGATATTATCGCCGTTTTATCCCGGGATATGCAACCATTGCCAATCCCCTCACAAACCTCATCAAGAAAAACTTGCCAAACCAGGTAGAGTGGAAAGACGAGACGGAAGAGGCCTTTCAATCGCTAAAAGATGGCCTGTGTTCTGATCCCGTCCTACAGGCTCCGGACTTCTCACAAGAGTTCATTGTGCAGGTCGACGCCTCGGATACAGGGCTCGGGGCCGTACTAGCTCAGGGTAAAGGCGAAGCAGAGAAGCCGATTCTCTTCATAAGTAGGAAGCTCAGCGATCGGGAACAGAGGTATGCTACCGTAGAGAAAGAGGCCTTAGCCATTAAGTGGGCCCTCGATTATCTCCGGTACTACCTACTGGGTCGGAGGTTTGCTTTAGTTACGTACCATGCGCCCCTCACGTGGATGGCTGGTAAGAGAAACAATAACAACAGAATAGCCAGATGGTTTTTGTCTTTACAACCGTTCTCTTTCCATTTCATCCACAGGGCCGGATCGAGGAACGGGAATGCAGACGCGCTGTTCCGACGCGACCAAGATGGTGCGTCTGGCGCCCGACCCTCCGGTTCGGTCCTGAGGGGGAAGGTATGTGGAAGGACCACCAGAGGGCAGGCTGGGCTCACGGATGGTAGCCCAACAAGGCATGGGAGACAAGTGAACCAGAGGCAATTAAGCACAGCTGACATTACTAATGAGATATTCTCCTTCCCCTATAAGAGAGAGTATGGAACCAGCAAGAAGGGAGACTATCTCTGGAAGATGGCCACCGAGACAGAGGAGCTATCTAGGAAGAACCATTAAGACGGTGACAATGTCGTGACTTTTTGTGGTAATTTAAAGACAATCGTATTGTGTTCCTGTTTTGCTCTGGAGAAGAAGATATATGTTTTTTTCCTTTGAAAAGTTTCATTGATTCTGTTGGAGTGTTTGTGTTGTCCAAATGCCCTCAATATAGAACTTTGTTCAATCAAGAAAACCTACTCCTGACTCGTTTGTTCCACCTTCCCGCTTTAGAGTGACGCCCAATTACTTGGTCCGCTCACACAATGTTAAAGTTTATATAGCTGGCCATATATGGATGCTACATTTCACTTTATGGGTTGGTTATGTAGGCTTCTTCTAACCCATCACTTTCTATTACATATAATAATACGATTAAATTATATGTTTACATTAAAAAACAAAGTCTATCAGAATTCCAGGCATTCCAATAAATGTTATACCCCTTGATCTTCAAGAATAAGACTTGGAAATATGGAATTATGGAAGTATAGATTATCCAAATTGTTTTACCTGAGCATAACTGTCACGCCCTGACCGTAGAGAGCTTTTTATGTCTCTATTTTGGTTTGGTCAGGGTGTGATTTGGGTGGGCATTCTATGTTCCTTTTTCTATGATTTGTATTTCTGTGTGTTTGGCCGGGTCTGGTTCTCAATCAGAGGCAGCTGTCTATCGTTGTCTCTGATTGAGAACCATACTTAGGTTGCCTTTTCCCACCTGTATTGGTGGGTAGTTGTCTATGTGTAGTTGCATGTCAGCACTCGGTTTAAATAGCTTCACGTTCGTTTTGTTGTTTTGTTAGTTTGTTTAGTGTTTATTCGTTTATTAAAGAAGTATGTATTCAAATCACGCTGCGCCTTGGTCTCATCGTTATGACGAACGTGACAATAACCCCCAACTAAAGACTTTATAGCCAGCCCTACTCTGTTTATGATTTTGTTGTCATGGAGGACTGATTGGGCTTATTGATTTGAGTTGAAAAATAAATGCTAAGCTCATGGAATGGCATGCTTTGAGCATTACTGAAAGATGCTATATATAGTACCAGTCAAAAGTTTGGACACACCTACTCATTGCAGGGTTTTTCTTTATTTTTACTATTTTCTACATTGTAGAAAAGTAGTTAAGACATTAAAACTATGAAATAACACAAATGGAATTGTGTAGAAACTAAAAAAGTGTTAAACAAACCCAAATATATTTAATGTTGAGATATTTCAAAGTAGGCACCCTTTGCCTTGATGACAGCTTTGCACACTCTTGGCATTCTCTCAAACAGCTTCATGGAGTAGTCACCTGGAATGCATTTCAATTAACAGGTGTGCCTTTGTTAAAAGTTAATTTGTGGAATTTCTTTCCTTCTTAATGCATTTGAGCCAATCAGTTGTGTTGTGTCAAGGTAGGGGTTGTAAACAGAAGATTTTTTCAAGTGCAGTCGCAAAAACCATCAAGCACTATGATGAAACTAGCTCTCATGAGGACTGCCACAGGAAAGGAAGACCCTGCTGCAGAGGATACATTTATAAGAGTTGCCAGCCTCAGAAATTGCAGCCCCAGTAAATGCTTCAAGTAACAGACACAGCTCAACATCAACTGTTCAGAGGAGACTGCATGAATCAGTCATTCAAGGTTGAATTGCTGCAAAGAAACTACTACTAAAGAACACCAACAATAAGAAGAGACTTGCTTGGGCCAAGAAAAACGAGCAATGAACATTAGACCGGTGGAAATCTGTCCTTTGGTCTGATGAGTCCAAACTTGAGATTTTTGGTTCCAACCGCCATGTCTTTGTGAAACGCAGAGTAGGTGAACGGATGATCTCTGCATGTGTGGTTCCCACCGTGAAGCACGGAGGAAGAGGTGTTATGGTGTGGGGGTGTTTTGCTGGTGACACCACAGCATTCTGCAGCAACATGCCTTCCCATCTGGTTTGCGCTTAGTGGGACTATCATTTGTTTTTCAACAGGACAATGACTCAACACACCTCCAGGCTGTTTAAGGGCTATTTAACCAAGAAGGAGAGTGATGGAGTGCTTCATCAGATGACCTGGCCTCCACAATCACCCGACCTCAACCCAAATGAGATGGTTTGGGATGAGTTGGACCGCAGAGTGAAGGAAAAGCAGCCAATAAGTGTTCAGTATATGTGGGAACTCTGTTGGGAAAGCATTCCAGGTAAAGTTTGAGAGAATACCATGAGTGTGCAAAGCTGTCATCAAGGTAAAGGGTGGCTACTTTGAAGAATCTCAAATATAAAATATATTTAGATTTGTTTAACACTTTTTGGTTACTACATGATTCCATATGTTATTTCATAGTTTGGATGTCTTCACTATTATTCTATAATGTAGAAAATAGTAAAAAAAAAAAAAAAAAACTTGAATGAATAGGTGTGTCCAAACTTTTGACTGAAATGTATATACATATCTTCACTGCTCTGAAAAATAAAGGGAACACTTAAACAACACAATGTAACTCCAAGTCAATCACACTTCTGTGAAATCAAACTGTCCACTTAGGAAGCAACACTGATTGACAATAAATGTCACATGCTGTTGTGCAAATGGAATAGACAAAAGGTGGAAATTATAGGCAATTAGCAAGACACCCCCAATAAAGGAGTGATTCTGCAGGTGGTGACCACAGACCACTTCTCAGTTCCTATGCTTCCTGGCTGATGTTTTGGTCACTTTTGAATGCTGGCGGTGCTTTCACTCTAGTGGTAGCATGAGACGGAGTCTACAACCCACACAAGTGGCTCAGGTAGTGCAGTTCATCCAGGATGGCAGATCAATGCGAGCTGCGGCAAGAAGGTTTGCTGTGTCTGTCAGCGTAGTGTCCAGAGCATGGAGGCGCTACCAGGAGACAGGCCAGTACATCAGGAGACGTGGAGGAGGCCGTAGGAGGGCAACAACCCAGCAGCAGGACCGCTACCTCCGCCTTTGTGCAAGGAGGAGCACTGCCAGAGCCCTGCAAAATGACCTCCAGCAGGCCACAAATGTGCATGTGTCAGCATATGGTCTCACAAGGGGTCTGAGGATCTCATCTCGGTACCTAATGGCAGTCAGGCTACCTCTGGCGAGCACATGGAGGGCTGTGCGGCCCCCCAAAGAAATGCCACCCCACACCATGACTGACCCACCGTCAAACCGGTCATGCTGGAGGATGTTGCAGGCAGCAGAACGTTCTCCACGGCGTCTCCAGACTCTGTCACGTCTGTCACATGTGCTCATGTGCTCAGTGTGAACCTGCTTTCATCTGTGAAGAGCACAGGGCGCCAGTGGCGAATTTGCCAATCTTGGTGTTCTCTGGCAAATGCCAAATGTCCTGCACGGTGTTGGGCTGTAAGCACAACCCCCACCTGTGGACGTCAGGCCCTCATACCACCCTCATGGAGTCTGTTTCTGACCGTTTGAGCAGACACATGCACATTTGTGGCCTGCTGGAGGTCACAGCTGAGAGTGCCTGGAACCTGGAAGCTCTGTTCGACATGTTCCTGCACGGAGTATTGGAGGAAGTCAAGGACGAGCTTGCAGCCCAGGAACTACCGACGGATCTCGACTCACTCATCGCCATGACCATTCGGATCGATGGGTGACTACGGGAGCGAAGGAAGGAGAGGAGGTTCGATTCCACTCACCTGCCCAAGGCTTCCACCTCGCCTTCGAGACATCCCGGAAGTCCTTGATGGCTCCGTTGCCGAGAGTTCCACAGAGTGTCTCCAAAGTCTGCCGATTCACCTCTTCCCGAGCAGATGCAACTAGGCAAAGCTAGGCTGTCCCCGGCCGAACGGCTATACAGGCTTCACACGAAGAGTTGCCTGTATTGCGGTCTAGTGGTCAATTCGTGTCCACTAAAAGACCAGGCTCACCCGTAGGAGCAAGTACTCTGGTGGGCCATACGGAGAACTTTTCCTCTCCCCTTACTCACACCCCTTTTCATGCCATCTTGTGGGGGAACCAGTCGAAGTCTCTCCGGGTACGCATCGACTCTGGGGCCGATGAGAGCTTTATGGACGCTACCCTGGCATCTGAGCTGGGCATCCCCACTCAGCCCCTCTCCATTCCCATGGATGTTAGAGCACTGGACGGGCGCTCTATAGGCTGGGTCACCCACAATACCACCCCCATCAACCTACGTGTGCCAGGGAATCACAGCGAGACGATCCAATTCCTGCTTATTAAGTCTCTTCAGGTTCCCGTGGTATTGGGATTCTCTTGGCTCCAGCAATACAATCCCCTTATTGATTGGTCTGCTGGTGCCATCATGAGCTGGAGCCCGTTCTGCCACGCTCATTGCCTGAAGTCAGCGCAGCCTGCCCGGGACGTCTCCCTGGGTGCTCAGAAGTTGCCCCGGACCTCTCCGCCATTCCCGCGGAGTACCAGGTCCTCCAGGAGGTGTTCAGTAAGGCCCAGGCCACTTTGCTTCTGCCGCACCGACCCTATGACTGCGGGATCAACCTTCTCCAAGGCACCACTCTGTCCCGGGGATGACTGTACTCTCTGTTGGGTCCAGAGACCAAGGCTATGGAGACCTACATTGAGGACTCCCTAGCTGCAGGGTTCATCCGTTCTTCTGCCTCCCCCGCCGGCACAGGGTTCTTCTTTGTGGAGAAGAAGGACAAAACCCTGTGCCTGTGCTTCGACTGCCAGGGCCTCATCGATATCAAGGTGAAGAATCGCTACCTGCTACCACTCATCTCCTCGGCCTTCGAGACGCTCCAGGTGCCCACCGTGTTCTCCAAGCTGGACCTACGGAACGCCTACCACCTGGTGCGGATATGGGAAGGGGACGAGTGGAAGACTGCCTTCAACACGGCCAACGGTCACTATGAGTATCTCATCATGCCATTTGGCCATACCAACGCCCCTGCGGTGTTCCAGGCTCTGGTGAATGTTGTTCTCCGTGACATGTTGAACCGGTTCGTCTTCGTCTACCTCGATGACATTCTCGTTTTCTCCTGCTCCGCCCAAGAACACGTAATCCACATCCGACAGGTTCTTCAACTTCTCCTGGAGAACCAGCTTTTTGTGAAAGCAGAGAACTGCCAATTACATCACTCCACCATCCCAGGAGAATCGCTGCAGGGAGTGTACAGATGGGTCCCGGGAAGGTAAGAGCAGTGGTGGATTGGCCCCAGCCTACGTCCAGAATACACTTGCAACGTTTCCTGGGATCATCAACTTTTATCATCGCTTTATCTGGGGTTACAGGACCCTGGCTTCCCCCCTGTCTGCACTCACCTCTTCCAAGGTTCTGTTCACGTGGTCCCCAGCTGCTGACCGGGCATTCCGGGATCTCAAACACCGTTTCACCCCAGTTCCCATCTTGATTCATCCTGACCCATCCCACCAGTTCGTGGTGGAGGCCGATGCTTCAGATGTCGGATTGGGGGCTGCCCTATCCCAGCGTTCTGCCCTGGACCTCAAGTTACATCCCTGCGGCTTCTTCTCCCATCGCCTCAATGCCACGGAGAGGAACTATGATGTGGGGAATCGTGAGCTTCTCACGGTGAAGATGGCATTGGAGGAGTGGAGGCATTGGCTGAAGGGGGCAAAACATCCATTCATTGTGTGGACAGACCACAAGAACCTGGAATATCTCCGCACCGCCAAGCGTCTCAATTACAGGAAAGCTAGGTGGGCCCTGCTTCAACTGGTTCAACTTCTCCCTCTCATACCGACCGGGATCCAAGAATGTCAAGCTGGGTGTGGTGTCACGCCGCTATAGCCCCGCGGTTACATCCCCGGAACCTGAGATCATCCTTCCCACCTTGTGCCTGGTGACGGCACTCAGCTGGGGAATAGGGAAGCAGGTTCGTGAGGCACAGCGTTCCCAGCCAGGGCCCAGATAACCGGATGTTTGTTTCTGACACTGTCCGTTCCTCGGACCTGGAGTGGGCCCACTCCTCCAAGCTTGCCTGCCAACCGGGCTCCCATCGGAACTGGCCTGTGTGTGACAATGCTTTTGGTGGCCTACCATGGTTCCTGACGTCTCCATGTTCGTTGCTGCATGCACGATCTGTGCGCAGAACAACACTCCCCGGCAAGCTCCGGTTGGTCTCCTTCAACCTTCCTCACAGTCCCTGGTCTCACATATCCCTAGACTTTGTCACGGGTCTTCCCCCATCAGATGGCAACACCGCCATCCTGACAGTAGTGCACCTGTTTTGCAAAGCCGCACACTTCATTCCTCTCCCCAAGCTACCCTCTGCCAAAGACACGGCCCAGCTCATGATGCAGCACATCTTCCGGATCCATGGACTTCCAGTGGACATGGTCTCCGACCGGGGTCCTCAGTTCTCGTCCCAGTCCTGGAAGGCGTTCTGCACACTCATTGGGTCGTCGGCCAGCCTGTGCTCCGGGTTCCACCCCCAGTCCAACGGCCAGTCGGAGCAAGCCAACCAAGACCCGGAGACGACTCTTCGCTGCCGGGTCTCCACCAACCCCACCACCTGGAGCCAGCAACTAGCGTGGGTCGAATACGCCCGCAACACCCTTCCTTGCTCTACCACGGGTCTCTCGCCTTTTGAGTGTTCCCTGGGTTATCAGCCCCCGTTCTTCCCTGAGCAAGAGGAAGATGTCGGCATACCCTCGGCCCACATGTTTGTCCGGTATCATCTCGGGCAGAGGGTATGGTTGTCCACCCGAGATCTGCCCCTCCGGGTGGAGTACCGCAAACTTTCCCCCTCAGTTTATCAGCCCTTTCCCCATCTCCAAGATCATTAGCCCCTCTGCTGTCCGTCTTCTGTTGCCCCGTATGCTCCATATACATCCCACATATACATCCCACTTTTCATGTGTCTAGGATCAAACCCATGTCTCCCAGCCCTTTGTCTCCTGGCCTGCAAGTCATGTGTAATGTGTAATTCCTATTGGAATCCAGCATGAGTTAGGATATTCAACAGTTGCCATTTTTATTCACCCGCAACCTGCATTCAGAATAACAGTCAGGGTTAGGAAAATTGATAAGAAGACTACCTAACTAATAAATGTTATCTATCTTTGTGTGGCATAAGATCAATGTATCAATCAATCAATGTACACGCAAAACACAGATATTAAAAACAATCATTAAAGATCTGCTTCCAGTATAGCATGCTGGAAAATATGATGATAATGATGGTTGTGGTTTGGATGGGACTGTTTTACTCTTCAAAGTGTAAAACAATAATTCTGGTTATTAACACCAACACTGGGGGTTCTTTTACACCACTGAGTGTTAATTTCACTCTTAAAGAGTGAATTTAACTCCTGAATCAACACTAGAAATGTCACACTGAAAAATCAACACTGGCCAATTTGCTGTGTGAAGTGCTGTGTGTGTGTGAGAGTCTTTTTTCTCCACCCCAGCAGTACCCCTAGTCTTAAGGTGATTCATGCCTACTGTCGAGGAGCCGGTGTGAGCTCCTGTAGTGCTCGTTTGTGTGTGTGTCTCTATTCGTCTCGCTCTCTATTCTCTCCCTCTGTTTATCATTCCTCCCTACCTGTCTCTCTCCACCCTTTCCTCTCTCCCCCACCCCTCCCGATCTCCCACTGGTCTCGGCTGTTCATTCATTATAACTGGGCCCTGCTGACACACACACACACACACAAACACACATACATACGAGGTAGGGTGCATAGTAGAATTCTTCATGCAGTACAGGTTAACAGGTCATCAAAGGACAATGACAACCTTATATTTGAGGAAGAGAGAGAGAGAGAGAGAGAGAGAGAGAGAGAGAGAGAGAGAGAGAGAGAAGGGGGTAGATTTTAAAGCTTCCCAACATGGCAGTTAAAAATAGGGGAATATAATAGAGTGAAAGCCAGAAACAGATGGATATCGTAAACCAGCAGCACACTGCACCAAGAGAGAGGGAGAGAAAGAGAAGGAGATGGGGGGAGAAAGGGAGGGGGAGACTGCAGCATTTTATCAGTCCGCAATACCCCAGTGTGTCCTCTAGATGTCTCTTGTGTACCACAGTGAGGGAGATGCAGGCAGAGATAAGGAGAGAGGCACTGCACTGTATAGAGAGAGAGAGATGCAGATACACTACAGTGCATAAAAGCCAGCCACATACTGAGACGGTTGGGTAGATCTCTCTCTCCCTCCAGCTCTCTCTCTCCCTCCAGCTCTCTCTCTCTCTCTCTCTATTCACTGTGTTCACTGTGTCTCCCCAGAGGTACTCATATTTATATGTGGTATTCCATATCTGCGTACTTCCCCTTTGAATCCTCCTCCTCCTCTTCTCCTCTCTTTCTTATTTCCTTCTCTCTGTCTTTGCTGTATTCCACCTCTTATTTTACTGTCTCACACACATTCTCTCTCTTCCCTTCCCTTCCCTCACTCTCTCTTTCTCTCTGGTAATCGCCCCCCCTCTCAGAACCAGTGTACTTTTCTCTCCCTCTCTCTCCTACTACAATCACACCATCCCGCCCCTATCCCTCTGTTCTCCCTTTTTTCGCTTGCTTCTTATACTCTCATTTATCTCGGCTCGCTTCTATCTCTGGCTCTATTCTGATGTTGTCGCATCCCACCATCTTACACACTCACACACACAGCAAGGATTTTCCTGTTTTCCAGTAGAAGCCTTTTTTTTGTTCAGTCAGCAAGCCTCCCTCCTTCCCTTTCTATCTCTCTCTCTCTCTCTCTCTCCTTCCTATCTTTCCCTCTCTCTACCTCCCCTATCTCTCTCTCTCTCCCTCCATCCCTCCCTTTAACCCCCTCCCTCTCTCGAAGCCATTTGTGTTTATTTATTTTTACTTCACAATCATTTATTCCTCTACTAATCTCTCTCTTCTTGCTCACACTCTCTTTCCCTTCCACACTCTCTTCATCCCTCCACCTCCTCCCTCCTTCCACCACCTCTCTCTCTCGGTGTAGTGTCAGTACTGATCCTAGTCTCTGGGTTGTTTGTTCAGTCATTGTATTAACCTCTCCAAAATGTGGGCTACTGTGTGTGTGTGTGTGTGTGTGTGTGTGTGTGTGTGTGTGTGTGTGTGTGTGTGTGTGTGTGTGTGTGTGTGTGTGTGTGTGTGTGTGTGTGTGTGTGTGTGAGTGTGTGTGAATGAGTATATTACCATAGGTATCTGAATGGTTGTGATGTAGACCTATAACCTTTTTGTAATTTTGAAGATGGGTGCTGTCCGTGGTGCTGAAACCATGTCCCACATCTACTATTAGTTAATGACATATTTGCCTCTTGATATGATCATAATCTCAATATTCGCGTTGATATGAACATGTTATGATTTAAGTTGTTATGGTGACATGTTTGTTGGCTGTAACATGGCATGCTCTGAGAAGGGTCTATTGACCACAACATTGTTTTTTAAATCTATTTAAAGGGGCAATCTACAGTTGCTACATTCATATTTTGAATTAATTATATACCCATTGATTCTAAAAAAAAACTGTATAGCCTCAAAACATGGTTAAAACCATCCTTCGGCTGTTTACCGAAACATTGGCATGTTGTTCTTTGTCGAACTGCAGATTGCCCCTTTATTATTAACATGTTATAATATAAATAATCATGGCAACATGATGAGGGTATATAGATTATGGATTTGTTTCAAGAGAGAAAATGGTATATATGTTGGTAACATAGCTGGTAATATGGTGAACTGCATGTTGGTGAACTCTGAGAAGAGTCTGTTGACGGCAGTATTGGTTTGTATGATCTACTAGAATGTGGAACATAGAAGAATCCCGGTATGCTGGAGTTTACTTTTCAAACACAATGGTGACAAGGCCATGATGAAGTATTTGGTCAAGCATATTTGTTGAGTTTATTCATTCGTTGATATCATTTACAGTGCATTCGGAAAGTATTCAGACCACTTTACTTTTCCCACATTTTGTTACATTACAGCCTTATTCTAAAATGTATTAAATTAATTTGATCTACACACAATATCCCATAATGACAAAGCAAAAACAGAAATACCTTATTTACATAAGTATTCAGACCCTTTGGTATGAGACTCGAAATTGAGCTCAGGTACGTCCTGTTTCCATTGATCATCCTTGAGATGTTTCTACAACCTGATTGGAGTCCACCTGTGGTAAATTCAATTGATTGGACACGTGTATATAAGGTCCCTCAGGCGAAAGTACATGTCAGAGCAAAAA
Source organism: Salvelinus namaycush (assembly GCF_016432855.1). Lineage (NCBI taxonomy): Eukaryota > Metazoa > Chordata > Actinopteri > Salmoniformes > Salmonidae > Salvelinus > Salvelinus namaycush. Next base: position 44,483,400 of record NC_052314.1, on the reverse strand, counting down.
CCAAGCCTTGAGGTCGAAGGAATTGCCCGTAGAGCTCCGAGACCGGATTGTGTCTGCAACATTGAAGGGCCCCAAAGAACACAGTGGCCTCCATCATTCTTAAATGGAAGAAATTTGGAACCACCAAGACTCTTACTAGAGCTGGCCGCCTGGCCAAACTGAGCAATCGGGGGAGAAGGGCCTTGGTCAGGGAGGTGACCAAGAACCCGATGGTCACTCTGACAGAGCTCTAGAGTTCCGCTGTGGAGATGGGAGAACCTTCCAGAAGAACAACCATCTCTGCAACACTCCACCAATCAGGCTTTTATGGTAGAGATCCTTGATGAAAACCTGCTCCAGAGCGCTCAGGACCTTAGACTGGGGTGAAGGTTCACCTTCCAACAGGACAACGACCCTAAGCACACAGCCAAGACAATGCCGGAGTGACTTCGGGACAAGTCTCTGAATGTCCTTGAGTGGCCCAGCCAGAGCCCGGACTTGAACCCGATCGAACATCTCTGGAGAGACCTGAAAATAGCTGGGAAGCGAAGCTACCCATCCAACCTGACTGAGCTAGAGATGACTTGCAGAGAAGAATGGGAGAAACTCCCCAAATACAGGCGTCATACCCAACAAGACTCTAGGTTGTAATCGCTGCCAAAGGTACTTCAACAAAGTACTGAGTAAAGGGTCTGAATACCTATGTAGATGTGATATTTCCATTTTTTAAAATATATATATTTGTCAAAATGTATAAAAAACGGTTTGCTTTGTCATTATGAGGTATTATGTGTAGATTGATGAGGAAAAAGTAATTTACTCATTTTTAGAATAAGCTTGTAATGTATCAAAATGTGGAAAAAGTCAAGGCGTCTGAATACTTTCGGAATGCACTGTATAACAGGGGTCTCCAATCTTTTCCAGCATGAGAGCTACTTGAATGAAACATGTCACAAGCTACACTTTTTTTCTAGCTTTCAAATAGGCACATTCTTCTCTTCTCCTCTCCCCTGCAAATCTTCCCCGGGTCCTTGGTGTACAAAAGAAAGTAGTGCACTGCACTGTTTTCTGTCACTATACCTGGTAAAATAATAGTTAATAAACAACTCTAAGGGGGTCCCTGTAAAATCAGTTTTTTTCGTCAAAATTATGTTTCATATTTTTCCAAATTATGTTTTATCAGTTGTATTTTTCCTGGTTTTAGATTTGTTTTTCACTCTCAAAATTACAATTGTTCATTGAGAAACAACGAAATGTGATGTTCTGAGTCAATGTCAATGGTTAAATCACATCAGAATACCTTTTTAGGGGGGTCTGGAAGAAAACTAACGCATCTAGATGTTTGAGTGTAATTCCCATTTAATTGCGCATCTGGCCCTTTAATTGCACATCTCGGGAGTGAGGAATGCGTTGTCTAATGTGTCAGTCTACTAATGGTTATGTAATGCTGCTGCCAATTTCATGGCAAAGTTTGCAAATAATAATAGATACAAATGATATACTTACTCATGATATACTTCTGCCAGGTAAGCATACTTTGGTGTTAATATTTAATTGAGAAGGTTTTGGGGAAAGTATGTCTGTCAACCCACAAGATGGTTATCACATCAATTGTCTACACACGTAGTGATAGACCAACGTGCGCACCACACAGACAGTTGGGCAATATTGCTGGAAATTAATAGTCAGATATTGTGTTAGGTTTGGCTTTTTAAGCTAATAGTGGCTAACCACGGTGCGATAATGTCAATGTTGCGTTGATGAAATAGTAGCTGGGCTCTTGCAGTGTAACGTGAAAATTCCAGGTACTTTCAGAATTGTTTGGTGAGCTACTCATAGGTGGGCTGCAAACTACTGGTAGCTCGCGATCCACTTGTCGGAGACCCATGATCCATAACATTAGTGTTTACATTGATAAACGCTTTCTGATGTAGTAATTAGCTATTAGGTTGGACCTTTTTCGTATTTACATGTGTTTGTATTAATAGCCTACTGGTTTTTGGAGACATTTGCAACAACAGACACATTAAGGGCATGGTATATTATCTGGAAAGTACTCCGTCATTTCAGTAAAGTCCCAGCAGAAACAGAAATCAATGCAAATCTCGCCCTCGGGCTTCCTTTACTCGCGCTACTTTTTTTCTTCGGCCCTGTCCGGAAATAGCCGAAGGTGTCACGTGTTTTCACTGACGCGCGGTATGCCCGCTGTCCATTGTGATGAAACAGACAACCACGGCAGCTACAGCATTCCCGTGCAGGACTATAGGACAATTCAGGTCACATTTCAATCCCCTTCTCCCTCTCCAATAATCCTACTATGCAGTTATTTATGCAGAGAGTATGAGTGCTGACCATTGGTGACGTGTTTTATACAGCAAATGAAATGTCATCGTTTAAAATAAATCAATCTCTCCATATCATGTTTCCTTCAAATTCCTACATTTTAATTTTATTGTGGCAGATATGAAAACCCCTTCCCCAATACAAAAAATGTCTGCCCCATACAATTTTAATTTACTAATTTGACTTGGAGGTTTGTAGCCCCGCTCCCCTCTTTCTCCCTCTCTCTCTCTCTGACTGTGGTTCCCTCCTTCCTTTCGGGGGGGGCATTCAACTCAGAGATGGAGAGAGGAGAGGAGGGGGGTTTGAAATAGCACCGGCAGCAAAGTAATGGTCCTGCGGACGTGAATAGCCAAAAGCCAAAAGAACAGAGAGAGAGGCAGGGATGAAGGAGAAGGACATACAGAGGGGAGAGGAGGAAAGGAGAGATAGGGGTGTGTGAAAGAGAGAGGGATGGAGGGAGGTAGTACATTTGTTGAGTGCAGTACCTTTACTGAGATAGCGGAAAAGGAAATGAAACTATAGAGAGGGAGGGAGGATGAGAGAGAGAGAGAGAGAGCGAGAGAGAGAGAGAGAGAGAGAGCATGGGAAGGGCAGGAACATAAAGGAATGGTAAGAGTAGAAAGCGAGGGAAGGAAGGAAAGCAGAGGACGGTTAAGAGGACAGGTTCTGATTCGCCCGGTGAAATCCGATTATTTTATGCAGAACACGAGTGAGCCAGGGGAGGGATGGAAGGAAGAGAGAAAGAGGGAGAGGGGAAGAAGAGTAGGAGAGAAGAGAGCAGAGCTGAAGTGGATGGATTACTTTGCGTAGGTAAAGGACAAAATGTGACTATGGTAGATTGACTGGGCCATTCAGAAAGAGAGAGAGACAGAGTGGAGAGAGATTGGAGAGAGGGATATAGTGAGAGAGAGCGAGAGAGAGAGAGAGAGGGAGCCTCATTCTTGTTTTCACTGCAGCAAAAGATCATTCACTTTTCCAGCATGGACCCGGTCCCCGCTCGCAGTGCAGCTCTACGACTGTGTGTGCGTGCGTGTGAGAGAGAGTGTGTGTGTGCGGATACAGATCCACGTAGTTGTGTGTTAACCCTCCATGTGTGTTATTAACTCCCTCCTCTGAATCTCTCTCTCAATCCAGACTAATATCACTCCATACGCTCTGTAGTATATCACCGTTCAATAAAGGGCACATATGGTGGGATAATGCCTAGACGAATTTCTGCAACTCGAAGTAATTTGCTTCATTCTCTCGTTTTCTTTCGTCGTCTCCTTCGCTCGTCTCCTTTTCTCATCTCCTTCGCTCGTCTCCTTTCTTCATCTTCTTTCCTTCATCCCCTCTGATCTGTAAGTGCAGGAATAGTGAAATCCAGTCCCCCTGTAGGCTTTACTAGTGTGCTTCCCTTCATCCTCTCATTACAGATCAGTGCAGACGAAGGAAGGGAGACTATTGAGATGCAGCCCTCGTTGTACAAGGGCACTGCATAGCCTACTACAATATACACACACACACACACACACACACACACACACACACATACTGACTCTGCAAACACACCGATGATATGAATAGGGCTCTGCTTACATACTACACCAGCAGTGTATCAACTATATTAAGACTTTGCAGTGAAGAGACCCTGTGCTTGTATGTGAAGGTGCTGTATAGCGACACACACACACTCCAACGACTGCACCAAAGGAGGAATGTAGCCACATGCTAAGTTGATCCAGTGTAATCAATGACATTGCATCACCGCAGTAAGGGTTAATACAGTATAATCAGAATATACTCAATCGACTACACGGCACATTAGCTTTGCACTGAGAACGAGAGATGGAGAGAAGAACAGAGAGAGGGGGGGAGGGAGGGAGGGAGGGAGAGGAGAGTGAAGAGGAAGAGGGAGAGAGATGGGTGAGAGAGGGGAAGAGTGAGAGCGCGAGAGAGAGGAGAGCGCGAGAGAGGTAGAGAGAACAGGGTGCATTAATCGTCTGCAGTCTTTTCTCCCCATTTTGTGCAGCTCAGCAAATAATCGTTCTGCCTCTAGCTCTCCTCTCCCCCTCCTCACACTCTCTCCCGTTCCCACTCTACTCTCCCCTCTCTCCCATTGGATAAGCCTGAAACTTGGAGAGGGCGAGAGAAGGAGGAATAGAGAGAGACGGAGAGACGGAGTGAGGGAGTGAGGGGGCGTGAAACACAGTCATATTCATCTCACTCCTCTCTAATTGAAAAAAGTGTTTTAGTGAAATGAAAGACAGGAGGACAGGAAGAGTGGGGCCATGCAGGGAGAGAGAGAGAGAGAGGGGGGGGGGGTAGAGAGAAGAGAGAGACCCATTCGTTATGTAATATCACATTAAAACATTACCTCTCCACAATTCAACATTGCCCTACAGGTGTGTCTGTGAGTACGTGTGTATGTGTGTGTGCACGTGTGTTTGTTCACTATTACTCACCTTGTCCACTACGGACCAAGCACTATCGATAACACAAGGTTTCTCATGCAGTGCCCCTTATGTCATGCTCCATCTCATCAGTGTATGTTCACCTGCTGTCACTATAGTAACCTGGACCTCTATTGAAAAGGAAACACCTCCCTGCCTCACCTCCTAACCTCCCCTCATCTGTCCCAGGTTCATATGCTGTTGTTAACTAGCCTATAGAACTGATGAATTGGCCTGTTAATTAGCTGTAGTTCCAGTCACTATTGGGTGAATTGTTTCTCTAACTAGCCTGTAGGTTTAGGTGTATATACAGGACCAGTCAAAAGTTTGGACACTGTAACGTTCGTCTTGTGGTGAATGAACGGACCAAGGCGCAGCGGGTGATGAATACATACTGAATTTATTAAATGAAAGACGAAACACTAATGAACACTAGAACAAACTACAAAACAATAAACGAAGGCAACAGACCTGAAACAAACAAACTTACATATAGACGAAGAACGCACGAACAGGAACAGACTACCTAAAACGAACGAACAAACGAAACAGTCCCATGTGGTATACACAGACACAGGAACAATCACCCACAAACAAACAGTGAGAACAACCTACCTTAATATGGTTCTCAATCAGAGGAAACGTCAAACACCTGCCTCTAATTGAGAACCATACCAGGCAACACATTAACCCAACATAGAAAACACATAACATAGACTACCCACCCCAACTCACGCCCTGACCAACTAAACACATACAAAACAACAGAAAACAGGTCAGGAACGTGACAGAACCCCCCCCTCAAGGTGCGAACTCCGGGCGCACCCCTAAAACTCAAGGGGAGGGTCTGGGTGGGCATCTGTCCGCGGTGGCGGCTCCGGCGGTGGACGAGGACACCACTCCACCACTGTCTTTGTCCCCCTCCTTAGCGTCCCTTGAGTGGCGACCCTCGCCCCCGACCATGGTCCAGGAACCTTCACCAACGCCCCTCCTAAATAGAGGAGACAACTCAGGACAGAGAGGTAGCTCAGGACAAAGAGGTAGCTCAGGACAGAGAGGTAGCTCAGGACAGAGAGGTAGCTCAGGACAGAGAGGTAGCTCCGGACAGAGCGGTAGCTTAGGACAGAGGGACAACTCTGGACTACTGGCAGCTCCGGACTGAGTGGCAGCTCCGGACTGAGTGGCAGCTCCGGACTGTAGGGCAGCTCCGGACTGTAGGGCAGCTCATGACTGTAGGGCAGCTCCGGACTGTAGGGCAGCTCCGGACTGGAGGGCAGCTCATGACTGGAGGGCAGCTCATGACTGGAGGGCAGCTCATGACTGTAGGGCAGCTCATGACTGTAGGGCAGCTCATGACTGTAGGGCAGCTCATGACTGTAGGGCAGCTCATGACTGGAAGGCAGCTCATGACTGGAGGGCAGCTCATGACTGGCTGGCGGCTCCTGACTGGCTGGCGGCTCTGGCAGCTCCTGACTGGCTGGCGGCTCTGGCAGCTCCTGACTGGCTGGCGGCTCTGGCAGCTCCTGACTGGCTGGCGGCTCTGGCAGCTCCTGACTGACGGACGGCTCTAGCGGCTCCTGACTGACGGACGGCTCTAATGGCTCGGGACAGACGGGCGGCTCTAATGGCTCGTGGCAGACGGATGGCTCAGATGGCGCTGGGCAGACGGATGGCTCAGATGGCGCTGGGCAGACGGATGGCTCAGATGGCGCTGGGCAGATGGATGGCTCAGACGGCGCTGGGCAGACGGATGGCTCAGATGGCGCTGGGCAGACGAGCAGTGCAGGCAGCTCAGACGGCGCTGGGCAGACGAGCAGTGCAGGCGGCGTTGAGCAGACGAGCAGTGCAGGCGGCGTTGGGCAGACGGCCGACTCTGACCTGCTGAGGCGCACAGTAGGCCTGGTGTGTGGTGCCGGAACTGGTGGTACCGGACTGGAGACACGCACCTCAAGGCTAGTGCGTGGAGCAGGAACAGGGCACACTGGACTCTCGATGCGCACTATAGGCCTGGTGCGTGGTACCGGCACTGGTGGTACCGGGCTGAGGGCACGCACCTCAGGGCGAGTGCGGGGAGAAGGAACAGTGCGTACAGGGCTCTGGAGACGCACTGGAAGCCTGGTGCGTGGTGTCGGCACTGATGGTACTGGGCTGGGGCCATGCACCATAAGGCGAGTGCGGGGTGCTGGAACTGGAGGTACTGGGCTGGGGCGGGAAAGTGGCGCCGGATATACCGGACCGTGCAGGCGTACTGGCTCCCTTGAGCACCGAGCCTGCCCAACCTTACCTGGTTGAATGCTCCCCGTAGCCCGTCCAATGCGGGGAGGTGGAATAACCCGCACTGGGCTGTGTAGGCGAACCGGGGACACCATTCGTAAGGCTGGTGCCATGTACACCGGCCCGAGGAGACGTACTGGAGGCCAGATATGTAGAGCCGGCTTCATGGCACTTGGCTCAATGCTCAATCTAGCCCGGCTAGTGCGGGGAGGTGGAATAACCTGCACCGGGCTATGAACACGTACAGGAGACACCATGCGCTCTACTGCGTAACACGGTGTCTGCCCGTACTCTCGCTCTCCACGGTAAGCCCGGGAAGTTGGCGCAGGTCTCCTACCTGACTTCGCCACACTCCCCTTTAGCCCCCCCCCCCCCCAAGAAATTTTTGGGTCAGCCTCTCAGGCTTCCAGCCGCTCTGCCTTGCTAGCGCCTCATAATGCCGCCTCTCCGCTTTAGATGCCTCCAGCTCCGCTTTTGGGCGGCGACACTCCTCTGGCTCTGCCCAGGGTCCTTCTCCGTCCAGAATCTCCTCCCATGTCCATTCCTCCTTGAACCACTGCTGCTGTCGCTGCTGCCCGTTAACCCGCTGCTTGATCCGGGTTTGGTGGGTGATTCTGTAACGTTCGTCTTGTGGTGAATGAACGGACCAAGGCGCAGCGGGTGATGAATACATACTGAATTTATTAAATGAAAGACGAAACACTAATGAACACTAGAACAAACTACAAAACAATAAACGAAGGCAACAGACCTGAAACATACGAACTTACATATAGACGAAGAACGCACGAACAGGAACAGACTACCTAAAACGAACGAACAAACGAAACAGTCCCATGTGGTATACACAGACACAGGAACAATCACCCACAAACAAACAGTGAGAACAACCTACCTTAATATGGTTCTCAATCAGAGGAAACGTCAAACACCTGCCTCTTATTGAGAACCATACCAGGCAACACATTAACCCAACATAGAAAACACATAACATAGACTACCCACCCCAACTCACGCCCTGACCAACTAAACACATACAAAACAACAGAAAACAGGTCAGGAACGTGACAGACACAACTACTCATTCAAAGGTTTTTCTTTATTTTTAGTATTTTCTACATTGTAGAATAATTGTGAAGACATCACAACTATGAAATAACACATATGGAATCATGTAGTAACCAAGTGTTAAACAAATCAAAATATATTTTATATTTGAGATTGTTCAAAGTAGCCACCCTTAGCCTTGATGACAGCTTTGCACACTCTTGGCATTCTCTCAACCAGCTTCATGAGGTAGTCACCTGGAATGCATTTCAATTAAAATAATGATGGCTGTCGTTTCTCTTTACTTATTTGAGCTGTTCTTGCCATAATATGGACTTGATCTTTTACCAAATAGGGCTATCTTCTGTATACCACCCCTACCTTGTCACAACACAACTGTTGGCTCAAACGCATTAAGAAGGAATGAAATTCCACAAATTGACTTTTAACAAGGAACACCTGTTAAGACATGAAGGTCAGTCAATCCCTTAAGCTCTCCCCTCCTCTCCCCCATAATCGGAAACATTCCCTTTAATTGATTTTTTTTAACCATTTCTCTCTCTTACCGAACGGTTTGTCCTGTCTGAACTAGTTTCAAGAAATTTCAAGAACTTTGAACGTTTCTTCAAGTACAGTCGCAAAAACCATCAAGTGCTATTATGAAACTGGCTCTCATGAGGACCGCCACAGGAAGACCCAGACTTACCTCTGCTGCAGAAGATAAGTTCATTAGAGTTACCAGCCTCAGAAATTGCAGCCCAAATAAATGCTTCACAGAGTTCAAGTAACAGACACATCTCAACATCAACTGTTCAGAGGAGACTGCATGAATCAGGCCTTCATGTTCGAATTGCTGCAAAGAAACCACTACTAAAGGACACCAATAATACAAAGAGACTTGCTTGGGCCAAGAAACATGAGCAATGGACATTAGACCGGTGGAAATCTGTCATTTGGTCTGATGAATCCAAATGTGACATTTTTGGTTCCAACCGCCATGTCTTTGTGAGACACAGAGTAGGTGAACGGATGATCTCGGTGTGTGTGGTTCCCACCGTGAAGCATGGGGGAGGAGGTGTAATGGTGTGGGGGTGCTTTGCTGTTGACACTGTCTGTGATTTATTTAGAATTCAAGGCACACGTAACCAGCATGGCTACCACAGCATTCTGCAGCGATACGCCATCCCATCTGGTTTGCGCTTAGTGGGAGTAGGATTCGTTTTTCAACAGGACAATGACCTAACACACCTCCAGGCTGTGTAATGACTATTTGACCAAGAAGGAAAGTGATGGAGTGCTGCATCAAATTACCTGGCCTTCACAATCACCCGACCTCAACCCATTTGAGATGGTTTGGGATGACTTGGACTGCAGAGTGAAGGAAAAGCAGCCAACAAGTGCTCAGCATATGTGGAAACTCAAGACTGTTGGAAAAGCATTCCAGGTGAAGCTGGTTGAGATAATGTCCAGAGTGTGCAAAGCTGTCATCAATGCAAATGGTGGCTACTTTGAAGAATCTGAAATATAAAATATATTTTGATTTGTTTAACACTTTTTTGGTTACGACATGATTTCATATGTGTTATTTAATAGTTTTGATCTATTCACCATTATTCTATAATGTAGAAAATAGTAAAAATAAAGAAACCCTTGAATGAGTAGGTGTGTCCAAACTTTTGACTGGTACTGTATGTATGGTGCACACATGTTAAGCAATGGTCTATTTATATTTCAAAGATTTGACCCTCACCTGTAGATTTGACCCTCATGTTAAAAAATCTATTCCATACTCCATCCTTTTCCACTAAATATTCTACCCCTCTCTCTTTCCCTCTCCACAGACTCCTCCTTCCCCCCTCCCCCTTGTGTTCTATCTCTTTTCCTCTCCCTCCTCCTTTCCCCTATGCTCAGATCGGTTTGTGTCTCCTCTTTCAAAGGACGCAAGGGTGGGAACAAGTCGCCCAACAAAGCATGTTACAGTGCAGACATGACTTGTCCGTCAGACAGCGAGAAAATCGTAATAAACTGCGGAGGGGTGCGACACGAGACTTACCGCAGCACCCTCAAGACGTTGCCCGGTACCCGCTTATCTTGGCTTACCGATCCGGACGCGTTTAGCAACTTCGACTATGACCCCAAAATCGACGAGTTCTTCTTCGACCGCCACCCCGGCACATTCACATTCATCCTCAACTACTACCGCACAGGCAAGCTTCACTGTCCCAACGATGTGTGCGGCCCACTGTTCGAGGAGGAGCTCGCCTTCTGGGGCATCGACGAGACGGACGTGGAGGCGTGCTGCTGGATGAACTACCGTCAACACAGGGATGCCGAAGAGGCGCTGGACAGTTTCGAGCAGCCCGAGCCAGAGGAGCCGGAAGACGACCTGGAGCTGACTGCGGACGGAGAGCTCAAGAGGCTGTGCCTGCACGAAGACGGACGCAAGAGGAGCTGGTGGAGTGTGTGGCAACCCTATTTCTGGAATCTTTTTGAGGATCCGTATTCTTCCAAGAATGCCAAGGTGAGTCCTCCCTCGAGCACTATACATAGGCTACATTCTGTTGCGATGCTTGTATTGCGCGCGCGCGCTCTCTCTCTCTCTCTCGTTATGACATTTCCTCTTAAATGTTTTGCCGTCCCACAAAAGTCTATTGCAGGTGCACTGGAATGTTAAACTGGATTTAGAAGAGGGAGATCCCGCATAGCCTACCGCTTATTTGGGCTATATATTGAATATCATTGACGTATTTTATAATGGACGTCATGTGTACAGACTGCAGTCAATGAAAGTTGTCTGCTATGTCCATGTATTACGATGATGAGGGAGGGTGTGTTGGAATGGAGTTCATTGTGTTCTCGTCAGAATGATGGTGTTCTTCGCTTTGATAGTCAAGGAAAATTAGTTGGAAGAAAAAAAACAGTGAATGTCATAAACATCGTTAGGAATTTCCAACAAGCAACCAACTCAGACCAGTGCTGGTGTGCCTAGTAGTTGTTGCCGGTTGGAATTGGACTTTTGTGGCCTATGGTGTGTTATTTTCTCTATTTTCACAAATCATTTAATTTAGCACCACAGTACACCATTAAAGTTGTGTGGGTAGACCCTCTCCCATGTACCTCGTTCCCTCTCACGGAGTCACTTGGTCGGTCCTCTATTCCTATACGCTTCTCTCCTCGTCCCTCTCTCCTCCATTTTTTACGCACTGTCTCCCTGTTACCACTGCGTCTCGAGCGTACCGCGTACCGCATACCCCCCCCCCCCCCCCCCCCCCCCCCCCCCCCTCCCCACACACATAAACACACATGTTCCTACGCTTGATTAAATTGTCGTTCTTTGTGGACCTCTAGCGCCCGACTTCGTCGTTGTCATCGAGCGCCTCACTCAATCTCGATTAGCGCATTATCTCTCCTCGCTCACTCTCTCGTCTTCCACACTGTTCACTCCCCCGTTGCGCATCTCTCTATGTCTCTTTGCCTTTCACTCTCTCCATCCCACTTTCACCCCTCTCTTTACCTCCTCTCCATGTATCTCTTCACATCAATAACTTTTTCGTTTTAACAAGCCTTCTCGTGCTGCGTCCCTCTCCAGTCTATAGGCTACCCGCGTTTTGCACACCCTGGCCGTGATTTTGGCGCATTTTAAGCAGCTAGTATTGTAAACTAGTCGAGTGTCCACTTACCTAACTCAAATAAGGTCAAAACCATTTTTTTAATCGTTAATGAATGGAACCTTTGTCATGTTTTTGCCCTCCACAGAAATACTTCATTAACTCACCATTTTTCATGCTAATCTCGACCTAATGCTTTGACCTGCTGTTTGACCAACCTACCTGTCACCAACCTACCTGTCACCATTGCACCTGTCCTTCCCGAAAATCAACGTCTCCATCTCGTCTCACCCAGTCTCAATTTATACAAGTGAAGGGTTATTTTAGGCTTAGTTAGTTTAGGGTTTTGTTGCCAACCAACAGTTTGAATGAGTGCTTTGCTTGTCTCTCTATATGTTGATTGACCAATTGTCTACAGTTGCCTATCAATTGTTCTCACTTTGCTAGTGGTGACATACACTAATGGAAAACTGTAAATGATACAGTGATTTTGTGTATTATCAACAGTAAAATACTTTATAAATGTTTTACTGCAGCATACTGTAAGTTATGGTCATTGTGGAAAATTGTTGTGAGATGGAAAAAATTGCTCTATTTCAAATGGTACTGTAATTACAATATTTGTTGAGGCTATATTTTTTGCACCAGCGAGTGAGAATAATGAATATGTAGTTATAGTGCCCCATCAACTTAACATGTAAAGGGGAATGGCAGCAAGCCTTAAACCTTAATGGTTAAGCATTTTGCCATATCCTTTTGGTCTGTTTTGCCCTGTGGTCGCTGACAGTTTGGAAGCCTTTGTTAAGGACTCTAGAAGTGCAAGTGATATAAAACACAAAATATTCATTAATATGCTGTAATGTTTGGAAACACATTACCTAGCAGCCAAACTGCTTGAACCAATCCCTTGTAATTACAGTAAAATACTGTGAAATACAAACCCCTTAGTTTAGTCATTAATTTATTAATTTTACGGTATTGTACTGTGTGTAATTGCACAGTACTTGGTTTGATACTGTGTACTGTAATGTGAAATACAGAATTTGACTTGCCACTGAGCTGCCTGTAAGCTACTGACAAATTCACGGTAAGCCCTTTACAGTGTAGGCCTAGTCAGTGCAGTTGGCATGCCAGCTATGAGGGTGACATACAGTAGCCCTATGTCACATGTGACCCTGTAGGTATAACGCCCCAGCAGTTGGTTATTCCCCTTCCATAAACATTCATCCCTTCAACATGACAAACCATATAGCCCTTTATCTTCAGTGTGCACTGTCTTCACTGTTTTCACTGTCTTCACTGTTTTCCTTCGAGGTGATAGGCTATCTGTGTGTGAAAACATTGACATCAACAGGCCTGCACCTGTGACAAATTAACAAAGACACATCTGTATGAGTATTCAGGAACTGTTGACTGAAATGTGTTGACTGTAGAGGATATGCAGGCCAGGCCAGGCCTGTAACCTTACCTGTTACAACGGCTTACTTGTGGACACCTGCACCCAAACACAAATTAACACCTTCATGCGGGTGACACTGAACACATGTGGTTCCCTGGCAACAGGATATATGCTGTGCTGTATTCTGGCCCAGGCTACAATAGGCTATTACAGGTATCGGCTTGACATAGAAATATAATTAGTAGAACCTATGCGTTCTATAGAGAACACACAGACCTATTTAAGGTTTAAGGAAAGGTGTCAATAGAAGATAACTAAGGAATTCTGCTCTTGATTAAAAATGGCATAATCATCAATGGTCTGTATAGGGCTGATTGCTTCAGTTTAAGCCTGAGATCTTCGTACATGGAGTGACACTAGAATATTCACCGTCATACAACAGGCGTAATTTATATCAAAAGTCGTCCTGCGGCAACTATAGCTCCTTGTCCTTCTAAACGCAAGTCCTTGGTAGACTGGACATTCTATCGATGCAATGCGGTGGGTTTTTAGAGTTGTGTATCTGTTCTACTAAGTCTAGCTCTATGAGATTAACTCACCTGATGTTCTCTTTCTGGTGTGGTGGCCCTCTACCTGACCTCCAAGGATGCTGTCTCCATGGGAACACAATACTGCAGGCTTTTGTTTCCCAGGGGTTTGTGTTAGAGGGCACAACGAGCTTAGATTCAGAGTCTAGATCTGTTTCTGAGGGCAACTTCTATACCTGGACTGCCACACTGTCTTCGTCCTAAAAGGCACCCTATTCCCTATAAGAGTGCACTTCTTTTGACCAGGGTCCTATTGGCCCTGGTCAAAAGTAGTGCACTATAGGGAAAAGGGTGCCATTTGGGACGAAGACAGTGTGGCAGTCCAGGTATAGAAGTTGCCCTCAGAAACAGATCTAGGATCAGTTTACTCTCCTCCAATCCTAGCCTTACCCAATAGGAGGAGGGAATGGAAATCTAACCTTAGATCAGTGTCTAGGGCTAATGTCACCATACCCCAGAGAGAAATTACAGCTAGGTCTCTTGCCAGGCTTACTCAGCAGGTAGTGTTGCCAAGATAACCCTCCTGGTTTTGGCGTTGAATTTTACACATTTGTCGTTTATCCCCTCAGACTATAAAGCTGAATTTTCAAATGCTTGAATGAAATTAATACATGTAATCGATGTAAGTAGGCCTAATGTCAAATTACTTTTATAATCACTTAACATTTGTTTGTTTTTTGTCAAGGTAGACAGGAGAGGGTAAACACTGGATAGACCTATTGCTGATCAGTGCCCCTCTGCTCTATCATCTAAAAAACTATTGGGGGGCTACTCATAGACGTATGTACACTATTGGGGCTAGTACTACTACTTTCACAGATGAGGGAGTTTACAGTGTGATGTGCATGGAGAAAATTCCTGGTAAGCTGAAATAACCACCCCATGATTGAGCTTGCATGGTCTTTTCCTGTAGGCTACAATGCAATAGGCCAACTGTGGGCTGATCCAAAACAAGCTGATGCTTCTGAATGGACTTTTTCTTTGCATTGCAGGGTTGATTAGTAACATAGTGTAAAACAAGGGTAAGTTGTTTTGCTTTATAACCAGTGGTGTAAAGTAACTAAGCAAAAACTACTTTGAAGTATCTGTACTTTACTATTTATATTTGTGACAACTTTAACTTTTACTCCATTACATTCCTAAAGAATATATATATTTTTTCTCCCATACATTTTCCCTGACATCCAAAAGTACTTGTTACATTTCGAATGCTCAGGCAGATCAACAATATGGTCAAATTCACACACCTATCAATATAATGCATTGTCATCCCTACTGCCTCTGATCTGGTGGACTAACTAAACACAAATACTGTTTGTAAATGATGTCTGAGGGTTGGAGTGTGCCCCTGGCTGTCCGCACTTGTACTTTTTACTTTTACTCAAGTATGACAATCGAGTACTTTTTCCACCACAGTACTTAAGTACATTTAAAACCAGATACTTTTAGACTTTTACTCAAGTAGTATTTTACTGGAAGACTTTTACATTTACTTGAGACATTTTCTATTAAGGTATCTTTACTTTTACTCAAGTATGACAATATAGTACTTTTTCCACCACTGTTTATAACACAACAGAAGTAAACCAATCACAGATGAGTTTGTGTCGTTTGGGATGGTCACATTTTGAACTTCATAATGCAAGACATTGTGAAGAGAATAAAGGGGGTTAGCCCAAGTGGGACGTGACTTTACACCACCACACACTTTGGAGGGAAGCGGGAGCACACCGTCACCTGTGCCAATATGATTAATCAACCCGGTAGTGGCTGTACTAAATGTAACTATAGCAGGGTCGCTACCACAATAAACCTGTTCTCTCCTTCTCTCTCTTGCTCCCCCTCCTCATGCTTAATTGTCTCTAAAAATCCATATCCATTTATGGAGACAAAGCTGTGCCATGACCCAGATTATTGTGTGTTAAAATAGTATTTTCTGTCAACTGGGCACATCAAGACAGCGTATTGACCGGGCTGTGCCTGCATGCCTGGTCCCTGGTTTGGCCTGTATGAAGAGACTGGATGTTGTAGATGCTTGTGTTGCTGTCTCTTGCAGGCTTCCTTTGTAACAGAGATGTTAACAGAGCCAGGAATGAATTACTGAGGAATGAAAGCATGGTGAGTCCTTGGTTTCAAGTGGAATGAAATCTAGCTGAATGGCATGGTTTGCCTATAAGTTAGTTAGGGCACAAGTGACCTTGCCTGCCAGGTTCCTAAAGGTTTGGAGAATAGTAAGATACCAGGTGCCTCATTTATCAAAAGTGCTTGTGCACAAAAACTACTCTAAACCTTGCGTGTGTCAGTTTTCCTGCAAAGGTTGGTTTTTATCATTTAAAAAAAACTTGATGGGAAAGTGTGCATACTGTATCTCCATGCAAATCTCAGACCATGCGTATGCACACCTAGTGGTTGATCAACTGTATTGCAAGCAACATTTGGGGGAAATGGAGGTTTTTGATGCAGGGGAATTATAATAATGGTAGGCTCATAAAAACATTCAAACCTAGGCCTAATGATAAAACAAATGCATTTGCTGTTGATAAGCTTGCATAGCGGCAAGTCACCTAATATATTTATTTTACTTGTATTATATATTCCTAATTCCTAATCATATTGCAGGGCATGTCTCTCTCTTTCTGACATGACTGGTTTATTCCCGCTACACAACAAATATGAATCTACTATTTATCCATCAATATTAGTAAATAGACCTGGAGCCTATGACAGTATTAGTAGGCTACAGTAGTATTGTGCGATAGGAGCGCGACATAATAACCTGTTTAATCTCAGAGCCTATAACATGTATTGATCATGTATTGCTAAACAAAATATTGAACAACAATTCATATTTTGTGTGGGCTGTAGGCAGCATTTACTTTTAAATTGTTCAATAGACAATCAATCTTGCACAATGCGCAGCCAGTGTTTGGCACTTGCAATAGTCAGAATGCGTTTTTTTGTTTGAAAAAGTCACTGCAAAAATGTTTAACATTCTGCCCACACCTCTACATAAATTTGATCAAATTTGCCATTGCGCTTTAGAAACTATCATGGCCCAGTTCCAACATCTCCTAATCCCACAGAAAATGAGGGAGTTTTTGTTACCATGAAAGGTTTCCAGGCAGGGTTGTAGCGCTCATAGCGCGCAAAAACAGTATGGCTCATATTTGCTAATGAAAACATGCGTATACAGTGCCTTCGGATAGAATTCAGACCCCTTAACTTTTTCCACACTTTGCTCCAGTACGTTACAGCTTTATTCTGAAATTGATGAAATTATTTAAAAAATCCGCAGTAATCTACACACAATACACCATAATGACAAAGCGAAAACAGGGTTTTATGTTAGCAAATGCAAATGTATAAAAAATAAAAAAGAGAAATACCTTATTTACATAAGTATTCAGACCCTTTGCTATGAGACTCGAAATTGAGCTCAGGTGCATCCTGTTTCCATTGATCATCCTTGAGATGTTTCTACAACTTGATTGGAGTCCACCTGTGGTAAATTCAATTGATTGGACATGAGGTGCTTCAACAAAGTACTGAGTAAAGGGTCTGAATACTTATGTAAATGTGATGTTTTTTTATTATTCTAAAAACCTTATTTTTGCTTTGTCATTATGGGATATTGTGTGTAGATTGATGAGGGAAAAAAACAATGGAATACATTTTAGAATAAGGCTGTAACGTAACAAAATGTGGAAAAAGTCAAGGGGTCTGAATACTTTCCGAATGCACAGTATGTTTGATAAATCCCAATAATTTGTTGAACATGCAAATTGGTTGATAAATGAGGCCCCTGACCTGTTTGCAACATAATACATGCTGTGGTCCTGTATGGCTGAGTTGGTTTGAGCATGACGCTTGCAACGCTAGGATTGGAGTTTCAAAACCCGGCGCTACCCATGCGTAAAATGTGTGCACACGTGACTGTAAATCGCTTTGGATAAAGCATCTGTAATATATTATTATACGTTCTGAAAAATGAATGAAATAATGGGAAATGGTGTAGAACGGAGAGGACAAAAGGACTATAACATAGCATTGGTTAGGCTACATAACTGACTACAGCATCTCGGTTGGTGGTGGCTTATTCCTCGTACGGTGGTTGAATGTCGTCATCGCTCTGCGGCGCCGATAGTGTATCCCTCAACTCTTTATCATATACAACACACTACTTGTTGTATTATCACTGATGCAGGGGTGTGCGCTGGATTGCTTATTATCACCTTCTAGACCCCCTCCCCCCCCCCCCCCCTCTCGTACTATCTCTCTCGTTGTGCTATAGCGTAGCACTGCGGTGCTGATAGTAGCTGACTGCGCGCCGATTTCTGCTGCAGCGCAACACACGAAGCAGCTGTCTAAAAGGAGAGAGAACGGGAAAGGGAGAAGAGGAGAGGGGGAGGTGGAGAGATCGGGGGCTGTTTGTGCTAGCCCTTTTAAGACTTCGATCGAGAATAAAAGCACTAAAACTATTGGACGTGGTCACTTTTCTCCCCTTTCGCGTATTTTTTGTTTTGCTTAGCCTTGCAAGCTTGGATATGCGTATCCGCTTATTGATTAATCCATATGTCTCCGTCTGCACCATTCACGTGGCTGTCTTGTAGAACGAAGCCCCCCCCCCCCCCCCCCCCCCCCCCCCCGAAGCTCCCCCCCCCCCACACACACACACAGACACAGAGAGGGGAGGGTGGTAATGCGGGTAGACGATAGCCGAGTGCCCGCTGTTAGTGGCACTGCCTGTCAAGCTCTAGAATGGCTGACTAGTCTTCTTTTTCACGTCATGCCCGTAAAGGTTGTGTTTTTGTATTTTCTGACCTCCTTTCGCGTACTACGCTTGCGCTGTTTGGTCAGTTTGAATTATTCTGCCAAATGTTGTGTGTGTGTGTGTGTGTGTGCGCGCAGACTGACGGGCGCTCAATATCACACCTCTAGAGAGAAATGAACCCTCGTCCACCTTGTAAACTTCACGAATGACCCTGGTCCAGTTTCACTCGTGTTACAATTACGACACACACACACACACACACACACACACACACACACACACACACACACACACACACACACACACACACACACACACACACACACACACACACACACACACACACACACACACACACATTGTGCTTTTGCTACAGAAGTTACCCTAGATATCAGAGGGAGCGCGTGATATTTGATGACATGTCATGAAAATATCTGTTTAACCTTTGTGCGATTCAGCTCTGTCCATGTCACCCGCCTCCTTACGCGTCTTGGCTGATGACACTGCCGGTCGTTCATAGCTGTGTTCCCCTCCCAGATAGACCTGCGCTTGTGAGGAAGAATAAATGGCATCACAAAAAAATAGCAAATTACTCTCTTTAGGACTAGACCAAATATACAGCTGATCTGCGTATAGACCTACCGGCATGTAGTTATTTGACCCCGGCACCATATTTCCTATAGGCACATGTACACACAACACCAACAACATCCTGCAGGTGAACAGTTAGCCTATTCATTCTCCCATTTGGTATGGACGAGCAAGTGTTTAATGGACTTCATGTAAATGAAGGTAATAGGCTAATTATTAAATAAAACTCATTCTAGTCCCAATTTTTCACACAAAGCCCTTAGTAGTAAGCCTACAGTCTTCCCCCAGATGTAAGAGTGGCCACATTTCTAGGCCTATGGTGCTTATAGGTTATTAGTACTCATTGTCTCACATTGGTTCGCTTTTTTAACTGACATATTGCTCATGATTTATCCCGTTGTGTATATTAGGTAGGCTACATGGAATGCTATGGCTATTTTGGTCAAACGATGTGAGTAGAGTCCGTCATTTGAGTCTAAATGAACAGGTAGAAAGGTGAGTAGGTACAGTAGTAGAGGCGAGAAACAATGGAGACTAGCATGCCTAGGCTGAGTTGTCCGCTGAAATGCAGTCCCCTAGAACAGGGATGGGCAACTCCAGTCCTCTGGGGCCTGCTTGGTGTCACAATTTTGCCCCAGCCCCAGCTATCACACCTGACTCCAATAATCAAGAAATCATGATTTGCAGTTTGGAATGCAATTACGTTAATCAGCTGTGTTTGCTAGGGATGGGGAAAGGTTTAGCACAACTCCGACCCCTGCGTCCTGGCTTTCCCATCCCTGCTCTAGAACCGGGCAGCTCCACCCACACATTCTGTATTTCAGCACTGGACAGCAGCAGTCTGTAGGCCTATTTCAGCACTGGACAGCGCCTAGGCCTCTCCTTTTACTACTTTACTCGCCTTTTCAATGTGAACGAAAGTGTCTGACTGTATAATGGCTGCTCTTGCAATCTTACTTTGCAGCAAACTATTATGTTTACAACAATGCGACCAGGCAAGTTGGTGTTACTTATAGCCTAGGCCTACTCAATGTGTTGATTGTCGAGGACGCGTTATGTCACTGAGTTACATCATTCAGTTCGTGCTGCTGGTCTCCAAAGTGTTCGAACTTCTCTGACTGACTCAACTCTCTCAGGTCTCATTGGCTCCGTAAGATACATCACTGAGCGTCAAGGGAACAACTCAACAAAGTTTATTCTCGAACCATATTGGTCACTTTATGTTATCCAACTCCAGTCCTCGAGTACCTGCCAAAAAACTATAGGCCTAAAATAAACAGTATAGCCTATCATAAGTTTAGGGGCATCAATTTTCCTAATGTTAATGTGCACACCCCCCGGAAACTGCATAGCTTACGAAATCTTTATTTTATTTCTATCCATAGCGTAAAAATAAGCTAGCCTACTGCATGGCACATGAAAAATACTATTCACCTAGGAATCAACTCATTTGTGACGTGGCTGTAGAGATAAAGAGCAAAAAAACGTTTTTGATGACTTTGATGTTGTGTGTTCCACTTTTTAAATGGGGCTAAGTCGCCCTTGTTTCGGTGTGTAAGTTATCGGCTGTCTCTTTCTCTCCTCAGGTGTTTTGTAAACAATCTGTGAATAGGGGACACGGGTTCCGAAAATAAACCGGTGCATGTCGAGTGTGTGAACTCGAACTAGATTAATTTGTACTGTATACTTCAAAAGTGTGTCGTGCGCACTGACAGACTTACTCGCGCGCATGCTCGAGCCGGCAGGGATCTCGTCTTTCACCGTCGGCAGTTTTATTTATCACCAACCTGTATTTGTAGTGGGTCCTCTGTGGAGGGATTGACCACTGGGAAACCTTTCATTTCCAGGCCGTATTGGTCTGTCTGAGGCCGATGTAAATGCTGCTGCTGCGGATTGGCATTTCTGTGTTGTTCTTTAGTAAATGTAATGGGAAACGCATGTGACAGAGTAGCTTACTTGGAGTGTTGTTGACATTGCGTGAAAACACTGTCTCAAATCTCCCTGTGTATACAAACGTTGCACTCCACTCATTTTACACCACCTTGCCGTTTTTCTGCTACGGTTTCTGTTTAGCTTGATCCTATTTGTGATTCTACCCCTCTGCCGTCCCCCTTCTTCCCTTCTACCTCTAAATATAGAACGAAAAAGGGGAGATGGGCTGCATCTCCCCTCCTCTTCACCATACTGACACGCACACCTCCCCCCGGTGGTTTTCCCTGGACGTTACTGCACCTCCGTTGCACATTCCCATGCAGCCGAGTGCTTTTCAGAAGCAACCGGCCACCGTGTGCATCAAAACCGCCCGTGGTTCTCTCCCCTTTATCTTTTCTTTTACCGATGTGCGTGATTCCCACCCGTGGCCCGCCCCCAGCAGCCGGTTACTTGGCTTCCCTTACACAGCGCTGGCTGGTTTGCAGCGTGTACCCGAGCCAAATCGTTTTCGCTCTTGTAGTCGTCGATTGTACCAGCTCGGAGTGTTTCGTGTGAATTGCATCCACTGCGGCGGCAGCAGGGCCCCTCTGCTGGGAGAGATGCGACAAACGTCGGGGGAACTGAACGCTTTCAGCGCCGGTGTTCGCACATGGGGCCCAGTCAAGGGGGCTTTTGAATGAAGTCAAAAACAGAAATAAAAAGCTTCGTTATTTGTGTTAATTTAACCGTTTTTTGTAACATGTGTGAGAGGTAATCTACCTACATGTGACTATGTGTAGCCTGTTTTTGAACGATCTAATAAATTCAATCAATGTCATTTATTTACAGGCAGAATGCAGACCATGGACTTTATGTAGGTTTATGTTTAGAGGTATGAATCATATAGGGTTTAGGCCCTGTGTTTCCCATAACAAGATTATGTTGTATAGAGAACAGTCAATAGTATGCTATGGCCTGCACCACAAAACTTTTTATTTTCCTCTTCCTGAATTGAATAGCAGCAGGGACCACCTTCTATAGCTTTTCTGTCACACACACACACACACACACACACACACACACACACACACACACACACACACACACACACACACACACACACACACACACACACACACACACACACACACACACACTTTCTCTCTCTCTCTCTCTGTCAATCCCTGCATCATCTAATTTTGCATCACCCCTTATGTACCACCCACACATGCTGTTCTACAGTGTCCTTTTAGTTCATAAGGGACTGTCCCCATTCAAATACTTTAAACATGCATAATTCCATCCTTCCTTCAGTTAGTCAGGGACTGGTCCTGTTCAAATATTTAAATATGCATCCTTCCATCCGTCCTTCCTTCAGTAAGTCAGTAACTGGCCCCATTCAAATGCTCAAAACTTCCTTCCTTCCTTCCTTCCTTCCTTCCTTCCTTCCTTCCTTCCTTCCTTCCTTCCTTCCTTCCTTCCTTCCTTCCTTCCTTCCTTCCTTCCTTCCTTCCTTCCTTCCTTCCTTCCTTCCTTCCTTCCTTCCTTCCTTCCTTCCTTCCTTCCTTCAGTTAGTCAGCGACTGGCCCCATTCTTATACTTTAAACATGCATCCTTCTGTCATCCAATCATACATATCAGTAATAACCTTGAGAAACAGCTGAAAGGAAGGATGCAGTCTGAAAGTATTCGAACCGTGCCCTGTGTGTGCCCTGGAGTCAATGTCATGATAGCCGTGCTAGCCTACTGTGCTAAAGACTTGGCGTTTGCCTCTGGGAGCGAACACAAATCTCCAAGTCCCAGGCAAGGTGACTTGTGTCACGTGAGTTTAGTTTGGCAAAGCACCACCTCTCCATTAGGCTGATAG
The DNA here is from genome assembly GCF_016432855.1 of Salvelinus namaycush. Lineage (NCBI taxonomy): Eukaryota > Metazoa > Chordata > Actinopteri > Salmoniformes > Salmonidae > Salvelinus > Salvelinus namaycush. The sequence goes on along the minus strand of NC_052314.1, from coordinate 44,460,591 downwards.
GGGACAGACAGAGGAGAGCAGAGTGCCACGGGGTGCTGCAGTGCAGATGGATCTTCCCACTGGGCACACACTGGATGAATCAACGTTGTTTCAACGTAATTTGTCAACGTATTGTGCCGTGGAATTACGTGTAAAATACATTGGATTTGAAAAAACAAATCAACCAGTACTGTTTTCATCTCATTTCAACCGGCGTTGTAAACGCTGAAATTAGGGTAAAACTTCAACTTAAATAGATTGACTTAACCTGACTAACAGGTTGTTACATCAATCTAATTTCAACATAGTCATTACAACTATGTACACGATGAAATTGCATTGAAAATTCCACATAGAAATACATTCAATATATGGTGTTTGAAGTATTGAATTTGATATTTGAGAAGACATATGTTATTTGACCTTGTTTCAATGTTGATAGTAAAATGGTATGTTTGAATCAAAGTCATTGTTTCAACGTCATGCCATCAACCGAAATAAAGAGGTATATTGAAATATAATGTGAAGTCACAGTCCAACGACTCCTGGCTGAACAATGACTCCTACTGGTGCATGAGAGGTAATGCACATCAGTGAGAACAAGTCTACCATCCAGATGCCTACCTCTATGTAGACTACTTAGCTTTGGAAACAAGCTGTGTTTGATTCAGCTGAGCTATCATGTTCAACACATTTAGACATTGATCAGCTTCCATACTCATTTGCGTAGACTACCTAAATAACGTTGACTCGTTGAAAGTAACTCCTCTAACTTTTCTTACACACGCTGTGTGTGAAAGTAACATTTGAAGTGAGGCTGGGTTTATGTAGGCTACATTAACATCTGATTTGCCCAAAGGACACCATCAATTAAATACAAGACAATGTATTTAAGTTGAAGTTTTACCCTAATTTCAATGTTTACATCACTGGTTGAAATGAGATGAAAACAGTATTGGTTGATTCGTTTTTCAAATCCAATGTATTTTCCATGTTGATTCGATATCACAATACGTTGACAAACTACTTTGAAACAGTGTTGATTCAACCAGTGTGTGGCTCGGGTCACTTTATGCCTCTAACAGCTGATTTCTGATCAGATCTATTTATCTCACTGCTAACCAGCACCAGTTAGAGCAAAAAATATTAAAAGAGGCCTGGGATCAGTTGAGGTATAATGTAAAACGTCAAAGATAGCCACAAGAAGTTGTTACGAACGGATTTCAGTCCAAGGGTCAAGCCAGTCATACAGGCCAACTAAGGTATAGTACTAGGGTTACATCTTGTCAGCGAGACACTCAAGCAACCTCTGAATTAACTTGATCCAGTACACTGCAATGTGAGATGATATGGATATGTTGTAATGTTTGACCTGATAAAACAAAACCTCGGACCGAAACATTTGTCATATAAAAGGTAGTTTGGGAGTTTTTAGTGTGTGCAATTTTTTTGTTTTTGTTCATTTATACTGCCTTTAATTCTATTCATAGGAACCATTATAGAGATTGTTTTTCAATGAAAAGCACATTATAAATTCAACGTATTATTATTATCGAAAGGAGAGGTAGCAATAAGGGCCTGTGTTCATGTGACATAGGGCTTCTGTCCCGCTAGTCCCTCTGGGGGAAGGGGTAGGGGTAGGGTTGGGATGGTGCTTTTCCTCTTGGCTCTGAGGGAACACTCTTTCCCCTTGTGTAAAAATGGCTAATTTGGCACAGGACTGGGGGCAAAAAAACAACAACACCTAAACACCCTCTTTCCCTTCTCCTCTTCCACTTTGCTCTTTCTCTCCCCTCTCCTCCTCCACTTCCCTTCCACCCCACTCTTTCTCTCCCCTCTTCCAATCCAGTCTTCCCCTCTACCACTCAGTTCCCCATTTCTTGGATCCTTGATTAGTATTTATGGATCAGTGGAGATAAGTGAATGGCATTCGGATTACCAGTGAAGAAATGACACAGGAGTAGAGAATAGTTATTGTAGCCAAGCCTTTAATGTGTGAGGCCCACCAAGTCGAATCGAACATTGCCTAAGGGGCAATGAATTGACAAGTAATACATTACACACACACGCACGCACGTACACACACACGCACACGCACACGCACACATTATAAACCTCTCCTTCAATCTCTGTGCACCACTTCGATAACATGATGATTTCCGTAAACCCTCTCAGTGTGTTCACGATGTTGAAATCCCTCGTGGAACTTTACAGGCAAAGACCGAGTGTATCGGTATGTGTGCATGTATATGTGTGCGTGTGAGAATGTGTGAGAATGTGTGTGTGCGCGTGCGCACTGCAGAGAACAGGCCTGTGAGAGGAGGGGGACTCTTGAAATGATGACGGTAATGCTGCAGAGCTCTGTATAGGGGAGGGAGAATGAGAGAGAGAGAGGGGGATGAGTGGAGAGAGGCTGGTAGGAAGGAGGAAGAGAGAGAGAGATGCGGCGGAGCAAGAAGGAAGAGGAGGAGGAGATGAGGGGCGGACGCTGCCTGGGAATGAAAGAGGGATGATTTGAGAGAGAAAATAAGGAGAGAGCAGTGATGGAGGGATGATCCTGGGCTTAGCAGTATCAAAGCACCTCAGGCAACGGACTGCTGGGGAAAAAACACACACGTGCAGAATAAAGGCGATTGGACAGACAGGAATGCAAGACAGGACAGAAAGAAGTAGAGAGCGAGAAATAAGAGAGAAAGAAAAGAGAGAGATTTGTAAAGAGGGATAGAAAGAGATAGATAGCAAAGTTCTGCATTTTAATAAAATCTCTCTCTCTCACACAAAATCTGTGAAGCGTGGGTACATTTACCAGCCAACCCAGTCAATCTACGGGTGGCCCTGTCTCTGACGGTTTGGACACAGTTGGCCCGTGTGTGGAGAAGATTCCAGTGTGTCTTTGTGGAATAGTGGCTGCTCCGCTCTCTGCTGACTGTTCCTGTACAAATACAGACGCAATGACTCAGTGCCCAGAGCCTGTGTGTGTTTATTCTCTAGGACAAGAATGCTTTTTCCCCATGCAGTGTGGGTACTTTACTACAGAACGTATGTGTGTGGAGTGGTTGATAAAGTGCTGGAGATAAACACGGGAAGGGAGAGAGGGAGAGAGATGGAGAGAAAGCGAAAGAGAAGGAGAGAGAAGGAGAGAGAAGGAGAGAGAGAGGTGCAATGAGGGAGAACATGTTAAAATGGTGAGTGATATGAGGGCACAGAGAGAGAAGAGAGACTGACAGAGGTAAAGAAGGAGGGAGGGAGAGGAGGACACGAGAGGAACATTTGCAAGGACAAACATGCATAGTGCACTGCAGTGATCAGGGTTGAATACTAAGCAGAAAAAATGCAATGCCTTCTCTTTTTCTGGTTGCACCTCAATGGACAGGGTGTGTGTGTGTCCTGGCCAGAGAGAGAGGGAGTGTGTGTGTGTGTGTGTGGGTGTCTGTGTCCGTCTGCATGTGTGTGTGCGAGAGTAAGGACCAGTTGACGTGTGTGTTCTAATGGTGTGTGTTCTAACGTGTGTGTGTGTGTGTGTGTGTGTATCTGTGTGTGTAATTCTGCATGTTTATGGCTTCCTATTGCACTTACTGTACTTTCCACAGTCTAATGAACCGGAATACAATGTACACCATAAGCACTCTCCAAGAGTTAGGGGTTAGTGCTCTATTTACCTGAAGCTAACATTACCCTCTATACTTCACTGTTCTTCAAGAGTTAGTGCTCTACCTACTGAAGCTAACATTACTTTACTGTTCCACTTTCCCTTAAATATAATTCCTATGGTGTTTCCATCCTTCCAAACCTCCATCTTTAAGATGTCCTAATTTCCATGAATATTCCCAAGGCTGCTGGGCTTTTTCTGTTCCCAGTCCCACATGGGAGCATCTCCCTCCTCTTTCTGTCCTTCTCTTTCTGTCCTTCTCTCTCTTTCTCTTCACTTGTCAGCTCGTCTTCTTCTTCTTCTTCTTTGCTTCCTTGTCGTCCTCCTGCCTTTTCTTCTTATTGTCTCTTTTCTTTCTGTCTGTCTATCTTCATCTCTCTATCTGCTACTCAGACTCTCTCTCCCAGCGGAAACGTGTGTCCACTTCTAAGGGCTCTTAATGTTCCCTCCTTAGGGAAGATAGGAAGTAATGTCCACTCGGGTGCTAAGATGTCTCCACTGACTTCTCTTCAGGAATGAGGTCCGTTTAGGACACAGGGACACACAGACCCAATGGGATATGTGAGAGTTTATTCCACTCTTTGGTAGCATCAATGCACACTCCTAAGGGCATGGGGACGTTCCCTCCCTATGTAGGGTACACTTTAGTCCCTGGTTAGTGAGGACTGAGCAGTAGTGTCATTACTGTTGAATGAGCTGGTTATATAAATGGCCTGGATGCGTGGGACTGTCTCAACATCTATATGTCTCAATGGGCATGGGCAAAATACAGTATATGGATCAGAGGGAGGGGAGGGAGAAGGAGAATGTGGAGAGAAGAGAGGGGGGAGGGGGGAGAGAAGAGAGAGAGGTAGAAAAGAGAGAGGGGGATACAAGAGAGAGCTAGAAGAGAGAGAGTGTGGAAAGAGGGTTTGCTTGTCATTAGGGATGGTTCGAAATTTACAGAATGGGGAGCAGGAGGAAAATGGGAGAAGGTCATGCTTTTTCAATTTCAGTCATGGGGTGGGATTAGTATTTTTTTTAAATCTAATCCAGAGGAGGGTCATGTAATTTGTAATTGATGACATTTCAATATTTCTCAGTGTTCTAGAATTAGTTGCTTTCTAGGCTATTATTGATGTGTGCCTGATGCCGCCCTTCATCGCTGATTCTCTGCTGGAAGCGCAATATCAAGTGCACCTATAGGCTATTTTGTGTGGTCTCAATCAAATGCTCCATAGGCCATCGGCTAGGCTACAGAAGCACAGAGCAAAGTTATATTTCTAAGGAAATGTACTTCCTTCTTTTGCGCTACTGGGATGGTGTAAATACAACTAGGCTGCCATGTTCTTTCTGATACATAAAAAAAAAAAAAAATGCTGCTTAACCAGTGACTCTGCTGTGTAGCTCTAAAATGGCAGTTCAGGAGGAGAGTCAAAGGCTTCCTCCGAAATCTTTATCTATTTATATTCCCCCAAAAGTCTATGTCGTGCGTCCGGACTAGCCTATTCTATTCAGTTTGAGCGGGAAAGCGAGAAGATGACAAGGAGGACCGGAAGTCAACTTTGATAGGTTGTTACTACTATAATTGATTTTAATATAAACAATATGTTTCTAGCCCATGATGGAACTATACTCAACACCAATATAAACACACCAAGCAACAATTTCAAAGATTTTAATGAGTTACAGTTCATGTAAGGAAATCAGTCAATTTAAGTAAATGTATTAGGCTCTAATCTATGGATTTCACATGACTGGGAATATAGATATGCATCTGTTAGTCACAGATGCAAAAAAAATAAATCTAAGGGCGTGGATCAGAAAACCAGTCAGTATCTGGTGTGACCACCATTTGCCTCATGCAGCATCTCCTTCGCATAGAGTTGATCAGGCTGTTGATTGTGGCCTATGGAATGTTGTCCCACACCTCTTCAATGGCTGTGCGAAGTTGCTGGATATTGACTGGAACTGGAACACACTATCGTACACGCCATTAAACTGTTAAAGGGATGCTTCAAAATCCCGAAGTATCCATTTTAAGATTTTGAAGAAAATAAAACTGATCGGATTATATAAAGTGATCTATAACAGCGCTTTGGTCCTAGAGTAGACGAGCTAAACTACTTCTATGCTCGCTTCGAGGCAAATAACACTGAAACATGCATGAGAGCACTAGCTGTTCTGGACGACTGTGTGATTACGCTCTCCACAGCTGATGTGAGTAAGACCTTTAAACAGGTCAACATTCACAAGACCGCAGTACCAGACGGATTACCAGGACGTGTACTGCGAGCATGCGCTGACCAACTGGCAAGTGTATTCACTGACATTTTCAACCTCTCCCTGTCTGAGTCTGTAATATCAACATGTTTTAAGCAGACCACCATAGTCCCTGTGCCCAAGAACACTAAGATAACCTGCCTACATGACTACCAATCCATAGCACTCACATCTGTAGCCATGAAGTGCCTTGAAAGGCTGGTGATGGCTCACATCAACACCATCACCCTACAAACCCTAGACCCACTCCAATTTGCATACCGCCCTATGAGATCCACAGACGATGCAATCTCTATTACTGCCCTTTCCCACCTGGACAAAAGAAACACCTATGTGAGATTGCTATTCATTGACTACAGCTCAGCGTTCATAACCATAGTGCCCTCAAAGCTCATCAATAAGCTAAGGACCCTGGGACTAAACACCTCCCTCTGCAACTGGATCCTGGACTTCCTGACGGTCCGCCCCCAGGTGGTAAGGGTAGGTAACAACACATCCACCACGCTGATCCTCAACACAGCTCCTCAGGGGTGCATGCTCAGTCCCCTCCTGTACTCCCTGTTAACTCATGACTTCACGGCCATGCACGACTCCAACACCATCATTAAGTTTGCCGTTGACACAACAGTGGTAGGTCTGATCACTGACAATAACGAGACAGCCTATAGGGAGGAGATCAGAGACCTGGCCGTGTGGTGCCAAGACAGCAACCTCTCCCTCAACATGATTAAGACAAAGGAGAAGATTGTGGACTACAGGACAAGGAGGACCGAGCACGCCCCCATTCTCATCGACGGGGCTGTAGTGGAGCAGGTTGAGAGCTTCAAGTTCCTTGATGTCCATATCACCAACAAACTAACATGGTCCAAGCACACCAAGACAGTCGTGAAGAGGGCACAACAAAACCTTTTCCCCCTCAGGTGACTGAAAAGATTTGGCATGGGTCCTCAAATCCTCAAAAGGTTCTACAGCTGAGGAAGGCCCTGAAAATTGTCAAAGACTCCAGCCACCCCAGTCATAGACTGTTCTCTCTGCTACCGCACGGCAAGCGGTACCGGAGCGCCAAGTCTAGGCCCAAGAGGCTTCTAAACAGCTTCCACCCCCAATCCATAAGACTCCTGAAAGGCTAATCAAATGGCTACCCAGATTATTTGATTTCCCCCCCCCCCCCCCCCCCCCCCTTTGGAACTGCTACTACTCTCTGTTATTATCTATGCATAGTCACTTTAATAACTCTACCTACATGTACATATTACCTCAATTACCTTGACTAACCTGTGACCCCGCATTGACTCTGTACCGGTCCCTCTGTATATAGTCTCGCTATTTTTATTTTACTGCTGCTCTTTAACTACTTGCTACTTTTATTTCTTATTCATATTTTTTTAACTGCGTTGTTGGTTAGGGGCTTGTAAGTAGCATTTCACTGTAAGGTCTACACCTGTTGTATTCGGCGCACGTGACTAATACAATGTGCTTTTATGCTTTATGCCAAAAACAGGATGTAAAAATCCTGGGAAAGATGGGACTTTGAATGCGTATGCGGACATCTTCGTTTAGTTCCTATGACATTCATTGGCTGAGCTACAACTTTCTAAAGGCGAGGAGACAAAAAAATAGACTTTTGCTTGGGAAGTCGTCTAATTCTGTCGCTATCAAATGATTAAGCTATTCACTATCTGTACAATAGAAGACGTCACTTTAACGATACCTACATGTACATACTACCTCAATAAGCCGGACTAACAGGTGTCTGTATATAGCCTTGCTACTCTTTTTTTCAAATGTCTTTTTACTATTGTTTTATTTCTTTACTTACCTACACACACACATACCTTTTTTTCTCTCGCACCATTGGTTAGAGCCTGTAAGTAAGCATTTCACTGTAAGGTCTTCTACACCTGTTGTATTCGGCGCACGGGACAAATAAACATTGATTTGATTTGGTTTAACACCCAGACAGCTTTTAGGGAAACACTTGTGACCTTTCGTTGGTTTAAGCCTTGGAAGAAAAGTAGCCAGCAGTTAATGGTTACATTTTTCTGCGTCGGTAGGCCTACTCTGTCTGGAGTGGAAAGGTAGGCCTAACTTTTGAAAGTACCATGCTCGGATTCATAGTGAAGTCTCAGATTTATTCAGTTGCAAACAGGGACAGTTTTGTTGCAAACAAGTCACAATGATTTGGCATTGGAGAAATATGATGAGATGAACACATAGGCCTATCTCTCTGTCCATTCTTCGCTTATCATTTTGGTAATTTGTGTGGTATTAAAAAAACTGCTACGTTCTCCTGTCATGTAAAATGACGTAGAATTGCATGAAATGTTTATAAAAGGCTTATTCTTCTCAGACCTGCAAATACGAAGATCGATTCATGCAATGCTTTTATTATAAAGTAGTTATTCCCACCCTACTTTCCACGGTGGTTTGCTAACCCACAACATTCTGGCCCGCAGCTCTGTGATATCAAAATTCCTGCATTGCCATGTAATGCTTACAGGACGAATAGCAGTTTCTAAAACTGCATATCTAAGTCTCTGGTCCGTCCTAGAGGGTAAATGGTAAGCATGTTCTCTGCTATATTAATTATTATTTTGGGTGTAGGAGAGAGTCACTTGTTTTGTTTTTAAAGCGTTCAGGGGAGGGTTTAGTTCAAATGTATTTTGCTGAAAAGAGGCCATCCATTTTCATTTCAGAGAGGCTTGATTTTCTCCAGGTCACCCATTTTATAAATAACGTAGACTTCCCTTACTCCTTGCAACTTGCTGTTCACATATAGAATTCACTGTATGTCGCTGCTGTTGTCAAACTATTGTCTTCTACATTATGCATTTGACATTCGCTTAGTAAATTCAAGCTTATCCATATTTGCTTTTGATGGAAAGAGATAAAGAGAGGAAGAGCGAGAAAGAGAGAGGAAAAGAGAAATATACAAAGAGAGGAGGGAGAGGAATATATATATATACACACGAGAGTGGGGAGATGGAGAGATTGCGTTAGAAGGCTCAAGTTTTTTGAGGAGAATGGAGGCTCAGCTCCTATGGAAGATGTTTTTATCAATGAGAGGTGATCTAACCATTCACAAGTACTGTTCAACACTCAACACACAACTATGACACACATTCTCTTCTCTCTCTCCCCGCTCCCACTTACTCTCGCCCTCTTTCTTCCTCACCTACCCCCCCCCCCTCTCAGAGACATGCACACATATGCACACACTTATAGCAACACATGCATACTGTACCTTTACACAATTACATATTGTACACACACACACACACACACACACACACACACACACACACACACACACACACACACACACACACACACACACACACACACACATACACACACACACACACACACCATACTGTTAGTCATGAGTTTAGACACTGTAATGATCCATGCAAGGTTGATGTGTGTAGGGCATAGTGTGTAGTGCATAATACATATTGCATAGTGTGTAGTGCGTAATGGAAAGTGGTGTATCGTAGACCAATGAGATGCTAACCTTTCAACAGCACCAAAAACAGGGAAGTGGTTGGTTTATCCTCTGTAACATCAGAATGGTTGTAGAAGTGTTCAAAAACATCTTATATGGGGGCCTCCCGGGTGGTCTAGGGCACTGCATCGCAGCGCTAGCTGTGCCACCAGAGACTTTGGGTTCGCGCCCAGGCTCTGTCGCAGCCGGCCGCGACCGGGAGGTCCGTGGGGCGACGCACAATTGGCCTAGCGTCGTCCGGGTTAGGGAGGGTTTGGCCGGTAGGGATATCCTTGTCTCATCGCGCACCAGCGACTCCTGTGGCGGGCCGGGCGCAGTGCGCGCTAACCAAGGGAGCCAGGTGCACGGTGTTTCCTCCGACACATTGGTGCGGCTGGCTTCCGGGTTGGAGGCGCACTGTGTTAAGAAGCAGTGCGGCTTGGTTGGGTTGTGTTTCGGAGGACGCATGGCTTTCGACCTTCGTCTCTCCCGAGCACGTACGGGAGTTGTAGCGATGAGACAAGATAGTAATTACTAGCAATTGGATACCACGAAAATTGGGGAGAAAAGGGGGTAAAATTTCAAAATAATAAAATAAATAAATAAATAACATCTTATATGCTGAATCTGACTGAGCTGGATGGATGTACACCCTGTGGTTCTCTAGAATGGCACCTATTCAATATTTAGTGCACTACTTTTGATCAGAGCCCTATGGGCCCTGGTCAAAATGTGTGCACAATTAAGGGAATAGGCACCCCATTGGCACCCTATTCCCAAATGGCACCCATTGTGGAATAAGGTAGAGATAGGTTATCACTGAGGCTCAAACTAATAAGACTATTCAGCTACAATTTGCCACTAAGTAATGTTTTTATATCAACTCCTGTATATTTTTCCTGGTCCGGTCACATGGTCAGAAGAGATATAACTGGCTATAACTGTCCGGGCTCAGAATTTTCCCTGGCCTTAGCCTCATTTGATCCATACACCCATCCATCCCCCCCTCCACTCTCTCTCTGGCCCCGGATAGGGACCAGCTGCTGGGCTGCTGGGGTTCTCCAGGCCCCTGGCCCCTGTGGCTCAACCACTCTGTGGCTCTGTTGCTCTGGCCAGTTCTCCCTCCCTTTGGTTTGCTGCCAGGGATGGAGAGAGAAAGAGAGAGATGGAGACAGATTCAGAGGGGGGGAAAGAGAGAGAAAGAGGAGAGCAGACTGTAGAGATGGAGAGAGATATTAGCGAGAGATATTAGCAAGAGAGAATGAGGGAAGCATGGAAAGAGTGAAATAGAGAGACAGAATGAGAGAGCGATATACTGTATATATATTTTATTTAACTAGCTTTTATTGGCACTATTCAAATCAGAAGGGAAACGGAAGGAGCAAGAAGCTGAGAAAGAGTCAAATGGGAGAATTAGAGAGGGAATGAGACAGAGAGAGAGAGAGACACACAGAGACACAGAGAAACAGAGAGAAAGAAAGCAAGAGAGATAAATATATAGTCAGAGGGAGAGGGAAATAGAGAGACAGAGAGGGAGGGAGAGCTGGCTGGTATGGTGCACAGTATGTCCTGTCCTAACCTCCTCCCTCCCCCAGATGGCTCTGATGCTGCTACTGATGATGGTGTGATTGGTCCCTGCGTCTACTGCTTCATCTCTCTCTCTCTCTCTCTCTCTCTCCTCTCTCGTTCTCAATCTCTCTAACTCTCTCGCTCCTTCTTATCCTGCTTTCTCTCTTCCGCTCTCGGTCTCTTTCTCTCAAATTCAAATTCAAAGGGCTTTATTGGCATGGGAAACATATGTGTACATTGCCAAAGCAAGTGAAATATAAAAAACAATAAAAAGTGAACACTCACAAAAGTTCCACCTCTCTCATCCTCTCCTTCTCACACACTACCCATCGCAGTTCTCTCTCTCTCTATTCCTCTCACATGCTGATTTCCCCCCCCCCCCTCTCCTCTTTCTTTTACACAGTCTGGCTCTCGTTCCTCGCTCCTCCCCCGTACTGCAGGGTCTTTGTATTTCACACACCATCTCTATGCTTTTGTGGGATTCTCTCTAACGTAAACACACTCAAACACACACACACTCAAACACACACTTCTCTGCTTGGTGTTGAGCATTCAAACATAAATACGCACACACACACACACTGCCTGATTGCTGATCAATAGAGAATGGGTTGATGACCTCATGCACATTAAAGGGTCAGTAAGAGGCAGGTGGGCGGAGCCTTGCTGGCAATCATCTCAGTACCTGCTCACCGGTCACATCGCACACTAACACAGCCCCTCCCACCACATAGGCTATACCTCACAGTAGGTGGAAATTACCTAGAGTCAGATATTCTGACATCTCTTTTGTAGTTGAGGTTATACATCTGATCCTAGATCTGTGCTTTTTTGTTAGATTAACTTAGGATCCAATACTGTCCAAAATATATTGTTTTAAAACTACTACCACATGGATATCCCTCTACACATACTGGACACAGAGCTGTGTTGCTTTCGTATTAAGATGGGAAAAATAAAGCAATTGATTTCATACTGGTTGAAGCAGATGATGTCACAGTGGTTGAGGCAGAACAGATGATGTCACAGTGGTTGAAGCAGAACAGATGATGTCAGAGTGACTGAAGCAGATGATGTCACAGTGGACTACAGCCCAACCCACAATGTATGGTTTACACCCCCCCCCCCCCCCCCCCCCTCTCTCAGTACATGGGGCATTATTTATTAGAGTCGTGACTGATACTGCTCCCTATGGTATTCTCCATTCATGCAGCTCTAAAGACCTTTAGCGATCTCTTTCTGGCAGGGCCTCCTTTCGGTTATGGCTGTGTTGTGTAGGAGCCCGGAGCAGGATTTGGCAGCTGCCTGTTCATGCCGTTCAGAACAGAGCAGTAGTCATTGTATTAGGCCAACCTCTGCCTTGCACATAGCATTGCACCAATCTCTATCCACTAGCAGAGCTGGAGTGAGCACATTTTCATTTTCTCTCTCTCTCTCTCTCTCTCTCTCTCTCTCTCTCTCTCTCTCTTTTCCTTTTTGCCTCCTCTTCTCCGATCCCCATCCTCCTCTCTTCTCCTTTCATCTCCTTCTTTCCTTTTCTTCTCCCCCGCTTCCTCTGTTTTAGCATAATTGCTCTGCTCATAATGTACCTTTTGTTAGCCGCTATCAATATCCTCAGACACAACACACACATGCACACATTCTCACGTTCACACTCGTTATGCGGGTTTGCACCTCTGGCTTGGGATTGTTTGCACTTCTATGTACTGTAGCTACTGTGCGGATGGAAGCTCTTTGTGCTATAGCCCTATGACTAGGGATGCACGATATATCGGTGAACATATCGGAATCGGACAATATTAGCTAAAAATGTCAACATCGGTATCGGTCGATGTGCAAAATCAATGTCAAAGCTGACGTGCATATCTATATGTAACGTAGGTACATGACGTAATGACGCCATGTAAAATGCTGCGCTACGCGTGCAACACAGCATTCCTAACCTAGCCCACAATGTCTGCTGTGTGGGTCGAGCAGTCAACAAGTCGAGCAGTCATTTGAAAGAGTAAGAAAATGTAATCGAGACATCTCAAAGGCGAAATCCATTAACGCCAAGATAATGGAATTCATTGCCGTTGACAATCAACCGTTCCCTGTCGTGGGTGATGTTGACTTTTGTGACTGGTCGAGCACCGGTACACACTAACATTACCAAGTGTGCCATTTTTCAGATGTTGCCCTACCGGAGTTACACAGTAATAGCGTCACTGCTACTAGCTTCATGACATACTATGGAACGCCGTTTGGGTCTTTGCGTGTCAAAAAAGATACACGTCAAATAACACTATTTGACGCGTTAAATAAGCGTTTAATTTGACACGTCAAATAACACAGTTGTAATATAGAATGTTGTGTGTTCTGAATTTGCACGTGCAAGCCAAGCACCACTACTATCAGTAGCACTGTCAAAGCTGTACAAAAAGTCTGCAAACACCGGCCACGAACGATGTGTTTACAATACCCTGTTCATAATAAAGCATTATTTGTTTGACCACAACTTCTGGGGTAGCTAGCTTTAGCTTGGTACCGAGCTAGCACCAATGCAACCAGCCTGAAAACAATGACCAGTAGAAACTGCAGTCATTTTCATTGTTCTTAGCAATGATTTAGGAATCCTTGTGAGTAACTATTAGCTAGGTAGCCACATGTTGTTCGCCTATTGAAATTGAACAGTTCATGAAAATAAATATCTAGCCAGCTACTTAACTCTGTTGCCCAAAGCTAACGTTATAAGCAGCCAGCAAGCTTAATTTGGCTAGTGACGCTCGACCAGACCGGGTTATGTGTTGTGAAGCTAGCCACAATAAAGATTAGGCACTATAGTGGAATTTGTGGTTTGCCTTCAAAATAAAAGTACCTCTTTGAAAGTGATGCAGAATGTTACAATTGGTGGAATCATGCCATATTTAGACTAGATAATGTTAAACAAGTTTGGAATGTGAAGCAATGAAATTGGGTATCAGTCTACTCGGTGAAACCCACAGAACACAACTGTGAAAAGTTTACGCAAATATTAGCGTTTTAGCTCTTATCGCGGGACTGTGACTGTGTGAAATCACCTCTCCAGTCAGCCAATTGTGTGTTTTGACATTCGTATTGCACTGTACAGCTTTACCTAAGGATTGGGGATCAATGAAAGGGGGTATCAGTCTACTCAATACCCAAAGTTATCAGACTCCAAAACATCCACGCTGTATTGTTTTTCCTCTGGAATAGTGTTCAATACACATGGGTTGACAATAAATGTGGCTCAATTCACAGTTGTTTCAGAGTCCCGCAACAAGAGCTACGATGCTAATGTTCTCTGGGTGTCACCGAGTAGACTGATACCACATGTCATTGATCCACAATCCATAGGTAAGGCTGTACAGTGAAATAAGTATGCCCCCAAAGCAATAAGTATAGTACATCCAGTGTGATTTCAACAAATTTTTTGTCAAATTAACAAATGATTGTCTTTTGTTGATTTTATATAACAACCTTCCAACCTCGATTAACATGATCTATTCAATTATGGCATAATTCTACTATTTGTATTCATTTGCGTCACTGTCAATGACATACTTTTATTTTGAAGGCTAACCGCAAAGTCCACTATTGTGGCTAATCCTTATTGTGGCTAGCTTCACATAGATGGTTCCAACCACCATTACTCCAATAAGAACTGTCTTATAAATTAGGGTTATTTTAGATGATGACACCTAGCTATACAGTTAGCTAACTATAACAGATTATGTCGTTTTTCTATGTTTTTGGGGAAGAACATTGTTTGCATCGATGAGCTAGCTAGCTTTTTTTATGACCAGCACTGAAGGTGCGCGAGACAACTTTACCAGCATCATAGCATCGATGAATCGTTGTGACATATGAAATACGAGTGATAGTGTAATCAATGTGTAATAATTACGTAAAAAATGTATGAACGCGTTAAATTATTATGTGATGTGCAGTCATATTCAGGTCCTGATTGGTCAAGAAGCGTATGTGATATTGTTATTTGACACGCAAAGACCCAAACGCCGTTCCATAGTATGAGAAATCCGGGTTGAGAATGAAACTACTAAACAAATGAACAACAAAACAGCACAACAAGGAAGTGAAAGAAATAGGTTTTGATGATGTTTTACTGGTAATGGGGACATACACGTAAAAGCCAACAAAATAACTCTTTGGTCAGTGGTCAGTGGTCAGTGGTGTGTGTGTGTGTGTGTGTGTAACCTTTATTTAACTAGGCAGGTCAGTTAAGAACAAATTCTTATTTACAATGACGGCCTACCCCGGCCAAACCCGGACGGCGCTGGGCCAATTGTGCGCAGCCCTATGGGACTCCCAATCACGGCCGGATGTGATACAGCCTGGATTCAAACCAGGGACTGTAGTGACGCCGCTTGCACTGAGATGCAGTGCCTTAGACCGCTGCGTCCATCTCTCTCTCGCTCTCAATTCTCTCTCCTGCCTCACCTCCCTCCCAGTTCCACCTTGGGTATCCATTGGTCCGTGTCATTATGGTGCAGGAGAGAGAGAGAGAGAGAGAGAGAGAAAGAGGCAAAGCGCTCAAGGCAATACATTAGCGTGGAGCTGGAGTGCTCCTCCTCCTTCTGTCCCTGGTCCCCTCCTTCCCTCCCAATCTTTTAGAGATACATACACGCTTGCTTAGCAGATTAAATGAGCAGAAAATATTACTTTTACCCCAATAAACCCTGTGTTTTCTGTTTTTGTCTTCTATGGTCTATGGAATAGGATGCTTTGATCCTATGATCCTATTGATTTCTGACGTGGCGATTCAGTGCTTACGCGCTGCTTATGGCCCAAAGCAATTCAAATGTGAGTGCTAGTAGTGGTGCTAGTAGTGGTGCTAGTAGTGGTGCTAGTAGTGGTTGTAGGTCTTTCTTCTGCTTTAATACTTATTTGTCCATCTGAGGTTTTGAAGGAGCTAACAGAGACCTTTTTTTTCAGATTTTGCGCTGTTGGGTGGGAACCCTTGTCATTTGACCGGTGTGAATGTGGAAGTATAGACCGCGTCAGTGGTGGCTGGTGGCACTTTAAATTGTAGGATGGGCTCATATAATGTCTGGATTCCATGTGCTTGATACCCTTCCGTTCATTCCATTCGAGCCATTACTATGAGCCATCCTCCCCTCACCAGCCTCCATTTGACCATAGGCCACTGCAGCGTTATGGCAGTTTTCCCTCATATTGAGCTGTCATTCATGAGCTCAGTGGAAACTTTTGGATATCTGTTCTATACCAGATGTAAACTTCACCCTGTCAGAAGCCTCTCTGTCAGGTAAAGGTCCAATACAGTCGTTTTTCTATCAAATAATTTCTGTGTAACAATTAAGTACTTTACCGTAATAGATTTCCATTAAAAGGCTCTTAAGTATTTCTCAAGCAATAATTGTGCTAGGACTGTCTGGGAGTGGTCTGAGTAGGGAAGGGAAAACTGATAACTAGCTGTTATTGGCAGAGGTTTGGAATTCTTTGTTATTGGTCTATTAACCAATTTACCACATGGTGATGTCACCATTGAAGCTGAAACTCCCACCCATGCCAACCTGCTGATTAGAAGGTCCTGTGTAGATTGTATTTTCAATCAACTATCAGGAAATAACACTGATCAAATTTCTTCACACTTTTACAGTGTTCGTTTCATCAGCTGTTGCAATATGCAATGTGATACGAAACACAGGAAAGAACAGAATTTTGACTACACTGGGCCACCATCATGCTTAATGCTTTCTAACAAATACAATTCAGAAATTCAAATCTGCCCAGACTGAAATGATGTGCGCTGAGAGTCGGGAAGCAAGTTCAGGGAGTGAGTGTTTTAATAAATAAACACAACATAATACAAAATAAGAAACAAGAACAACACACAGACATGAATTGAATTGTATGACTTTTGATGTCTGTAAAAATGACTGAGGCCATTTGGATTGTAGATACAGTGCATTTGGAAAGTATTCAGACCCCTTTACCTTTTCCACATTTTGTTATGTTACAGCCTTACTCTAAAATATACTAAATATTTTTTTCCCTCATTAATCTACACACTATAACCCATAATGACAAAGTGAAAACAGGTTTTTCGAAATTTTAGCAAATGTATTAAAAATGGAAAACAGAAATACCTTATTTACATAAGTGTTCAGACCCTTTGCTATGAGACTGGAAATTGAGCTCAGGTGCGTCCTGTTTCCACTGATCATCCTTGAGATGTTTCTACAACTTGATTGGAGTCCACCTGTGGTAAATTCAATTGATTGGACATGATTTGGAAAGGCACACACCTGTCTATATAAGGTCCCTCAGTTGACAATGCATGTCAGAGCAAAAACTAAGCTATGAGATCGAAGGAATTGTCCGTAGAGCTCCGAGACCGGATTGTATACCAAAACATTTCTGCAGCATTGAAGGTCCCCGAGAACACAGTGTTCTCCATTATTCTTAAATGGAAGAAGTTTGTAACCACCAAGACTCTTCCTAGAAGAACTGAGCAATCGGGGGAGAAGGGCCTTGGTCAGAGAGGTGACCAAGAACCCGATGGTCACTCTAATAGAGCTCCAGAGTTCCACTGCGGCGATGGGAGAACCTTCCAGAAGGACAAACATTCCCTGCAGCACCCCTCCAATCAGGCCTTTACGGTAGAGTTGCCAGACAGAAGCCACTCCTCAGTAAAAGGCACATGACAGCACACTTTGAGTTTGCCAAAAGGCAGGGACTGGGAGACTAGTCAGGATTGAGGGAAAGATGAACGGAGCAAAGTAGAGAGATCCTTGATGGAAACCTACTCCAGAGCACTCTGGACCTTAAACTGGGGCGAAGATTCCCCTTCCAACAGAATAATGACCCTAAGCACACAGCCAAGACAACACAGAAGTGGTTTTGGGACATGTCTCTGAATGTCCTTGAGTGGCTCAGCCAGACCCCGGACTGGAACCCAATCGAACATCTTGGGAGAGACCTGAAAGTAGCTGTGCAGCGATGCTCCCCATCATACCTGAAAGAGCTTGAAAGGATCTGCAGAGAAGAATGGGAGAAACCTCCCAAATACAGGTGTGCCAAGCTTGTAGCATCATACCCAAGAAGACCCGAGGCTGTAATCGCTGCCTAAGGTGCTTCAACAAAGTACTGAGTAAAGGGTCTGAATACTTATGTAAATGTGATATTTCATTTCTTTTTTTAAATACATTTGCAAAAATGGCTAAAAACATGTTTTTGCTTGGGTATTGTGTGTAGATTGATGAGGGGGAAAAAACTATTCAATCAATTTCAGAATGAGGCAAAATGTGGAAAAGGGTTCTGAGTACTTTCTGAATGCACTGTATAGTGGTAGTAGTATATAGTAGTAGGATAGTGGTAGTAGAATACAGTGGTAGGTAGTATATAGTGGTAGTATATAATGGTAGTAGTAGCATATAGTGGTAGTATACACTGAGTGTACAATACTCTTTCCATGACATTGACTGACCAGATGAATCCAGTTGATAGCTATGATCCCTTATTGATCTCACTTTATAAATCCACTTCAATCAGTGTAGATGAAGGGGAGGAGACAGGTTAAAGAAGGATTTTTAAGCCTTGAGACAATTGAGACATGGATTGTGTATGTGTGCCATTCAGAGGGGGAATGGGCAAGAAAAAATACTTAAGTGCCTTTGAACGGGGCATGGTAGTAGGGGCCAGGCGCACTGGTTTGTGTCAAGAACTGCAACACTGCTGGGTTTTTCACGCTCAACAGTTTCTTGTGTGCATAAAAAATGGTCCACCACCCAAAGGACATCCAGCCAACTTGACACAACTGTGGGAAGCATTGGCGTAAACATGGGCCAGCATCCCTGTGGAACGCTTTCGACACCTTGTGCCCAGAAGAATTAAGGCTGTCCAGAGGGGAAAAGGGGGTGCAACTAAATATTAGGAAGGTGTTCCTAATGTTTTGTACACTCAGTGTATATTGCTAATAGTATATAGTAGTATTGACCAGGTTTGGGTTACAGTACATTACATCACACGTATAGCTTAAAAAGATTCAGCAGAATATGAACTGTAGTGGGTCTAATGTACAGTATGTCAGTGTCCCCTCCTCAACTCAAACGGAGCTGACGTCATGACCATGTCCTTACAGTGATGAGAGTGTGTGTGTGTCCTTACCAGTGCTGTGTGCACGCCAGCGTGTGTGTGTGTGCGTGTGTGTGCATGTTCTTACAGTGGGGTGAGGCTGACTGGAGCGACATGGAGGTGACCGGACTACAAATAGCTTCTCTTTACATTTGCATCAGTTATTCCCCATGAGGTGTCAATAAATGCTGTGTCCTGCCTGGATGCTGCCTGCCTGGATGCTGCCTGGGCCTGGCTGTCCTCTATACTCTAATCTTTATGCTCTGTCCTCTAGTCTATGATCTATGTTTTATGCTTTGGCCTCAACTGCACACCGGGGGTTGGGTTGGGCCAAGGTGTGTGTGATTTGTGTGTGTGCATTATGATTGGTTTGTGTCTCCACTCTTAGTGAAAAAAAGGTGCTATCTAGAACTTAAAAGCTTTCTTTGGCTATCCCCATAGGAAAACCGTTTGAAAAACCCTTGTTGGTTCCAGGTAAAACCCTTTTGGTTCCATGTAGAACCTTTTTGGATTCCATGTAGAACCCTTTCCACAGAGGGATCTACATGGAACCCAAAATAGTTCTACCTGGAACCAAAAAGGGTTTTACTTGGAACCAACAAGGGTTCTTATGGGGACAGGCGAAGAGTGTCCTGCGTCTCTTCACGTTAAGACTTCCCGTGCTAGTGTGTGTGTGCTTGTGTGTGTTTGTTTTACTCTGCCTCCACTTCTTGCTCATCAACTGTACTTGCGTGTTGTGTTGTCTATTCAGACAGGAAGAGGTGGTTCAGTGCATTAGTGTTTAGCCGGCTGGGATGTTTTAGGTAGCAACTCTAGTCTCTCCTCATCTCTCCTCTCTCTCGGTCTGTCTCTCTCTCCATCTCCACTCGCCGTCTTTCTCTCCGTCCCTTCTCTCTCCGTCCCTTCTTTCTCTCCATCCCTTCTTTCTCTCTCCGACTCAGTGCTACTACTCTGGAGAGCCACTCCACAGCTCTGGGGCTGTCTAATGTCTGGGATATGAATATAGCACAGTGCTAGTGCTGAGAGAGAGAGAGAGAGAGGGAGAGGGAGAGGGAGAGGGAGAGGGAGAGGGAGAGGGAGAGAAAGAGGGAGAGAAAGAGAGAGAGAGAGAAAGAGAGAGAGAGAGAGAGAGGGAGAGAGAGAGAGAGAGAGAGAGAGAGAGAGATACCTCCAATGCACTACAGTACCACCCTAGGCACAGGAGAGGACTAGTTCTGCCACACACAGATAGAGGGCAGTGTTTGTAGGTATCTTACTGTTGCTGTTCCATTATAAGAATAACTTATCTTCTCCCTGTATTTGGGCTCTGGGCTAGCCCATTTGTTGTATTGCACTGCAATATTTATATAACTGCAATATTAATCTCGTGTTCTTTCTTTGTTTACATAGAGAGCAAAGTTTTCAGCTCCTCTGTACTGGGGTGTTAGTGACCAGTCAGTGGCTAGTCATTTGGGACACTTTGGCCAAATACAATGACATGTAGTTGGAACCCCCCCACCCCAAAATGTTATTTGACAGAGAGGAGCGAGAAAGTGGAAAGGATAGGAGGAGAGAGTGTGTCACATAGACAGTGGGTCAACTAGTCTGATTCAAACGCATATCGGTGTGCTGCTGTAGGCGGCGGCACGGACCGCTGGACCATCTAGGCCACAGGAAACGTACCTTTTGTTTGTCATTTCATGTTATGGTAACAACATGCATTTAGTTATTGACTAGTCTATCATGACTATATTGTGGAAGGACACTGTAGGTCCATGTATAGGGCCAGCAGGTAGCCTAGCTGTTAGAGAGGCGAGCCAGCAGCCGGAGGATTGCCAAGTTTGGATCCCGGATCTGACGGGAAAGATCTGGTGGAAGTGAGCTGGCAACCGGAGAGTTGCTGGTATCAAATCCTAGATGCCATCGCCTGCTGTTGTGCCCTTGAGCAAGGCAGTTAACAACTGTTCCGTGTGCCCAGTGTGGCAACCCCCTGGTCTTACCTCTCCAGCCTGTATATGCATGTGTCTTTTGGATGGGTTGGGATAAAGCAGAAGTCAAATTTCGGTTGGACCTTGTGTACAATTGACAAATAAAGTGATCTTAAAGTACCAGAATAAATAGATAGCTAGGTGGTCTCATGAGCTGTTCACATTCAGTAAGGGATGAGTTTAGTTTCATGGAACACCCTTCTATATGACAGTGCACCCTAGATCACCAGCATTCACATAGTTAGGGTGCACACATCTCTCTTGCTACCTCTCTTGACTTTCTCTCTCTAGTCTAACCTGATTCCCCCCTCTCTCTCTCT
The DNA here is from genome assembly GCF_016432855.1 of Salvelinus namaycush. Lineage (NCBI taxonomy): Eukaryota > Metazoa > Chordata > Actinopteri > Salmoniformes > Salmonidae > Salvelinus > Salvelinus namaycush. The sequence goes on along the minus strand of NC_052314.1, from coordinate 44,439,243 downwards.
GTCTCGCTCTCGGTTTCCCTCCCCCTCGGTGATGTTAGATCAGTGCTGTGCTGTGCTGTATGATCTGACTGTGATGACTTGTGAGCGGGGCTCGTCTCCATAATAGTCTGTTGTGATCTGCTGTCCCAAGCTCTCTTTCTCTCTCCCTTTTACACCTCACTACCTCTTCTTTTCCTCCTCTCCTACCCTTCTCTCATCACTCCTCCTTTCCTGCCACCTCTCATTTCCTTTATCCCGTATCTCTCTCTCTCTCATCTATCTTTCTCTCTCTCCCTCATTCACTCTGTCTATTTTTCTCTCTTCCCTTTCTCTCGTTCACTCACTCTGTCTCAGTCCCTCCCTCTCTCTCAATCCTTCTCTCTTTCTTTCTCCCAATCTCTTTAACTATCTCTCTTTCTCTCTCTCCCTTTTTCTCTCTTATTAAGTGAGAGACCATTAATGAGAATGTTGTTAATATCCACTTTTATGTCTTCTTTTATATACAAGCAGACCTGTGTGTGTGTGTGTGTGTGTGTGTGTGTGTGTGTGTGTGTGTGTGTGTGTGTGTGTGTGTGTGTGTGTGTGTGTGTGTGTGTACGAACGTCTTGATCCTGAGACCACTTAGTTTCTTTCAAGAAGCCAAAAAGGCTTGTAATTTGTTAAAATGCCTTTTTTAGGGGGAGGGAACACCAGTTTGCCTAATGGCCAGTGTGCATGTCAGTGGACTGTGGAATGTTTCCAAGCACATGTATTATTCAAACTAGACAATGGAAGGGTTAAAGAGGAGAGAGGGAGGAATGAGAGGAGAAAGACAGAAAGAAAGAGGGGTTAAACAAGGTGGAAGCACTAAGAGATTAAAAAGGAGAGGTAGAGTTACCATGACGAGGGAAGAGAGAACAATAAAAGAGACGGGAAGAGAGGAAGAGATGGCCGTCCTACTATTAAACAAACAACTTTGAAGCTCATGACTTTTTCTTATAAATGATTTGTGAAGCATCTATGGAGGATTTTAGAAGGTTTTATGAAGGGTTCTTAAAGTTGTTTTTCGATTAAAGTGGGCCAGAGATGGCGAAACAGAAAGGAAAATCAGTGTGAGGAAGAGAAGGAGAGGAGAGGCATGGAAGAGAAGGAGAGGAATAGCGGAGGGGAGGAAGAGAACGATATGAGAGGAAGAGGAGGAGAGGAAGCTATAGGAGAGCTGTGAGATTGGGGAGGCTTTAATGAAAATGAGGTCACTTGGACTTGAGTGAGCGGTGAGTGAGGGAGAGGGCTAGATTGGAGGGGAAAGGAGAGAAAAGAAAAGAGAGCGAGAGATTAACTTTGAGGGAGTAGAGAGAGAGAGCGAGACGGAGAGAGGGAGGGCAAAACAGAGAGAGCTATGGGGATGATGATGATGAAGTCTGTGCTTGTTTCAGATTTAGATTAGAAATAGTTTAGGTAAGAATGTGGGTAAAATTAGACATTCGGGGTAGGCTTGGGTGGCATACCGTATATAACATATACCCGGGGTATTTGGAAATAGTCACGGGATGTTTTTTCAAAACTGTTAACTATTTCTTTGAAGTTTTTTTAATACATTTGAATATTTGTAGCTACTTTTTAAGTAAATACCTGCAGTCAACTTGTGCAATACATTGGGAGATAAAGCACATCGTGTTCTTCATTTCAGCTGTCACATTATTTTTCATTATGAAGCTTACCGGTAGTCCCCAGTCACATGGTGTTTGTTTACAAGCACACAACGACGAGAGACCGGAGCCTTGTGAGTCAATCACTGTTGTGCAGTAAGCGCCAGGTGATCTAGTTACAGTATGGAATTCACAACTAAATGTTTGCCAGCTAGATACAGTATCTTATAACTATTAAGTGAACTGTCTAAAATGTGCTAAATTCTCTGCAATTGTGCATTTGGGTTGCTAATTTAGTAGCTAATTATCTAGAAGTGGTGAGCTTCTTGCAAAATCAAGTTTATCTTGGTAACAGCAGGGAATCCCCTCCTGAAACAAGAGCCTTGCTCTCTAATATTTGTTTTGTGCGTGCAGCAAACTGTGAGTAGCATTTTTTTGTTATTTGCAGAACTTTATGGGCTGGGATGTCTGTCCTGCAAATAGTTTTGTCAGAGACTGTATAAAAGTTTTGCAATGCGCTCCTTAGCATTTACCTAGCATTCACTATGGGATTTTATATGTACTTGTTAGCGTTGCTAAACTTCGGATTACTTGTTCAGTGCCAGTTTAACCGAATACCCCGCGACGGTACAAGGTCGGTATGAAGCACAGGAAGTTGGTGGCCCCTTAATTGGGAAGAATGGTGGAATGGTATCAAGTACATCAAATACAAGGTCTCCAGATGCCATGCCATTTGCTCCGTTCCGGACTTTATTATGAGTCATTTTCTCCTCAGTAGCCTCATGTGGTATGACGGTATGAAGGTATGTCTTAGAAAAGATCACATTGTCTTTCCAAATACTCCTAGCTGTCTCACCTATCCAGCACCGATAATATATTTTTGATAAGATCTGGTTAGGGTTAGGGTTAGGGGTTAGGGTTTGGTTTAGGGTTAGGGTTTAGGGTTAGGGTTAGGGTTAGGGTTAGGGGTTAGGGTTTGGGGTTAGGGTTAGGGTTAGGGGTTGGGGTTGGTGGTTAGGGTTAGGGTTTGAGTTTGGGGTTAGGGATGGAGTCTGAGGACAAAGTGAGGGAAATGATCTCTGAGAAATTGAAGATGGACCACAGAAATATTGAAGTGGTGAGCGCCCACAGAACTGGAAAACCCACCACCGGCCCAAGTGATAGGCCCAGGACAATAGTGGTCAAGTTCCTGTGGTTCAAGGACAAGGTAGCTGTTCTGGAAAGAGACAAGAACTTGAGATGAACGTATATCTTCCTCAACAAGAACTATCCTGAAGCTGTGCGCCAGAAGAGGAAAGAACTGATCCCAGTCATGAAAGCTGCCAGAGTGTGTGGGAACATTGCTTACATCCACTATGACAGGCTCATTGTTCACCCTCCCTCCCAGAAGCCTGGAATGGATGAGAGAGCCAAGCCTATGGGTTCGTAGATTCAACCCCGCAGCACACACACACACACACATACACACATACACACACATACACACACAGCAATTGATTAATGGACTGCTGAATGTATATTTTTTTCTCTTGCTTTGTTTGCTCTTTTCAGTATTATGTCTAGACATAATAGCTACCCAGGAAAGGTGTGAAAATAGCCCATATTAATATATGTAGCCTTAGAAATAAGGTTCATGAAATCAATAACTTGATAACATCAGATAACATTCATAAATTAGCTATTTCTGAGACTCACTTAGATAATTCATTTGATGATACAGCATTAGCAATAAAAGGATATAACATCTATAGAAGAGACAGAAATGCTTATGGGGGAGGTGTTGCTGTATATATTCAGAGCCGTATCCCTGTAATGCTTAGAGAAGATCTTACAGTATGTCAAGTGTTATTGAAGTGTTGTGGTTGCAGGTTCACTTGGCAGATCTAAAGCCTTTTCTTTTGGGGTGTTGCTATAGGCCACCAAGTGCTAACAGTCAGTATCTAAATAATATGTGTGAAATGCTTGATAGTCTATGTGATGTAAACAGAGAGGTCTACTTTCTTGGGGACCTGAATATTGACTGGTTTTCATCAAGCTGTCCGCTCAAGAGGAAGCTTCTTACTGTAACCAGTGCCTGTAATCTGGTTCAGGTTATTAATCAACCTACCAGTGTGTTTACAAACTCTACAGGAACAAGATCATCCACATGTATCGATCACATTTTTTACTATTTACGAATACTGTAGAACTTTGTTCTAAAGCTGTATCCAATTATTGCTAAACATGCACCTGTTAAGAAACTGACTGTTAGTACAGTGAAGGCTCCATGGATTGATGAGGAATTAAGAACTGGTTGAAAGAGATGGGGCAAAAGGAGTGGCTAAATAAGTCTGGCTGCACATCTGACTGGCTTACTGCAAATTGAGAAATGATGTGACTAAACTCAACAAAAAAGAAGAAGAAACTGTATTATGAAGCCAAGATCGATGATATAAAGAATGATGGAAAAAAATGTTGGAGTACTTTAAATGAAATTATGGGTAGAAAGACACATTCAACTCCCATCTTTCATCGAATCAGATGGCTTATTCATCACCAAAACATTTGATGTTGCCAATTATTTTAAAGATGACTTAATTGGCGAAGTGGGCAAACTTAGGCAGGAAATGCCAACAATGAACAGTGAGCAATTGTATTCATGCATAAAAAAACAATAATGAAAGAAAAGCATTGCAAGTTTGAATTTTGTAAAGTTCGAGTGGGAGAGGTAGAAAAATTATTGTTATCAATCAATAATGACAGACCTCCTGCCATTGACAACTTAGATAGAAAGCTACTGAGGATGGTAGCTGACTCTATAGCCACTCCTATCTGTCATATTTTTAATCTGAGCCTTACATGTCCTCAGGCCTGGAGGGAAGCCAAAGTAATTCCGCTAGCCAAGAGTGGTAAAGTGGCCTTTACTGGTTCTAACAGCAGACCTATAAGCTTGCTGCCAGCTCTTAGCAAACTGTTGGGAAAAAATGTGTTTGACCAAATACAATGCTACAACACAGACTTTCAGCATGCTTATAGAGAAGGGCACTCAACATGTACTGCACTGACACAAATGACTGATGATTGGTTGGAAGAAATGGATAATAAGAAGATTGTGGGAGCTGTACTGTTAGATTTCAGTGGAGCCTTTGATATTATTGACCATAACCTGTTGAAAAAACATATGTTATGGCTTTTTAACCTCTGCCATATCGTGGATTCAGATCTATCTATCTAATAGAACTAAAGGGTTTTCTTTAATGGAAGCTTCTCTAATGTCAAACATGTAAAGTGTGGTGTACCGCAGGGCAGCTCTCTAGGCCCTCTACTCTTCTCTATTTTTACCAATGACCTGCCACTGGCATTTTACAAAGCATGTGTGTCCATGTATGCTGATGATTCAACCATATACGCATCAGCAACCACAGCTAATGAAGTCACTGAAACCCTTAACAAAGAGTTGCAGTCTGTTTTGGAATGGGTGGCTAGTAATAAACTGGTCCTGAACATCTCTAAAACTAAGAGCATTGTATCTGGTACAAATCATTCCCTATGTTCCAGACCTCAGCTGAATCTGGTAATGAATGGTGTGGCTGTTGAACAAGTTGAGGAGACTAAATTACTTGGCGTTACCTTTTAATTGTAAACTGTCATGGTCAAAACATATAGATTCAATGGTTGTAAAGATGGGGAGATGTCTGTCCGTAATAAAGAGATACTCTGCTTTTTTTGACATCTCACTCCAAAAAAACAAGTTATGCAGGCTCTAGTTTTGTCTAATCTTGATTATTGTCCAGTTGTGTGGTCCAGTGCTGCAAGGAAATACCTAGTTAAGCTGCCGCTGGCCCAGAACAGATCAGCACGTTTTGCTCTTCATTGTAATCAGAGGGCTGATATAAATACTATGCATGCCAGTCTCTCTTGGCTAAGAGTTGAGGAGAGACTGATTACATCACTTCTTCTTTTTATAAGAAACAATGTATTGTAAATCCCAAATTGTTTGCATAGTCAACTTACACACAGCTCTGACACGCACACTTACCCCACCAGACATGCCAGCAGGGTTTTCTTTCACAGTCTCCAAATCCAGAACACATTCAAGAAAGCATACAGTATTATATTGAATGGAACTTCCTTCCATCTCATATTGCTCAAATAAACAGCAAACCTGGTTTCAAAAAACAGATAAAGGAACACCTCACGGCACAATGTCTCGCCCCTATTTGACCTAGATAGCTTGTGTGTAGGAATTGATATATAGGCTACGTGTGCCTTTCATTTTTTTTAATGTAGTTCTGTCCTTGAGCTGTTCTTGTCTATTGATGTCCTGTATTATGACATGTTTTGTGTGGACCTCAGGAAGAGTAGCTGCTGCTTTTGAAACAGCTAATGGGGATCCTAATAACATACCAAAAATACCCCAAAAACTGTTTAGAAACACCCACGTCATGTCCATTGACAAACCTAAGACCTTTCAAATGTAATTTCTAATTCTAAAGTATTCCTGCTGGTCACTTTTCCAGGCAGACAGATCTACTGATATCACACGTTTATTCATAAGACGTAACCACTGTAAATAATCACTTATTTATGAAAACAACAATTTATTCATCAGCGCCACCTTCATCCTACATTTTAATTTAATTCCTACTCTCTCTTAGACATCGGTCCAGTCATTTCCCTCTCTTTCTCTATCTTTCTTTCTTTCTCCCCCTCTCTCTCTCTTTCTTTCTCCCCCTCTCTCTCTCTTTCTCTCTCTTCCTTCCCCCTTCTCTCCCCTTCTCTCTCTTTCTCCCCCTCATCTCTCTCCCTCTACCTCTCTCCTATTTCTGTTCTCTTCCCCCCTCCTCCTCTACTATGCTGCAATGTCGAGGGTTTTCATATTGGTGCAGTGTTTAAAGATGTCCTCAGACCATTGCAGTGTTCAGTATGATGTTAAGACCATTGCAGTGTTTAGTCTGTCTGTGTGTGTGTGTGTGTCTGCATCTGTCGGTGTGTGTGTGTGTGTGAGCAACTGACTGACTGACAGACTCACTGCTTGTGTGTGTGTGTGTGTGTGTGTGTGTGTGTGTGTGTGTGTGTGTGTGTGTGTGTGTGTGTGTGTGTGTCGGAGCTCAGAACAATATAGCCTTCAAGACAACCCCATTGTCTCAGTGTGACTGAAAACCCACTACTAAGGGTTCTCCTCACAGCACTACCCTCGTCACTGTCACTCTTACATCTGGGTCAGGTAGACCAGGGCTGTGTCTGAAATGGAACCCTGTTCCCTATGTAGTGCACAACTTTTAACCAGGGCCCATGCATCCCCATTCGCCACCCTTCCCTGCATGCATTTAAAATAATTGGATTGGTGTAAGCATTGGCTGGAGGAGAGTTTCCACCATTTTTAAACCCATACACATCAGGAGAAGGGTGGAGGTAGAGATTAGGCCATCCCTCTGACTTGACCTCTACCAGAAGGGCCGTCTGCCAGTCCATCTCCATCAGTAGGTGTGTTGTTAGTCTGACTGCATCCCAAATGGCACCCTTTTCCCTATATAGTGCACTACCTTTGACCAGGACCCTGCACCCTATTCCCCTACATAGTGCACTACTTTTGACCAGAGCCTTATGAGTCCTGGTCAACAGTAGTGCACTATCTAGAGAATAGGGTGCCATTTGGGACACAGCCATACAGTATCATCTCAGGAACTCCCTAGGGAGCTTTAAGACGTGATGTGCTCAATGAACCTACAGTGTTCATTCAGCACACTTTCCTCCTGTGTCTGAAAATATCACTAGCTGTCAAATCCTTGCTTCCTCTATCATTGTTTCCTCCATTCTTCGCCTCCCTCTCAAAGCGTTTTCGAAGAGGAGGTCAGAGGGGAGGGACCTTCGATCTGTTCCTCCAAGGGAACAAGGATGGAGGAAACAAGGACTGAGGAAGTAAGGATTTGAAGGCACAGTCATGGACTAAAGGTTAGGAGGATAGTAGGGGCCTGTGAGCTGCTAGAAAAAGGGAAAATCTCACCCTGCAACTGCAATGGCCAGGGGAATGGCAGGCTTTTGCTCCAGCCAAGGTTACACACAGACACACACACACATGCATGCATGCACACACACACACGCATGCATGCACACACACACACACACACGCATGCACACACTCACACACAGATGCATGCACACACACACCTCTTGTTTTAGCTTGTGGACACTCAAATCATATTTTCCCTAACCCCTAACCCTAAACCTAACCTTAATCCTGACCTTAACACCAAAACCTAACCCTAACCCTTAACCCTAAACCTAACTCCTAAACCTAACCTTTAACCCTAAACTCTAATTCTAAACCTAACACTAATTCTAACCCAAAACTCAATAGAATTAGCCTTTTTCCAAGTGGGGGCTGGCAAAATGTCCTCAGTTGGTCAAATGTTTGTTTGTTAACCAATCTTGTGGGGACTTCTCGCCTCACAAGTATAGTTAAACATCTCCACACACACACAAATACTCACACCATCTATAATAAAACATGCATGTCAATGGAGGGAACCGTTAAATGTTTGATAAAGCAACAGAAAGAGAAACATCCAATGGAAAGAGAAACGAGATTTGCAAACACATACAAAAAAAAGTGTCCCCAAAAGTGGAGCTTGAGTGCTTTTAGGATGGCGAGGCGAGGCAGGTGACATCACAGGCAATGGGCTCGGCGGTGTCTCTAGTCGGCACGGAAACGGGTCTCCTCATCATCAGCGTTTCCAGGCCACAGTGAGATGAGATGAGGCTTGTTAAATGAGTTCATGTTAATAGTCTGGGGGAATCAAGCAGCTCTCCCAGGAGCATCCAGACCACTCATTTGGGCTGTGTTTTTAAAAATTAATCTGTCATGAGAAGATTGACCCCGACTGCTGCATTTGAGACACATCCTCAAAGACGTCTATAATATAATGTACTGTAGTAAAGGTATATATACACTGGAGCCAATTGTCATTTTGGGCTGGGTTGGTTTGATACTCATAATGTCGGTTGAGTGTGTTTAGGTTTGAATATTTTGGGAAATTAGAGGGATTTTGTTGTATGTGTGTACCTGCATGTGCTTGTGCTTGTGCATGTATGTTTTATGTTTGTGTAGTATGAAATGCAAGCTCCCTATCCAGATGTACGTGTTTCTCTCTATACTGAGATCTGAGCAGGCATTTCGCAAGACGACTGCTACTCTGCAGCCAGGGCTCTGGAAGGACCCCGATACATTCAGGCAGCTTACTGCATAGACCAGAGAGAGAGGGAAGGGGAGGGAGAGAGAGCGAGAGAGAGAGAGAGAGAGAGAGACAGAGGAGGAGTGTGGAGGTATGGGAGAGCTAAAGATCTAGAGGTAGAGAGCGAGCAAGTGAGCGAGAGAGAGAGAGAGAGAGAGAGAGGGGGATTTCTGTGTGAAAGAAAGGGGAGGAGGAAGAGGATAGCGAGGGAACAGAGAGGAGGGGAGGGGAACGCTGCAGAGGGGGAAACAGCAGCATCACCACACACACACACACACACACACACACACACACACACACACACACACACACACACACACACACACACACACACACACACACACACACACACACACACATATATAAGTGACTGTAATGATGTGTTACATAAAGGGAATTCATTGGGTGGCAGAGACAAAGACAGAGGGGCAGAGACAGAGGGGCAGAGATGCAGAGGGAGATGCAGAGGCAGAGGGAGGGGCAGAGGGAGAGCTGGAGAGATGCAGAAAAAGAGAGGCATATAGAGACTGAGGCAGAGAAAGACAGAGAGAAAGACAGAGAGAAAGGCAGAGGGCGAGGTAGAGGGCGAGGCAGAGAAAGAGAGGTTGGGCGATATGGCCTAAAAATCATACCTCTATTTTTTTTCTTCAAATTTATGGGAGATTCAGAATATACACTACCATTCAAAAATTTGGGGGTCGCTTAGAAATGTCCTTGTTTTTGATAGAAAAGCACAAACAAAAGTGCATTAAAATAACATCAAATTGATCAGAAATACGGTGTAGACATTGTTAATGTTGTAAATGACTATTGTAGCTGGACACGGCAGATTTTTTATGGAATATCTACATAGGCGTACAGAGGCCCATTATCAGCAACTATCACTCCTGTGTTCCAATGGCACGCTGTGTTAGATAATCCAAGTTTATCATTTTAAAAGGCTAATTTATCATTAGAAAACCCTTTTGCAATTATGTTAGCAGAGCTAAAAACTGTTGTTTTGATTAAATAAGCAATAAAACGGTCCTTCTTTAGACTAGTTGAGTATCTAGAGCATCAGCATTTGTGGGTTTGATCACAGGCTCAAAATGTCAAGAAACAAATAACTTTCTTCTGAAACTCGTCAGTCTATACTTGTTCTGAGAAATGAAGGCTATTCCATGTGAGAAATTGCCAAGAAACTGGAGATCTCGTACAACGCTGTGTACTACTCCCTTCACAGAACATCGCAAACTGGCTCTAACAGAATAGAAAGAGGAGTGGGAGGCACCGGTGCACAACTGAGCAAGAGGACAAGTACATTAGTGTCTAGTTTGAGAAACAGATGCCTCACAAGTCCTCAACTGGCAGCTTCATTTAATAGTACCTGCAAAACACCGGTCTCAATGTCAACAGTGAAGAGGCGACTCCGGGATGCTGGTCTTCTAGGCAAAGTTCCTCTGTCCAATGTCTGTTCTTTTGCCCATCTTAATCTTTTATTGGCCAGTCTGAGATATGGCTTTTTCTTTGCAACTCTGCCTAGAAGGCCAGCATCCCGGAATCCCGGATGGTTGCTGATAATGGGCCTCTGTACTCCTATGTAGATATTCCATAAAAAAATCTGACAATAGTCATTTACAACATTAACTGTGTCTACACCGTATTTCTGATCAATTTGATGTTATTTTAATGGACAAAAAAATTGCTTTTCTTTCAAAAACAAGGACATTTCTAAGTGACCCCAAACTTGTGAACGGTAGTGTATATCTTGATTTTTGAAATGTTTTCTCTAAATAAGCTTTGTTGTACAAGTAAAGGTAAAATACACTGCATTTGAAACAGTCAACAATAATTTAATGAATTCAGTGTTTGTGAAATTATACTTTGGCTATCTTCCACAATAATGACCCACTAATAATGTAATTATTTTATCAAATTAGTTTAACTGTCTATGAAAATGCCATTTTTGTTACAAATTTTACCAGAACCATGCATAATGCATAATCACTAATAATGACCAACTTCTTGTAGCAGCCATTATAGAAAATGTACACAGGTCTCAAAAGCAATCTCTGAAGCACAATCCCATGTGCTAGTGAGTAGCCAGCTAATCTTTATATTTAAAGTTTAGCCAACTTGGATCTATTTGCTATCTAACAAGGTAGAACAGTTGCATTTGGTATGAACACACCCTTCTGTCCATCTCCCACTGTTTGAACAGCATGCTAGCCTGTCCACTTTGTTCTTAAGTTTTCGTTTTTGCGTCTTTTACTTTTGGTTTAAGCTTCAAACAGCTTAAAATACAATATTTTTTGTTAATCGAAAATATATTTCACAGCAGTTTAGACGGTACAATGATTCTCTACACTATACTTGCTTGTTTTGTCACATAAACTGAAATTAGGCAAACTATTAGAATTTTAGCAACCCGGAAATATGGGAGCAATTTCTGCATAGTGCATCTTTAAGTTTTCGTTTATTATTGTAAAATAATGTCTCAATGTGTTTCGGCGTCCATATGAGCGGTTCTGTTGGACCAAAACCGCAAATGGCGAGTAGAAACCGCATGTTGTCGGAGAGGAAGAAGTTATTTTTCCTATTTGTTGTTCTCAGTGGCAGGGGGATGACTTTGGTGTTTGTGTGTAAATTGGAAGTTGCACAGTCACAGCAGAAGGAGCGAGACCAAAAAGACAACACGAGAACAAGTGGACATAAACCCCCATAAAAAAATACAGGCATTTGGAATATCGTGCTAAAACATACATTCGAATGAATCTAATTAATTCAGTATATTGCCCAGCCATAGTTTGAGGCTGAGTTGCGGATTGGTTAGGTTGAGGCTTGGTTGAGTTAGTTTAGGTTGGGGCTGGGTTAGATTGAGGTTGGTTTAGGTTGAGTTTGGTTGAGGCTTGGTTGAGTTAGGTTGGGTTGAGGCTGGGCTGAAGTTGGGTTAGGTTATGTTGAGTTGAAGCTGGGTTGAGGTTGGGTTGGGTTAGGCTGGGTTGAGGTTGGGTTGGGTTGAAGCTGGGTTGAGTTAGTTTGGGTTCAGGTCGGTTGTGTGAGAGAGAGTGAGGTTCCGTGTGCCTGAGATGAACAGATACTATTGATCCAGAGGGGCCAAGAAGAGAAAAGGCCTGGTGCTTTAAACAGGCACGCCGGCTCAATCGATAGACATTTATCTATGTGAAGGCGAACATGACATGTCTGTTTTCATAATGGTGGCCGCGCATTGCCCACAGCGTCGGAACTCACTAAACCCCATCTCTCTCCCTCGCTCTCTATTCATCTCCCTCTTCCTCTTTCCACCTCTCTCTGCCTCTACTGTACAGTCGCACTCCATCTTGTACCCCCCTCTCACCGTTTTCTACCTCCGCGTCTCTTTTCCCCCAGCTTTCTCTCTCTCCCTCTCTCACCATTTCTCTTTCTGTCTCAGTGCAGCGTCAATGAGATTGCAGCATTCAGGATGTCCATACAGTTTTAGCTGCATCCCTCCCTCTCTCTCTCTCTTCCTCTCTAATCCCCCCCTCTCTCTCTAGTGTGTATTTTTGGTCTGTTGTTCGTGGTGTCTGGCACCACCTATCTTCCATCTTTTATCAGAAGCACAGGTCTGAATGCACACTACAGTACCACTGCAATGACCCAAAACGCAGCACACTTCACTGGATATAGCTACCTATCATAGAACATTCATTCAGCAAATATTTTATTTACATTCACAGTCAGCTGATTGGCCAAAGCTATGTGTCTATTCTCATTGACGAGAATTAAGGAGAATTTCGAGAGATTCTAATGGTATCTATTCTCGAGAGAAACTACTGTAATGTAAACTTGTGTATTTCTCACGTCTCGAATGCTACCTCCGGAGGTCGCGCACGACACACGTCCGACAGATGCCCCCCCCTCTAAGCAGGGGAGTGAAAACAGAATTGTGTCCTTGAGCCCAACATTCATACAGTAGAAATACTATTAGCAGAGTAATGGTTTTGAAACAGCTGAAATGTAGACATGTTCATTGTATTTTAAACTAGTTTTATTGATTTTTCATCTGAAATTGCATTAACAACTTGTTACATTCTCAAATTGTCGCCCTAGTTTAGAAAAAGGGAAGCTCAAAGGTGTTGACTTACATGAAATTAATAAAAATGTACTTTTATATTTGTATGAGAGGGGTGAACGTTCATGTTTGATATGCTAACATTACTAGCTAGCTAGCTAGCCCAATAATTGGCAGCATCCCCTTTTTCCTCCAAACATAACAATGGTCATTATGGCCAAACAGTTATATTTCTGTTTCATCCGACCAGAAGACATTTCTCCAAAAAGTACAATCTTTGTCACCATGTGCAAACCGTAGTCTGGCTTTTTTATGGCGGTTTCGGAGCAGTGGCTTCTTCCTTGCTGAGCGGCCTTTCAGGTTATGTCGATATAGGACTCGTTTTACTGTGGATATAGATACTTTTGTACCTGTTTCCTCCAGCATCTTCACAAGGTCCTTTGCTGTTGTTCTGGGATTGATTTGCACTTTTCGCACGAAAGTACATTCATCTCTAGGAGATAGAACGCGTCTCCTTCCTGATTGGTATGACGGCTGTGTGGTCCATGGTGTTTATACTTGTGTACTATTGTTTGTACAAATAAACGTGGTACCTTCAGGCATTTGGAAATTGCTCCCAAGGATGAACCTGACTTGTGGAAGTCTACAATTTTTTTTAATTTTGCCTTGGCTGATTTCTTTTGATTTTCCCATGATGTCAAGCAAAGAGGCATTGAGTTTGAAGGTAGGCCTTGAAATAGATCCACAGGTACACCTCCAATTGACTCAAATTATGTCAATTAGCCTATCAGAAGCTTCTAAAGCCCTGACATCATATTTGGGAATTTTCCAAGCTGTTTAAAGGCACAGTCAACTTAGTGTATGTAAACTTCTGACCCACTGGAATTGTGATACAATGATTTATAAATGAAATAATCTGTCTGTAAACAATTGTTGGAAAAATTACTTGTGTCATGCACAAAGTAGATGTCCAAACCAACTTGCCAAAACTATAGTTTGTTAACAAGAAATGTGTGGAGTGGTTGAAAAACCAGTTAAAATGACTCCAACCTAAGTGTATGTAAACTTCCGACTTCTACTGTACATATGAAATGGGTGATGCAATATGTAAACACAATTTAAAAGTGGCTAAGATACCGTGGAATAGTGTGGAGTGCAGTTTATACATATGAGATGAGTAATGCAAGATACGGAACATTATTAAAGTGGCTAGTGGTCCATTTCTAACAGTGGCCAGTGATTCCTAATCTATGTCTATAGGCAACCGTCTCTGATGTGCTAGTGATGGCTGTTTAGCAGTCTGATGGCCTTGAGATAGAAGCTGTTTTTCAGTCTCTCTGTCTCAGCTTTGATGCACCTGTACTGACCTCGCCTTCTGGATGATAGCGGGGTGAACAGGCAGTGGCTCGGGTGGTTGATGTCCTTGATGATATTTTTGGCCCTCCTATGGCATCGGGTGCTGTAGGTGTCCAGGAGGGCGGGATGTTTGCCCCCAGTAATGCGTTGGGCAGACTGCACCACCCTCTGGAGAGCTTTGCGGTTGTGGGTGGTGCAGTTGCCGTACCAGGCGGTGAATCAGCCCGACAGGATGCTCTCAATTGTGCATCTGTAAAAGTTTGTGAGGGTTTTAGGTGTTAAGTCAAATTTCTTTAGCCTCTTGAGGTTGAAGAGGCGCTGATGCGCCTTCTTCACCACATTGTCTGTGTGGGGGGGATCATTTCAGTTTGTCAGTGATGTGTACATTGAGGAACTTGAAGCTTTCCACCTTCTCCACTTCGGTCTCATCGATGCGGATAGGGGGGTGCTCCATCTGCTGTTTCCTGAAGTCCACGATCATCTCCTTAGCTTTGTTGACGTTGAGTGAGAGGTTATTTTCCTGGCACCACATTCCCAGAGCCCTCATCTCCTCCCTGTCTCATCGTTGTTGGTAATCATTAGAAGAAGACGATGTTTGTCTTCTTCTGATGACCTCTTTAGCAGTTTGACATTTATGAGTCTTGTCCTTGAGGCAGAACTGAGTGATTTCAGCTAGTTTTGTGTGTCATCATATTGGTCTCTGACTTGTGGTCACTCGCTCAGGCGGAACAAACTTAAATTTGCGCTGAAAATGTAATTGAAAAAACAGAAAGGTGTCAAATAATTTTTGTGCAAACGTCTTTTCTGAATGTAAAAGTAATCCTAGAAGTAATCATCTAGTTTTTCAAAAGTCTCTGTAATCTGATGACAATATTTTGCTAGTAACATAACGAATTAGTCACAATTGTTTTGTAATCCGTTACTCCCCAATCCTGACTGCATGGTTGGGTATGTGGTTTGTTCACTTGAACGGGGAGTTCATCAGAGTGCCTGTGTAATCGTTGGCTTTAGACCTAAAACTGTGTAAAACAGATCTATTCATGCAAAGTGGGAACCATTAGTGTTTTTTTTTATTTTTTTGCAGTTTAGGTTAACCTCTGTTGCTGCATGTTTTCTGTGATACAGTTTGTGAATGACATTCATCTGTAAATCGATGTGATCCTTTGGTGAGAATTCAATGAGCCCAAGAAACATAATCCTGTAACAGGCAACTAAGTAAAAAAAAACTTGAACCTAACCATCTTTCTCTCTCCTTCTCTCTTCTCTCCTACAGTACTGTGCGTTCCTCTCCCTTCTGTTCATCCTCATCTCCATCACCACCTTCTGCCTGGAGACGCACGAGGCCTTCAACACCATCTACAACAAAACAGAAAACGTGACGGTGGGCAATGTGACAAGTCAGGAGATAGTCTACGAGGTGGTGACCGATGGCTGGCTCACCTATGTGGAGGGAACGTGCGTCATCTGGTTCACCATTGAGGTCATGATGCGCGTGATCTTCTGCCCCTGCAAGAAGGAGTTCTTCAGTAGCACCCTCAATATCATTGACTTTATTGCCATCATGCCCTTCTACCTGGAGGTGGCGCTGAGCGGCCTGGATTCCAAAGCCGCCAAAGACGTGTTGGGCTTCCTGCGAGTGGTGCGCTTCGTCAGGATCCTGCGTATCTTCAAGTTGACTCGTCACTTCGTGGGTCTGCGGGTGCTGGGCCACACGCTCCGCGCCAGTACCAACGAGTTCCTCCTCCTCATCATCTTCCTCGCCCTCGGGGTGCTCATCTTTGCCACCATGATCTACTATGCCGAGCGCATCGGTGCCGACCCTGACGACCCTACGGCCGCCAAACACACAAACTTCAAGAACATCCCCATTGGCTTCTGGTGGGCTGTGGTCACCATGACCACTCTGGGCTATGGGGACATGTACCCCGAGACGTGGTCGGGGATGCTGGTGGGCGCACTGTGCGCCCTGGCGGGGGTGCTGACCATCGCCATGCCTGTGCCTGTCATCGTCAACAACTTTGGCATGTACTACTCACTGGCCATGGCCAAGCAGAAGCTGCCCAAGAGGAAGGGCAAGCACATCCCTCGGCCCACCATGCCGGGCTCACCCAACTACTGCAAGCCAGACGCCCTGGCCATGGCCACTGCCGGGCCGGGTATGGTGAGCTCAGGCAGCCTGGGGGGAGGGGACTGCCCTCTGGCCCAGGAGGAGATCATCGAGATCAACAGGACAGGTGAGTAGAGCAGGGGAGGGAGGAGCTGGATGGAGGGAGAGAAGGGGAGGAGAGGCATGTGTGTGCGTGCACGCGCCTGTGTGAGTGTTTGTGTGTGCGGATGAAGTATATTTGGAATCTATCTAGAGTGACTGACTGCTGGTGACCTGCAGCATCCCACAGTAATATTGCAATATTATGATCAAATTACCCCGATCACTCTCTCTACATGATGTGGTGTCTCGGCTTGTCTCTGAGTCACATATAACTAACCCAATGTACCAAAACATATACCTCACGTCTGAATCACTGTACTGAACGTTAGCCAATAAAGAACACCCATAAAATACTGGAACAGTCTTAAATAGCACTTTGTCAGATTATGGTTCCCAACCGTCACAATCCTCCCTTTCTACCGCATGTGTGGGTATGTGGTGTGTGTGTGTGTGTTTCCATCCCTCTCCAGTCTGTAGAATTAACCCGATTAGAGAGTGTGGGGAGAAATGAAGTGGATCTGTAACCATGTTAAATAGGGAAGCTGAGGCTGCGCGCGCGCACACACACACACACACACACACACACACACACACACACACACACACACACATACACACATACACACACAGACACACATACACACACACACACACACACACACACACACACACACACACACACACACACACACACACAGACACAGACACACACACATACACACACAGACACACACACAGACACACACACAGACACACATACACACACACACACACACACACACACACACACACACACACACACACACACACACACACACACACACACACACACACACACACACAAGCTGATGAGGGCAGATAGACACCGTAGCTCTGTATAGAGCAGGGTGATCCCATAATCTAACCCCCCCAGCCACCCCTCCACCCTCATCCTTCTCTCTCTGCTGGGGAGCTCTCAACACGTCGGCTTTAACGTTTATAAATATTTGGTTGGGAAGATTGGCCTGTCAAAACGCTGTTTGACAGTGGACAGAAATGTAATTAAACTTGAAGAGTAGAGCGGGTGATGGGTGGAGGGTTGGGGTGCGGGTGCGGGTGGATTGGGAGAAGGATTAGTTATGACAAGAGAGAAGTTGAGAAGCATGTAAAATGGCATTCTAGAGGGCCCCTCAATTTACATATGTAGGCTACTCAGAGCCTGATACATACACGCTCGCACGCGTGCACTCACTCACGCACACACACGTGCATGTACACACACACACTCGGGATGTGCGCGAGTACTCCAGGACTGGAATCTGTGTTTGTATTCAATTAAATAATTGAGTACTCAACATTTTCAAATCCAACTATTTAGCAGGTTACATTTAAAAGCGCTGACAACATTTCTGCAAGATGTGAGTATGTCAAGGGCAGTGAATGTTAAAGTTGTGTATCAGAACAACCAGCGGTAGGCCACTGCAGCTAAATAAATATAGGGGAAACACTGCACACTGAATTGACAAGTAATACATTAAACACACACACACACACACTTACATACATTTGTACATCATATAGGCCTATTTCCCTCTTGCAATAGCAGCCCCCCACACTAGTAATAAATAGGCTTTTTTGTGTGTGTGTGTGTTTGTCGGGACATGCCAGTCCCGATCAGCTGGTGAGTTCACACAGCCGAAAGAGCTCCTTCTGTCAACACAGCTTACAGCCCAGGAGGGGAGACAAGTGTAGCTCAGTCTGTAGAGCATGGCTGCTTGCAGCGCTAGGGTTGTGAGTTCACTTCCCACAGGGGACTAGTAGCAAAACAAGTATTAAAATGTATACATTCACTACTGTAAGTCGTTCTGGATAAGAGCCTCTGCTAAATGACTAAAATGTAGATAGGGAGAGAGGATTGGTGTGGAGTAACCAACTAGGCTCTGTTTGAAAGTTGTAGGGACAGTTTCTGGGAAACAGATTAAGCTTAGAGTAAAAAATGATTTAAATCAAGAATTTCCATTGAACATGCTTTTTAGTCCTGGGATCTTTTATTTCAGGTCGTGAGGCATGGACCAGCACATTTCTACAATCAAGATGGCGGCAGGGCAGTTTCGCTAAGCGTGTTGTGTCACGCTGTTTGTTTGTTTCAAGTGTTAAACTTTTTTATTGCTTTGCAAAACCGTTATAGGCTGCGAAAGTTAAACAACAGGCAAAATCTAAAATCCTACAGGATCAAAGCAATCGAAGTGTTAAAATCGCTAGTAAACCAAGCAGGGACATCTGCTGGTTTCGACACAAGGAGATAATGCCGGTGTGGTGCCCTCCCTGAAAGCCGAGAGAGGATACATCTGTGCTGTGACTGTCTAGACACGTTTGGGCCGACTAGCCTTGGATACTCCTCAACGGTCAGGTTTTTCATCTGTGTTCCAGCAATCTACCAGAGTCTTCTGACTCCTTTCCTGCATTGCTGTGCTGTGTGCTTAGGGTTGCCAACTGTCCCGTATTAGCCGGGATGTCCCTTATATTGGGCTAAATTGGTTTGTCCCATACGGGACCTCCCTTGTCCCGTATATTCATCCAATCACAGTGTAGCGTAAACACGCCAAATTCCTGCAAAGTAATTTCTGTTGTTGTTCGGTCGGTTTGGCATATCAAGGAAATATGGATAAACCTGCAAAAAAAGAAAAGACTGTGCAGCTACAACAAACAATGGGAAGCAAAAAAGACGTGGGTTAAACCCCGTCAGTGGTGACTCGACGAAAGCTTTCTGTACTTTATGCTGTCGGGAATTCTCAGTTGGCCATGGAGCGGAGAATGACCTAACTCAGCATGCATCCACAGAAATGCACAAGAAGGCCATGCTAGCTAAAGGTGCTAGCAATATCAGTGCATTCTTCGTGATGTCGACTGCAGAAAATGACAAAATCGCGGCAAGTGAAGCCTCGTATGTGTACCATACAGTTAAACACGGACTTAGCTACAACAGCACCGACTACCTTTTTAAGCTCAATGGTGCTTTGTTCCGTGACTCAAATGTTGTGAAGACGATGCACTTGGGAAGAACGAAAGCTGAGATGGTTACAATGAATGTTTTAGGACCAAAGACCGTGGGGGATATTTTGGATGATCTGTCCCCGACCGAAGGTGATCCAGTGTATTTCTCAGTTGCCAGTGATGCCTCCAACAAGGGAAATAGAAAAATGTTTGCAGTGCGCGTGAGATATTTCTCTGTGACTGATGGAATGCAGTGCAAGTTACTTGACTTTCATGAAGACAGTGATGAAACTGCAAATGGCATACATCAAGCTCTGATGAACTGTCTGAAAAAGCATGAACTGGATATTAGACACATCACAGCCTATGCAGCAGATAATGCCAATGTCAACTTTGGAAAACACCACTCCGTTTACCAGCTATTGAGCATTGCCAACAATCGCATTCTGAAAGCTAATTGCCCAGCTCACATAGCTCATAATGCCTTCAAGCACGCCTGCGATCAGCTGTCAGTGGATATTGAGACAATTGTTTTAAAGATCTACAGCCACTTCTCAGTATCTGCTTCCCGAAGAGAGGAACTGCGAACATTTTTAGCCTTTGTTGACGTGTTGTGAAATTCTGCGACATGTTTGCACACGATGGCTCTCTCTTCACCCAGCTGTCGATCGTCTCCTGCAAAACTGGCCAGCTCTTACTTCATACTTCAGGTCCCCTGGGGAGACTAAGAGTATTTTTGAGTATGAAGAAAAAACGGAAGCTGCTGAGATTTATCTGTGCTTTTTCCACAACGTGGGGTGTGTTTTTGACCAACTCGTAAAAAACCTGGAGGAAACAATGCTCTGCATGACAGATATTTACGAGGAAGTCCAAAAGCTTAAAATGAAGATGCTTCAGCGGAAACAGGACAGCTTTTTTGGATACCAGACCAAGCAGCTGATGGACAAACAATTGTCAGCACAAAGATCCAAGGAGCAACAGGACTTTGTGAAGTTCTATGACACTGTCATTGCATACATTGACAAGTGGTTTGATTTCTCACCAGAAAATGTAATGTTGAAACTGAAACCGATCGGCCTCTATGAGGAGCTCTCCTTCACTGACCTGGAGCAGGTGGTGGTTGCCCTCAAAATGACAGAGACAGTCAGTATGGACCAACTCTATGAAGAGTTTTGTGCTTGCTGGGAGGAAATACAGAAAGCCAGCCAGGATACCACAAAATCCACCAGTGAGAAGTGGGTGGCAGTTTTCCAAAACCTAGGGAAAGCCAACTTGATCAACATGTTCAGGATTGCCTTTGTAGAGAGGATTTTCTCTCTGATGACCATTAAATGGTCAAACTCAAGAAACAGATGCAGCACAGAGGCTCTGTGACAGAGCTGATCAAAAATGAACTTCAAATATCTGTGAACTGTGACTTGTCATGTAAGGACTTCTCTCTGGCTATGCAAAATGACAAAGGACTGCTTAAATCAGTCAAGAGCAGCAAAAAATATCCATGGAAAAAGTAGACTTGGTGAGTGACTCATGCCCCTCTTTTGCATTTGAAATGTTTTTTAAAATTTTTGCTGTAATGGTCAAAATTTAGATTTCTTTGATAATTTATTTTGAGGTTTATTCACATAAGTTTACATAATGATACGGTTTTAGTCAAGCTATAGACTAAATGGAATATAACAACGTTTTGCCTTTTCTATTTAATAAGAATATGAATATACACTGTATATTCTTTCACACAACACCATACCTACACCGCCGTGGCACCGTGCACTGGCACGCCACTTTTTGTCCCTTATTTGGTAGTGAGAAATTTGGCAGCTGTGAGATAACGTCTTGATGCGCTGGGCTTCCTAGCCCAGCATATTCCCGCTGGGTGGACTTGCCACCTGTGATTGGCTGGTCTACTGGGCACGAACGCGCTGGCATTCTGCGGGCAAAATACACTAGCACAGGGTGTCGCGCGGTGAAACACCGCTTCCCATTCATTTCAATGGAAGGAAAGCGGAGAGGGCGGGGGACCTTTGGGCGGTGCGAAGGTGGCGTGGGAGGTGGTGGAAAAATAAACTTTTCCCAACTTTATGCAAATCACTAGCGGCAACCGCTGGGCGATGACCAATCATATCGAGTGGTTCTCATGACGAATTTGACGCTATGCGACCCAAGGCTGGAGACTTTCTTTAGCAAAGATGTCTGACAAAAATTCCAGGATGGAAACAAATGTAAGTTATTATAACGTCATAACGAATCATGCAAAAAATGTACAGTTGACAGGAATATGTTAGTTAATGTAGAAACAAACGATTATGCATATTTTTATAATCATAAAGTTAATTTACGAAAATCGCGATTTAGCAAGCTAGCTGACAAGCTAACATTAGCCAGCTAGCTGGCTAGCTTTATGGGTGTTGTGACATGAGTATGAAATTGTAATTCCGGTTGGTTGTTTTATCGACTCCTGAAACAACCAGCAAACCAGGCTGTTGTCTTGTGAAACAGTGGATGTAAAGAATCTAGCTAGCTAAAGCATTTACTGCAAATTGAATGTACAATTTTGTAAGCTTGCCTTGCTGATATTTGCCATGCAATGCAGATAGGTGAAATAACGTAGCTATGTTCTTGCTTATTGTGCAGTGGAGGATAACAATACCTGTATGCCTATGGATGTGTAACGTAAACTAACTCACTTTTGTACATCGTGCTAGTCCGTACAATTGACCTTATTTTAGCACCCAAAAAACGTAATACTTCCAGATCAACTGTAATATCAATACCATTGTAAAGCACAATTTCTCCCCTTTCCAACAAAATCAATGACGAGTCCCTCATGATGCCCATCTCTGCATGATTCAAGAAGGCAATGAGCTCCGTCGAAACGGCTTTTTTTCACTCGATCTGTCCAACTTATCACCTTGTCACCTCTAAAATATAAATAAAACACTATAAAGAGTTTATATAATGTGTCATTACATACCTATTTCAAGGTTTGTGTCAAATTTGAATCGGGTGTTTAGGGCGGTGCTAAAGTGATCTTCAGAAGTAAACAGCGTCTTTTGAGAGTCATGATAGCTTGCAGTGATGATGCAAAAAATGAATAGGTATCCCCCTTACCCTGTCTCTGTCCCTTTCTTGTTTTTTTAAACGGTGAGAGAAATGCTACACCTGGTGGCGAGAGGCTGTAAAACAGAATCAGTTGCTTTATGCGTGCTGTACGTTACGCCATGACACGTCACGATGTAACGTACAGTGTCGGAGGGGCCTGTTTTTTCAACTTTTCTCCAATATTATAGAGCCATTAGCATGTCAATCAATGCTTGAATAGAAACGTAGTTCACACCCCAGATGTCAACACAGTCGCTACAGTCCCATTAGTTTTCTTTGCAGCCTCGTTTGAATGTCGCGGTTGCGCACATTTGTACGGAATGGGGTTAGCGTACGTTAGCAGGCTATCTAGCCAATCTGTTTATGGACCCAAACGTTTGGTATACATATTAGTTAAGAACCTAGCTATGAACCTCAGCTATCATAGCCAGGTGTATCAACTTCAAAACAGTCTGAATGACATTAATGAAGCCTATGGATTGAGTAGAATATAATGTAACTTTTTGCCAAGGATACAAGTCGTATATACATGTAGTTATTACCATGCATGAGATCCCCACATTGTAGCCTGTACATTTCATATATTCACTGATCATGTACTCTACCTTGGCAAATAAAGGTGCAGTTCAGGTATGAATGTCTTTATTTTTCAGTCATATCCAATACCAGGAGTATCAAATTCCGGTCTTTTAATGATGCTGTGTCTGCATGTATGTATTACAATTATACACTTCAACTGTGTTTACCAATCTTGGTCTTAGAACATCAATAGTTACACATTGTGACTAATAGACTAGAAACAGGATTTAACTTGTTAAAAGCTGATATGTAATTAATATATACAGAAATAGAATTGAAAAAACAGTATACTACACTTCCTATGTATCATGTAAATACTCTAAAACCGGTTTGTCGTGTCTTTACTATGGATTAAATTATATGACATGCTATTTTATAAAATAAATTCTCTATAATTAATATTACCTGATTAAACTAATCATGTAAATGTAATTAACTAGGAAGTCGGGGCACCTCAGAAGAATGTTTATAGAGCTGTTGTCTTCCGAATAAACTCTTAAAGACCTGGTAATCTTTTATATCAATAGCAGTCAATTATTAATCGTCACCTTATTCAGTCTCATCTGAACGTCGTAAAATTATTGGTTATCTTCACGAACATGGCTAACAAGTTGAATCAGCAATACAACATTTGGTTTAATTATTTATTTACTAAATACCTAAATAGTCACACAGAATTACATATACACAGGATGGATCATACATTGATTACTAATTATGTCATAAAAGAAAACATCCCTAGCGGACGAAACCGATATGACGGCTGAATGAAAGAGCGGGAAGACTGAGGAACAAAAGGATTGGGTCTCTATCGGACCTTATGAAGCTATGCTATCGTAACCGCCCATTCGGAAAAGGAAAATGCAAGAAATATATTTACCCCTGAGCTGCGCTTCGATAGATTGGTCGAAGATGGAAGGCTGGGTTGCCTAGCAGAGATCTCCCTTGTCCTTTCAAGAATATTTCTGGGCGGATACGTTGTAGTCTGTCGTCATGTGGTAGAACGGATACGTTGTAGTACCCTGTCGTCGTGTGGTAGAAGGAATACGTTGTCGTGCACTGTCGTTCCGAAGAGATTGTCCGTCCTTTCCTAGACCACGCACATTTACAGCTGCTGCTGATAACTCGACGTCTAGGATGTATCACTTCTTTATTGAATAAGAGTTCAAAGTTCATACCAAGTTGCCATACTATAAGCTCATGCTATATTCTGGCTGGTATAGTCGAAATTCATCCTTCCAGCGTGGCGTTCGTCACCTCCACGTTGAAATTCACCCTTTTAAACGTATGGACATCAGTCCTCACGTCATCAGGAACACAATGTTAATTTCGTTAGGTTGTAGTCGTTCAACCATTCGCAACCAGAGCTCACACTGAGGTTGGCTTAGTTCGCCGTGAATTGGGTCATGGGGGCTCTTATAGAAATGTAGAAAAGGGGTTGGTTCATAATTTCCAACCAATGCCTATTCACGTGGGTGTGGCCACTGAGTGAGCATATTTTACTTATGAGAACAATTCTGTAATTTTAAAACTAAAATTACATTTAAATTTTCACATAGTTTCATATTTAAACATTTAAAGTGCACAACAATTCCATGTTAATCTGATAACTAGAATGTGTAGACTTTCCAAGATACAATTTATGTGGTCAGGTTAAGCAGATGCTAAACTACAGGACTGTTTTGCTATCACAGACTGGAACATGTTCCGGGATTCTTCCGATGGCATTGAGGAGTACACCACATCAGTCACTGGCTTTATCAATAAGTGCATCGAGGACGTCGTCCCCACAGTGACTGTACGTACATACCCCAACCAGAAGCCATGGATTACAGGCAACATTCGCACTGAGCTAAAGGGTAGAGCTGCCGCTTTCAAGGTGCGGGACTCTAACCCGGAAGCTTATAAGAAATCCTGCTATGCCCTCCGACGAACCATCAAACAGATAAAGGGCTAAGATTGAATCGTACTACACCGGCTCCGACGCTCGTCTTACGTGGCAGGGCTCGCAAACTATTACAGACTACAAAGGGAAGCACAGCCGTGAGCTGCCCAGTGACACAAGCGTACCAGACGAGCTAAATCACTTCTATGCTCACTTCGAGGCAAGCAACACTGAGGCATGCATGAGAGCATCAGCTGTTCCGGACGACTGTGTGATCACGCTCGCCGTAGCCGACATAGGTAAGACCTTTAAACAGGTCAACATTCACAAGGCTGCGGGGCCAGACAGATTACCAGAACATGTACTCCGGGCATGTGCTGACCAACTGGCAGGTGTCTTCACTGACATTTTCAGCATGTCCCTGATTGAGTCTGTAATACCAACATGTTTCAAGCAGACCACCATAGTCCCTGTGCCCAAGAACACGAAGGCAACCTGCCTAAACTACAGACCCGTAGCACTCACGTCCGTAGGCATGAAGTGCTTTGAAAGGCTGGTAATTGCTCACATCAACACCATTATCCCAGAAAACCTAGACCCACTACAATTTGCATACTGCCCAAACAGATCCACAGATGATGCAATCTCTATTGCACTCCACACTGCCCTTTCCCACCTGGACAAAAGGAACACCTACGTGAGAATGCTATTCATTGACTACAGCTCAGGGTTCAACACCATAGTACCCTCAAAGCTCATCACTAAGCTAAGGATCCTGGAACTAAACACCTCCCTCTGCAACTGGATCCTGGACTTCCTGACGGGCCGCCCCCAGGTGGTGAGGGTAGGTAGCAACACACCCACCACGCTGATCCTCAACACTGGAGCCCCTCAGGGGTGCGTGCTCAGTCCCCTCCTGTACTCCCTGTTCAT
Organism: Salvelinus namaycush; assembly: GCF_016432855.1. NCBI lineage: Eukaryota > Metazoa > Chordata > Actinopteri > Salmoniformes > Salmonidae > Salvelinus > Salvelinus namaycush. The sequence goes on along the minus strand of NC_052314.1, from coordinate 44,413,355 downwards.
CCACGACTGCATGGCCAGGCACAACTCTAACACCATCATTAAGTTTGCAGACGACACAACATTGGTAGGCCTGATCACCGACAATGACGAGACAGCCTATAGGGAGGAGGTCAGAGACCTGGCCAGGTGGTGCCAGAATAACAACCTATCCCTCAATGTAACCAAGACTAAGGAGATGATTGTGAACTACAGGAAAAGTAGGACCGAGCACGCCCCCATTCTCATCGACAGGGCTGTAGTGGAGCAGGTTGAGAGCTTCAAGTTCCTTGGTGTCCACATCACCAACAAACTAGAATGGTCCAAACACACCAAGACAGTCGTGAAGAGGGCACGACAAAGCCTATTCCCCCTCGGGGAAACTAAAAAGATTTGGCATGGGTCCTCAGATCCTCAAAAGGTTCTACAGCTGCAATATCGAGAGCATCCTGACCGGTTGCATCACTGCCTGGTACGGCAACTGCTCGGCCTCCGACTGCAATGCACTACAGAGGGTAGTGCATACGGCCCAGTAAATCACTGGGGCTAAGCTGCCTGCCATCCAGGACCTCTACACCAGGCGGTGTCAGAGGAAGGGCCTAAAAATTGTCAAAGACCCCAGCCATGGACTGTTCTCTCTACTATCGCATGGCAAGCGGTACCAGAGCACCAAGTCTAGGACAAAAAGGCTTCTCAACAGTTTTTACCCCCAAGCCATAAGACTCCTGAACAGGTAATCAAATGGCCCCCCCAACCCCTCTTTTACGCTGCTGCTACTCTGTTTATCATATATGCATAGTCACTTTAACTGTACATTCATGTACATACTGCCTCAATTGGCCCGACCAACCAGTGCCCCCGCACATTGGCTAACCGGGCTATCTGCATTGTGTCCCACCACCCGCCAACCCCTCTTTTACGCTACTGCTACTCTCTTTTTATCATATATGCATAGTCACTTTAGCCATATCTACATGTACATCCTGTATATAGCCTCGCTACTATTATTGCCTGGCTACTGTATATAGCCTCACTACTGTTTTTATTTTTTTTACTTACCTATTATTCACCTAATACCTTTTTTGCACTGTTGGTTAGAGCCTGTAAGTAAGCGTTTCACTGTAAGGTCTACACCTGTTGTATTCGGCGCACGTGACAAATAAACTTTGATTTGAACTGACATCATATTCTTTAAGTACCAATGGATACTTTCAACTGGTTGGATTACTGAAATATTGTTCCGTTCCCAACCTTTTGATGTCACCATACTCTCTCTATTTTAACAAAGGGCTTTCCAAGAGTCCATTCTGTAGAGTAGACAAAAGGGGGAAAGGTATTTATGGGGGTCATAAACATCATGACAGGTTTATCTCAATATCTAGGCCGTCATTTTAAATAAGAATTTGTTCTTAACTGACTTGCCTAGTTAAATAAAGGTTAAATAATGCCCTTCTGCATTGATCTGGTAACACAGGATAGGTGTAGTATTTCATCAAATGAGGCTTAATTTCAACCAGTAGAGAATGTGAAATACTTTACTGAAAGAAGTTTATTATCCAAGTGTTATAAATACATACATTATAAATATTATAATTGTAAGATTATAAATACAAGTTCAATCTGTACTTCAATGCACTGTTGTGCATTATAAAAACAGAGGAAGAAAGAGGAGGTGGCGAGAGGTGTATAAGACAAAGGGAAAGGGGTAAGAACATAGGAGCAGGGAAGGCAGTATATGATTAATGAATCAGTGCTACCCAAATATTCTCTCAGTTCATCACAATTACATAAGTGTCTCTAGTCGGCCCGAAGGTTATCTTAAGAGCGGGTGAGGTGGCGATGATGGGACTGGGGGTTGGCATCCTCTCATCAAAACATCTGCAGACGAGAGAGAGAGAGCATGTTTAATCCTTGTGTTTTTATTTTTTATTCTAACATTGTTAGTCAATCATCAGGAGGTGACATGCAAAACTGACCTTGGATCATTAACTCTGGGACTACTGCATCTCTATCTGTATTTCAATGTAAAGCTTCTCTTTAATAATACTTCCTGTTGACCTGACCAAGTGACCTCTCACCTCTGATCATGCTGTGCCTTCTATGTAGCTAGTTCAGATGCGGGAGGGGTTCACCGACACAGCTGATATAACCTAGAGGATTTAGGGAGAAGAGGAGAGAGGGATGAAGGGAAGGAGAGGTACTGTTATTGAGAAAATAAGGTAGTTAAAGAGACAGTGTTCAACAGGAATCTGTGTGTGTGGCCTCACCTGGTGTCCACACCACACTAAGTGGCTACAGAGTACTTTATGCTGAAGAACATGAACGGACACACGAGGACAAACAATATAGTGTAGTTATAAAAATAATGAAGTGTCTTACTATTCTCCATTGTTGGCCCTCTTGCCTATTCTTTGAAGGATCCACAGTTATACACCTGAGCCTGCTTACTGCACAACATAATCCATCAATCAGATTGATACATGAGTGTGGGTTATAGGGTGTCTAATTGTCCTACATTTTTTCAATATGGGGGATTTTAAAATAGCCTGTTTTCGCTTCCGGCACAGCCAGAAGAGGACTGGCCACCCCTCATAGCCTGGTTCCTCTCTAGGTTTCTTCCTAGGTTTTGGCCTTTCTAGGGAGTTTTTCCTAGCCACCGTGCTTCTACACCTGCATTGCTTGCTGTTTGGGGTTTTAGGCTGGGTTTCTGTACAGCACTTCGAGATATTAGCTGATGTACGAAGGGCTATATAAAATAAACTTGATTTGTTTTGTTTTGTACAGACATTACACCCTTACCTAAACAGCACCCTCACCTGAGAAGTAGAAATCAAAGGGAGAGAAACTGGAAATTGAATAACTGCAGTTGACATAGCTAAGCAAATGGAAGAATACTCTTATTGTAATGTGAATGGCTCTTAAAAGAGCCTTTGGCTATGCATAGTGTAGTCTATGGTGTTGCCAGGGAACAGCACCCTCTTCGAAGTAGTAGGTAAAGATCTCCCGCACACAGATTGCCTCTCTTGCTGTGTTGTTGGACCCCATCCTTGAAACATCCTGCAGAGCAGCAGACTTCTCCTCTGACACACGGTGGCAAGCTGCAGATCCCCTCCTGGTCCATCCTCATGAAGTTATGCAGAACACAGGTAGCCTTCACACACCTGAATTCCTCCAGGAGGCAGTCCCAGATGGCCCTGGTCACCCAACCTTGCAGTGCCCTACAAATTAACTGTAGGCAATCGTTTTGAGGAATCTCCAGTTACAAGGTATCTGTAGGAATATGTAAGACAATGTAATTATTAGACTTTTACATTACCAGGTCATCGGGGATTACTAAAGTATACTATCCCTGATAACATTGGATTGATAGATGCCTGGGCACACATATTTGCATGTGAAGCTTGTGACAATAACAGGATCATATCAAGGATAGCATCACAAATGAACACATAAATACCACTTGAAGCTTGATGATGAGTTGATCATTTGAATCAACTGTGCAGTGCTAAGGCAAAAACAAAAATGTGCACACCTTCGAGTCCCCAGGACCAGGACTGAGAACCACTGCTCTTCATTGGGACCTCTTTATATATGTAGACAGGTTTTCATAGCTCTCTTTATCTGAGGACAGAAAACCTCACAAGAAACAGACTTCATTATAGTCAAATTACACCGCACTGAATATTATGTTACTGTCCGAATACTATGTTATCTCCGTCCTCACTTCTAGGGACAGGAACTACACAAAAGTACCTGCCCTATCCAGAATAGCCTACTCACTTTGACAGTTGGGGCTGCTATCCTTTCACCATCCTCCAAGGCTGTTAGCTAGCTGCATTTGGAGTTTTTACGGTGATAAATACATCAAGATAGTTAGCTAATATGAAGTTAGGTAGCTGGTGATATTTAATTCACTTGGCCTGTTATCTATACAGTATATGACGTTAGCTAGCTAGCCAACTAGCTAACTCATTTAGCAGCTCATTTGAGTTATCCTGCACAGTAGCTAGTTAGCTAATAATACATCGTTTTTTTTTATACATTTCGAAATGTATTTAACGTTACTTACTTGAATAGGTTCTCCCACCCATGTGGACAATTGGAAACAGGGCAGCAAAGTTTATTTGTCACCAGAGCGTTTTAGAGGATATTACTATTGAACTATCTACCCATTTAATAACCAGACCTTCATACAAACTTGCTATGCTGAATTCTTGACGCACAATCGAGCATGTTGCTATATGCTGCCAGCACGCCCAAAAGAAAGTCACCAGGGCGGCCTAAGTAGCATGCTGCAATTTACCACTATCTAGTGTACATGCACCGCTGACCAGACCGCTCGCGTGTGCCATCGCGCGCATGTTGATTTTGTCCAACCACACCAGATGCGATCAGGACACACAGGTTGAAATATCAAAATTAACTCTGAACCAACTATATTAATTTGGGGACAGGTCGAAAATCATTAAACTTTTGTGGCAATTTAGCTAGCTCGCTAATTTGTCCTGGGATAAAAACATTGGGTTGTTATTTTACCTGAAATGCACAAGGTACTCTAATCCGACAATTAATCCACAGATAAAATGATAAACCGAGTTTGTTTCTTGTAATCTCTCCTCCTTCAGGCTTCTTCTTGTTCTTTGTACTTTACTTCTGATTCCAAATGATTTAAAAACTAAATCAGGGTTGGGACTGACTCATATTAATGTGAGGAGTCTAATGCCGAAAATGGACATGATAAAAGTTTAGGTTCACACTGCTGACCCAGATGTCTTAGTTCAGTCCGAGACCTGGGTTAAGAAATCTGTTCTAAATAAGTCTATAGGCTTGGATGGTTATAATGTTTATCGATGTGACCGACGAAGTAAGGGGGAGGTATAGCCATCTATATTAGACAGATATATGGTTACTGAACTAAGGTCTTTATCTAAACCAAAACAGTTAGAGTTTTTAGCATTGAAACTGCAGTTAATCGAAAGCTGTGAACTTAGATTTAATAGGATGCTATAGACCTCCATCTGAAAAAGTAGAATCCCTGGATTCTCTGGCTGAACTGATGCGTGGTTGGGGGGGGGGGGTCAAACACTTATTGATGTCATTCTAACTAACAATCAGCATAAATACTCAGCCGTTGGTATGATTTAAGTGATCATTGTGCAGTTGGTTGCATTAGAGACACCAAAATCCCCAAATTGCCCCCTCTTTCGTAGTCAAACAACATTTTACGCAGTTCTGTGAGCAGGCATTCCTGCATGAATTTATGCATGCAGCTTGGATAGGATTGCGCTTATTCCAGACATCAAAAAGGCATTCTCCTATTTTCATTCCATGTTTTATACTATCTGTGACAAACACACCCTCTCAAAAAGTACCGGGCAAGAGGTTTATCTGATTTGATCCATAAACAAAATACACAATGGGCCAAAGCTAGAAAGGGTAATTCCCAGGCTGAATGGCAGTTATCCAGGGCATTGAGAAATAAGTGCACCGTGTCAATACGGAAATACAAATCTAGCTTCTATTACGAATCTACCAAGGCAAACCTCAATAACCCGACGAAATTATGGAAAACCATTAAATCCATGAATGCTAACACAAACTCCTCTGGTCTGACCTCAAATTCAATGGACGTGACTGACAAGAATAAACTGCTTGACATGTTTAATGAGCATTTTGCTAAAGCTGGGCATTTAGTTGATAATGAACTCTTTCCTAACATCTCGAATGAGGCTGTGAATGAAACTGCCGCATGCCGGCCTATGGTTCATCTATTTCATTTAACCAAGATTGAGCATTCAGAAGTTCAGAAGGCACTCAAATATATTGATATTAAGAAAGTGGCTGGCCCTGATGAATTAAACCCTTATTTAAAAAAAAAAATTGGTGCCGAGAGCATTGCTGCATTGCACTCATATATTTATTTGGAGAGTAATACCATTCCAAAAGTCTGGAAAAGCGCCTATGTCACACCTTTACATAAGGGTGGAGATCCGTTCCAGTTGGATAACTATCGTCCCATATCTAAACTGTCTGCACTGGCAAAAGTTTTGGAAAACCTGGTAAACTCACAGTTGAAAGACTTTCTTCACAATAACTCAGTTTTATCTCAATTCCAGTCGGGTTTTTAGAGCCAAGCATAGTACAATTACTGCAGTAAGTAAGGTTGTAGGTGATATTCTAGATGCTCAGGACAAGAAAAATCAGTGTGTTTCACTTTTTAGTGATTTATCGAAGGCCTTCGACACTGTTGACCATGCCCTGCTGTTGTATAGACTAAAAAAGGTTGGTTTAAGTGTTGATGCATTAGATTGGTTCCAAAACTACCTTTCTGACAGAACACAGTGTGGAGGGTATGAAATCTGAGTTTCAAAGGCTTACAAAAGGAGTTCCCCAGGGCTCAATTTTAGGTTTGATCCTTTTTACACTGTATATAATTGATATAGGGAAGACTGTTGACTCTGCAAATCTCCATCTGTATGCTGATGACAAAATTATTTAGCGCATCTAATATTGAGAAGGCTGTTCAGGACTTACAGTTGGCTTTTGATGTTATTCAAAGGCAGCTTTTTAAATTGAAACGTGTGCTTAATGCAAGGAAAACAAAATGAATGGTTTTCTCTTCCCTGAAAGTAAACAGATGGAGTCACTTGCAGATTTTAACAATAAAAGGCCAACAAATTGATAGGGGCACCTCTTATAAGTATCTATGGATTTGGTTAGATGAAAAGCTGAATTTTAAACAGCACGTATTCCCCCTCGGGGAAACTAAAAAGATTTGGCATGGGTCCTCAGATCCTCAAAAGGTTCTACAGCTGCAATATCGAGAGCATCCTGACCGGTTGCATCACTGCCTGGGGCACTGAATATTATGTTACTATTATCTCCGTCCTCACTTCTAGGGACAGGAACTACACAAAAGTACCTGCCCTATCCAGAATAGCCTACTCACTTTGACAGTTGGGGCTGCTATCCTTTCACCATCCTCCAAGGCTGTTAGCTAGCTGCATTTGGAGTTTTTACGGTGATAAATACATCAAGATAGTTAGCTAATATGAAGTTAGGTAGCTGGTGATATTTAATTCACTTGGCCTGTTATCTATACAGTATATGACGTTGGCTAGATAGCTAGCTAGCCAACTAGCTAACTCATTTAGCAGCTCATTTGAGTTATCCTGCACAGTAGCTAGTTAGCTAATAATACATCGTTTTTTTTTATACATTTCGAAATGTATTTAACGTTACTTACTTGAATAGGTTCTCCCACCCATGTGGACAATTGGAAACAGGGCAGCAAAGTTTATTTGTCACCAGAGCGTTTTAGAGGATATTACTATTGAACTATCTACCCATTTAATAACCAGACCTTCATACAAACTTGCTATGCTGAATTCTTGACGCACAATCGAGCATGTTGCTATATGCTGCCAGCACGCCCAAAAGAAAGTCACCAGGGCGGCCTAAGTAGCATGCTGCAATTTACCACTATCTAGTGTACATGCACCGCTGACCAGACCGCTCGCGTGTGCCATCGCGCGCATGTTGATTTTGTCCAACCACACCAGATGCGATCAGGACACACAGGTTGAAATATCAAAATTAACTCTGAACCAACTATATTAATTTGGGGACAGGTCGAAAATCATTAAACTTTTGTGGCAATTTAGCTAGCTCGCTAATTTGTCCTGGGATAAAAACATTGGGTTGTTATTTTACCTGAAATGCACAAGGTACTCTAATCCGACAATTAATCCACAGATAAAATGATAAACCGAGTTTGTTTCTTGTAATCTCTCCTCCTTCAGGCTTCTTCTTGTTCTTTGTACTTTACTTCTGATTCCAAATGATTTAAAAACTAAATCAGGGTTGGGACTGACTCATATTAATGTGAGGAGTCTAATGCCGAAAATGGACATGATAAAAGTTTAGGTTCACACTGCTGACCCAGATGTCTTAGTTCAGTCCGAGACCTGGGTTAAGAAATCTGTTCTAAATAAGTCTATAGGCTTGGATGGTTATAATGTTTATCGATGTGACCGACGAAGTAAGGGGGAGGTATAGCCATCTATATTAGACAGATATATGGTTACTGAACTAAGGTCTTTATCTAAACCAAAACAGTTAGAGTTTTTAGCATTGAAACTGCAGTTAATCGAAAGCTGTGAACTTAGATTTAATAGGATGCTATAGACCTCCATCTGAAAAAGTAGAATCCCTGGATTCTCTGGCTGAACTGATGCGTGGTTGGGGGGGGGGGGGGGGGGGTCAAACACTTATTGATGTCATTCTAACTAACAATCAGCATAAATACTCGGCCGTTGGTATGATTTAAGTGATCATTGTGCAGTTGGTTGCATTAGAGACACCAAAATCCCCAAATTGCCCCCTCTTTCGTAGTCAAACAACATTTTACGCAGTTCTGTGAGCAGGCATTCCTGCATGAATTTATGCATGCAGCTTGGATAGGATTGCGCTTATTCCAGACATCAAAAAGGCATTCTCCTATTTTCATTCCATGTTTTATACTATCTGTGACAAACACACCCTCTCAAAAAGTACCGGGCAAGAGGTTTATCTGATTTGATCCATAAACAAAATACACAATGGGCCAAAGCTAGAAAGGGTAATTCCCAGGCTGAATGGCAGTTATCCAGGGCATTGAGAAATAAGTGCACCGTGTCAATACGGAAATACAAATCTAGCTTCTATTACGAATCTACCAAGGCAAACCTCAATAACCCGACGAAATTATGGAAAACCATTAAATCCATGAATGCTAACACAAACTCCTCTGGTCTGACCTCAAATTCAATGGACGTGACTGACAAGAATAAACTGCTTGACATGTTTAATGAGCATTTTGCTAAAGCTGGGCATTTAGTTGATAATGAACTCTTTCCTAACATCTCGAATGAGGCTGTGAATGAAACTGCCGCATGCCGGCCTATGGTTCATCTATTTCATTTAACCAAGATTGAGCATTCAGAAGTTCAGAAGGCACTCAAATATATTGATATTAAGAAAGTGGCTGGCCCTGATGAATTAAACCCTTATTTAAAAAAAAAAATTGGTGCCGAGAGCATTGCTGCATTGCACTCATATATTTATTTGGAGAGTAATACCATTCCAAAAGTCTGGAAAAGCGCCTATGTCACACCTTTACATAAGGGTGGAGATCCGTTCCAGTTGGATAACTATCGTCCCATATCTAAACTGTCTGCACTGGCAAAAGTTTTGGAAAACCTGGTAAACTCACAGTTGAAAGACTTTCTTCACAATAACTCAGTTTTATCTCAATTCCAGTCGGGTTTTTAGAGCCAAGCATAGTACAATTACTGCAGTAAGTAAGGTTGTAGGTGATATTCTAGATGCTCAGGACAAGAAAAATCAGTGTGTTTCACTTTTTAGTGATTTATCGAAGGCCTTCGACACTGTTGACCATGCCCTGCTGTTGTATAGACTAAAAAAGGTTGGTTTAAGTGTTGATGCATTAGATTGGTTCCAAAACTACCTTTCTGACAGAACACAGTGTGGAGGGTATGAAATCTGAGTTTCAAAGGCTTACAAAAGGAGTTCCCCAGGGCTCAATTTTAGGTTTGATCCTTTTTACACTGTATATAATTGATATAGGGAAGACTGTTGACTCTGCAAATCTCCATCTGTATGCTGATGACAAAATTATTTAGCGCATCTAATATTGAGAAGGCTGTTCAGGACTTACAGTTGGCTTTTGATGTTATTCAAAGGCAGCTTTTTAAATTGAAACGTGTGCTTAATGCAAGGAAAACAAAATGAATGGTTTTCTCTTCCCTGAAAGTAAACAGATGGAGTCACTTGCAGATTTTAACAATAAAAGGCCAACAAATTGATAGGGGCACCTCTTATAAGTATCTATGGATTTGGTTAGATGAAAAGCTGAATTTTAAACAGCACGTTGATAACCAAGAAACTGAAGTTGAAATTGGATTTCTATTTTAGGAACACATCTTGCTTTTCAATGTTAGTCAGAAAGGATCATGTTCAAAGCACTTAAAAAAAAATCAGTGCTGGATTATGGTGATATTGTATAATTGCAGGCCTCAGCAAGTACCTTGAAAACTCTGGACACCGTGTATCATGGTGCTTTAAGATGTATTGCAAACGCTACATTAGATCACCCATCACTGTGATTTGTATGCGATGGTGCAATGGACCTCTCTCTCCACCAGGAGGCTAAAGCACTGGTACACATTTGTGTACAAGCATTGATAGGACAACTCCCTTTGTATCTCTGTTCCTTTTTACCAGATCAGTCACTCAATAGTCTTCGTTCACAGTCGCTGCTGTCCTTGTCTGTTCCTAAGGCTATAACTGAGATGGGGAAACAATATTTTTCCCATAATGCCCCTTCATCCTAGAACATGCTTCAACATATATTAAAGTTAGGGGAGGTTACTGTCCATGCCTGTTTTTAAGACTCTGATCGACGACACTGTTTGTGATAGATGTAGTTGTTTCTAATCTTCAATTGTATCTGTAATTTGTGACACTTTGTCTTTTGTGTGTATTTAGTATTTTTCTGTAATATCTTATGTACACGCTGCTATTTCCCTGTTTTGCCTTTTTAACCTCAATGGGTCTTACCTGGTTAAATAAAAGGTTAAATAAATACAAAAAAATTGTCTAGGACTAAGCTTAATATGTGTCTAGGAAACCGGCCTCTGATGTCTAAAGCCGTGTCCGAATACCCATAAATAGTCCTAAATAGTAGGCTTTTTGATTTTGTGAAAAAATAAAGTTGTATATAGGGATGCACGATATATCGGTAAGCATATCAGAATCGGCCGATATTAGCTAAAAATGCCAACATCAGCCCGATGTCTAGTTTAACGCCGATGTGCAAAACCAATGTCAAAGCTGACGTGCATACCTATATAACGTAGGTAGATGACGTAATGATGCCACAAAGAATTTAGCGCTACATGTGCAACACAGCATTCCTAACCTACAGCACAATGTCTGCTGTGTGGATCGAGCAGTCAACAAGTCGAGCAGTCATTTGAAGGAGTAAGAAAATTTCAGCGAGACAACTCAAAGGCGAAATCCATTAATGCCAAGATAATGGAATTCATTGCCCATGACAATCAACTGTTCTCTGTCGTGGATGATGTTGGCTTTTGCCAACTGGTCGAGCACCGGTACACACTACCAAGTAGGCGCTATTTTTCCAGATGTTGCCCTACCGGAGTAACACAGTATTGTTGAAACTCACATTCATGAGCTACTTTCTAGAAATAAGCTCAACTGCATTTGCAGCAGACGTGATAACTTGTCATGGCATTGAAACGCCTGCTCAACAAAAATGCCAACACAGACCGTTGGATTAACTTGGAAAAGTATTCTACTAGAGGCCGTGAACAAGCGATTCGGTGGCATTCTCTCTGAGCCTCTAACTGTGTCATCACCATGCACGATGCTAGGTACAAGGACCGCTACTTCGATGCAGACAAGAAACAGAGTTTACGTGAAATGTTACAGACACAGCTGGACAAGATGGAAACGGACACAGTGACAGTGCGCACCGAGGAAGAGAGGCCACGGACAGACAGAGCTGAAACTTCACTGCTTGACATTTATGAAGAAATCCTGGTTGAGACTGAACAAATGAACAACGAAACAGCACAGCAAGTAAGTGAAAAAAATAGGTTTTGATTATGTTTTACTGGTAATGGGGACATAGGTAAATGCCAACAAAATAACTTTTTGGTCTGTGTGTGTGTGTGTGTGTGTGTGTGTGTGTGTTTCAACTATTTAACTGTACTAGAATGATTAAAAGGCAGCTAAAATTGTAAATATCAGTTATTGGTATCGGGTTTGTTTTGGCAAGGAGCACATTGGGTATCGGCCAAAAATGTAATATCACTGCATCCCTAGTTTTATACTATGTGAAATTTCAAAAATCAATTGTACATTAAATGCCGGATGTCATACTCATTTTGGCTTTTTTTCCTAGTAGAATTCTCTGCACACTATTGAGGAAGAGAATAGTCTTTTCACACCCATGTGTGTTCGACAACAGCTGAAAATGAACTAATAGAAATAAGAACGAGAAAGTAAGCAAGCTATATACAGGGTCAGTTCCAGGGTCAGTACCAATAGCATATTTACAATGAAAAATGTAGCCTGACATGTTGCTTTTGTATTGTTTTGAACTGTCCCAACAGTCTATGCTGCTGAGAAGAGCAGAGCGGAGCTACCTCCCCGAGTGCATCTGGTCTCCATGTTGCCTCCACACAATAGTTAGTCAGATGTACTAAACCTGCCATCAAAAACAACAGCATCAAGGAAGATAAAATATGGCCCTTTCTTTTTTTCTAATATGCTGTCAACTGGTGTGTGGCTGTATCCTAATACAGGTATAAACAGGCAAATACAACAGATATTTACAGATTCATCCAGAATATCAGTGTTCTAACATGTAGCTATTTGGACATGAGAGAGAGGAAGGTAAGAAGAGGTAAGGAGGGACAGACAGTATAGCGATCTTCATACTTCAGTTTTGTAGTTGGTATAGTGAGTGATCTTCATGAAGCCTCTTACTTTAATGAATATTTGACCTCTTAATGTTCCGACGCCCCCTGGCTCCACTACCAGGTGTTATACGCCTGTTTGAACACACGCTGTCTTGTTTTGAACGCTTTGTACAAAATAATAAAATGCAGTACGACAGGATATTTTCTTAACGTAGCTCTTTATTAGCTAGTTATAAGTGGCATGTTCACGTGTCTCATACCATGATCAACTGACCATGACCTCACCACTTGGGTGGTCTTAACCAATCATAGCGCAGTTTGATACTGCGGTAAAATGCATCCAATTACAATTCAGTATGTTTACACATAAGCGTTTCTTTTGAATACATGCTCTGTAGTTTGAACTCAAGGTAAATAACCATTTATACTGCATACTGCACCAACTGAATCAACATAACAGACTCTGAAACAATGATTCAGCATACTGTCACTTTTAGAACAAAGGATTCTCAGCAACTCAGCTTTCACTGTAGCAATTCACTCAGCTTTCACTTAACATTTCAAACAAATACAATACCAAAGCATTTCAAGTCAACTTTTCAATAACAAGTTTACAGTCTGGAACTCTTTTAGGGCAGCGATCTGCCTACACCTTTTGACATTTCACAGGTCTAGGACAGCTCTGGGCTTGACCTCTCTTCCGGACCTTGTGTGATATGATGCTGAGCATGATTCTGTGTAAGTCTACAGCTCTTGTGGTGTTGCAGGTAAGTATGGTGTGTGTTGTGTGTGTGTTTTAGTCCATCACGTTCTCTTTCAGGGGACAGTTTATTGTTCTTTTGTGTTCAGTAGGTGACGACGATTGCCTCGGTACACCACTCCTGCGGTACGGATGTGATATGAATGTTCAGTGTCAGCTGGCTGGATGACGACTGCTGGTTTCCAGAGGCCATGCTCCTGGGTTCTAACTGACTCTCCGTCGATCAGGGGTGGCAGTGGTCTAGCTGACCTGTCGTAGTATCGCTTTTGTTGTTGCTGTCGTCTCTGTGCACGTTTTTAATGCATTTCCTTGTAGCCTATGACCTCAGGTTGCAGCTGCTGGTTGGTGCTGGGAAGGATTGAGCGAAGTCTGCGGCTGATCGACAGCTGGGCTGGTGATTTGAGGTTGTCAACTGGAGTGTTGCGGTATTCAAGGAGACTGAGGTAGGGGTCTCTCGTCTGCGTTTGCTTTGTCCATGAGTGATTTAGCAATCTGCACAGATTTTTCAGCAAGGCCATTACTTTGAGGGTAATGTGGGCTTGTGATGACGTGTGAACTCCCATGCTTTTGTGAAGGATTAAAACTCATCGGATTTGTAACAGGGGCCGTTGACAGATATTAAAGTCTCTACAATGCCATGCCTGGCAAAAAATTGCTTTCAGCTTGTGTATCACAGCTGCAGATGTAGTGCTGTGAAGCTTGTCGAGTTCGAAATATCTGCTGTAGTGGTCCACTGTTACAATGTAGTCCTCGTTGTTCCAGGTGAACAGATCGGTTGCCACGACCTGCCAGGGTCGGTCTGGGATACAGTGAGGTAACATTGGCTCTTTGGTGTTTGAGGGGCGTCGTTCAAGACAGGTGGCACATTTACCAACAATGTCCTCTATTTGTTTGCACATTCCGGGCCAAAACTAAATGTCCCGTGCTCTCTGTTTGCACTTTTCCATGCCCATGTGTCCAGCATGGATCTTTGTCAAAATGTCTTCTCTGAGACTGGTAGGAATAATGATTTTCTCTCCTTTGAAAATTATTACGTTGATAGTTCATCACGATGGTTCCAGAACTCTGAGACGCTCTGGGGGCATTTTCTCCTCTCCTCAGGCAATCCATCCTGTATGCCTTTCCTCAGCTGTGTGAGTTGTGAATCCTTTTCTGTTTCTGCTTGGATCTCCTTCAGTTTTGTGTCACTAACTGGTAAGTTACTGTACACAGTATGCGCTTGCATGTCCATGTCTTCACTGAGGCTGCTGTCCTTGTAGGTAAGAAACTTCCTGGAGAGTGTGTCTGCGTCAGGGATGTCTTTGCCTGGACGGTGAGTGATTGTGAAGTCGTATTTTTGTAGTTGAAGGATCATTCTCTGTAGCCATGGCGGGGCTGCGGCTAGCGATTTCCTCATAATTGACTCGAGGGGCTTGTGGTCGGACTCCACAATGACTTGTTGTCCATATACGTACTGATGGAAACACTTACCTTCGAACAGAATGGCGTAGAGCTCCTTTTCGATTTGAGCGTAGTTGATTTCATAGTCTGTGAGAGATTTGGAAGTGTAGCCAATGGGCTTTCCTTCTTGCAGTAGCACTGCACCTCGTCCATACTTTGACTCGTCCACTTGGAGTCTGAGCTATTTGTTGGGGTCGTAGTAGGCATGGATTGGCCCTGGTTCTCTCGTGATCAAGTCTTTCACTTTCTGGAAAGCAATGTCGTGTTGCTTGTCCCAGAGAAACTCACCGGACTGCTTTAGCTGCTGACGCAGGGGTGCCTTAGCATTGGAGAGGCTGGGTGCGAACTTGGCTAAGTAGTTGACCATGCCAAGCAGTGTTTCCAGCTCTGCACGGTTCTTTGGTGGCTCCATTTATTTTATGGCTGAGATCTTCTGTGGATCTGGCTTGATTCCGTTAGCTGTGAGAAGATGTCCGAAGTAGCTGACCTCTGTAGCGCCGACTGTGCTCTTCTCTGGGTTGAGCCGGACTCGTCTCTCGCGGGACCTTGCAGCATTGCGCAGAGGTTTCTGTCGTGTTCCTCTTTGGTTCGACCATAGACAACGATGTCATCCACAATTGCCACAAGTCCATCTAGGCCTTCGTTCACTTCGTCGATCTTTCGCTGAAACTCGTCTTGGGCTGAGATAATCACAAAAAGCAGGCGACGGAACCTGTAGCGTCCAAACGGTGTGTTGAACGTTGTGAGCTTAGATGACTCTTCTGTGAGCTTGATAGCCCAGTAGCCTGATCTGGCGTCCATGACACTGAAGTAGCGTGCTCCCGCTAGCTTGTGTGTGATTCCATCTAGCGTCAGTAAAGGGTAATGGGGGCATTTGATAGCCTTGTTCTTCGGTCGAGACATACTCTGAGCTTGCCTGTGCGTGGTTTCTCCACCACCACTAACGTCGGTTCTGTAACCTTGGTGACTATGTCAGATTGCTCCATGCTCTACACCTCTTTCCTCAGACGGGCACGGAGAGCAAGGGGAATCTTTCTCGGTGGGTAGACCACAGGGGTTGCGTCTGGGTCAAGGTGAATGGTACATTCTCTGTGGAATAGTCCTATTCCTGTAAAAACATCAGCAAACATTTTCTGTCTCTACTGGTGCCGTCACTGATAAAACTAGCTTGATGAGGTCCATGTCTAAACATGATTTAAGACCTAGCACTGCAGGTGCTCGAGTGTCAACAACGTGAAAGTCCAACATCCTGTCACTTTCCTCGTATTTGCATTTGAAAGTGCATGTGCCTTTTACTGGGAGCTGTTCACCACCATAACCAGTCAGTCTGCGCCTGATGGGCTGTAGCTCGCACTCAGATGTCAAGCTGCGGTACTTATTCAGAGGAATAATGTTTACTTGTGCACCAATGTCTAGTTTGAACTTTAGCTCAGTGCCTTGTGTTCCTATCTCAATGTCAGCAAAAGCTTGTTCTGATTCTCTGATATTAGAGAACTGAATCAATAATCAGTTCATCAGCATTTTAATCTTTGATTGGCATTATCTTCACTCACTGTGTGTACTGTTTTTCCACGGTAAGCTCAGCACACTTCTGCCAAGTGATTCCATTTTCCACATTTTGTACAGTGTTTGCCTTTAGCTGGGCGATTTCCCTGTTCGCCATGCACTTTGTATCCACAATATCCACATGTTTTGGGGCATTTTGAGTCTGTGTCGCTCTGTTTTGGAGTTATGTCTCTCTCCGTTCTGAGACGCGCTCTCTGCGCACTGGAGGTGTGTTTTGACGTCTGCCTGACTGCGTGCACTGCTTGTTCACGTGATGCCGCCTGAAATGGTTTTCATCTGAACCTGTGCTGGCTCGTGAGATCTGGCTATGTCAATAGCTTTGTCCAGCGTTAGCTCAGACCCAATATTCAAAAGTTTCTCTCTCATTGACGGTGAGTAATCTTACTCGCGGTTTACATAATCACAGCCTTTCACAAGCAGACGCAGCTCAGTCACAAACTGTTCAAACGATTCGCTAACTCCCTGTACTTTCTCATGGAATTTGTACCTAGCGAAAATCGTATTGGTCTTCGGCACAACATTTGCTTCAAAACGATCGTAGTATGTTTTCAGTTCCTTTGATTCAGCCTCGGTAAGTGTCCATGTTGTAAATATCTCTCCCTTTTTCACCGATCCAGAGGGGCAGGTAGCTGAAATTTTCCTATTCTTCTCTTTCCCTCAGCGGACCTGCGAACATTAGCTCCTTGAACTTACTCAAAGCATCGAGTAAGTTTGTAGACTCCCAGTCCATTTGAGGTGAAGGAACTCCAGCAAAATCCATATTTTTGTCCTTTTACTCTGACACCATGTCTTATTTTGCACACAAAATAACAAAATATAGGATATTTCTTAACGTAGCTCTTCATTAGCTAGCTATAAATGGCATGTTCACGTGTCTCATACCATGATTAACTGACCATGACCTCACCACCTGGGTGGTCACTTCTTCAGGATTGGTGGGTCCCCTGCTGGGCGGTTGAGCTAACGTAGGCTAATGCGATTAGCATGAGGTTGTAAGTAACAAGACAATTTCCCAGGACATAGACATATCTGAAATTGGCAGAAAGCTTAAATTCTTGTTAATCTAACTGCACTGTCCACTTTACAGTAGCTATTACAGTGAAAGAATACCATGCTATTGCTTGAGGAGAGGTCACAGTTTAGAACGTGAAAAGTTATTAATAAACAAATTAGGCACATTTGGGGAGTCTTGATACAAAACTTTGAACAGAAATGCAATGGTTCAGTGGATCAGTCAACAACTTTGCACATACATTGCTGCCATCTAGTGGCCAAAATCTAAATTACACCTGGGCTGGAATAATACATTATGGCCTTTCTCTTGCATTTCAACGATGATTGTACCAAAATAAATACCAAAGAACGGTTGTTTTTTTCTTTTGTATTATCTTTTACCAAATCTATTGTGTTATATTATCCTACATTCCTTTTAAATTTCCACACATTTTCTTTCAAATGGTACCAAGAATATGCATATCCTTTCTTCAGGGCCTGAGCTACAGACAGTTAGATTTGTGTATGTCATTTTCGGCGAAAATTGAAAAAAAGTGGCAAATTCTTATTAACCAATCATACGGCGGTAAAATGCATCCAATTACAATTCAGTATGTTTACACATATGAATATTACACACACATGCTCACAGACATGTGCACGCACGCACGCTCACACACACACGCTCGCTCAATGACATATACTGTACACATACTCACATATACACACACACACCTCTCTCCCTCTCTCTGTAATATGCTATTTACTGAATTTCTCTCTCTCGCTGTCTCTCTGTGTGTCATTGTGAGGTTTGGCCCTCTGGGTTATTTCTGTAAATTGTTGAGCAGTAACTCAAGTCAAATTAGATTTGACAGCTGTGTCGGAAGCTATAAGCACAAGTTACCCCGCAGCATCTCACCATGAGTGTGTGTGTGTGTGCGCGTGTGTGTGTGTTTGTACGAGTGCGCATGTACAGTATGTGAGTATCTACACTCTGTTGTATCTCTCAGTTCCTCCTCTCTTTCTTACCCTCCCCCTTCTCTCTTCTCTTTCTCTCGCTCTCCCTCTCTCTCTTTTGTAATGTGTGTGTTAATGTAATGATGCTCAGCTCAGTGTGTGTGTGTGTGTGTCAGTGTGTCTGTGGACCTGGAGACGCTGGGCTCCTGCCTCCTCTCCTCCACTGCAGTGTTTTGGTCACATGACGAGCAGGGCTATCACAGGACACTGATGTTCTTCTCCCCCCTCTTTGCCTCCTTTCCTTCTTCTCGCCTCACCGTCTTCACCATGTACACCCGCACTCTCGCTTTTAACAATCTCATCTCGTCTTCTATTCATTTCACCCTTTATCTTCCTCCCCCTCTCTCGTTCTCACACCTCACCCTCCTCTATGTCTCCTTCTTCATTCCTGTCCTTCTCTACTTCCTTGTTGTTATTATCTCACCTTAAACCTAATTGATCTTGTTGTCATACCTTTCCCCATCCCCCCCTTTTCCTGCTACTTATTTATTTCTCTGCCTTCTCTCCTCTCCATTTTATCCCCCTCTTCTTACACATTCTTCCTCCTCCCCTTCTCCTCTTTCTACCTCCTCTTCACTTTATCTCTCCTGTCTTCCACACATTTTCTCTCTTCCTCCTCTCCATCCATTTACCTCTCCTTTTATCTCTCTCCCACCCTTCTCCTTTCCCCATTCCTTACACCCCACCCATTCACCGTATCTTTCTTCTTCCCTACTAATTTCTTCCTCTGTCCCTCCCTACCCTTTCTTCCCTCCACCCCCCTCTCCCACCTCCTCACCCTTCTCTGTCGACCCTCCTTACTATTTCTTACATGCCTCTTTGTCTTCCCCCTCCCTCCGACCCATCCCTCCCCTATCTTTCTCCTCCTTCCCCTCTCTCCCCCCTCTTCTACCCCCTCCTCCTCTCCCCTCCAGATTCCAAGCAGAATGGCGATGCGGCCAACGCAGCCCTGGCTAATGAGGACTGCCCCACCATAGACATGGTGCTTGGGGAGGAGAGGAGTCCTGCTGCTGGGGGTCTGGGCACCGGCGGAAGCCGTGAGCGCTATCCCCATGACCGCGCCTGCTTCCTCCTCAGTACCGGAGAGTTCCGTGCTACAGACGGCAACGTGAGGAAAGGTATGCCCAGGACAGGGTCAGGGCCGGGGTTAGAGCCGGGGTCAGAGTCAGGGGCTGCGCTCCGCCATACCCAAGGGTTCAGTAGCTCGACACTCAGCAGCTCAACACTCACTGTGTGCTCATGACACTCCCATACACACACATACACACACACACACACACACATACACACACACACACACCTTAGGTCAAATACTTTCATTAAACTTAACAGTATTTGAGGTGTGTTTGATTGAGCTTTTTGTTTGCTTTTGGAACTATTCCATTGGTTCCATCGTACCAGGCAAACGTAATCAACTGCAGCTCTTGGAAGAATTTGACTTCCAATTCACACATACATAAACACACACACACACACACACACACACTACGGAAACACTAGGTATTTCCCTACCACCTCTCCTCTCCTCTCCCCTGACCCCTCCCCCTTCTCATATTTCTCATAACCAATCATTTTGACTGACAGTCACAGACCCTGCCCACACTACCCACAGGCTGTTTTGAGCTGTCTCACGCTCCAGACATTCCTATATGAACTGGGTTATGACACATTATGGCATACGTGAAATATCAATGGATTGATATTTTGTTGGACCAGTTCCCACATGCTGTATTCAATTACATTGGCACCCCACATCTACTACTGTATATGTGAATGTGCTGTGGTGCTTTCTATTGCCGTTCTGGACACTGGAGTTGTAAAATAACATATAGGTATTATTGCCTGAGTTTGGTACATATCAATACATATTAGTACATATCAATACATATCAGTACATATCAATACATATCAGTACATATCAATACATATCAGCACATATCAATACATATCAGTACATATCAATACATATCAATAGTGCTCCATTGTAGCTCAGTTGGTTGAGCATGGTGCTTGCAACGCCAGTATAGTGGGTTCAACCACCCATACGTAAAATTAATGCACACATGACTGTATGTCACTTTGGGTAAAAACATCTGCTAAATGGCATATATTATTATTATTAATAATATCGTTTTTCGACATACATGCACTTACAGGTACTCTATTTCAACCCACCGGTTTAGCTCTGCTTTTTCTTTCTTCAGCTTTAATGCACATTTTCACAGCCTGTTCTGAAACGAGATCTGTACAGTACGATCGCTGACTGAATAGCTATCACACTGCATCTGGCTGTCAATCTGTCTTCTACTGTCAATCTGTCTTCTACTGTCTGTAGTCATGCTCTCGCTCTCTCTCTCTCTCTCTCTCTCTCTCTCTCTCTCTCTCTCTCTCTCTCTCTCTCTCTCTCTCTCTCTCTCTCTGTCTCTCTGTCTCTCTGTCTCTCTGTCTCTCTGTCTCTCTGTCTCTCTGTCTCTCTGTCTGTGTATGTATATATACAAAAGTATTTGGACACCCCTTCAAATGAGTGGATTTGGCTATTTAAGTCACACACATTGCTGACAGCTGTATAACATCGAGCACACAGCCATGCAATCGCCATAGACAAACATTGGCTGTAGAATGGCCTTAATGAAGTGACTTTCAATGTGGCACAGTCATAGGATGCCACCTTTCCAACAAGTCAGTTCGTCAAGTTTCTGCCCTGCTAGAGTTGCCCGGTCAACTGTAAGTGCTGTTATTGTGCAGTGGAAACGTCTAGGAGCAAGTGGTAGGCCACACAAGCTCACAGAATGAGACTGCACAGTGCTGAAGAGCATAGCACGTAAAAATTGTCTGTCCTCAGTTGCAACACTCACTACAGAGTTCCAAACTGCCTCTGGAAGCAACGTCAGCACAAGAACTGTTCATTAGGACCTTTATGAAATGGGTTTCCATGGCCAAGCAGCCGCACACAGGCCTAAGATCACCATGCCAATGCCAAGCGTCGGCTGGAGTGGTGTAAAGCTAGGCATCATTGGACTCTGGAGCAGTGGAAACGTGTTCTCTTGCAGAGAAGGCTACCTGCCCATATGCTTAGGAATAAGGGTCTGGGGCTGTTTTTCATGGTTTGGGCTAGGCCGCTTCGTTCCAGTGAAGGGAAATCTTAACGCTACAGCATACAATGACATTCTAGACGATTCTGTTCTTCCAACTTTGTGTCAACAGTTTGGGGAAGGCCCTTTCCTGTTTCAGCATGACAATGCCCCTGTGCACAAAGCGAGGTCCATACAGAAATGGTTTGTCGAGATCAGTGTGGAAGAACTTGACTGGCCTGCACAGAGCCCTGACCTCAACCCCATCGAACACCTTTGGGATGAATTGGAACGCCAGGCCTAATTGCCCAGCATCAGTACTCGACCTCGCTGTGGCTCAATGGAAGCAAGTCCCCACAACAATGTTCCAACATCTAGTGGAAAGCCTTCCCAGAAGAGTGGAGGCTGTTATAGCAGAAAATAGGGGACCAACTCAATATTAATGCCCATAAATGTTGGTATGATTTGTTCGAAGAGTAGGTGTCCACATACTTTTGGTCATGTAGTATCTATCTATCTATCTATCTATCTATCTATCTATCTATCTATCTATCTATCTATCTATCTATCTATCTATCTATCTATCTATCTATCTATCTATCTATCTATCTATCTATCTATCTATCTATCTATCTATCTATCTATCTATCTATCTATCTTGTGGCTCTCATTCTGGCTCTCATTTATTGGTCATGCTTTGTTCCTCTTTGTCTCTCTCTCCTCTCCACACCCTGTCTGCTTGCTATCGCTACACCCATCCATTCATCCTCCTCTCCCCTCCTCTGCCCCTGCCCTCCATTTCTCCATGCTTTCTCACTGGACATCTTTTTTATTTACCTTGTACCACTCACCTGCTTCTTATTTCACCTGACATCCCCATGGTTCTACCTCCAACAATCCAACCCCTTCCACCTGCCATTTTGAACCGCCACCTCAACCTCAACCTAAAACTAACCCCCCGCCCGGCCTGCCCCTAACGTCCCCGATCCCAAATACACTCCTCTACAAACCCCACTCCAACACTCCCCTCACAACAAACACCAGACGCTGCAGCGGCCAGCCCGGCATCCCCCCCAGGAGAGGAGTGGTTCAAGCCGGAGGGGCCTCTGCTACAGCAGGACCTCAATGCAAACTCAGCCTCTTCCTGGATCAAACCATAGCGAATCAGAGGTAACACAAAAGACACATACAGAAGTTTGGTTGAAAGCACAATGAGCAAACACACAGTAAGACAGTAACATGGCAAGCTTGTGCACGCCCACACATATGCACACACAAACCACAGCAAAACACACACACACATGAAGTAACATGCCCCTCCCCCCACACACACACACACTCTTAAAAGGTTGTATGTTTAAGAATGCATGACAGTTAACTGCTTGTTCCAGTAAAGCTTTAAGGTTTGGTTCAGCATTTTCATGGTAGATTATGGTGCTAAGTGTAGGGTGGGAGGGTAAATGTATGTGTGTTCGTGTTCGGGTGTGCGCGTGCGTTTGTGTTCGTGCGCGGATGCGGGTGTGTGCGTGCGTATTTGCGAGTGTGTGTTCGTGCGCAGGTGCGTGTGTGCATGTTTGTGTGTGTGCATACAGTGCCCTCTTGAATTATGAACTTAAAAAGGCAGTGAAAAAATGTAATTGTTGTTTATCAGCTTGATCTTCCACTCAAAATATCATATGAATCGAACCTTTAATTGAGTTAAAATGGTTCAAAGAAAAACAAATGGTCATCAATAAATAAATATTTTATTCCTAAACATGCATGTCACAATTATTGGCTCCCCTGCATTTAGTACTTTGTGCACCCTCCCTTTGCCAAGATAACAGCTCTGAGTCGTCTCCTATAATGTTTGATGAGTTGGGAAAACACATAGGAAGAAACTCTCCAGATCCTTCAGAGTCCATGGTCCTCGCTTGTGGGCTCTCCTCTTCAGCTCACCCCACAGGTTTTCAATGGGGTTTAGGTCAGGGGACTGGGATGGCCGTTGCAAAAGCTTGATTCGATGGTCAGTGAACCATTTTAGTGTGGATTCAGAGGTATGCTTTGGATCGTTGTCCTGCCGGATGACCCAGTTTTAGCCTCCTGGTAGAGGCAGACAGGTTTTGGACGAAAATATTCTGGTGCTTGATGGAGTCCATGCTATCCTAACAAGGTTCCCAGGGCCTTTGGAAGTAAAACATCCCCACAACATCACAGATCCACCACCATACTTCACAATGGGGATTAGGTTATTTTCTGTATGACTATGGCTCTTTTTACACCAAACCCACCTCTGGTGTTTGTTGCCAAAAAGCTGTATTTTAGTCTCATCAGACAACAAAACCTGGTTCCAATGACATATAGCAAACTCCAGGCGCTTACGTTTGTGGTTTGGTGACAGCAGAGGCGGCGACCCTTCCAAATAACTTGTTGGCATAGAGGTGGCGTCTAATTGTAGTTCTGGAGAGTTGGTGACCCCAAGATGTAACCAACTTCGGCAATTCTCCAACTGTGATCCTTGGAGATTTTTTTGGCCTCTTGAACCATCCTTCTCACTCTGTGTGGGGTCAAAATAAACTTGCGTCCTCTTCCAAGCAGGATTATCACTGCTCCAGTTGTTTTACATTTCTTAATTATTGCCCTAATCGTGGAAATGTGTATTATCAGGGTTGTAGCTATCATTTTATAGCCATTGCCAGATTTGTGAAGGTCAACAACTTTAAAAAAAAAAATAAAAAAAAAAAGTAATTTAATTTGTGTGTTCTCTGGCCTTTCCCATGTTGATGGATGACTAAGGGAGTTTAGCTTGTGTGTCGCCTCATATTTATATCCCAGGGAAATAGGAAGTCATGGATGGACCACTTAAGAGTTCCCAAAGAGTCAGATGAACTTTAAAAAGTCATATCTTAATCGGAATATACAGTACATTAATTAGATTTTGTTCCTAAGAATTTCTAGGGGTGCCAATAATTGTGACACACATGTTTTTGAATAAAATAATGATTTATTGATGAATTTTTATTATTTTTATTTTATGTTTTTTTTACTCAATTACAGGACAGATTCATAGGATATTTTGAGTGTAAAATCAAGCTGATAAACAACAATGACATTTTTTCACAGCCTTTTTTCTTCATATTTACCGAGGGTGACAATCATTCAGGAGGGCACTGTACATCAACGTATGTTTGGAAATGTATGTGTTTACGTCTCCCCACATTTAACACAGTTCAACCCCAACTATGGCTTAGCTTTTGGTCAATTTCATTCAGTTCAACTTCTGCACTTAACCTTACATTATACACACAGACAGACGCACAACCTTTAACCTCCTTTTCTGCCCTCCGGATGACCCCAAACCCCCTCTCAGTTCCTGCAGACCAGTGTAGTCCTCTCTGTCTCTCTCTCTCCCCCACTCTCTATTCTCTTTCTCTCTCTTCTCTTCTCTCTCTCTTACTCAACCTTCTCTTCTCTCTCTCTCTCACCACCAAAATGCCACAACCGTTTTCCACTGAGGGGTGAGAGAATGTGCCCTGAGCGAATGGGCCCGATTAGACCTACATGACTCATTGGATCCAATAGAGGGAGAAAGAGAGGATGAGAGAGAGGAAGAAAGAGAGGAGCCGGGCTTAATTGTGCAATGGGAGGCTAAATGGCGTTATGTAACGTGATGTGAGCTATATGATGGCCACCCCCACCTCCCCCTCCTCATCTCTTCCCTCCCTCCATCCTTCCCTCCCTCCTTCCCAGAGACCTCGTCTGCAATCTCAGCCCAGGCCTCCATTCAAATTCACCCTCTCAGAACTCTACTCCTCCACACACACAACACACAGGATTTCTCACCACATGTACTTGTAGCCTACCCCTTGACTCCCCGTCTTAGAGCCCTGTTACACACCATAAACTGAGCCCTTCATGACCCATTTGACCAATTAAGCCACTACGCAACGCTACCAACATAACTCAAGATTCTGATCGGGAGTGTGTGGGTGTGAATGAGCTACGGTACCTGTGTTTGGCTGTGGATGTCCCTCTGTCCATCGGTTAGCGCTGTGTGCGTGCAAATGCGTGTGCGTTTGCGTGTATGTGTGTGTATGTCGGCTGCAGTGCTAGCCCTCTGTTCTCTGCAATGTGCGTGTGCGTTTGTGTGTATGTGTGTGAGGACCACCATGGAGAGGAGGGTGGGGTTGTGAGGGGGGCCATGTCTTCTGACGTGTCTGTTGTTGTTGTCTCCCTCCTCAGGTTGTGTCGTGTCATGCGTTTGTATGTCGGCTCTTGTTGCTCTGCGTTACACTTGGCTGTCTGTCTGTCGCTGTCCTCTCCCCAGTCTCTGTCCCTCCCTCCGTCCGTCCGTCTGTCTGTCCGTGGTGTGTCCTGTGTTTTCCTTTTGTGCTCCCTTTGTTTTTGTTGTCGTTTTTTGTTTTGTGTTGCCGTGTCCTCTTCTCACTCCTGTGGCTCTTTACTCTGGTGTCTCCTCTCGCCTTACTCAGAGACACCAGTACAACTGCCATGTTTAGCAGTGTACAAACAGTCACACAAACAATACACAAATCCAAGATACTGTATAATCCATAGACAATATTGGAGAATTCAGAGAGAAAAAACTGTGACTTATTTAAATCCAGATGATTGAACCAAATCAGTGTGAACATGTTTGTCGATATAAACTGGTAGCAGAGTAAAGGCCACTGGTGTGTACTGGTTCATTTCTTGAAGTGAAAGCTGGTTACTTCTCTCTCTTTTCTGGAATTGCCCTCCACTCTGAGGTGACCAAAACATTGTTTCATCACAGTACCAGGGGGGTGCCCAGGCCATATGTGCTAGTCCAGAGTCAGTCCTCTCCATTCTCCTTTACAACCCTAAACCAAGACTGACTCTGGATCAGATCTTATGCCTGCTCCCTAATCCCCAACCACCACAAATGTCCCTATACGAGTGGCATTGACTCAAGCTGACAAGCTATCGTAGTCTATACAGCAGTAGATCTATGAATGTTAGTGGCTGGAGTGGGGGATGCATTTGGCTGTGCTGAAACACTGTTCACGAGTCTAGTGCTTTTTAAGGTGTGCTTCAGTCTTTTAGTGGGAGAGCACTAAGACCAGGCTAGATCAAAACGTATAGGTCTAGTCTAGATCCTGTACACACTTTGGGAATGAACGGCTTACCGGCACTGGGCAGGTGTATAGCGCACCCCTCCACACATACAGTGTTACACACAGACAGAGACAGAATGGCAGACAGACTGGCAGACAGACTGATTTTACAAGCAGACAGACAGACAGTCAGTCAGTCAGACCGACTGACCGACCGACCGACCGACCGACCGACCGACAGACAGACTTACAACCAGACCGACTGACGGACCAACCATCAGACAGACAGACAGACACACTGCTACGTGCAGTGCTAGGTAAGTGACGGTAGTAGCCGTACGGTCTGTGGTGACTAGCTGACTGGTGTTAGTGGTGGTTAGTGTGTTGAGCCACAGCCGCTGACGGCCCTGTAATATTAATAATAGAAGCTTCATCCACACTCTAAAAGCAAAAAAAGACATCCTCCAAAGGCGCCCCAAAATGGCTGCCGGCCTTCCGCTTTTAAAGTGGGATATAGTGCTTTAAACCTCCCCTTCTTCCCCTTCTTCCTACTCCTCCTTCTGGCGCTTCTCCTTTGTTTCTGTGCCCAGAGTGGTTCTGCTGGCTTTATTTTAGTGTGGTTTATTTTATAACACGTGCAGCTTTGACCTCTGTTGACAAATGCTAAAGTGCAGAGGTCAGGAGAGGTTAAAGCTTGGAGTCTTGGGCTCCTTACGTCTATACCCTGCATCCCAATATCTCTCCTGACTCCTGAAGTGTGCACTTGTTCACTCCCCCTCATGGATTTAAAAGAAAAAGATTGGTATGCCTCAAACATATGGTGGAAACTCTGTCTAGAGCAAATCCAATGGTTACACAAATCCAACGCTTTTCAAATGCGCCGAGGGAAGCACAAGCGTACACTTCAGGAGACAGGACATATTGGGAAGCAGCCTTTCTCTCCCTCTCTCTTTAATACTTTCCTCTGATAAATATTGTATAGTTGTAATAGTGTAATTGGTGTGTTTGAGGGTGTGTGTGGATATTGTGTTGTGTTTTATGTACAATGATGTGTGTATAATTTGTTTCTTGGTGGTTGTTATTTTCTTGTCTGTAATGTATTCTGGGGTTTTCTTTCTTGTGAGTTTTATTTTATTTTTCACCTCCTTTCCTTCTTCATCTTTACCGCGCCTCCTCTTTTCCTCTCATACTCTCGCTCTCTCTCATTCTGTCTCCCCTTTCTCCTTATTTCCCACTGTTGCCAAGGAAACAGTGGAAGAGAGCATTCTGGGACTTTTGTGCAAAGCATTCTGGGTTAGATTATTCAAATGAATGATTGCATAATTCTTTCACTTTAATAATATGTAAATATGTTGTACTAGTAAGTAATCAAATCAGATAATACTACATGTATTCATCAAACCATGCTCCCACAATGCACTGAGTTCAAGTTGTATTATTATTATTATTTATTCTACAGTGTTTGTTTATCATTTTAGTATTTATTCTCATGTACTATTAATTAGAGTGTATTATTTGTCGAAAGACAAATCCTATCCCTATTAACCCTAAAGCAGACAGTAGTGCAGCATCAGCCCTCAGGACTCTTATTGGAGCAGAGTGGCTTTGTCCTGTAAGAGCTGATCCGGGACCAGGGTGAATCTCCTCCCTAAGGATTCCTAGTGGAGCAGAGTGCCTTTGTCCTGTAAGAGCTGATCCAGGACCATAGTGTTCCCCTGAGAGCAGCTTGAGTGGCACTTACAGTCTGTCAGGCTCTGCTTTTAAAACACTGGAGTAGTCCAGGAGTGCTTCCAAAATGGCACCCTATTCCCTATGAAGTTCACTACCCTCAATGTGCACTGGTTAAAAGTAGTGCACTATATAGGGAATAGGGTGCCATATTTGACTGGAGTGGGTTTGTTTAGAATTAGTGGTCCGTTCAATTAATCTCTCTCATGTGCGCTGTTCCAGTTGATCTCTTCTACCATTGACTTTCCCCCATAGACACAAAGCACCACCGCCATTAGGCTGCTGCTCTCTCTGTGCTGCACTCGGAATCCTTGATGGACAGAAGGAGATGCCGTTCCACAATGGTGTTCTCTCTCTCTCTTCCCCTCTCCCTATTTCTCTCTCTGCTTCTCACTCTCCCTCTCCCTCTTTATCTCTTTGCCACTTTGTTCCCCCTCTCTCTTCCCCTCCCTTTACCCCCCTCCAATACTCCTTAGCCGGCCCACAAGAATGGAATGGTCTACCGTATCAAAATCTTTGGCCAAGTCAATAAAAATAGCAGGACAACATTGTTTACAATCAAGGGCAATGGTGACATCATTGACGACCTTTAAGGTTGCAGTGACAGATCCATAACCTGAGCGGAAACCAGATTGCATACCAGAGAGAATACTATAGACAGCAAGAAAGCCAGTCAGTTGATTATTGACAAGTTTTTCCAACACTTTTGATAAACAGCGCAAAATAGAACTAGGACTATAACAGTTAGGATCAGCTTGATCTCCCCCTTTAAATAAGCAATGGGAACCTCCCCAGAAAGGAGAGACAGGCTTGGCGATGAGTCAAATAGGAATCCTGACTTAATGAAGTGGTGATTAAAGAGCTCAGCCATGTGCTTCTTGTCAGTAACAACCACATCATCAACTTTAAGGGACATGGGCAGCTATGAAGAGGAGGGTTTATTCTCCAGGTCTTTAACCGTTTTCCAGAATTTATTGGGGTTAGACCCACAGAGAGAGAACTGCTCCTTAAAGTAACTAACTTTGGCCTTCCGGATAGCCTGAGTGCACTTATTTCTCATTTGCCTGAACGAGAGCCAGTCAGCCTGAGTATGCGTGTGCCGAGCCTTTTGCCAAATGCAATTCTTGAGGTGGAGTAACTCTGCAAGATCACGGTCGAACCAGGGGCTGAACCTTTTTTGAATTCTCATTTTCTTTATGGGGGGTGTTTGTTAATAATACTACAGAAAATATCAAAAAGAAGGTCCAAGCGTCTTCGACAGAGGGGATCAAGCTGATTCTTTACCATTTTACAGAGGCCAGGTCATGAAGGAAGGCTTGCTCATTAAAGTTTTTTAGCAAACGTCTATGACAAGTCAGGACAGGTCGTTTCACTGAGCAGCCATTGCGAACTCAGGCTGTAAAACAGTGATCACTAAGGTCATTACAGAAAACACCAGACTGATGCCTGTTAGTATTATTAGTGAGGATAACATCAAGAAGAGTAGCCTTTTCTGGGTGTTTGGAGTCATACCTTGTGGGATTGGTAATAATCTGAGAAAGATTTAGGGAGTCCCATTGCTTTAGGACTTGGTCAGGTGGTTTAAGCATGTCCCAGTTTAGGTCACCTAGCAGGACAAATTCAGACTTAGTGTAAGGGTCCAGGAGAGAGCTTAGGGTACAGACTGCTGATGATGGAGGATGATAGCACCCAGCAACAGTCAACAAAGAGCTATTTGAAAGTTTAATACTTTAAACCAGCAAATCAAATTGTTTGGGGACAGACTTGGTGGAGACAATCGAGCACTGAAGGTGATCCTTGGTAAGGATTGCCACTCCCCCTGCTTTGGAAGATCTGTCTTGCCGAAAAAGGTTATAACCAGAAAGGTTAACATCAGTAATCAAAACACTCTTCCTTAACCACATCTCAGTAATGACCGACACATCTGGATAGGAGCTTTGAACCCACACTTTCAATTGATCCATTTTAGGTAATAAGCTTCTAGTGTTAACGTGCAGAAAACCCAGGCTTTTACAAGAGCAGAAATCAGTGAAGCAGATGTCAGAGCACAAGTCAGAATTGGGGCTAGCAACAGTAGATGGGCCAGAGTGTACATGCACATTTCCAGATATCATCAGCAGTAATACAATCAGGCAAGGCAGAGGACAGGGAGAGCTCTGCAGTGATGATTTATGACATCTGAATGTGCATCAGATGGCAACAAGATCATATTGTACAGCAATTTCATCAGGTAACATGAATACAAAGCCGGCTAGAGGTAGTTTGAATGGGATGGGAGGCCAAACGTCTGTGTAACCAATAGGGAGTAAGAGTTCCGAGTGTGGGAACAAACATTGTTCGTAGTCAACAATGCATGCAGGAGTCATGAGGCAAATAGCAAAATGCACAATCATTTTTAAAAATATATAACTACATGGGGCTAGCCATTGTAAGTTCAGAGTCACTCGCCCCAAAAGTGCTTGTGTGCTGGAGACGAGTGAAGGCTCAGGAGAGGGGGGGGGGGGGGTACCTGTACCAGACAGGGGGAGACAACCAGGGCAGACGGTAAACAGATCGCATGTGACAGTGACATAGAGTCTGCATTATGTCAACAAATAGACTGGGATATACTGCATGTGACAGTGAGTCCTGGAGGGTGTGTGTGTGTGTGTGTGTGTGTGTGTGTGTGTATTTATTGTCATATCTCGGTCATTGACGCCAACATGGAATCATTTCTACTGTATATACTCTGGTTATCCTCTGTATATACAGAACATATATGTGTAATATACATCTAAGGGCTATGTTCAGTGTAGCAGTGTCAGTACAGCAAACTGTTTCTTGTTTCTTAGATGTGATTGCGTCGAATATTACCATAATACTGAACTAACCCTTTTCACCTCAGGGAATATTTCTCTTTCTCTGTCTGTCCTGTCCCTCCTCTCTCTCTTTCTCTCCATTTTACTATTTTTCCCTCTCTCTCTCTTTCTCCCTCAATCTCTCTTTTCTGCCCTCCCTCCTCTTTCTCGCTCTCTCTTTCTCTCTCTCTTTCTCTTCCGCCCCCATTCTCTCTCTCTGTCTCTCTCTCACTCTCTCTCTTTTTCTCTCTCTCTCCGTCATGGGCCACTATCAAGGTACATGCAATATGCATGAGGAAAAGAACAGTAGAATTAGATTCTTCAGGAGGAGATGTAGTAGACTCATTCATTCATCTATAGTGCCCCTCTCCCTCTCCCCATCATAAGTAATGTGTGTTCAGCATGTGTGTTCATATATGTGTCCATGTGACATAGCAGAGAGCTGGCCATCTAGGCCCCAGTGTGGTTTCCTATGAATCAACTCAATGTTCTATGGGGATAATATGGTGCTTGTGTGTTAAAACGGGGTTCAGTTTGTCATGCTATGTCTGATACATACAGTAGAACATCTGTATGTATGGTTACTGTGTCAATTGTGTTGTTGTCTGTCATACATCCATAAATGTGAAAAATGTGTTTCAAATATTGCCTCGGGTGATTACAAATCTACATGTTGTTTCGTAATGTGACATAACAATAATCAGCCAATGCAAATATATCATAATTTATATATGATACTAAAAAAGTGGGAAAGTAATAAGAAACATTTATGCAAATGAAATCTATACATTTAAATTTACTATACTTTGGCAAATTTGTTGAGTGGTTGAAAAATTAGTTTAAATGACTCCAACCTAAGTGTATGTAAACTTCCGACAACTGTATATATTCATGTATTTAAGCTGCTTGTATTTAATGCCACAGTGAATCTACAGTGATAGATACTACAGTGATACCACAGTAATACTACAGTGATATGTTACTACAGTGATACCACAGTGATACTACAGTGATATTACACTAATGCCACAGTGATACGATACTACAGTGGTATTGTACCACAGTAATACTACCGTGATACTACAGTGATACTACTATAGTGATAGTACAGTTGTATTACAGTGATACTACACTAATACTACAGTGATACTACAGTTGTACTACAGTAATTCTACAGCACACATATTATTGAACTCTATTGCTACAAAGTTATTTACTGCACAATACTGGTGTATATAGCGTATACAGTATCTGACATCAACTACCTGAGCATGCATATTTATTTACATCCACTACCAACGATCCAAACACTAGATATAATACAAAATGGCTGCCATAACAAAGTATATAACAACTCTGATATTGGAAACTTTATCTACATGTAGATTTGCGCTGGGGGAAATATTTGTCCCCTTGTACCCCCTTGTTTTCCTCCCTCACTCCCCTCTTTCTCCCCCCTCCCCTCCCTCCCCCTCTCAGACTAACTTCCATGTTCCGTTCCATCCCATCCCCAGGACATCCCCAGTCATTGCACCTGCGTAGCATAACTAAAGTTTGACCTGAGGTACGTACAACCGACTAGCTTCCTGCCCTCCTCCTCTGTAACACTCTCTTCACACTATCAAGCTGACCCGAACCATGCTGCGCTGGCTCAGATTACTTCTTTACTTTTCACATTGTCCATTCCAGCAGAGTTCCAGCAACTGTAGTGGGATGCGTAACCACTAACCAGGCCAGCGCAGTACAGCTTGGTTGGACTCGGCTCTGTTTGGCTCGGTAGTGTGAAAAGGGTATAGGAGGAACAAGCTGGTATGTCACGGCTTTGGCAGGAACAGTGCTGCATTCTGCTGCATTAAACAACCAGGCTTTGCTGTAAAGCCATGTAGAGTGGCGTGAATGTGTTCAACCTGATATATGTAAGGATGTAATGCAAGAATGGAGTAGAATTACATACATTAGCTTTTACAAATCTAAAAGTGAATTCAAGTAGATTTTTTTATACTCTGAGATCTAATAGCATTGATAGTCTTTGATAGTGATGCACAATGCATGTTTTACAGCAAGAAATCTTTGGCAATGCATATAGATCACATACTAGCAGGCCAGTTTTAAATCATCTTGTTTTATGGCGCACGTGTGTGTGTGTATGTTTGTGTGTGTGTGTGTGTGTGTGTGTGTTCGAGTGTGTGTGAGAATACAGTATGCATTTGTGTCAAAAATGAAGCTATGAAACAGAGTTAAGTTCTCCCGAGTGCTAATCAAACAATAGGAGTTCCTGATAAAGTCAATAAAAAAAGAGAGTAGAGTATGCAAAAAGAGATGATATTTGTACCGTTTATTGGCTAATTTATTATAATTATTATATTATTATTTTGCTCTCTTTGTTGATATTTATGGTTTGACATTTTTTGTGATAACTTAATGAACTATTTTTGCTTGTACTTCTATCTCTATCTCTCTCAGTCTCTTTCTCTCTGTCACCTCCTAGTTGTAAGGTGCATGTTGCATGGTGTGTTGGATGCTGTGAAGGAGGTGATCTGGGTAATGTTAGATGAACAGTACGGCCAATAGCCATTTGCCAATCAAACTGTCACTACCAACCACATATTCACCTATCTATCCATTGTATTTACACATAGCCTAGTTCTAAGTCATTATATAGGGCCGGGAGTTTTGTCCAGACCACCTGATCCGACCAAGAAAAACCCAAGGCTCTAGTTCAGAGTTATATAACGAGGGCCCAGAGTTTTTCCCCAACCCTGTGACCTGACCAAGGAAAACCTCCCAGCCCTGTTTCATGACATTACAATTCCACAAATGAATCATTACGCTAGGTATGCCTGGAATCCGTCCAACGGTTACCAGCCATTACTCATGTTTACCACGTTGTTCGTTCCCACCTCAACCTCTCCTGAGCAGGGCCTTCGTCCCGGTCCCTGTCCTGTCCTGGTCTCAGCGAGTAAAGCTGAGCTGAGCTAAGCGAAGCTTCTTTAAAGCCTGAAAACAAACATGTCATTACTGTAGGACACGATAGGCCAACCGTTTGGGAGAAATCGATCTCAATCAAACCACCCCCTACTGCTTGTGGAACCCTAAGATCACACACACACACACACACACACACACACACACACACACACACACACACACACACACACACACACACACACACACACACACACACACACACACACACACACACACACACACACACACACACACACACACACACACACACACACACACACACACACACACACACACACACACACACACACTCTTCCTAATCAGCTAAGAGTTGCAGGGCTGGGATTGATGTGGGCTGTTATATGGGTCGACGTCTCAAACACAAAGAGTTTGAATAGAGAGACCAACGCAGGAGGTTATCCTACACAGCCATGCACTGTACCTTTGAAAAATGATGTGTGTGCTGTACCCTACACATAAAGTGATGCTAGTCAGATGCATGTGTAAAGACATGAAAACAGTAATGCATGCTAATGCATAAATATATTGTATTTAGAAAGTAGACACATGCACATATATTTACACAATACAGAAGAAAACGAAACGTGATGTTCTGGGCTGCTCACAGGCAGCTACACAAAAACAAGACCCCACAAACAACAGGTGGGAAAAGGCTGCCTAAATAGGATCCCCAATCAGAGACAACGATAGACAGCTGCCTCTGATTGGGAACCATACCAGGCCAACAAAGAAATAGAAAACATAGATTGCCCACCCTAGTCACACCCTGACCTAACCAAATAGAGAATTAAAAGGATCTCTAAGATCAGGGCGTGACAGTACCCCCCCCAAAGGTGCGGACTCCGGCCGCAAACCTGAACCTATAGGGTTTACCCTCTACCCATCTACCCTCGGTGGCGGCTCTGGTGCGGGACGCAGACCCCGCCCCGCCAACTTAGGTGGCGCCTCTGGTGCGGGGACCTTCGCCGGAAGCTCCGGACCGTGAATCATCGCCGGAGGAATCGAACCGTAAATCATCGACGGAAGCTCCAGACAGTGGATCGTCGCCGGGGACTCCGGACCGTAGATCGTCGCCAGAGACTCCGGACCGGGGATCGTCGCCGGAGGAACCGGACCGGGGAACCGTCGCCGGAGGCTCCAGACCTTGCATCGTCTCTAGAGGCTCCGGACTGCGAACCGTCTCTAGAGGC
The DNA here is from genome assembly GCF_016432855.1 of Salvelinus namaycush. Classification (NCBI taxonomy): domain Eukaryota; kingdom Metazoa; phylum Chordata; class Actinopteri; order Salmoniformes; family Salmonidae; genus Salvelinus; species Salvelinus namaycush. The sequence continues at coordinate 44,378,208 of NC_052314.1, read as the reverse complement.
TCCGGACTGCGAACCGTCGCCGGAGGCTCCGGACTGCGAACCGTCGCCGGAGGTTCCGGGCTGCCAACCGTCGCCGGAGGTTCCGGGCTGCCAACCGTCGCCGGAGGTTCCGGGCTGCGAACCGTCGCCGGAGGTTCCGGGCTGCGAACCGTCGCCGGAGGTTCCGGGCTGCCAACCGTCGCCGGAGGTTCCGGGCTGCCAACCGTCGCCGGAGGTTCCGGGCTGCCAACCGTCGCCGGAGGTTCCGGGCTGCCAACCCTCGCCGGAGGTTCCGGACTGGAAACCCTCGCCGGAGGCTCTGGACTGGGGATCGTCGCAGGAAGCCTGGTGCGTGGGGCTGGCACTGGTGGTACCGGACTGGTGACACGCACTTCAGGGCGAGTACGAGGAAGAGACACAGGACGTACCGGACTGGGGAGGCGCACTGGAGGCCTGATGCGTGGGACCGGCACAGATTGCACCGGACTGGTGACACGCTCTTCAGGGCGAGCGCGAGGAGCAGGCACAGGACGTACCGGACTAGGGGCACGTACTTCAGGGCGAGTATGAGGAGGAGACACAGGACGTACCGGACTGGGGAGGCGCACTGGAGGCCTGATGCGTGGGACCGGCACAGATTCCACCGGACTGGTGACACGCTCCTCCAAACGCCTGCGTTGCCCCATACTCCTCGCCAACTCCATTAACCGGTATCCCTCACACTGTTCTATTGACTCCCAGGCGGGCTCTGGCACTCTCGCTGGGTCGACCGACCACCTCTCTACCTCCTCCCAGGTTATCTCTGGTTCACACCTCGGCTTCGCCGACCACCCCGTGTGCCCTCCCCCAAAATAAATTCGGGCTGTCCTTTGGGCTGTCTTTGTGGCCGCGAACCCCGGCGTTGTCACTGTTGCTCCTTCGCTGCCTCCGCCTGCTTCCATGGCAGGCTTCTGTCTCCTGCCATGATTTTCTTCCCACGTCCAGGATGTCCTCCACTCCTGGCTTTCCTCCCAGGCCCAGGATCCCTGCTCCTCCTGGGCACGCTGCTTGGTCCGTGGGTGGTGGGATCTTCTGTCACGTTCGTCTGAATGAATGGACCAAGGCGCAGCGTACTTAGAGTTCCACATGTTTAATAAATATGAAACTCACCAAAAACAATACAGAAGAAAACGAAACGTGACATCCTGGGCTGCTCACAGGCAGCTACACAAAAACAAGACCCCACAAACAACAGGTGGGAAAAGGCTGCCTAATTAGGATCCCCAATCAGAGACAACGATAGACAGCTGCCTCTGATTGTGAACCATACCAGGCCAACAAAGAAATAGATAACATAGATTGCCCACCCTAGTCACACCCTGACCTAACCAAATAGAGAATTAAAAGGATCTCTAAGGTCAGGGCGTGACAGTATGCTTGTAAATATGATAATGATGGGTGTGGTTCAGACAAATGTAAGGTGTTATTGCTGTAAAAGGACAGTATGCTGCTGAATGTTGGTTACTTGAGACTATACCTCACTTGGGATTTGAACTCACAACCTGTTGGTTGTTAATGACCTGAATGTCCTGCTAACCCCACCTGGTCTGTGGGCATGACAGAGATTGGCCACAGATTAAAGGCAAGAATACATTTCTGCACTTTGCTAAAAGTTTCCAAGAACCAAGTTAATAATTGTCAGATTATCTGACAACACCAATGAAAAAATAGCAGTGCTTGTTGTAAAGTGTGCATAAATACTTTGGGGATTTCCACCAGGAGCATCTTTATTACCAAGAACATATATCCCCACACTCAAAATTAGGGTACAGTTAGAGTACAGTCTTGTTCCCTGGAGTACAAAAAGTTCAAAGGTAGACCTTCAGGTACCTTCAGAGGTACACATAGGAACTCACATGGTATTGGTTGGTTCCTTTTAGGGTACATGTATGGATAATCTAGTATAATGGTACATTTTTCTAACCAATATTTTGAATATAAGGTACAATCATCACTTCACTTTGAAATGTAGGTGGGGGAATGTATATATGTGTGTTTGTGCCAACCGCCAGTTGAAGTGTTGTACCAGTTTAAGGGGGTGTGATGGGAAACTGAGGCCTTCTGAAGGCTTCAGCGCATTCACCAAATTGTGCCGGAAAATGGTTCATTACTCAGAGCTTCATTATCTGTTCACAATGTACATTATTGACATCTGCTGGTCAGCAATAAATAGCAGCGTGTGATAATCAGATGGAAGTATTTTTTCACTGTTTTCATCAAAACTCATATAATCAGTTGGAATACCAGGTTTGTATCTTTCATCGTGCTTCCCTTTTCTGCCTTCAAGTTGACTATTTTTCATAATCTGAACCGCGGCGAAATCAGTGGGATCTCGCATTTTGCAACACACGGTTTGAAAAAGCATGGAATCAAACGAAGTCTCGGATGTCATTGATGATGTACTACTGATAAAGTGATGCACGCATCGGCACACTGCTTCGAAGTTAGCTGCTTAGCAATTTCAACGCATGCCTCGGAGCTCCGGTATCAAACGTAACATGACTACATTTACAGGAACTTAATGGAAATGAGTTGCCTTGAAGTTGCTTTGAATTCTGCGTTACCTAATTGGCAACCAGTTGTCAGTAAGTTATTGTAAAAATTCACTGTAACTTAATAGCTAGTAACTGCTAGTAACTCACTGGCAACTAACTGCCAGTTTCTTACTGGCACCTTAACTGGCAACCTAACTGATTACAAGATAGCGAATAACGCTCAGCATTCCTGGTGGTGAGCACACTTGGGAACCAGCCTCACCTTGCCTAAACCTCTTGGTTGGTAGCAAACTGACCTTCCTGCTACACCATCAGGTCAGTGAGCGTGACAGAGATCAGCCACAGTAAGTTACTGTGAATTTTACAATAACTGCTTGCAGCAAGCTGACAGTAAGTTAACAAAAATTAAACATGAACTTCCTGATGAAAAACTGCCATTAAGTTACTGGAAAATGCACAGTAACCTCTTAACAGCACAGCTCTTGATAGTCACAAGCTCTTACAAAGATGTAGAACTGGGACATGACAAATGAGGCGCTCAACCTTTATCTTCTATGATATCATGGCAGTCCGCAAACAAACGTTTAAGTGCATGCCGTTACCTACTGTGCTGGAATGTACGATCAAATCATGATCTTTCCAATTCTGTACTAGCATGAAAATAAAAACCAAATAAATCCCTACTAACTTCTACCACACCCTGCCCCTCTCCCAAAACCCCTTCCCAACCTACCCCATTAATCTTTACCTATATCATGCTGAAACACTCCACCCTTTGGATTTTTCAGCATGTCAACAACCATTTCAACAGTAACATCTGTTACCCCCAATATCTATTTTGCCGTCTCCACAATAACCTACTTTCCACAACCCGAGTCGTATTGATAACCTTACCAATAAAAGCTATGATGTCAACTTTATTCATTATCAAAGTGTCTTTTGACACCACACTTTCATGAGCACAAGATTTCTGAACAGGCCTTGAAACCATGCCAGGACCATCAGAAACACCACCCCCGACATTAGGTCCACTTAATACATGAGCAGCTATGGAAGCGGCATCATTCCACACTGTAGCTCCACCAATCTGTTTTAGCACCTCTGCATACGATACATCATGACTCATTTTATATTTCTGAGCCTCTCGAGCCTCTCGAGCCTCTCGAGCCTCTCTCTGCACCTGGCATCCACCGAATGCTGCACTATGTTCCCCCACACAATTACAACACTTAACCTTCACATTGCTCCCAAATTTACAGTAATCATGTTCCCCTCCACACTTAGCACATATTTTCCTTCCTTTACATTGAACAGCTATCAGTCCCATTCTTTGACTTTTAAAACCCCGCAATGGGGACAGGACAAATTCCACGACATTGAAACTAAGGAATCCTATCTGTACTTTCCCAGGCATAACCTTCTCAAACCTCAGCAGCACTGATAGGCTTCACTTCTTTGACCTTCTTTCCTACTGATCAACACTTTGGCCTCAATCACGCTTCCTCCCTTCACATTTTCTTTAATATCATCTATAGACATAGATATTGGGACCCCAGTGATGACTCCCCTCAATCTAGCATAAGCACCAGTGACATGGCTTTTAATCTTCTTCCCATTAAGCTTTTCCATTTTCAGAATCTTCTCTTGCTGAGCCTGGCTACCACACAATATTAACAATCTACAGTTGAAGTCGGAAGTTTACATATGCTTAGGTTGGAGTCATTAAAACTCGTTTTTCAACCACTCCACACATTTCTTGTTAACAAACTATAGTTTTGGCAAGTTGGTTAGGACATCTACTTAGTTCATGACACAAGTAATTTTTCCAACAATTGTTTACAGACAGATTATTTCACTTATAATTCACTGTATACACTAAGTTGACTGTGCCTTTAAACAGCTTGGAAAATTCCAGAAAATTATGTCATGGCTTTAGAAGCTTATGATAAGCTTCTGATAATCATTTGAGTCAATTGGAGGTGTACCTGTGGATGTATTTGAGGGCCTACCTTGAAACTCAGTGCCTCTTTGCTTGACATCATGGGATAATCAAAAGAAATCAGCCAAGACCTCAGAAAGAAAATGGTAGACCTCCACAAGTCTGGTTCATCCTTGGGAGCAATTTCCAAATGCCTGAAGGTACCACGTTCATCTGTACAAACAATAGTACGCAAGTATAAACACCATGGGACCACGCAGCCGTCATACCACTCAGGAAGGAGACGCGTTCTGTTTCCTAGAGATGAACGTACTCTGGTGCGAAAAGTGCAAATCAATCCCAGAACAACAGCAAAGGACCTTGTGAAGATGCTGGAGGAAACAGGTACAAAATATCTATATCCACAGTAAAATGAGTTCTATATCGACATAACCTGAAAGGCCGCTCAGCAAGGAAGAAGCCACTGCTCCGAAACTGACATTAAAAAAGCCAAGACTAAGGTTTGCAACTGCACATGGGGACAAAGATCGTACTTTTTGGAGAAATGTCCTCTGGTCTGATGAAACAGAAATAGAATTCTTTGGCCATAATGACCATCGTTATGTTTGGAGGAAAAAGGGGGAGGTGGCAGCATCATGTTGTGGGGGTGTTTTGATGCAGAAGGGACTGGTGCACTTCACAAAATAGATGGCATCATGAGGTAGGAAAATTATGTGGATATATTGAAGCAACAAGACATCAGTCAGAAAGTTAAAGCTTGGTCACAAATGGGTCTTCCAAATGGACAATGACCCCAAGCATACTTCCAAAGTTGTGGCAAAATGGCTTAAGGACAACAAAGTCAAGGTATTGGAGTGGCCATCACAAAGCCATGACCTCAATCCCATAGAAAATTTGTGGGCAGAACTGAAAAAGCATGTGCGAGCAAGGAGGCCTACAAACCTGACTCGGTTACACCAGCTTTCCCCGGAAGAATGGGCCAAAAGTCACCCAATTTATTGTGGGAAGCTTGTGGAAGGCTACCCGAAATGTTTGACCCAAGTTAAACAATTTAAAGGCAATGCTACCAAATACTAATTGAGTGTATGCAAACTTTTGACCCACTGGGAATGTGATGAAAAAAATAAAAGCTGTAATAAATCATTCGCTCTACTATTATTCTGATGTTTCGCATTCTTAAAATAAAGTGGTGATCCTAACTCACCTAAGACTGGGAATTTTTACTAGGATTAAATGTCAGGAATTGTGAAAAATTGAGTTTAAATGTATTTGGCTAAGGTGTCTGTAAACTTCTGACTTCAACTGTACCATTTCCAATGAACCGAGCTAATTTGACCTACCTCTTTTTCTACGGCATTAGTTAGTCAGGGTGTAAATGAGGCCCTGTGGTCTCATAAAACCTTGTCACCGCTTTCCACTCCAACACATTATTACTTTTGCTTTCTACCTACCTTGGCGCTCTTTATGCTTTCTTAACTAAACACTCCACTGCTTTCAGTATCATGATCTATCTTCTTCCTATGTCTTTCCCACTACAGACCATTTCAGTCCTTGACCCTCATCCTCCCGCTCCATACCATCAGAACCGACACCCATATTGTTCGCATTCTAGCACAGCTGTTGCTTCACCAACCTTTTCTCCATTTCGTCTGCACTACTTGCCATCTTTTCCACCTTCCAGACACCACACGCTACACCTAGATGATTGCACCGGTTTTCAATGTCTATGGACTTGCACTCATTGAGCAGTGATCGCGGCGGCACACTGCACTGTACGATAGTTCTACCTCAACCTTCATCAACATAACGATAAAACACTTAAACTTGGTACAATACTTCCACAAACAATTGGCACAAATAAAACATATTTTAGACCATGCCTCCAAATATGCTAATGAGCCTCACCAGCACATTGCCCCCACCTACATTTCAAAGTGCAGTGAAAGTAAGGTAAACAAGTCATTTTACAACAATAACACCTTAATTCAACTGTAAAAAAGCAAGCGTCTAAAGTTAAATGGGTTCTCATGCACAAAATGCATATCAGCCAATGAAAAGCGTTGATTTACTTGCATGTGATCAAACACTAAATTGTAGCTGGTCCCACCAGATAACATGGTACAAATTAACCCTATGCTAACTTCAACAGGTGGTACTGATTATATCCTGGCACAGGTGCGTCAGCCAATTAAAATTGTCAAAGTAGTTGGACGCGTTCCAACACTTGTTCATGGATGGAAGTGTCCTTAACATAACTAAGTCCAACAGATCTGATCGTCAAAGCAACTATCACGTGTATTTGACTGACTGGTCAAATTGCTCTCTGTGTAAAGTGCCTAGTCCACGTAATTGTCACAGATTGTGGCAACGGTTTGAATCTCACATGAGTTTCCCCCCCTTTTGAAATGTTGATTTACATGTATTGTGTTAGTGTTTAGTGCTTGACTTGGACTAAAATAGGTGCCGGTACTCATTTTGGGTGCCGGTACTGTATATATTTAAGTGCAGGAACTGTACAATACTTTTGAGCTAATATTTGATAAGGGGTGCAGGAACTCAAGCATTAGAACATTTGAGGTGCAAGTACTCAGTTCTGGTGAGCTCCTGCCCAAGTCAAGCACTGCTATTGTGTTGAAAAGGGACGTACAGACAACAGTTTGAAAATTAAGATTATGATTGAATTTAATAAGGAGCTACCTTCTTCAGCCTGCACACAAACACACTGCTATTGTCTAATAATCATATTGCATAGGCTATATTACATGGACGTGTACACCTAAATGTAGGGCTACAATGTTTAGTAGGCTGTGCATTATTAGAATCATCCACTTCATCACATGCATTTTGAATCGAGCATCAAGGACCGGCAGTGAACAGGTTTTTGTTGTTGTAAGGACCTCATTTATATTTTCCCCATAAAAGCACATGGATGTGTGTGAAACTGGTAAACAAAAACGCCGGGTTTTGTCATATATGCGAAAACGTGAAAAGGGTGTCTTACGTTAGTAGTAGCTAGTAGCCTAATCAAGGATGCATCACTGCAATATTGGCACACAACATTTTGTTACAGTAGTAAATCTCGAATTTGTAGGTTTAAAATATCCCTCTAGTGTCCAGGGTTAAGAAATGACATTGGTCGGTCGATATAAAGTCTAAGATCTTTTATAGGTTGATGAAGAAGTTGTGCCAGGACATAATCAGTACGATTTGTTGAGGTTAGTATAGGGCTAACATGTGCTATGTTATCTGATGGGACCAGTACAATTTTGCGTCACATGCAAGTAAATAAACACTTTTCATTGGCTGATACACATTTTGTGCATGAGAACCCATTTAACATTAAATGCTTGCTTATGTTAACAAGTATGGCCCCACTGGATGTTTACTGCAACTCAGTAGCAGGTAACTTATACTTATAGGATACTTCAGGCACATCTGTAGTATCCTATAAGTATAACTGTAGAACCTGTCATCAGTTCTACCGGGAACCAGAGGGTTCTTAATGAGAGGGTTCTAAATGGAAATCGAAAGGTTCCCCTAAAGAGACAAATCAAAGGGTTCTACATGGCACCCAACGGTCCTGAACAGTCATTCTGAAAAGTACCTTTTCTCTCATGGCTAACTACCAGGAAGTTTTAAAAGACAGGATGAGTGGGTGGGGAGCTTATATTCATGAGCTCAACTTGACTGACAGCTCTTTGAAACGCCTATGTCAAGAAGCAACTCGGATGCAATGAGCAGCGGTGTAGTAAAATCACATTGAGCTAATTTAGTGATTCACAAAGCAACTCAAACGTTGAGATTTAAAAAAATATATATATATACATCTCCCATTTGGGACGTCTCTTGTGATGCGGTTCACAGCAGCACTGACGGACGTGTTGACTTGACAACTGCGTCACAATTTTGAACAACCCTCATCTTCTAAACCCTGGCAGTCATTCTGAGTGCAGACTGTGGGAATCCACTCTGGTTGGATTCCAATAGGAATTAAACATCACTTTGTAAGCCAGCATAAATGTCACTTGATGCTGGTTTTGGCTTCAGCTTATGCTGGTCACCAGCAAAAACACAATGAAGGCTGGTCATCAGCGAAAACACAATGAAGGCTGGTCATCAGCGAAAACAGAACGGAAACACAACAAAGGCTGGTCTGCCAGCATAACCAGCTAGACCATGCTGGTCAGACCAGCTTGACCAGCTAGACCACACTGGTCGGCCAGCAGAACCAGAACATGCTGGTCAGACCAGCTAGACCAGCATCCGACCAGCACTGACCAGTATGGACCAGCATAGACCAGCTGGAAATTTATGCTGGTCTATGCTGTTTATTTCAGCAGGGCTGCAGGTTTCATACAGAATGTTGATGCTGTATTTTAAGGGTAGATGTGGTTTTACGAAATCAAAATATCCAATGACAATGTCTGTGAGACCTTGTATACAGCGTAAACCACAGTGTGGTTTCTCTTTATCTGTGATTGATTGAATTGGATCCCAATTTCATGTTTGATGACATGTGCTGTGACTGTCTTTCCGCCCTCATTCATTCTCCTGCCCGGGAACACATTCTCTATTATCAGTAACGATGGAACAAAGTCATTCACGACAACAAAAACAACACAAAGAAAGGACACCTTAGGAGGAGATATGGCTGCTTTGAGTTTAGAGAACAGAGGATGATCAAACCTATCCTGTTATGCCACCTAACCTGAGGATTCTACTGCTTGGTCATGTGTGGGGAGGTTTATATCCAGATTGCTGCTCTATTGTAACTTCACAACAAACACAGACACACACAAAGTTTAGTCTAAATTTTATCTGGAAAGAGAGAGACTCACTCTTAAAGGGGTGGTGTTAGATTTTGGCTTGCTCTTAAAGGGGTGGTGTTAGATATTGGTCATGTTCCCCTGCTCAGATGTTGCTGACAGCACCGTCAATGATGTGGCACGCAACCATTGGTTGATGCATGCAACGTCTGAGCAGGGGAATGCGACCTTTGGCTCACTCTGAAAGGGATGGTGTTAGAATTTGGCTCACTCTTAAAAGGTGGTTGAATTTAGGCTCACCCTTAAAGGGGTGGTGTGAGATTTTGGAAGATGCAACAACAGCTTGAGCTTGTGTCAAGCCTTGATATATTTTACCCTACCTGATCATTCTCCAGGTTAATGACATCTGTTCTCTAAAAATGTCAAACAGACCGACACAAGTTGTTGGAAATGCTGAGGAAGCAGAGATGTACAGTAGTGACAAAAACTACATTCTGAACTCCAGCCACAATGACTAGTTGGGAGTAATGCAAATTCGAACCCTAATCTAGCATAATAATATGTGCATAGAGGCTAACCACAACATGAAAAGGTGCAAAAACTGTGTTTTATGTTTGCGTTCTACTACATCGCTGGGAAGGAGGAGGAGGAGGAAGGGAAGAAGGCAGGCTTGGACCATGAGAGGAAGTATGGTCCTGCATTCACAAACCGTCTCAGAGTAGGAGTGCTGATCTCTGATCAGGTCACCTCTGGACATTCAAATATTATCTTATTCATTTTATTTGTTTTGATCTAAAGGTCAAACTAATACGAGATCATTACTACTGTGATGGGGGCTCTGAGAGGTAGGTGTAAAGGGTGAATAAGGGAGAGGCAGCCAGGTTCTGTTGGGCCCGGTGAAGCTGTCAGTGTTTTCATACGGTCTTCAGACAGCACACACACATTAAATGTTCTGCTAGTGTTTCTGTTCCCAAATCCTGACGACTTCACCAGGTCCAAGTTGGTCACGTTATTCTGGGGAGGTGCTGAATAGAGCTTTGACTGTATGTACTGTTGCCCTGTCTGTCTGTCTGTCCCTCTGTCTGTCGTAAGTCTGTCTGTCTGGAGGTTTAGAATTCAGTGTTGGAGGCTAAAACATCTGGATGCTGAGTCTGCCCTCTCTCTCTCTCTCCTTTTTCTAAGAGACACATGAGTGTTCTTCCCTCTCTTTGTGTGTGCCAGAGGGAGCTAAAAGTCACTGGAGCTTGACACCAGCTGTTTTATCCATCAGTACTCTCCCCTCTACTATATTCCACTGTACTCTACTGTGTTGTACTTTACTGTGTTGTACTGTGTATGCTGGCACTACTGACAGAGAGCACCATTTTGTATTGATGTGGCAATATTTTGATGACATATTTTCATAACTCATTTTCCTGTTTTGTCCTGTCTCTCCCGTCTGTCTGTCTCTGTCTGTCTTTCTCTCTGTCCCTTGTCTGTCTGTTTGTTTACTTTGGCCTTAAAACTTGATTTAAATTTTTGGTTTGACTGTTGATTTGACTTGATTTGGTATGATTTGGGTTTTAATTGTTTTTGTTTTTTGAAACCTTTTTATTCATAACAATTGTTATTCTTTGCTATTTCTAACCCATTATATATTTTAACACCACATCTTTGTCATCCAAATTATATCCATGTCCTCCTTAAACATGAACAAATAACATAATAATCATTAAAACATTTAAATTAACCACAAACATTTATGCAATTTTACTTAATATTTATTTTGTACCAAATGTCCTGCATTTAAACTATTTTTAACCCAAATACTACTTTCCCCAAAACACCACTGTTGATAACCTCTGTCACCTCTACGGTAACCCCTTGACCTCTAACCTAATGTAACCCTGTAAACATGACAACCCGGTCACCACAGCGACAGGTTATGAGAAGTCCCACAGCCTCAATAACATTTCGGGCATGTCAGGAGCCCCCATGCGCCTCACCCCCATCACCAACCCTTTCGAGCCCCCGGGAACCAACCTCCGCCGCTGTCACTCCCCCATCCCCTCCATTTTGTAGCGTCATGATGTGGAGAAGCAAGCCAACAAGTCAACTACAGAAGGAGCATCAGGAAAGAGAGACATACCAATACCACTGTAATCCCAGTACTGATATTAGTCCTATAGTGATAATGATAATGAACTGTAGGGGGTGCCATTTAGCCACATGTAATAATGTTCTTTATTGAAAGCCAGGTAGAGGCGGGCATCCAGTGTATAAGGGACTTAGTGGATATTTTTGCTATTCATTCTAAGACTACATGCACTTTCCCACCACATGCAATGTGCAATATGTTAAGCCGAAGCAAAATGTTAAGAGATATTCGGTGTTAGTCTCCAGCAATGTTACACCTGATGGAGCAATGAGAACACACACACGCACACACACACACTCATCAACGCACACACACACACACGTATACTCTCTCTCTCTTTCTCTCTCTCACAAACACGCACACACGTATACTCTCACACACCTGCCTTATTAACAGGGATTGAGTGTAGGTTAGCGATTTAGACTGATAAATAATGTAGTGAGCTACAATAGCAGGCCTCCCTGTATTATACTAAATGTGTGCTGTTCTTGCACTCCATATTACCACTAATCCTAAAGAGCTCCTTAGTCAAATGAGACTTCTTCTAATACTCTACACCTCCACACGTCATCAAGCCTCAACAGCAAACCCATCCACTCACACACACACACACACACACCTCTTGTATTTGGGAGAAGAACACACTTACACTAACTAACACCAACAAAATATCTAATATATACTAAAATGCATGCATTTGTTTTTTGAAGAAAAAATCGAACGAAAAACAGTAGGAATAAAAATCACACAAAGAAATTCTTATATTTAACAGAAAATCTTTGAAAAGAAAAGAGGCAAGCCCAAAATAAGAAAGGTATTTTTCAGTATCACCCATAAAACAAGCCATGTACTGGTTAGTGCTAGATCTCCCAGGGGAGTTGACTCATTGGACCGTTAAATGTGTTCCTGTGTGCTGAAAATAGACCTTATCATACACACACACTTATAGAGACTCAACCGATCGATCAAACAGCAATGTATCATTTTAAAAGCTGGGGGGGGGGGGGGGGGGGGGTGCTAGAGAGTTGTATTATTCTAGCGTTCATTCACTACTATTATTATTATCATTATTGATATTATCAGTGCCATGTAGAGAGCTGGAGAGAACGCAAAGCGTTCTGGGGCTTTTGTGCAATACACAGACTCTGATGAAAGCCTGAACAACAACCATCATTGTTTTAAAGAAGAGGTTCCGAGTAGCATCCTAACCCACAGAGAGGTTGGACATAATAACAAACTATTTTTATAATGGTTGTGAGGATTAGAAGGGATGGAGGGATTCTCTCTTCTTTCTCTAGGGGGCGGGGTTAGGGGTGGTAGAGAAGAAGGGGTGGGGGGTGGACTCTCTCATTCCCATTGGTCGGGAGCAGTAAAAGGGGCGGGGCCATCGAAGCAGAGATCAGTATTTCTCATCATTGACCATATACCGGCCCTGCCTGCCCTCTTGTATGCAGGTGCGTGAAATTAAATGTAGCTTCTTTCTCTTTTTCTAAATATGGCTCTTCAGAAATCAATCTGTACACTTATCAAACTATACAGTCTGCACATGTCAGTGTCAGGAGGGTTTGGCTATAATCAGAAGTGGCTTCGGGTCACCCGTTAGACGAGAGATCAGTTTCGGTCTTTTTCATCTTCATCAACGATCTCCCTCCACTTCCTCAATCCTTCGTTGTCTTCCTGTATCGAGCATTTCACCACATTGCCACACTCACAATGACTCTTATGATTTGAGTGTAGTGATTTTTTCAGTTTTCTTTTTTCTTTTTCTCTTTTGTCCTTTTTGACCCTCCTCCCACCCCCCCACCTCCCGGTCCTGGCTGCTGAACCATCGCACCTCACATAAAAAGAGGGCACCGTGAATGGAGGATGGACTGACAGCGCTTGGTAGAAGAACAGAACGAATCAATGACAAAATGAACAAAAAAGGCAATATACATATATAGAAATATGCAATGTATAGAAATATATTTGTATCTATGTATAGTTAATCCTATGGAGATGTGCTGTATGCTGTATATCTGTGGCACACATGGGAGTTGTGTGGTTTTGTGTGCACAGACATGCATCTACCTCTGGCCCAAGATGCAAGAGTGCCAATTCATCAGAATTACAGATCATTCCTTTCTTTCTCACTGTTTTCTGGGAAAAAAAGGAGGGAAAATTAAGTGTTGAAGGAGGACAAATGTTTTCCCTCCATACCAGACATTAGAAAAAAAGAGACCAAAACTTCTTAAAATCCTGATTTCTTTTGAAATTGTTTGTTGAAATGTAGAAGATGACGAGGTTATAGTGACAATGTTAAAAACATTCTATCTTGATATACCCAATGTCGACATTTAAATTATTGTCATTCTTATGGATTGTATATTTTCATTTAAGCGGTTGATTTACAGAAATGTTTATTTTTGTATTTTCCGATGTTACCGTCGATTTTATTATTGATATTTATTGGCATCGAATGTTGCAATCTATTAAGGTAATGCGTATGTCTCTAACTGGTTGTATCCAGTTCTGTTGCTTGAAACTTGTCAGTTTGATTTTATGTGATTTTTTGGGGTTTGACATTCCCATTTCTCCCCCTCCTCATCTCTTACTCTGCCGCCTGCTCCTCTCTCACTAGAGACAGAGGGTTGTGTAAAGACTGAAGGTGAAATCTTTTCACATTTCGCAGAAAGGGCATTCTCTATGACCAACATTAGCATTAGCCATATACAGGTGTGGACTGTATACACTCTAGATAGCGTTAAGCTAAAAAGGCTATTAGGGCAACCTCGTTTAGCGAGCGAAGCAAAAAAAAATACAATAAGACAAAACCGTTAGATAATTCAAAGCTCAGGACTCATTAGGTTGAGAACTGTATCCTCTACAGGCTCAAGTGATGCTGTGAGGAGGTTTGACGTTTATTAGATTAGAATATGAACTGTTGTCGTGAGTCACATGACATAGCTCCATATCTGCATCTGTACTTATCCAATAGTAGGCCTGATTGCCAGTCGGTTCGTGCTCTATTACCAAGTCTTTGTCACTCATTGTCACATTAGCTTGCCAATGACATAGGAGTTGGCTAGACAGCACAAACAGATCTGGGACCATGCTAATCTAATAGTAGTGCGCGAGAATCTGAAAAGCCTTCATCTGTGTAGAGTTTGAGTTTGAGGTGGGAGTGTCAGGGAGGGTGACAGCTTGACCTGTAACTATGGTTGGTGTGGATTCCATTTTGATTGCAGTCAATTCAGGAGATCCATTGAATCTCAATTCATTAATTGAAAATGGCCTGTTATATTAAATGTCGGATTGTTTTCAATTCATGGTTTGCATTTTTATTCACCTCCAGAGTTGATATAATATAAATGGAATTCACCCCAACTTGCACTAGAGTAATATATATGATAATATAGTTATATATGGTAGTATACATAGATATATTTCCTATATATGGATTTGCTGACACCCAGACACCAGTCTACAAACTACAAAATCAATATTTTCTAATGTTCTCTCTTCATCCCTACATCCCTCCCTTCCTCCCCTGTCTTCTCCCTTGATCTAGTGCTTTGGGTGTTTGTTCTTTAATTATAGGAATTCTTCTCATACCTGTTATTGGTCCAAATGTTCTGTACAGTTGTAAAGTTTTGACTTATTTCAATCTGCATGGGGTTTCCATTGCAAGCAATAAGGAATTGATATGTCTATATTCAAAATCAAGGAAATATGATTTGAGAAGACATCAGATTTGATCATGAGCTTAATGATTGTGTATATATTTACTGTATATATTAAGTGCATATGAATGTGTATATTTCTATACACAACATATAGACTAACAGCATGCTATTAGGGGGAAAAACTACTCGCCTCTCACAGTTTTGTCTGAGAAGAGTTGAGCTTATATATGCATGTTAAGATGTTATAGGGTGGAAGAGACCATTGGTACCCTAATGGGGAGGGGGTTTGGGAAAGTTGTATTTTTTAAGGATGGGGAAGGGTAACCAGTGGTCTTGTTTAGCTGCTCTGTTATTTCTTATAGACCTTACTAGACTAACTGGTAATAATAATTACTTTATGATTTCTAATTTTTGTTATCTTTTTACAGAGAACTATTCTGAGAGCCCAGTGCTTATCAGGTATATGCAAAAAGAAGCAGTAACTGTGAATTAATACTAGAGAAAAAAATAATCTACTTCTTCCTTTTTCCACGTTAATCAGAAAACGTCTTCAAAACTCAATTGCCCCTCCGGTGAAACCACATCGGCCAAAGCTCACCCAAACCTGACCGACTTTTCAACACACTTCATCACTTTCTCTCCTCTCTGTTCTCCCTCTCTCTTGTTCCATCAGTCCATCCTCTCCTGGCCCCCTCTTGCTTGAAATATCCTGAGATACAGTACATACCCAACATTTAGGGGTTTAGCGTTTGAAAGTAACAGACGTTACTACTTTTGAGCAGGTCCCAAATTCCCCTAACCTCCCCTATATGAAGGGAAAGCTCACACAACATCTACATTATTAGTGATCCTTTCTTTTGATAATAAGTAACCACAAGGTGTAGCAAAACGAAGTAACATTTAAATGCACATCATATCCCAGGTTACAGGTTATTAGTTTAGGACACATATTGAGTCAAAGAAGATAGCAAAACGAACCTCAACTGTCACTAACAATCTACAAATAGACTATACTTCCCCCCTGGAGGTAGAATTCACACGTAACCAACCGTAGGCTACAGACAGATACATGACTCAACAAAAATACTTATGCTACATCCTTGTGCATCCTGCACATTTTTTAAACTTAGTTTGCATCTTAAATGGCACCCTACTCCCTATTTAGTGCTTTGATGCATCTGAAATGGCACCCTAGTCCCTATATAGTGCACTACTTTTGACCAGAGCCCTATTATAGGGGATAGGAATAGTCAATACCCACTGGGCACAACGTGGAATAGATATTGAATTGACGTCTGTGCCCCGATGGGTGGTGAATTTTCCCCCATTGTCACTGGGACAGGAGGGTGCTGCTCTTTGACAAGCAGTAGGAGGCGAGCATGTGACATTCTAGAATGGATCAGTAGAGGTTGTTGTGATAGGTGGTTATTTTGCTCATTATTGATGGGCAAGTTGATGGTTTAGTTAGTAGTTTCAGTTAATAGAGTGATGTTCAGGTCTGTGTATCATAGCATGTTCTTGTTCAATCATTGCAGATAAAAAAAACTCTGGGAAGAAGTTCTTTAGCCACTTTTTTACCAATCCTAAGAATGGAGAATTACTTTAAGATGCTAAAATGGAGGATGTTTGTAGTCTAGCCATCAACTGACGTAGAAATTAATTTAATAATATCATCAGTGCAATGTTTTTGACTACACCTCTGTCTTCCCCCTTTTCCACATTTCCCCTTTCCCTCTCTTCGTCAGTCTCCCTCCATTCACAACTCAGGTATATTTCTCTCTATGTTGGTTTAAATCAGTGCTTCCAGACGTAATGTCTATCAGAGCCGAACAGAGAGAAGGTTTGAAATGTTTTGCTTCCTCTCTACTGTATGTATGGACCTGTAAATATTGTATGTCCTGTGTCCTCATCCCAGCTCACCTACAGTATGTACCCTGTTATGTGATTCTGAGATTGTTTTATCCCTCCACTCTCCTCTCCCTCCGACACACACGTTTCACCCCATCTCGACCTCTCCACCTTCTCCTATTCTTTTTTTAATTGGTATTTTGAGATGTGCTATCTCTACTGCTTCCATTACAAAACCCCAAAATGAAACAACAGACTTTGGGGAAAATGAAAAGAACCCCACCATAAACGTTAAAGTTCCATCTTCCCTAAAGGTGGATTACAAACGTCTCCCGAGGATAGGAAATGGACAGAAAGACTGTCAGACATTACGTATGATGTTTTTTTTGGGGGGGGGGGGGGGGGGAGTAGGAACTGTATATTAAAAAAGGATTGTCATCAAAGGAAGAACCACGAAATGGAGGACAGTTTGAGGAAGAAAGAAAAATACTAAATGAGAGGAGGAAGGCAGCTGATCACTTCTCAGTGTAAGAATGTGTTTTGTCTTCTGTGTGCTGTTTCGCTCTGTGTTTTCGCAGTGTGTGTGTGTGTGTAACTGTGTTTTGTGTTTGCGTGTGTGTCTTGTGATTCCGTGCTTCGCGCTGTTTCATGTCTCATTTTTTCCTCCATGTTGCCTATCTGTGTGTGTGTGTGTGTGTGTGTGTGTGTGTGTGTGTGTGTGTGTGTGTGTGTGTGTGTGTGTGTGTGTGTGTGTGTGTGTGTGTGTGTGTGTGTGTGTGTGTGTGTGTGTGTGTGTGTAGGCTGCCTTCATAAAGTATTCACACCCCTTGATTTATTCCACATTTTGTTGTGTTACAGCCTGAATTCAAAATGCATTAGATATAAAAAATCTCACCCATCTGCACACAATACCCCATAATGACAAAGTGAAAACCTGTTTTTAGATTTTTTTGCAAATTCATTTAAAATAAAATACAGAAATATGTCATTTACATAAGTATTCATACCCCATGAGTCAATACATGTTAGAATCCCTTTTGGCAGCGAACTGAGTCTTTCTGGGTAAATCTCTAAGAGCTTTGCACAACTGGATTATACAATATTTGCAGATTATTCTTTTAAAAATCGTTCACCTCTGTCAAGTTGGTTGTTGATCATTGCTAGACAGCCATTTTCAAGATTTTCAACCCATTTTAATCCAAAACTGTAGGCCACTCGGGACCATTGAATATTGTCTTTGCAAGTAACTCCAGTGTATATTTGGACTTGTGTTTTAGATTATTGTCCTGCTAAAAGGTGAATTTGTCTCCCAGTGTCTGCTTAGCTCCAGTCCATTTATTTTGATCCCCCCAAAAAACTCCCTAGTCCTTGCCGATGACAAGCACACCCATAACCAGATTGCAGCCACCACCATGCTTGAAAATATGAAGAGTGGTACTCAGTGATGTGTGTGTTGGATTTGCCCACAACATAGCGCGTTGCATTAAGGACACAAAGTACATTTCTTTGCTAAATTTTGTGCAGTTTTACTTTAGTGCCTTATTGCAAACAGGATGCATGTTTTGGAATATGTTTATTCTGTACAGGCTTCCTTCTTTTCACTTTGTCATTTAGGTTAGTGTTGTAGAGTAACTACAATTTTGTTGATCCATCCTCACTTTTCTCCTATCATATCCATTAAACTCTGTAACTGCCACCATTGGCCTCGTGGTGAAATCCCTGAGCTGTTTCCTTCCTCTCCGGCAACTGAGTTAGGAAGGATCCCTGTGTCTTTGTACTGACTGGGTCTATTGACACACCATCCAAAGTGTAGTCAATAACTTCACCACGCTCAAAGGGAAATTCAATGTATTTTTTTTACCATCTACCCATTTGGAAAACCTCCCTGGTCTTTGTGGTTGAATCTGTTTGAAATGTACTACTCGAACTGTGGGACCTTACAGATAATTAAACCCTATTATTGCACACAGAGTGAGCCCATGCAACTTATTATATGACTTGTTAAGCAAATGTTTACTCCTGAACTTATTTAGGCTTGACATAACAAAGGGGTTGAATACTTATTGACTCAAGGCATTTCAGCATTTCATTTTTTATTAATTTGTAAAATGTTCTAAAAACATCATTCCACTTTGACATTAAGGGGTATTGTGTGTAGGCCAATGACACAAAATCCCAATTTGATCCATTTTAAATTCAGGCTGTCACACAACAAAATGTGGAAAAAGTCAAGGGGTATGAATAGTTTCTGAAGTGCTCTCAGCTCTTGGTCTGTGTTAAGCTAAACTAACATTCCTGGTGGGCTGTAGTCCTGTATGGGATTGACCTCCAAAATCACTGACTCAGTCCTTTTTCCTGGAAAAGCACCCTATTGGATTATGACTAACCAATGAATTAAGAGGTAGACAAACACCAGCAGACCTAACAGCCCACAAGAACTGAAACCACCCACGCCAATTGTATTGGTGTCTGTGCGTGTGTCTGTGCAAAACTTACAGGCTTTTCTGCCTTTTCGTATCTTGTGTACATGCATGCCAGATGTGCTTTGCAAAAAACAGGTATTTCGTTTGCTTTATCGCCTATCGATCAGTTGAATAATTTGCTTTGAACAGTTGTACTCATCATAAGTAAACCCATCCAGTCATACAATCAAACACTTGACTATAACAATTGAGAATGTGAAATGAATTCAAACTCCCATTCAAGCTCATTTTAGGTTAATCATATCAACTAAACTACCCTGGATCATGTAGGTTTTTACACATCCAGTCGTAGCTGGTTGATTTTCTAGGTTTGCTGAAACTTCCACTGATTCTTCTCCTTGTTTCTCTCCTCTTTTTTTCCAGTGTTGAGTTTCTAAAATGTCCCTTTCTGTCCAAGAAGAGGAACAACCTTAGGACACAATTCACCCAGAGCTCCCTACTGGATTCACTGTAGGCTGAAGGGATACGTAACCGGAGAGAGAGAGAGAGAGAGAGACAAAAAAGGAGAGAGAGCGAGAGAACGAAAGAAAGAAAGAGAGAACTGAAGGCGATGATGAGCGGATGATAGAAGACAAAGAGAGTCAAAAAGATTTGTTCATCCCTCCACACCAGAAGCATCCTTCGTTCCTGTGGACTCCTCAATCAGCACCATCCCTTAGAAAACAAACTCCAGACCAACGTGACAGACTTACTTACAGTGACTCTGAGTACCTGGAAAAGCATCACACTGAAACACATACCTTATGTCAGCATATTTTACAGAGTCTTATTATACTAAGTCATTGACATTGAAATCCCAGACAAACAATAAAAGAAACAAACAATAGAACAGAATGCCCCTAGGAAAGAGCCAAAGGGTTATGGGATAGTAGGACAATGTTCCACAACTTGGTTGTCATCCTACTGTGTCATAGACAATGTATGCTTTAACCCACTGTCAAATTACATCTTACCGGCTCTCAGATATAGTATATTCAATTGTTTTTAAATCTTCCTATTTAGTACTTCAAAGATCGGACATATAGTAGGGTAGGCTATATAAACAAACTACTGCAGTGGTCTGAGATTACTCAACATAGTCAGCGTGGATGTGACTACAGAAAAGGAGAGCCAGGTGCTAGCCAATGGCAAAATACATTTACATAACAGTAATTCTACTGTTTTACAGCCAAACACTATGCAAAGCTATGAGGCTGAACAACCATTGCGTCCAGTGACTCTTGAGTCAGCCCACTATGCTGACACTACCTTCTTATGTTCAGTCAGTCACACTTGTTGGACTGTTTTCATTGATTGACAGCCCTCCTCTTACCTCTCACAAGAGACACACTTCAGAAGATGCTGAATTATGGGCCCCAATAGTAGAGCAACCAGGCATATAGTATACCAGGCCATTGGCCATTTCATATAAACCTGTGCGTAGATCTGAAATACGATACACTCCCTGACTGACTGATGCTGACTCGTGTTGCATGAGAGTGTGTCGGCTGACCCTAACAGATCTACTCATCGACCACTTTGAAGGATTTGGACCTAAAGAAAACCAGTGTGTGTGTGCGTGTGCGCGTGTGTGTGCTGAAGAGTTGAGGAGGACGCCAAAGGAGAGAGACACTGGAAGCATGACCACAACGCGCATGCCAAGAACGGAAGCGACAGCTGGAAAACAAGGACATACATTGCCCTCACTTTCTTGCTCTCAATCTCTCCCTCTCTTTATCTCCACCCCTCTGCATCTCAGCATTGCTCCTCCTCCGTAGCAAACTGCATGGCATGATCGAAAAAAACCTGAAGAACGAAACGTAGAGAACAAAAGGATGGAGAGAGAGACCAGAGAGACTTTATTTTTTAAACCAAACAATCATTGTCACATCAACCTTTTTCAAAAATATCCAATTGGTAACTATTTGCAAGTGTCAAGATAACAAATGGTCAACTGCTCGTTGAGAGAGTGACTACTGTAAAGGTCTCTCTCCTTTCTGTAGAAAGGAGGCTGATCAAAGAGCACTGCACCTCTGGGGGGATCAGAAAGGTTCACAAGGAAGTGCGAGAAAATAGCGGGAACAGGGTGAACTTTGATAAACAATTCCGGGAAAAAAGTGAAAATGCATTTTTATTACTTTGTTTACCAGCATGACTATTCTGCATGAGTCTACTTCTGCAAGCCCTCACCCCACCCCCTCCGTAAAAAAAGAGGGCTAGGAATTGAAAAAATTAACAAAATCGAGAGGAAACAAAAAATATTTATGTTATATGCAACTAATAAAAAATTAAAAAGAGCAGGATTATATTAAAAAAAAGATCTATATTTTGTTTTGGGATAATAAAAAAGGAATAACGAAAAAAAAATAGGATTGCAAGATACACATTGAACAATGTTTTCTTAGATAAATAAGATACAAACACCACCAAATCTACCAGAGATGAACTATGCGATGAACTTCCCCTGATACTACAACTACTCTACTACTACTTTGATGACTACTCTTCTTGTGCTCTGCTACTTCTTCGTCTACTGCTCTCACGCTCTGGTCCTACCGCCCTGATTGCGTCCCCTGCTGCCAATTCTCTGTCTTCCACCCCACTGTCCATCCACGTCCCCTCTCCACTGTCTGTCTGTATAACTATGTTTAGTTGGACTGTACTCAGATCCGATGGGTCATATTCACTAGGATCCAAACGGAAGCAAACAGCTCGGAACGGGAGGGACTATCCCTGAACTTGTCTAACACGTTTTCCGCTGCAAAGCTGTTTGCTACGGTGTGCACTAATGAATACGACCATGATGGACTCTGTTGTTGTTCTTTCAGTCTCGTGCTCAAGGTGGGAGATGGCAGCTTCACCACCAGGACGCGGTTGTAGACTCTATAAGATCTCGGCTAACTAAAGCAGTGTAGCGATACCTAGCGGAGATCAGACCTCACACCGTCCCCAGGCTAATTGCCTACAGCGCATTGGGAGAAAGTATCTGATCAAGTGAACGAGATTCGCGATGACCTAATACAAGAAATTACATCGATTGGATCGTGTAGCCCAATAATACTGTAGCTCTGACCCTGTACTGTAGCTAGCTAGCACCTGTAGCACTGCACTGACTGGCCAGATAGTGTCATATTAGCTCAGCTCTGATATTGTAGCTATACGATGCATAGCTTTGTACTGCTATGACATAATGTACTGTAGGCCTATCTCCATGATTATAGGGATGTGCATAACGTGTCGTTGTGGCATTTAACATAAACCCCCCCCCCCAAGCTCGCTAACTCTACAGCCCTTGTGACGGTCAACAGTGTTTGTTTTACACATACTGGTGACCCCGGCGTTGGTGAAGCAGCCATCTTTGCTCCATTTCCTCAGGTGGGGATAGCATATTTCCAGGAAAACTGCTGTTCAAATATGTATGAAGGGAACGCCGAACGGTCTATCTATGCTATCATCTTGAGCTTATCTAGATAAATTGTTGCTGTTTCTGTTGATGAACAAAAGCTCATGTTGACCTTCCACCACCACGGCCTGTTTTGCAGTATGGCTGGATGCATCGCACCAGGCACCTCACCACACTCAACAACAGATTTTTTGGTTTTATTTCCCCCTGTTTTTCCATGTTTATTTTCAAGTGAAAACTAATGTTGCTATGTTCAGTTTCTAGGCCTGTATGTATAGGTCATATCTCGCCAGTCACCGCAAACCCTTAGCTAGGCCTACATCAGAGTTTAGATAATATGCTGCTGATGTAGCCTACTCTTTGTTGCCCTCAACTGGGCTCCAGTGCATTGCGCGGGATGTAGTTTATCCCCCCCAGTGAAGAGTGTCATCATCTGAGCCGTGGTTAGTCTCTGGTGACACTCTGGTCTAGCCGAGTGTTCCAGCAGAGCAGGATTCATCTCAAGGGTGGTATTTAATGTTACATGGAGGAGGAGGCGTGTTAATTATGTTTGGGGGTGGGGGGTTAAAATGACGTCACAGACCGTGTCAAATACAATTTGGGTCACATTCATTTGCATATTGCTAGTTTATATTTTTGTCTCAAATGAGTGTTAACTTGCCAAAACTGTTGCTTTGTTTTTGTTTGTTTATTTGTTATTACGCAATGATGAAGATTTTGATGATGTTCCAGAGATGCTGGGGGCTAACTGTACTGAGAACTGAGCAACTACCTATGCAAGAGTTTGACTGTAGCATATGATTATACTTCAGTGTTTCATTGTGCCAAAGGAGTTCAGTGTGTTGGGTCTGTCTGTTGTGTGGCAGTGCAAGAATGGGGCAGGGTAATGGTGGAAAAAAAGGGGCAGCTACTATATCTAGCATGGTGCATTGTTTACTGAAGTAAATGGGGGTGTGGGGGTTAAAGTAATTAGAATAGGGGCTCCCCTGAAGACCCTGGAGTTTGCCACTCACGGTTATGTCCCTGTCCTCGCAGTTTTCATTTGATACACTGGATCTCTGTCATTCATCACCTTGTCTGATTCCTCCACCTTTTCCTTCTCCTCGACCCCCATCCCTTTCATATTCATTCCCTCTCTCCCTCTTTCAACTCCTGCCTACTCCTTCTTTCACTCTCTCCCTTTCCAAAAAAGTTTATTATGGCACTATGTTTGTTACCAAAAGAATGATTTGAAATGTTAGAGACATAAGTAATCATAGATTATGGAAGGATGCATCACTACTAGACGTTTCATTCTGAAGATGTAAATGATTGTTTGTGGGGTAGAGAAGGAGAGGGATCGGGTGCAAGGTGGATGGGAAGAAGAGGGGAAGGGCACAACTGGCTTAGGTACAGCTAAAGACAGAGGTGAATGGATCATACCCCCCCATCATCCTTCTGGTAGCACAACCCACACAGACGTTCCATTTAAAATGTCGGGGGGGGGGGGGGGTATATTGTCAGAGCAATAATTTCTTCCAAACCCTCAAATTTGTGGGGGAGTCCAATGCCATTTACCTAAACTTACTGTCAAAGTAACCTTACCACCTCCAAAAAAAAAGAACACACAAAACGTTTTCATCTTGATTTTATAGCATGCATACACATCTAGTCTCTGAGTTTTGGGATGGGTTTTCACAAAACAGGTGAATATACTGTGAATAACCGCCACCTTATGTGAATGACTGTACTACCACAGTTGTGAGTCTGACTGTGTGTCAATAGGAATGTGTGTGTGTGTTTGTGTGTGTGGGCTACCTGAAGACACGTTGTGCAGGTGGGGGTGTGTGTGATCCAGCTCCTGAACTTGGCCACACCCACTTTAGAGGATGGACAGCTCAACACTTGCATAACTTTACTTGAAACCCAAATACAAAACATATCAAGAGAGGAGCAGAGTAAAACCAGAAACCCCCCTGTCATAAATTCTCTTTCCCCGACGTCTTCCTCCCTCTCATCCCGTTTCCTATCCCCTTCTCTTTCTCTCCCTCCACACATGTTTGAGGAAGAAGCTCTTTTTGCATCCTTGTTGTGTTTTTCTAACATATTGTTTGAAGTTCAATTCTAATGCATGCGTGGGAGAAAAAAAAGACGACTTATTTGTGAATGGCCAGAATGAAGTAACTCTCTTTTCGCCGGCAATCTCTGTCTTCCTCTTTCTCTGTCAGCCAGTGGTGAGAGGATGGGGGGGGGGGGGGATATGCAAACTGAAACATACTCTTTACAAAAAAGGAATCTATATCACTTTTTATTATGTACATTTTTTTGTTAGTTTTGGTTCACTGCAGTGTGGCTTGACTGAATTGGTAGAAATACACTGGCTATCTTTCTATGTGTATTGCACTTGGGAGGTGAAATAGGCTCAGTTTCATGAGTCCGATATCTTTCCTGATACATACAACAGTCCGGGATATCTCAGCAGTGATAGTAACATAGCGCCAATCTGTCCATTCTGTTATATTTTTACATGTCCATCTGTCTTTTGCATCTGTACATCTCTACATATAATTTTGACAGTCACTTCTTCTGTCTATAACAGTAGATTATGTATCTATTAATCTACCCCTCTAGATACAGATATGTCAATATCATTGCTTTACTTAATTTTTATCTGTTATTTTTCCTTATTTGGTGCTTTTATTTATTTTCTTATCATTTGGTGACTTGTTTATTACTCTTTTGTCTGATTTGTGTTTTTGTTGCAGATTTGTGTTATGATTTTTACATTTGAAAGAACATTGCACTACTAGCGCCAATGCAGCTAATGTTTCTATTGGTCCTGCCAACTGTTGTGACTACATCGCCGCTAAGGGAATAAGGCACTGGGTGCAGCCGTGCCACTTTCCTATCAGGGGAGAAAGAGAGGGAAGACAGAGACGGAAGAAGAGAAGGTTACTACAATAACACTGAATGGGGTTTATGCTATAAAGACTGATACTGGATACAATTTTAATGTCATAACACAGGAAAAAAAAAGAAACAAGAACTGTATAAAATATATTTCAATGGAATGTTTATAATTTACCTTTTATATTTTTGAAACGTGTAAAGAAAAAAGATGAATAAACAGTAATAATTTAACAAACAAGTTTGTGAAAAAAGAGACTTAAACACAGTTCTTATTATTAAAAGTATGAAAGTTTGAAAGTGAATGCTAATTAAACTGAAAAACTCTTCTCCATTGCAGATAGGAAAATAAAACAAGAATAATAAAATGAAAAAACCCACAAAATTAACTGGAAAAACAAGCAAATCCAATTCAAAGAGAAAACATCAAAAACTCTATAAAAATATTAAAAGCTTATGCCAAAATGTTCTATTTGTGTCCTGTGCATTTTTTGTACATCTAGCTAACAATTCCTATCATGACTGATATTATGGAGCTTACTGACTGATGCTCATGTTGAGGACTTTTAGGGGTCATAGTTAAAACATGATTATTGCAGCACAAACATCGTCAACTCATATGTATTTAGTTTATCCTAATAAAATGGCACAT
This sequence comes from Salvelinus namaycush, assembly GCF_016432855.1. Taxonomy (NCBI): domain Eukaryota; kingdom Metazoa; phylum Chordata; class Actinopteri; order Salmoniformes; family Salmonidae; genus Salvelinus; species Salvelinus namaycush. The sequence continues at coordinate 44,351,937 of NC_052314.1, read as the reverse complement.
TTAATACATTCAAGTCAAACATCCCAAATGTTTTTTATTCAAAATACATGTTTCATACATTTTCATAAACGTAAAAAATATCAAATCGGTATTCATGTGTTATTTCTGTAAAATATTGTATTGAAAAATAATATGACCTTTCTGTAAAAAAAAAAATCACATAACATGATTGGCTGTCTGTTAGGCTTACACTGGTTTCTCATTTCAGGCACAGATACCCTAGTCTAGCAGGATACCAACAAACATGATGATATACCCTTACGAGAAAACATTTCACATTTCCCTTCACTTGAAATCATTTGAAACCATGTGGTTTTGGAACACTTCATTTGATGATATACAGTTTTATTTTATTTGCAGTTCCACATGTGAAAATCACATTTTCACATTTGAAATTGTATATACACATGAAATACCTGTTCACATGTTGAGCTGAAATTTTCACCTTTGAAAACAAAAGAGACACAGTTGTTCACATGTGAAATCATTTGTTCACATGTATTCAATACAGATTTCAGATGTTAACACCACCTTTCACATGTGAGAATAACATGTTTTCACCTCACATGTGAATATCAGAATTTGACTTTCACATGTGAAAAACGTTCAAATGTTGTGAGGTGTAGTTTCATGGTATCACATGTTGAAATTTTGCAAATGTGCAATTTCATATTATCACATGTTGCTTTTACATGTTGACACATTAACTTCCCATAAGATCACATGTTAAACACGTGAAATTCATGTTTTTTCCCGCAAGGGTAGTGACACAAAATGTACTGAGCTCTGCCCCAACACTTTGGTTTCATTACTGTAGGTCAATATATACAGTGCCCTCAGAATGTATTCACATCCCTTTGTGTTACAGCCTGAATTTAAAATGGATTACATTGAGATTTTGTGTCAAAGTAGAATTATGTTTTTAGATGATTTTTTTTAAACAAATTAATTAAAAATGTCTTGAGTCAATAAGTATTCAATCCTTTTGTTATGGCACGCCTAAATAAGTTCAGGAGTAAAAATGTGCTTAACAAGTCATAATAAATTGCATGGACTCACTCTGTGAGCAACAGTAGTGTTTAAGATTTTTTGTGATTCAAGAGTAACATTAAAACAGAATAATATGCCACACCATTAGATAACTATACAGAAAACCCTGAAATTGCTGAGATAAGTAGATGAAATCAATGATGAGAGAATATTCAATCAGATTAACTGAAAACTAAAATAGCAGTGCAGATGGCTCTCTTTTTCTAAGTGCAGAGATGTAATACAGTATTTTGTGTAGAACGTTGACAAAAAAAGTATTCAATTCATTTTAATCCCACTTTGTAACAACAGAATGTAGAAAAAGTCTAGGGGTGTGAATACTTTCTGAAGGCACTGAGTTTCATTTTATTTAAGTTGAGGTAAATTGACTGAGAACACATTCTCATTTACAGCAACGATCTGGGGAATAGTTACAGGGAAGAGGGATTAATGAGCCAATTAGAAGCTGGGGATGATTAGGTGGCCATGATGGTATGAGGGCCAGATGGATTTAGCCAGGATACCGGGGTTAACACCCCTACTCATACGATAAGTGCCATGTGATCTTTATTAACCACAGAGAGTCAGGACAACCGTTTTAACGTCCCATCCAAAAGACGGCACCCGACAGAGGGCAATGTCCCCAATCTTTGCACTGGGACATTGGGAGATATTTGTTTTAGACCAGAGGAAAGAGTGCCTCCTACTGGCTCTCCAACACCACTTCCAGCAGCATCTGGTCATCTTATTTATCCAGAGCAAACCAGAAGGTAGGTAACTAATAATACATAGACTAGGTAAACAAATGTATTTGTGTGTGTGTGTGTGTGTGTGTGCACGCCCACACGTTTGCATGTCATGTCAAACAATTGCGTTTGAACCGGAGTGGGACTGTGTATGTATGTGTGTGTGTGTGTGTGTGTGTGTGTGTGTGTGTGTGTCAGGTCCTCCTGACCAGTTTCCAGGTGATAACACTACCCATTATGACACCTCCGAGGAAGACCAGGATGAGTCCTGAGGACCGGGCGCTCATAGAGGATATCCTCTCCACCTGTACACGTGCCAGCTCAGCGAAACTGTTCATCTGGGAAAAGAGAGTTAAAGAGGGGGAACAAAGAATGATGAGGAGAGAGAAAGGGGGGAGAAAGAAAATGGAGAAAGGAAGGGCAGAAAGTGAGAGAGAAATCAATGACAATCCCAGTTCAGTTTTCTTTAACAATAGTTAATACCACATCATACACAACAACCAAGACCAAGTTTATATTAATGTAGAATATTGCCCATTCTGTTTACTTTAATACAAAAGGGGAAACACTTCGGGGACAGCCTCTGATGGGATCCATATCTTACCCATCCTCCATGTTTCTGGATCCAGTCCAGTAATTTGCTTCTGAAGTACTCCAGAGTCCACTTCAGAATGTCCTTCACTAACTCGGGGAGGTTAGCAATCACCACCTAGCAGAGATGAAAAGAGTGATTTAATACACACACAGTGATTGTACTGTACATCCAATAATAATAACAAAGTAACAAGAACACTGTATAACATACCTTGACAGCTATCCTCCCTGCTACGTAGAACAGAACAGCAATTCTCTCCCAGGTGATTTGACCGTCCTCAAATACCTTTTCTACCAACTTCCAGTAGCTGGGCTTGCTGGTCATTTGCCCCACCATTCCATCTATCACACTGTTGCTTGGACAGGCGGGTTGAGGGAGGTAGGGAAGGAATTAGACTACTGACTTAGACCATTGTAAACTAACACACAGATAGACAAGCATACTCTATATTCATATTTGTTTAGTTACCCAGCAAACCAAAATTGATTCTGAGAAAGTTCCCAGAACATTCGTTAGGTTGCGGCAAATGTTCTCATTACACAAAAAATGTTCAGTTGTGCTGATAATTAAACAATGTTTGTATAAAACATTCGCCTGATGTTGCAAGAATGTTCCCAGAACACATTTAGTCTGTTTTTTATTATTACATTAACTGGAAACCTAATGAGAACATTTGGGGAATGTTCTGTTGTGGTTATTACAAATGTTGTGCATAACATTTTAATGAACGTTAGAACATTCCAAGGACACTTCATTTAAATCATTTTCCGGGAAAAAGAAATGCTAATGTTAGATTAAACCTTAATTTAAACTTAATGTGAATCTTCGATAATGTTCAGAGAATGTTCCCGATTTGCTGGGTAGTCTATGCATCAAATTCATCAATGTGAATTCACATAATAACAGTTTGAGAAATTTAACAGGTACTGTAAAACACAAGGCAATGGCTCTAATATCAACTGACTCGTCCAGCTCCCTGTTCTCCTTGAAGGCGTCTCCGATGGTACGTATCATCACAGCCAGCTGTAACACCATCTTCTGCTCCTGCTCACTCTCCAATTCCTGGGTTTCTGTGGAGACCACTACCGGGACTTCTGATGACAACACCTCATCCAGCTGCTCCTGCATCACTCTGGGGACGAGAGAACATTCTGGTTCAGAACCACTCCTTCTTAGAGCACATAGCCTGCTGTAGCCTACTGTGTGTCAAACTAAACAACTGTTGTCACGACACACGGTGTCTGACGGTTTTCATTTCTTCTTTGCACTTAGCTGATAATGTAGAGAATAGATAGTTTTTTGCTCTCTGTTTTTGTCAATTCCCAACCCCATGGAAGCAGCCAGTGGTATTAAGTACTTAAGTACAAATATTTAAAGTACTACTTAAATCGTTTTTTGGGGTATCTGTACTTTACTATTTATATTTTTGACAATTTTTACTTTTACTTCACGACATTCCAAAAGAATTTAAAAAAAAAAGTTTTACTCCAATTCACACACTTTTCAAGAGAACATCCATGGCTATCTACTGCCTCTGATCTGGTGGACTCACTAAACACAAATGCTTTGTTTATAAATTATGTCTGAGTGTTAGTGTGCCCCTGGCTATCCATAATTTAAAAAAAACACAAGAATTGTACTGTATGGTTTGCTTAATATAAGGAATTTGAAATTATTTCTACTTTTACTTTTGATACTTAAGTACATTTTAGCAATGCATTTACTTTGATACTTAAGTACATTTAAAACCAAATATTTGTAGACTTTTACTCAAGTAGTATTTTACTGGGTGAGTTTCACTTTTACTTCGAGTCATTTCCTGTTAAGGTATCTTTACTTTTACAAAAGTATGGGTACTTGGGTATTGGGTACTTTTCCCACCACTGGAAGCAGCCACAGGTTTACAGCTACACTACCGGTCAAATGTTTTAGAACACCCACTCATTCAAGGGTTTTCCTTTTTTATTTGACGATTTTCTACATTGTAGAATAATAGTGGACATTACAACTATGAAATAACACATATAGAATCATGCAGTAACCAAAAAAGTGGTCAAAAAAATCAAAACATATTTTATATTTGAGATTCTTCAAATAGCCACCCTTTAACTTGATGACAGCTATGCAAACTCTTAGTATTCTCTCAACCAGCTTCATGAGGTAGTCACCTGGAATACATTTCACTTAACAGGTGTGCCTTCTTAAAAGTTAATTTGTGGAATTTATTTCCTTCTTAATGCATTTGAGCCAATCAGTTGTGTTGTGACAAGGTATGGGCGTATACAGAATATAGCCCTATTTGGTAAAAGACCAAAGTCAACATTATGGCAAGAACAGCTCAAATAAACAAAGAGAAATGATTGTCCATCATTACTTTAAGACATGAAGGTCAGTCAATATGGAAAATGTCAAAAACGTTGAAAGTTTCTTCAAGTGCAGTCGCAAAAACCATCAAGTGCTATGATGAAACTGGCTCTCATGAGGACCGCAACAGGAATGGAAGACCCAGAGTTACCTCTGCTGCAGAGGATAAGTTCATTAGAGTTACCAGCCTCAGAAATTGCAGCCCAAATAAATGCTTCACAGAGTTCAAGTAACAGACACATCTCAACATCAACTGTTCAGAGGAGACTGTGTGAATCAGGCCTTCATGGTCAAATTGCTGCAAAGAAACCACTACTAAAGGACACCAATACGAAGAAGAGACTTGTTTGGGCCAAGAAACATGAGCAATGGACATTAGACCGGTGGAAATTTGTCCTTTGGTCTGCAGTCCAAATTGTAGATTTTTGGTTCTAACCACTGTGTCTTTGTGAGACGCGGTGTGGGTGAACGGATGATCTCCACATGTGTTTTTCCCACCGTGAAGCATGGAGGAGGAAGTGTTATGGTGTAGGGGTGCTTTTCTGGTGACACTGTCTGTGATTTATTTAGAATTCAAGGCACACGTAACCAGCATGGCTAGCACAGCATTCTGCAGCGATACGCCATCCCATCTGGGTTGGGCTTAGTGGGACTATCATTTGTTTTTCAACAGGGCAATGACCCAACATACCTCCAGGCTGTGTAAGGGCTATTTTACCAAGAAGGAGAGTGATGGAGTGCTGCATCAGATGACCTGGCCTCCACAATCCCCCATCTTCAACCAAATTAAGATGGTTTGGGATGAGTCGGACCGCAGAGTGAAGGAAAAGCAGCCAACAAGTGCTTGGCATATGTGGGAACTCCTTCAAGTCTGTTGGAAAAGCATTCCAGGTGAAGCTGGTTGACAGAATGCCAAGAGTGTGCAAAGCTGTCATCAAAGTAAAGGGTGGCTATTTGAAGAATCTCAAATATAAAATATATTTTGATTTGTTTAACACTTTTTTGGTTACTACATGATTACATGTGTTATTTCATAGTTTTGATGTCTTCACTACTATTCTACAATGTAGAAACTAGTAAAAAATAAAGAAAAACCCTTTAATGAGTAGGTGTTCTAAAACTTTTGACCGGTAGTGTAGGTGTGTCCATATGATGCATCTTTGGTTAGTTTTGAGTATCTGTGAAAGTGAACTCACCTTTTCAGCAGGACCTCTCCTACTCTGTCATCTGTAGAACAAATAAATAAAAATCAGCTTAGGTCTAGTCAACATAAAAATAATTCTAAATGTCAAATAGAACAGAATCTTGATAGCTAGCAATAACAATGTACTGATAACTTGGTTACATTGTTGCAGTGATGAGAAATTTCACTGGCAGACCTAGCTACCTGATGTCTCTACACACGCCATTGGCAGTCCACACCCAGCCCGAACGATAACGTTAGCTAGCGAGCTGTAACTTGAGAAAACTTCAGTATAGTAATTGTAGTTATTCTCTTATAACAGGATACAACTATTCTAGCTCTATTTGACAGGCGATCGTCGCTGCTGTTTTATCTCTATTAAGAAAATATGACATTCCTTTGAGATAATATGCAGAATCTATAAACACAAAAAATTAGGAACGGCCTCAGACGACAACAAGTCTGGACAGTCGAATGAAAGCCGAGAGCAGCGGACAACATTCCGCGCGTGCGCATTATCAATATGGGTCCACACGCTAATGTGTCCGTGTGGAAACTGACTACCATACACAACATGCTAGCTGATAGCTAGTTGATTTTTGTCCGACTAGCTAAAGCAGAGACGGCGGCAACTAAGCTAGTGAAGGTGGTGGGGGTGTCTGATACATAATATCATGCTGATGATCAACACAAGTTAAAAGTTACTTCTTGCAACATTGTATCATGGCTGGCAGCACCACCAACACAATATCTTTCAGTCAATAGAGTACGGACCGAGTAGTTCCAGCACTGTTACTGATGTCACTTGTTAAATCCACTTCAATCAGTATAGATGAAGGGGAGGAGACAGGTTAAAGAAGGATTTTTAAGCCTTGAGACAATTGAGACATGGATTGTGTATGTGTGTCATTCAGAGGGTGAATAGGCAAGACAAAATATATTAGTGCCTTTGAACGGGGTATGGTAATAGTTGCCAGGCGCACCGGTTTGAGTGTGTCAAGAACTGCAATGCTGATGGGTGTTTCACGCTCAACAATTTCCTGTGTGTATCAACAATGGTGCACCACCCAAAGGACATTTAGGAAGCATTGGAGTCAACATGGGCCAGCATCTCTGTTGAACGCTTTTGACACCTTGTAGAGTCCACGCCCCAAGGAATTGAGGCTGTTCTGAGGGCAAAAAGGGGTGTAAATCAATATTAGGATGGTGTTCCTAATGTTTTGTACACTCAGTGTAAATAACTAAAAATGCTATAGGCCTACATGGCAAACCATTTCTCTCCATTGATTGTACTTTGGTGTTTATTCTCAAGCCTTACGTGTCACACTATTTTACAAATTGCATGATACCTAGTAATTAGTTATCATTGTCATAGTGTGCTCATTTTATTCGTAACTTTTTAGGTGGAAACGATTTGTATCCATAGCTGTAAAAGTCATACTTAACTGGTTTTGGCAGAGTCAATAGCCTACTGTTAGTAAATATCATCAGTTGTGAATGTCTTTATCCTTATCTCAGAGGTCTGTAATGGGGGAGTGTGTGATTTAACCAGTGATTTAGGCAGCTGCTTCCAGTAAAAAGCATGTTTCAGATGTTGATTGCCCTTTGGAGTTGTGTCATTTAATCTATCTCAGTTCAGAAGTTATTTAGCCTTGGGAAAACTAGCACGGCACAAAGAACGGGTATATTATAACTTTTGATGTGGAGTTCTCATTACCATCTTCATACTAAATTAGCCCATGTACATTCCAAAAGTTTGATATTTGTTAGAATGTTAAAGAGAACAAGTACATTAGTGTCTAGTTTGAGAAACAGATACCTCACAAGCCCTTATCTGGCAGCTGTATTAAATAGTAAACTGGTAAATAGTAAACAGTGAAGAGGAGTCACCTCTTCACTGTTGACGTTGAGACTGGTGTTTTGCCGGTACTATTTAATGACACTCTCATGTGCTTGTCCTCTGGCTCAGTTGTGCACCGGGGCCTCCCACTCCTCTTTCTATACTGGTTAGAGCCAGTTTGCGCTGCACACCTGAAGAGTGGTTATTGCCATATAATAACCAGATATTGTTACCCCATAGATTTTTCCAAAAAGCTAGATGGGAAGAACACGCATGAGTCTCTTGTAGAAAGTAAAAGACTGCATTAAACCGTTTGCAATACAGGAAAATGCCTTACGTTTGAGTAGATCACAAAAACATTAATTGAACAAAGAGATAAATACATAAACTTCAACCAACAACCTTGTTATGGTAATATAAGCTTTTCCTAAGGATATGAAACTCAAAAGGATTTCCATCCCACTATTAAACCCCCCCCCCCCCCCCCCCCAACAGAAAAAAATACTGGTCATAAAGTTACCAAAGTGTTCTTCCTCCCACAATGGGGAGAAATTAGAGCTTATAGAGCTTACAGTGTGCAGTTATTCACCTATAGTTAGTGTTTAGTTTACCAGTTCAGGTCAGCCTTTTCTAATTCAAGTGTTTGTGTAAATTCTTTATAATAAAAGGCTGCTCTCACCTGGCCTACCAGTTCTGTCCAGTTCTCTCTCAAATGTTCTGATTTGGCCGCATATCTTTCCCATCAACGATCACTCTTGCATCGATGAAGAATTCCCTGCATTTTGAGCTGCAGCCACCATCGTCTGCAGTTTCTCCCGTGTCACTTTGTCCGCAGAGGTCAGATCCCTGTGAACCTCAATTTTTGCTTGATGAGGAACTCACAGTTCTTTGCTCGCCTCCAGAGAAGATTCCGTGTAGATCTGTTGGTGAACTGGTTGATGGTTGTCCTCGGGCTCTTGTCTTGATTCTTAAATCTTCCCAAACGATGAACGATGTCCACATTTTCTTGAAGTTTGGCTTTTGATTCGGGAATGACAGATCCTCAGATGTCAACAACTCTGCGGTTGATGTCCTCAACTGCCTGCTCTGGAATTCCATGGAGCCTCAGGTTCCACCTGCGCTGGTATCTCTCCGCCTCATTCACCTTTTGCTCGAGTTCAGCCACCTTCTTTTAATTTTCCTGGTAGATAACTTCCACCTACTTCATGTCACTACAGTTCAGCTGATCTGGATATCTAATTTTGTCGCTTTAGAGTTTGAGGTGAATAACTTGCAGAAAGTAATCAATTATTTGATCAACAAAATCAACCATATTCATACAGGGTTTTCTGACCTTAGAAATGACCAATTGGTCATATTTGGGTGAGGGAATCCCAAAATTCCTACCAAAAAACACATCTGCACTGACCTCCATCTTGCGCGCCCCTCAACCATCAGAGCTCTTGCAGCATGAACTGACATGTTGTCCACCCAATCAAAGGATCAGAGAATTAATATAGTACCGAAAGCATAAGCTACAGCTTGCTAGCTCTGCAGTGCATGCAATGTGGTGAGTAGTTGGCATAAAGAGAGAGAAAGACAATAGTTGAACAGTTTTGAAGAAATGAATTTCTTCCAAAAGGAAGGAGAAGCAAGAGAGAGAGAGAGATTTTGTACTTTTTTTCAATTTCAGTTTCACTTACTTAGAGAGCAAAGGCAGCTAGGTAGTTTAGTCTACTCAAACCCCTGCTCAAACAAAGGAATGCTATGTTAGCTAGCTGGCTATGACTATCCAACACAACACTGGAAGTCTTCCAAGTCAAGGTAAGCTTTTAGTTTTACAAATGTATTGCCATGAGGCCTGTCCGTGTAAGTGCTAAACTGCATACTGTATGTGATTGTAGCGGGTTTAGAAACGCGTTACTTTTATTAGCTATTTTGACTATGACATTACTTTAGCTACTATGGTTACAACGATGTAGGCTGTGTGTAGCTGTTATGATATGGTTTGGCTTGGAAAGTTTTTTTCGGCTGATGTGTTGTGAATTGAAGTCCAGAAGCGAAGGGAAAAGGTGAGAGGAGGAGAGCGCATAGATGCGAGAAGGAATACAACGTGGCTGCTATGAAAGTGAACTGTGTTTACGCATGATCAGGGGTGTATTCACTCCGCCGATTCTGTTTAAAAATGTTTCTTAAACAGAAGCAGATGTGAAGGAAATGGGGATAAACATATCTGAATTTGTCCAATAGAAATTCTTGTTTGCAACTGTTAGACTAATGATTACACCCTATATGTCACAAGTGTAGAGAGGATTAGGCAGGAGGCAGTCGCAGGTTTAGAACTACTGAAATTATTAAAGTACCATATATATATATATATACAGTTGGAGTCGGAAGTTTACATACACTTAGGTTGGAGTCATTAAAACTAGTTTTTCAACCATTCCACAAATTTCTTGTTAACAAACTATAGTTTTGGCAAGTCGGTTAGGAGATCTACTTTGTGCATGACACAAGTAATTTTTCCAACAACTGTTTACAGACAGATTATTTCATTTATAATTCACTGTATCACAATTCCAGTGGGTCAGAAGTTTACATTCACTAAATTGACTGTGCCTTTAAACAGCTTGAAAAATTTCAAAAGATTATGTCAAGCTTTTGATAGGCTAATTAACATCATTTGAGTCAATTGGAGGTGTAGCTGTGGATGTATTTCAAGGCCTACCTTCAAACTCAGTGCCTGACATCGTGGGAAAATCAAAAGAAATCAGCCAAGACCTCAGAAAAAAATTGTGGACCTCCACAAGTCTGGGTCATCCTTGGGAGCAATTTACAAATGCCTGAAGGTACCACGTTCATCTGTACAAATAATAGTACACAAGTATAAACACCATGGGACCACGCAGCCGTCATACCGCTCAGGAAGGAGATGCGCTCAATGTACTTTGGTGCGAAAAGTGCAAATCAATCCCAGAACAACAGCAAAGGACCTTGTGAAGATTCTGGAGGAAACAGGTACAAAATTATCTATATCCACAGTAAAACATGTCCTATATCGACATAACCTGAAAAGCCGCTCAGCAAGGAAGAAGCCACTGCTCCAAAACCGCCATAAAAAAGCCTGACTACGGTTTGTAACGGCACATGGGGACAAAGATTGTACTTTTTGGAGAAATGTCCTCTGGTCTGATGAAAGAAAAATAGAACTGTTTGGCCATAATGACCATTGTTATGCTTGGAGGAAAAAGGGGGATGCTTGCAAGCCGAAGAACACCATCCCAACCGTGAAGCATGGTGGTGGCAGCATCATGTTGTGGGGGTGCTTTGCTGCAGGAGGGACTGGTGCACTTCACAAAATAGATGGCATCATGAGGTAGGAAAATTATGTGGATATATTGAAGCAACATCTCCAGACATCTGTCAGGAAGTTAAAGCTTGGTCGCAAATGGGTCTTCCAAATGGACAATGACCCCAAGCATACTTCCAAAGTTGTGGCAAAATGGCTTAAGGACAACAAAGTCAAGGTATTGGAGTGGCCATCACAAAGCCCTGACCTCAATCCTATAGAAAATTTGTGGGCAGAACTGAAAAAGCATGTGCGAGCACTCAGTTACACCAGCTCTGTCAGGAGGAATAAGACAAAATTCACCCAAATTATTGTGGGAAGCTTGTGGAAGGCAAGTTCAACAATTGAAAGGCAATGCTACCAAATACTAATTGAGTGTATGTAAACGTCTGATCCAGTGGGAATGTGATGAAAGAAATAAAAGCTGAAATAATTCATTCTCTCTACTATTATTCGGACATTTCAAATTCTTAAAATAAAGTGGTGATCCTAACTGACCTAAAACAGGGAATTTTTACTAGGATTAAATGTCAGGAATTGTGAAAAACTGAGTTTAAATGTATTTGGCTAAGATGTATGTTAACCTCCGACTTCAACTGTATGTATGGAATAGGGTGCCATCAATTTTAGGACGCAGTCTATGAAATGCAAACACTGCCTGTGTTTTGCCTAATCGTCCTCTGCAGGTAGCCAGATCCAGAGAAGATCAAACCCCCTTCCACCCAGGATATTTGTCACCTTGGCCTGGTAAGCCAGATCTGTGTTGCTGCTTCAAAGGGAATAGGCTAGTGACAAGTCCCCCAAAATGTTGAGATACCCCTACCCAAGGTATAACAAAACACATCTATATTTTTCCATATCTCTAAGGTCTCCCATATGAAATGGATGGATGTGTAAACACATTTTTTTACTGCAAAAGTGGTTAAATTGTTAATTATTGTGTCACACTCCCTTAACTTGAACATTGCTCCCATTCAGTGCTGTGTGGTCTTGCCTAAAAAAATACATAAATTAATACATGTTTTTTGATGTTGTGGCTATTGTAATCTGCTCTAAGGAAAACACCCCCGAAACTCAAAAAGTGCAGAATAAGGCCTGGCTGTAGGGGGGGGGGGGTGGGCCACATAAGGTAATTTGCCCTACATACAGAAGCAAACTGTATTAGGATATATTCAAGCATTTTGGAAATATAGAGCTGTAAAAACAGAGACACAGTAGGCGGAAATATCAACTATGAATATTTATGATGAATGTAAACTTCTCTTTTTGCTAGCCGTTCAATAGACAACTTTCCAAGTAAAATTTGATCTCATTTAGTATTTCATAGTCCTGCTTGACAAAAATGCATACAGTTACAAATGTTTTGATGTTGTGGCTGTTGTAAGTAGCTCTAAGTAAAAAAAATGTGGGGTCCAAGGTTCCTTAAAGGATTTTTTATCATGAAATAAAATACAATTGCATTTGTCACATGCGCCGAATACAACAGGTATTCCCTTACAGGGAAATGCTTACTTACAAGCCCTTAACCAACAATGCCGTTTTAGGAAAATACCACACCCCCCCAAAAAATATTAAGAGATAAGAATAACAAATGATTAAAGAGCAGCAGTAAATAACAATAGCGGGGCTTTATACAGGGGGTACCGGTGCAGAGTCAATGTCAATATGTGGGGGCACCGGTGTCGAGGTAATTGAGGTAATATATACATGTAGGTAGAGTTATTCAAGTGACTATGCATAGAAAATAACAGAGAGTAGCAGCAGCATTTCGGGGGGGGGGGGGGGGCAATGTAAATAGTCTGGGTAGCCATTTGATTAGATGTTCAGGAGTCTTATGGCTTGGGGTAGAAGCTATTTAGGAGCCTCTTGGACCTAGACTTGGCGGCGTGCGGTAGCAGAGAGAACAGTTTATGACTATGATGGCTGGAGTCTTGGACAATTTGGACAATTTTTAGGGCATTCCTCTGATACCGCCTGGTATAGAGGTCCTGGATGGCAGGAAGCTTGGCCCCGGTGATGTACTGGGCCACACGCACTAACCTCTGTAGTGCCTTGCAGTTGGAGGCAGAGCAGTTGCCATACCAGGCAGTGATGCAACCCAACAGGATGCTCTTGATGGTGCAGCTGTAAAACCTTTTGAGGATCTGAGGGCCCATGCCAAAACTTTTCAGTCTCCTGAGGGGGAATAGGTTTTGTCGTGCCCTCATCACAACTGTCTTGATGTGCTTGGACCATGTTAGTTTGTTGGTGATGTGGACACCAAGAAACTTGAAGCTCTCAACCTGCTCCACTACAGCAACGTCGATGAGAATGGGGGCGTGCTCGGTCCTTTTCCTGTAGTCCACAATCATCTCCTTTGACTTTATTACGTTGAGGGAGAGGTTGTTGTCCTGGCACCACACAGCCAGGTCTCTGACCTCCTCTCTATAGGCTGTCTCATCGTTGTCAGTGATCAGGCCTACCACTGTTGTGTCATCGGCAAACTTGATGATGGTGTTGGAGTCGTGCTGGTCATGCAGTCATGAGTGAACAGGGAGTACAGGAGGGGACTGAGCACATACCCCTGAGGGGCCCCCGTTTTGAGGATCGGTGCGGCGGATGTGTTGTTACCTACCCTTACCACCTGGGGGCAGCCTGTCAGGAAGTCCAGGATCCAGTTGCAGAGGGAGGTGTTTAGTCCGAGGGTCCTTAGCTTAGCGATGCGCTTTGAGGGCACTATGGTGTTGAACGCTGAGCTGTAGTCAATGCATAGCATTCTCACGTAGGGGTTGCTTTTGTCCAGATGGGAAAGGGCAGCGTTGAGTGCAATAGAGATTGAATCATCTGTGGATCTTTTGAGGCGATATGCAAATTGGAGTGGGTATAGGGTTTCTGGGATAATGGTGTTGATGTGAGCCATGACCAGCCTTTCAAAGTACTTCATGGCTACAGATGTGAGTGCTACAGGTCTGTAGTTATTTAGGCAGGTTACCTTAGTGTTCTTGGGCACAGGGACTATGCTGAAACATGTTGGTATTACAGACTCAGTCAGGACAGGTTGAAAATGTCAGTGAAGACACTTGCCTGTTGGTCAGCGCATGCTTGGAGTACACGTCCTGGTAATCTGTCTGGCCCTGCGGCATTATGAATGTTGCCCTGTTTAAAGGTCTTACTCACACCGGCTATGGAGAGCGTGATCAAACAGTCGTCCGGAACAGCTGATGCTCTCATTCATGTTTCAGTGTTGCTTGCCTCGAAGTGAGCATAGAAGTAATTTAGCTCATCTGGTAGGCTCGTGTCACTGGGCAACTCGCGGCTGTGCTTCCTTTTGTAGTCTGTAACAGTTTGCAAGCCCTGCCACATCTGACGAGTGTCGGAGCCGGTGTAGTACAATTCAATCTTTGTCCTGTATTGACACTTTGCCTGTTTGGTGGTACGTCGGAGGGCATAGTGGGATTTCTTTTACATTTCTGGGTTATAGTCCCGCTCCTTGAAAGCGGCAGCTCTACCCTTTAGCTCAGTGCAGATGTTTCGTGTAATCCATGGCTTCTTGTTGGGGTATGTACGTACAGTCACTGTGGAGATGACGTCATCGATGCACTTGTTGATGAAGCCAGTGACTGATGTGATGTACTCCTCAATGCCATCGGAAGAATCCCGGAACATATTCCAGTCTGTGCTAGCAAAACCATCCTGTAGCTTAGCATCTGTTTCATCTGACCACTTTTTTATTGATTGAGTCACTGGTGCTTCCTGCTTTAGTTTTTGCTTGTAAGCAGGAATCAGGAGGATAGAATTATGCTCAGAATTGCCAAATGGAGGACGAGGGAGAGCTTTGTACGCAACTCTGTGTGTGGAGTAAAGGTGGTCTAGAGTTGTTTTCCCTCTGGTTGCACATTTAACATGCTGGTAGGAATTAGGTAAAACAGATTTCAGTTTCCCTGCTTTAAAATTCCCCTCCTCTGGATGAGCGTTTTCCTGTTTGCTTATGACCGTAAGGAGCTCATTGAGTTTGGTCTTAGTGCCAGCAACGGTTTGTGGTGGTAAATAGACAGCTACCAAGAATATAAATGAAAACTCTCTTGGTAAATAGTGGCGTCTACAGCTTATCATGAGATACTCTACCTCAGGCGAGCAAAACCTCGAGACTTCCTTAGATGTCTTGCACCAGCTGTTGTTTACAAATATAAATAGACCGCCACCCCTTGTCTTACCAGAGGCCGCTGTTCTATCCGGCCGAAAAAGCTTGAAACCCGCCTGCTGTATGTTATTCATGTCGTCGTTCAGCCACGACTTCGTGAAACATAAGATATTCCAGTTATTAATATCCCGTTGGTAGCATATACGTGATTGTAGTTCATCTATTTTATTTTCCATTGATTGTACGTTGGCTAATAGGATCGATGGTAAAGGGAGTTTACCCGCTTGCCTCCGGAGCCTTACAAGGCACCCAGACCTTCGTCCCCGATATCTCTGTCTCTTTCTCCTGCTAATGATGGGGATGAGGGCCTTGTCGTGCATCTAAAATAAATCCTTCCCGTCTGACTCGTTAAAGAAAAAGTATTCCTCCAGTACGGGATGAGTAATCGCTGTCCTGATATCTAGAAGCTCTTTTCGGTCATAAGACACAGTGGCAGAAACATTATGTACAAAATAAGTTACAAATAACGTGAAAAAACACACACAATGGCACAATTGGTTAGAGGATTGTAAAACGGCAGCCATCTCCTCCGGCGCCATTGCTCACTCTTGCCTGCATCTAGCTGATCTAGGGTGTAATCATTAGTCCATTAGTTTCTTTTGGACAAATTCAGGTGTTTATCCACGTTTCATTCCGTTTGCTTCTGTTTAAGAAACGTTTTTCAACAGAATCAGCGGAATGAATACACCCCTGATCACATATAACAGTTTCATAGCAGCCACGTTGTATTCCTTCTCACATCTATGCGCTCTCCTCCTCTCACCTTTTCCCTTCGCTTGTGGACTTCATTGCACAACACATCTGATGTACGTGACCAAGCGAAAAAACCTTTCCAAGCCAAACAATATCATAAGCGCTACAGACAGCCTACATCATTGTCACCATTTTAGCTAAAGTAACATCCGTCAACATAGCTAATAGAACTAACGAGTTAGTAAACAAGCTACAATCATGCAGTAACGTTACAGTGTACAGTCACTAAGCAGTTTAGCACTTACACTGGCAGTCCTCGGTGGCAATACGTTTGTAAAACCAAAAGCTTACCTTGACTTGGAAAAGTTCCAGTGTTGTGTTGGATAGTCATAGCCAGCTAGCTAACATAGCATCCCTCTCTTTGAGCAGGGTGTTTGAGTAGGCTAAACTAGCTAGCTGCATTTTCTAGCTAAGTAAGTGAAACTGAAAGTGAAAAGAAAAATGACTAAATTTCTCTCTCTCTCTTGCTTCTTCATTTTGGAAGAAATGAATTTGTTCAAAACCGTTCAACTATTGTCTTTCTCTCTCTTTGAGTCAACTACTTATGCACTACATTGTTAGCTAGCTGTTGCTTTTTGTTTCAGTACAAAATTAATTCGCTGATCCTTAGATTGGATGGACAACATGTCAGTTCATTCTGCAAGAGCTCTGATAGGTATTCATAATTACTGTGTAAGTCTATGGAAGAAAGTATGAACCATGAGCCTCCTAGGTTTTGTATTGAAGTCAAGGTACCCAGAGAAGGACGGAAGCTAGCTGTTCTCAGGCTACACAATGATGCTACCCAACAGAGTGCTGTTGAGGCTGCTGTAGACATTCATTGCAAAACAGTGTGTTTTAATAAACTATTTGGTGACGTGAATATATTTAACTTAAGGTGTTTTATGAAACCAGGCCCAGATACTGTATACATCATACACATTGAAAACAGTCAGCCTAGTACCTTCAGCCTTGACTTTTTCCACATTTTGTTACGTTACAGCCTTATTCTAAAATGGATTAAATATATACTGTTTATATATATTTTTTGTAATCTACACACAATACCCCATAATGACAAAGCGGAAACAAGTTTTTTGAAAATGTTGCTAATTTATTCAAAATAAAAATACAGAAATACCTCATTTACATAAGTATTCAGAGCCTTTGCTATGAGACTCGAAAGTGAGCTCATGTGAATCCTGTTTCCAATGTTCATCCTTGAGATGTTTCTATAACTTGATTGGAGTCCACCTGTGGTAAATTCAATTGATTGGACATGATCTGTCAACTGTGGGACATGTCTATATAAAGTCCCACAGTTCACAGTGCATGTCAGAGCAAAAAACAAGCGATGAGGTTGAAGGAATTGTCCGTAGAGCTCCGAGACAGGATTGGTCGAGGCACAGATCTGAGAAGGGTACCAAAAAATGTCTGCAATATTGAAGGTCCCCAAGAGCACAGTAGCCTCCATCATTCTTAAATGGAAGAAGTTTGGTACTATCAACACTCTTCCTAGAGCTGGCCGCCCGGCCAATCAGGGGTGAAAGGCCTTGGTCAGGGAGGTGACCAAGAACCCGATGGTCACTCTGACAGAGCTACATAGTTCCTCTGTGGAGATGGGAGAACCTTCCAGAAGGACAAGCATCTCTGCAGCACTCCACCAATCAGACCTTTATGGTAAAGTGGCCAGACAAAAGCTACTCCTCAGTAAAAAGCACATGACAGCTCACTTTGAGTTTGCCAAAAGGCAATTAAAGACTCTCAGACCATGAGAAACAAGATTTTCTGATCTGATGAAACCAAGATCTTTGGCCTGAATGCCAAGCGTCACGTTTGGAGGAAACCAGGCACCATCCCTACGGTGAAGCATGGTGGTGGCAGCATCATGCTGTGAGGATGTTTTCCAGAGGCAGGGACTGGGAGACTAGTCAGGATCGAGGAAAGATGAATGGAGCAAAGTACAGTGAGATCCTTGATGAAAACCTGCTCCAGAGTGCTCAGGACCTTAGACTGGGGATGAAGGTTTGTCTTCCAACAGGACAACGGCACTAAGCACACAGCCAAGACAAAGCAGGTGTGGCTTCGGGATAAGTCACTGAATGTCCTTGTGTGGCCCAGCCAGAGCCCGGACTTGAACCCAATCTAACATCTCTGGAGAGACCTGAAAATAGCTGTGCAGCAACACTCCCATCCAACCTGACAGAGCTTGAGAGGATCTGCAGAGAGGAATGGGAGAACCTCCCCAAATACAGGCTTGCCAAGCTTGTTGCATCATACCAAGAAGACTCGAGGCTGTAATCACTGCCAAAGGTGCGTCAACAAAGTTCTGAGTAGAGGGTCTGAATACTTATGTAAATGTGATATTTCCGTTCTGTATTTTTAATTTTTTTATTTCTATTTCTTAAAACCTGTTTTTGCTTTGTCATTATGGGGTATTGTGTGTAGATTGATAAGGTGTAAAAAACGATTGAATCAATTTTAGAATGAGGATGTAACGTAACAAAATGTGGAAAAAGTCCACGGTCTGAATACTTTCCGAATGCACTGTATATGTAAACACATAGAGAACACGTAAACACTGCCTATGTTACACTGTATACTTTGATGGTGAAGTCACAAGAAACAAAGATTAAACCTGGCTATGACCATGTCATAATAGTCTTAAATTCCCTTCTTTGTTCATGTCCTCTTTTCAAGGAATGGCTCACTTTCCTTTTTCCCCATGACCACAGATAATTGAGTGTGCCTGATATCCGTCCATAACATTACAGTTAACAAACCATGTATTTGAAATAAAGATAAATAAATAAACATAAAGGAGAAAATGGAAGTTATCAGATTGTATTGGGATGTGTCCTGTGTGTATGAGCTGAGTAGTGTAACTGCCAGGCTGGTCTGAGTACTTGGCTTTGGTGTAGGACTCCAGCGAGGTGTAGACTTTCTCCCTGAGCCCTTCCACCTCTGGTGGATTCGATCGTCCCTTTGCATCTGCAACAACAGAGCATTCACAGTCAGTTCAATGCCTTTATACCTTCTCCTGTTAGACTAGACACACCCTCACTCTCCTTTTCCACTTAAGTCAAACTGGATACTTACACAAAGGCCAGGATTCAATCAGATCAACGTTAATCCGCGGTCAACGACAATCGCATAGCATATCATAGTTTTTGTTTAGGTGGTGTCGGAGAAGTAACTGCGTTAGAAATGTCAAATCCATAAGCGGCTCCCGGCTTTATACCTGCCACAGACATTGCCATTGGAGGCACTGAGTCGCATTAGTAGAAATCCCATGCAGCCGTGTTAGAAGTTAAACAACAATGAACAAAGTGCCAACAATGCCACAGTCCTGGGAGCTACCCAACCAGGTCCAATGTTAGCTAGCTAACATTAGGCTCTAACTAGAAAAGCAAATGTCTTACTCACGTCGGCCAAGGAGAAGGAGAGCCCACAGTCCTTGGTAGTGGGCCGCGTCGGTGGCACTGTATTATCATCAAAGCGGGCAAAGAAGGGGTTTATTTTTTTGGACAAAGTTTCCTAAGGACTAGAAGCGAGGCGTCCCTCTCTGTCGGCGCCATTCTTAGCCTCATATATATATAGTAGAGGTCTTTCCGGATGGTTCTCTTAAAGAAGCCTTTGCAGCCTTCACAACTGTAGACACCATAGTGCTTCCCTGTGTAAACAACATGCACAACATAAACTCCATTGCTTTTCCTGAGAAACTGCTCATAAACGAAATACCTTTCCCTCTTAGCAATGTCATAGTCCATGGTTGTTGGATGAGATAATATACAACATCTAAAATAAAGGGGAATGAATCTCCACAACAAAGTAATGCCAATAGTAGAGTCACTGCCGCCTGTATCGAGGGCTAGGGCTGCAGTGAGTCCCTATTCCTCACCTGAGGATCTGTCTCCACAAATGGCACAAATGTGTTTGGACATGCCTCCAGGTCTGGTGCAATTGTAGTTGATGTACCCAAGATTTTGGAGACCTGTTGGAGCCTTGATGTCCTCTAAAATACTGACACTGTTCATCTGGAGCAAGGGAGGAAAGAGGAGGAGAGAAAGAAAGAGATGAGTGGGAGAGATGGGTGAGGAGAGAACGTGGAATGGAGAAGAAGTGGGGAAAAGTGAGTAAGTGAATCAGTCGCAACGGCGACCCATCATTCAGTGCAAGTTTTGAGCCCCACATTTTTAGCAAATTATTATTTTTGTAATTATATTGTTTTTTGGGGGATGGGCATGTTATTTTGGCACTAATACGAGTCACGTATCAGTTTGCAAACAATGTAAAAAAAATATATACATCACAAAGCCACATACAAACATGGTCTCTTTTTTGTAAGGCAGCTCCAAAATGCAGGTGTTTCAGTCTAGCTCAGTGCTTTCTGTGGTGGTGAGGCAAGCCAGCATAAAATATGGAGCGTTGCACCGTGATTGGCTCAGTGTTTTGTCACTCATGGGGACACTACGTCACCGCCAAGTCTAAGGGGAGACCTCGAAAATTCTTGCCCCTTGGGTGCTGCCATAGAGTTACATTAGAAGTGCCCATCCATGAAGGCTCAATGTCATTGGCCGTAGATAAAATGATATCAAATCACATTATATGTAAAGTAGCTTTGATTGGACTGATTTTTTAAATTTAACCTTTGTTGAACTAGGCAAGTCATTTATGAACAAATTCTTATTTATAAAGACAGCCTTGGAACAGCCTAGTGGTTAGAGCATTGGGCCCCTAACCAAAAGGTTGCTAGATCGAATCCCTGAGCTGACAGGGTAAAAATCTGTTGTTCTGCCCCTGAACAAGGCAGCTTAACCCACTGTTTCTACGTCGTCATTGTTCTTAACCTTTTAGGCCTAGGCGTCCTGCTAGTGGGACAACTTCCGGTGAAACTGGAGGGCGTGTCAAGGGGTGCGTAACTGGTGGCATGGAAGTCAAACGCAGGAGAGCAGAACTTGGTAAATAGCCGGAGCCGTTTAATGTACATAACTACCGGCATACAAAAGTAACAAAACACATGGGCACAACAACCCATATCGCACCAGTCACATAAAGCACACGTACTTACAAAAAACAATTCCCGACAAGGACATGGGGGAAACAGAGGGAACATATACAACATGTAATTAGGGAATTAGGGAATTGAAACCAGGTGAGTGCGACAACCAGACAAAACAAATGGAACATGAAAAATAGATCGATGATGGCTAGAAGACCGGTGACGTCGACCGCCGAACACCGCCCGAACAAGGAGAGGAACCGACTTCGGCAGAAGTCGTGACAGGGCGCGCAATTCAAATAAATAATCATAACAATTATGGATATTAAACATTTAGGTACATATAAGTGTCTTATATCGGTCGAAAGCTTAAATTCTTGTTAATCTAACTACACTGTCCGATTTACAGTATCTATTACAGCGAAAACATGCCATGCGATTGTTTGAGGACGGCATCCCACATCCAAATATTTTTCCACCGGCACAGGTTTCATAAATTCACAAATAGCGATTAAATATTCACTTACTTTTTGAAAATCTTCCTCTGATTTGTCATCCAAAGGGTCCCAGCTAAAAACATGTAGTGTCGTTTTGTTAGATAAAATCCTTCTTTATATCCCAAAAAGTCTGTTTAGTTGGTGCCATTGATTTGAGTAATCCACTCGTTCAACATGCAGAGAAAGGAATCCAAAACTCTACCCTAAACTTTGTTTCAACAAGTCAAAATAAGTTTTTATTTACTCCTCAGATACCCTAAAATGTAATCAAACTATAATATTTCTTCCGGAAAGAAGTATGTTCAATAGGAAACCGATTTTAGCAGGTGCGTCCTGTCTTCATGGTGAGCGCAAACATGAATTTCCAAGACTGTGTCCCTATACTAAAACTGATATTTCTTATTTGTTTTTGAAGTTACAAGCCTGAAACATTGAACATAGACTGCTGACACCCTGTGGGAGCCATAGGAATCCAGGGAGCTACTTGCCTTTCTAAGACAAATGCTTTTTATTTTGGTGGACATGTTTATCTATCAGGTGTAAATATGATCAGTTGTGCGATGTTTTGGTATAAATCCAATTTGGCTTTTACTCAATACATTGTGCTTATTAAAGAAGTTTAGAACTCTTACATTTATAATACTACAGAAAACCTTCCCCAGGTTACTGTTCACACAAATGCCTCTGTAATTGTTAGGGTCAAATTTGTCTCCGTTTATAAAGATAGGGGTTATGAGTCCTTGATTCCAGATGTCAGGGAAATAACCTACACTCAGGATCAAATTAAACAGTTTTAATAAAGCCAATTGAAATTTTGCACTAGTGAGTTTGAGCATCTCATTTAGGATGCCATCAGGTCTGCATGCTTTTTTAAATTTGAGAGCCTGAAGTTTCTTATAGAGCTCCTGGTCAGTAATTGGGGAGTTCAATGGATTTTGATTGTCCTTTATAGCTTTTTCTAATCCATTCAACTTCTCATGAATTTGGCGTTGTTCTGCGTGTGTGTCAATTTGAACGTGTTGTAGAGTGTTTTAAAATGGGTTGTCCATATGTCACCATTTTGTATCGCTAATTCCTCTTGTTTAGATTTTTTTTGTTTTTTCCAATTTTGCCAGAAGTTGTTTGTGTTTATGGACTCCTCAATTAGTGTCAGCTGCTTGCTGTTGTACTGTGCTTTTTTGGCTCTGAGTGTACGTTTATAGAATTTTTAAGTCTCACAGTAATGAATGCGTAATTCACCATTATTTGGGTCTCTGTGCTTTTGTTTGGATAGTGTTCTAAGTTTTTTCCTTATAATTTTACAATCTGCATCAAACCAGTTGTCATCTGTGATATTTTTTGTTTAATTTTTTATCAATTTCAATTGTGCTTCTTTTGCTGTTTGCCTGAATATATAGTTGATGCTTTTTACTGCTAGAATGATGCCTTCTTTACTGTGAGTGAATGTGGTATCCAGAAAGTTATCTAAGAGTGTTTGGATATTTTGGTTACAGGTTGCTTTCTGGTATTCTTCTGTGCTGTTTTGGGCCCATCTGTATGAATTTCTGATGTTGTACAGCTTACTGGGCAGTGAATGTGTGGTTGTTTCCATGTCTGTTCTTTTGAGGAACAACGTAATTTGGCTGTGATCAGACAGAGGTGTTAGTGGCTTGACAGTGAATGAGCTGAGAGAGAAGGGGTCAATGTCTGTGATCATATAATCTACTGTACTGTGGCCAAGAGGTGAGCAGTAGGTGAATCTCCCCAAAGAGTCCCCCCCGTAACCTACCATTGACAAAGTACAGACCCAGGCTTCTACAGAGCTGCAACAGATCCCTTCCGTTTTTGTTGACGGTGCTGTCACTGTTGTTTCTATGGGGGAGATTAAGACAGTTAGAAACAGTATGGCCTCTCTCTCAACAAACACTCATTACGTTTACGTTTATCAATCTTCCTTATCAATGACTATATTTTTTATCACTAACCACTGCTTCAGACTCATTAAACATCTATTATTTTCAGATTAACCTGTAATGTGCCAAATGTAGAAAATACATCAGCCAATTCTTTAATCAATCCAAACGATTCAATTTCGAGATTCTTATTTTCCAATTGACTGTCTTTTGTTACCTTCACTAGTCTATATCTCTTCCCTGAAATTAATCGGAGTTTGTTCTGACACTAGAATAGGGAGTATTTCTGATCTACCATCAGCTGTTAGACGAACTGGAGCTGTCATTGGAATTAGCTGCGTTTGACCCGAGAATCCTATAGTTTTGGCATATTTACCAGACATGGGGAGATGAGAGGCATAATTTCATTTTAGGTTTAGTAACCTCTTTGCTAATTCATCTTTATCCCTCCCTTCTATAATACACACCTTCTATTAACTATTTTCCAAGGTAGGGCTACCCACTTCCCCGGATAACAATGAATTAGTCACGGCATACCTTGTATTATATAATATAATACCTTGTATTAGAACCTATACTATAACGTCTGCAAATGTATCACTGGAGAATACAGATGACTTAATGTCTTATTCCAGTAGAGCGGCTCAAATATCACTATTATTGATAACCCACATTACCAAAATCATTCACACTTGTCTTCCAATTTCCACATAATCTTTCATAACAGTTAAACTTTTCTGGGTTCCTTCCTGCACCTTGCTCAGTCTCCCCTGTCCTTTCCAGGTCCTTTTCTTTTACCTAAGAGGGCACAGAGAGAGTCTTCTTATCATCTTCCACCTCTATTTCTCTCTTTATTTCCACCACTCCGGACACCAGGGGGATTTACCCACTGGTGTATGTTGGAGGTTTTGTAAACCATTCCACCTTCTTCCTGTCTGACTTTTCATTGTCTTTCTTCAACATTCCTCTAGCTTTCTTTATACTTTTCAACAATCCTTCTCCTTTTTCTTATGTGTTCTATCACCTCAAACATTATTATGTCTATGTTTCCCTGTACTGTATATTCCTCTTCCTTACACCCCAGTATACAGTTTCTATAAACCTTACTGGACACCCGCCAATGATTTTTATACACCTCTATATGATTCATAGTATTTCTCCCTAACTTCTAGTATTGTGCAATTCCACTAGTCATTCATACATAATTTACACTCCCCTCTCCTAGTGTAGGATCAAATGCGTCCTTCCTGCCAGGCCACACTTAAGTGACGTCCCAGGAAGGGTGTGCAATCCCTCCCCACCAAGGACAGGCAACTTTCACACTCACTTTCACACTTTTACTCACGTTTTCCCTAAAACAACCTGCAAATTCAACCCCTCCCTGATACACTTCCCCCAACACAAGGAGGCGGTATTATACAGGATTTACACATATCAAAACAGTCCTTTGCCAAATCGGGTCAAAGCGTTATTGTAGGCTATACACTCCCCAAGGCAGACCTCCGCTAAAACGAGTCGGAGCGGTATCGCGAGTGACCTACCCATTCAGACATCTGCTAGATCGAGTCGGAGTGGTATCCGTAGGATTTTCTATTTATTTGTGCTGACCGTGCGGACAGACAGCTGCCACTCCAAACCGAATCAAGCAGATCAGCCAGCCAGGGCAAACAGATGCACCAAACCAGAGTGAACAAAATCTCCAGATGAGCGGTCCGGCGAGCAGGACAAACTGAATGACACACCCAACTCGGACCGACTGATCAAGGTGAATGGGCCGTGTTTGTGCACAGACCCAGACGGATCCTGAACAGACTAATCCGGCCGAATAGAATCAGACAAAACAATCCCAACTCAAACAGGCCAATCATGCGGTTCAAATGAATCACCTGGACAGAGCAAGTGAACGGCCCCACCGGACTGAGCCACCCGACACCAATGAAGCACATAACTCCCAATTCACAATTTCCACACAAATATTTATACTTATTCTTTAAGTCCCCTTGAGTACCAGTACCAATGCCAGCACAGTCAGTCCAGCCACAATCAGTAAGAAGGTTAGAGACCTCACAAGTCAAATTGCTATTGAGAACAGCGATAGAGGAGTTAGTAGTCACTCAGATTGCAACACGTGTAAGGGAATCTTTTTTTTTAAATTGTACCTTCATTTAACTAGGTAAGTCAGTTAAGAACAAATTCTTATTTTCAATGACGGCCCAGGAACAGTGGGTTAACTGCTTTGTTCAGGGGCAGAACGACAGATTTTTACCTTGTCAGCTCGGGTATTCGATCTTGCAACCTTTCGGTTACTAATCCAACACTCTAACCACTAGGCTACCTGCCACCCCTAATCTCCATAACTCTCTTCTGATGGTTTACACACATGCCATTAATAAATATAACCCTCCATTCAGGAGGAAAGTTATTAGAAGTCATGAACCATGATCAGACCGCATACGACTGGTTCAGTGCTTAAAGAGTACTTCCATCGTGAGGTTAGCTCCTCTGTGGTGTCGTGTCTTTGGCATCATTACATTGAAGACTGTTATTTTATCAAATGAATTCTCTGTAATTATTATTACGTGATTAAACTAATCATGTAAATGTAGTTAACTAGGAAGTTGGGACACCAAGGAAAATCTTCAGATTACAAAATTATAATTTTCCTAATATAGCTCTTCAGATATTTTAATATCTGATCAATTAGTCTTCTAATTAATGAATTATTCTTTACCTCACATTAGTCTCATTCCAAACGTCGTAAATAGTTGGTTATCTGCACGAACCCAGCCTTTACTATGAATCATCCATACATCAATTGTCTTAATTATTTATTTACTAACTAACTAAATAATCACAGAAATGCACAATCAAACAGTAGATATGGTTACAAGGAAATGATAGGGGAGGTTCCCTAGTGGGCTAAGCCGATATGACAGCTTGGTGAACAAAGGGAAGTGGGTGTGGACTGAGAAGGGCGGGAAAGACAAAAGAGTCACTACACAGTTGATAATTATATTAATTGAAATGCTAATCCTTTGCACATGAACACTCACTCATTCGGGAATAATTGCAATCAATATATATTTATGCCCAGTGTGTCATCGTGATCTCTGTTGGAATCGTCAGTCCCTCTATTGGAAGGTTCATCCGAGGGTCTCTCTCTGCTTCCCTGAAGTCTTTCATGGTTAGAAAGGATACTTCAGAGTACCATTCAGAAATATTCTCATGGAATAGATGTTTCGGTGGTTGTCGGTCTTCGCATCCCAGGTTAACAATTTCTAGCTGCAGACTAGTAATTAGTATCTAAGATTTGCTTTTATTCTGTCGGGATCGATAGTCTCAGAGTTTAACCATTTCCACCCGTGTAGCCAATGCTCCACGTGGTATGGTTAGGAATTCAACAACCATTACAACCTTAGCTTATACTGAGGTTTTTGTGGTCTCTACTCAAACCTTTGCCCCCTCAGCTGACCGAGGTATGCATGGTCTGAAGAGGATTTCTTCAGGTGGGGTTTTTATTTGTAACAGTAGAAAAGGGCTGTCCCATGAGACAGATCATGTCTGTGCTCATGGGGGCGGGCCAATGACTTAGTTAAACTTTAAAGGGAATACATTTCTTTCACATTAATGGTTTAACATAGCATTACATCATTTCACAAATAGTTTCATCTTTACTCATTCATTTTATACAATAATTAGACGCAAACCTCATAACGGAGGCCCCTGTATAAACAGAGTTATGGTAATGTGGCTGTATTGTCTTTCATGAGGTCACAAACATGAAACAAAACGGACTAGGTCGTAGCTGGCTTCTCCACCGACCGTTTGCACATTCTCCATTCTCCATCTCATTTTGCCAAGACCTTGGACGTATATAGAATACAGTCCAATTAGATGATTAAGGTGTGATAACTATATTTTGTATACCTTTTGTTTATGCTTTCATTCCTTTTCATTTCATTTCCTTTGAAACTATGGAAGTGATAGAGCCATAAACAAGTTCCCCATACAATCATCACTTAGTGCCACAACGCCGCTCATTTGGGTAGAAATGTAATTATGTATTTTGTGAGTGTGTGTGAGTTGTTATTAACGTCTGCCTAAGTTAATGCCTAGATCCACCAGCCTGGACAACCAGACAGCGGGCCCAGAACGGCAATCCCAATCTGGACATCCGCTGCCCATTCTTGTGGTGGACTGCTCCGCTTTGAGAGCCTACCCGGGTAAACCACCAGAGGGGGCCGCAATGGCGATCACCAACCAGGACATCCCCTGGCCATTCTCGTGGTGCTTTGCAGCTTTCAGAAAGCCTACCCAGGTCAACCACCAGAAGGGGACCGCAACAATGATCCACAACCAGGACATCACATGGTAATTTTTTAAATGTTGGTTTGCAACTTGCAGGATAATCGCAAGAGTCAACCACCAGAGGGGGACTGTCATGACTGCCCTTCTGGGAGGATCATAGGTGCCCCCCCCCTCCTCTCTCTCTCTCCAAAGTTTTATGACTTAACAACAGGTCGTAAATTCCTTGAAGAGACCCTCTCCCCTTTGGACATGCAGTGTGGAAGAGAGGATTTTACAGTGGAACAATGAAGCTGTACCCACCAAAACTCCTTCATCCCCAAAATTGGAGAATTAAACAATGTTTATATTTTTTAAGGTTAGGGTTAGTCATAAGTTTAGCAGTGTGGTTGAGGTTCGGGTTAGGTTTAAAATCACCCTTTAAGAAGATAAATTGTATAAATAGGCAGGGTTTATGACTTTGTGGCTGTGGTAACTAGTGACGACTCTTGTTAACGTCCAAAAGCGGAAGTTGCGTCACAGGTTCTCTTTTCATTTCCACTGAAAACCGGAACATCCGGTTGTTGGGGACTCAGCAGAGGCTAAGTCAAGGGTAAACGCATGCAATCGCCATTTATGCACCTTTTTATTTGTGAAATAACGCAAACTCACTTTTTTATTTTGTTAATTAGCATTTACCCACTTATTATTACTTTTCCAGCGTTGATCAAAGCTCAGAACGCTTCACGCCAGGCTCTTTGCGAACGAGTGGAATCATGAACAGTTGTTTGGTCATTATGTTCGCCTGCGCCCCCCGGATTTGCCCCCTGGATTTGCCTTGTTAGCAGAACATTCACCACTCTCTCAAACAGCTAAACTCCACCCTCTTGCAGGTCGGGGCACAGGCTGACGACCAGTGAGACATGAGTAAAATTATAGATAACTTAATAGAAAATGACTCAAGTAAAAACCACCCGGTAAAATACTCCTTGAGTAACAGTCTAGTTTTAAAAAGTACTCAACTGTCATACTTTAGTAATGTTAAAAATAAAAGTAAATGCTATACATCAAATTCCTTTTATTAAGCAAACCAGACGGACAGAGAGGGGCGCACTCCAACCCTCAGACATCCTTAACAAACGCAGTATTTGTATTTAGTGAGTCTGCCAGGTCAGAGGTAGTAGGGATGACAACACATTATATTAATAGGTATGTGAATTGAACCATATTGCTGTAATCCTGCCTGAGCATTCGAAATGTAACTAGTACTTTTGGGTGTCAGGGAAAATGTATGGGAGTAAAAAGTAAACATTTTATTTAGGAATGTAGTGGAATGAAAGTAAAAGTTATCAGAAATATAAATAGTACAGTACAGATACCCCAAAAAACGACTTAAATAGTACTTTAAAGTATTTTTCCTTAAGTACTTAGACCACTGCTTTTGGAGGATGAGTGCACGACTGGTAAATAGTCACTTATGGATAGGTCAGTCAGTCAGTCAGTTGGCTAGCTACCGGCAGAGACTTATTTTAGTATTGCAGTAACGTTAAAGGGCTCTGGCTAGTGTTAGCCAGAAGCAAACGTTAAACAGAGCTTGACCTCAGCAGGAGAAAAAAATAGGCTACTAAGTTCTCATCATAACGTTGCTTTACAGAGAGTACTGCTGAGGCAGTCTACAATGCATGCAGGAGGAGGCAGAGGAGACAGAGAGACCCTTTGTGAAGCTAGTCACAATAAGGATTAGCCACAATGGTGGAATTTGCAGTTGGCCTTCAAAATAAAAGGCCCTCATTGAAAGTGATGCAAATGGTTACAAATAGAGGAGACTAACAGTGAAATGCTTACTTACGGGTCCATTTTCAACAATGCAGTTAAAGATTAAATAACAACTAAAATAAAACATTGAAATAGTGACACAAGGAATAAATACAGTGAAAAATAAAAATAAATAGTCAAAATAACATGGATATATATAGAGAGTAGAAATGAACATGGCTATCTATATACAGGGAGTACCAGTACTGAGTTGATGTGCAGGGGTACGAGGTAATTGAGGTAGTCATGCACTGTACAGCCTTACCTATGGATTGTGGATAAATGAAAGGGGGTATCAGTGTACTCAGTGACACCCACAGAACACAACTGTGAAGAGATTACACACATATTAGCGTCATAGCTCTTATTGCAGGACTTTAACTGTGTGAAATCACCTCCTCAGTCAGCCTATTGTGCGTATTGGTTTGTTTCAAACCTGCCCACATGCCCATAGCTGGCAGCACACATGTAATCATAAATTCAGAGTGCAGCTGCATGAGACCTGATCGAAATGCCTGTGGTAACTTTGGATATACCTATAGGGCTAGTTAGAAACCATAGGTAAATTACACATTATACATGACAATATGTTAAAATTCCAATAGCTCCAAATTTCAATTACTTAAAAACCTCAAACCAACTATAAATTGTAGAAATTCATATTCAAATATTGAAAGCATTTAATGATAAAAACTAAAAGGTGTGCAACATCAAAATATTGTCTAATTTCCATTGTATAATTATTGATGGTCCCGAACTAGCCCCGGAGATAGGCTATCCAAAGTCAAACCAATTTTGCCAGAAGCTAATTGGCAAAATGATTTCTCTAACTCTTCCCACCTGCGAACACACACGTAGACTAGACACCCACATCAAACCACAACCAACTCATGTTTGAATTCAGTCATGGCCCATAGAGATAGACAGGACTCATCTTTAAATCTGCAACATTATAGCGTCTGTGACAGCATAGGCAGCACCATTGAGGCAACAATCCATTGGAATCCCCACCCAGTTGACTACTTTAAAATGGTGGAAGTATAGTGAAACTTTCAATGGCAATGTCCATGCTAAAATTGTTTATATCCATTATGAGTCCTCTATCTATCTCTATGTCATGGCCGCTAGCATGGATGAACCGAATCTAAAACGAGGCCAAATCGGGAAATTCAGCCGCCCTTTAAAAAAAAAATGGGGGCGAGAATGGGCTTCCATACAAACACAATTTTGTTAGACTGTTGGTTTTGTATAATGCTATACACTGCAATCCACACATTGCTAGTTGTGCGCACCGTTACACCAGTCCGTGTTTTCCTACATACCCTATCTGCCCCAGCTGACTGGTAGTTGTTTACTGGTGAATAGACAGAGAAGAAAAGGTGGGAACCTGAGAGGTGCTGTATACGATAATCGAAGTTTTTCCCCACATAGCAGTTTATTATGCCATTAAGTTTGTTTACCTCATATTCCTGATTCTGACAGCGGTTATTTACTTGATTTAATTGCCGGTTTTGAAGCTTCGTTATTTATATTAGCTGTTTTGCCAGATAATCTGAAGAAGGGAGTTCTCACACTTTTTAGCAATGTGCTGGAAACGCGGGGCTATTTGTTTAGTGGCTAAACGTAACGTTCGCTGGATCCATTTTTTTTTGGGGTGGTGGGGGGTGTTTTCATGTTGTCATGGGCTGGCTGTAGCGACTGAATCAGTTCAGAGGAAGGTCGTTAAAATATATCCACGTTTTTCCTGCACGTATCCAAAGTTCATGGGATGTGTTCACATTTTTCTAATCACGTTTTAAAACTAGGTGTTTTCCTGTGATACGGCGAAGAAGTGCAATACTTGGAAGTGCATGAAACACTCAGCGACCTGTGGATTACAGCAAGGTAGCCAACGTTAGCTAGCTTCTTGGGTCTATAGAAGTTCGGCTACATAACTGGATTTTTGGAAAGAAGAGGACACCCAGATTTCTAAATTATCAAACATTCATCTTAAAGAATTTCTTTATAATACGAAAATACTGTCTCTGGGTGCCTTTCAACAGTGGAACCTCGTTTATCGTGGAATGAGGCCGTGGCTAGTTACTTACTAGTTTAGCTAACGTTAGCGGTGTGGGATTTATTTTCTCGAATCGGAATACTTAAAAAAAAATATCTAACATAATAAAGTGAACTATCCCATACAATTGTGGGAAATGACTCTTTTTATTCGCAAATGTGTCGCCAGAACACACGATCACGCTATTTAGTGGTACTTTTTTTCAGGGAGAACCGAAATGACAAAGTTAGCTGAAGATATTTCTGTTAATTAAGATACAACCACGTTGGACCCCTGGCCCCTTTTTAGGGGGGCTAACTGGACTAGCTAGTTTGATTTATCTTCACCTTTTTGAAAACTTTTTTTTGTTATTGGATTTCCTAAACGAACTTTGGATATCTTCAAAACACACAGAGAACACAATCGAAGTCACAATGCGGCTTGGGACCTCAGCGGTTGTTTTGGTTACTTTTATCTACATTGGATGCCAGTGTGTCCTAACAAATGGAGAAAGTAAGTAAAGCTATAGTTGTAATGCAATGTTATGTTGCTGACTATACACGCCACATCATTCTACTAACGCATTATTTGTTTTACATTTCTTTCTGCACAACATTTTAAAATGAATTTATGGAAAATTAGTTTTCTTTGATTCGTAAATAAAGGATTATTTGCAGTGGTCACTTGAACAATATGGTTGTTTCACCATTTTGCCACGACACAATTTTACCTTAACTATAGGAAACACATTTCCACCCTATGTTACTAATATTTGCTTGCAAAGTTATTACAGAATACCCACCGCCGCCTCTTAAAAATATATTATTGAGGCCTGGCGTGGATGCGTTAACCGGAGGGCCAGATTAGCTCCTGTTACTGGACTATGGTGGTCTTTTACAGCGAATCTAAACTGGAAGTTGCAGGATTCGCTTGCACAAATAGGCAGGCCTCTTCGTGGCGACTTACTACACAGTCTCGGTGTAGCAGGACATGTAAATGCATTTAGCCATCGTTAAGGTCCCTGAAAACCACATAAATTCTAGGTTTAGCCTACATTGTGGGTTTGCTCTAGTCAACTTTAGCGATTGAAGAATGAGGTTTTCTGGTATGACGCTAATTAACTATCGCGAGCCGTATGGATGTTGTGCGTTCCATGGAATTATTTACGGGAGGTAACGTTATAGGCGAGCAAAACCCTATCTAGTTATTGACTACGGTGTTTATATAGCTTTCTAGCTAGCATCGATTGTTCACATCGCTCCCAAACGCCAAAACAACTATATGGGTTAGCTGCGTAGCTAGATATTGTTTACGCTTGTCCATCCCTCAAAATACATGCCAAAAATAATGTTGACATTCACACCGTCTCATTTCACCATGTGCCAGACAATTACTGTGAGGATGTTTACTACAGAGTAGTATTGAAATGGGAGAAACAAAACAAGATTATAGCTGTATATCCTATTCATTGTGTTATGAGACATTTTATTCCTTTTGTCATGCGGGACATTTTGTATGGAAAAACAAGGCATGTCAGTGTTTTTAAATTGTGGCTTGTAGCTACATTTGCAGTTTATTGATCGTTGTTGGCCTAGTCTTTAACACATAGCTTTATTTGAGCTATCCACTTCTGAGAGAAATATAAACCCCACACTCCCTGTGTTTTGATCCACACATTTTCAGATCAGGATTAAATCATTTCACAGCACACAATATGATTGTCTCGATAATCCTCCCCTATGTTAGCATGACCCGGAGCCATGCATATTATGAAGACCTGGTACAAGATAAGGTGCTATTCCATACATTTTATTTAATCTACACTACACATTTATTTTCTAGCAATATGGAATATTTTCTAGATGAGTGGATCTGGAGTAGCTATTTTCAGACTTGGCTGTGGCAATTTTGTGCTGCACTGAATTTTGCAAAATGAAAATGTCTAATTTACAGTCTTTGCATATTTCTCTTGCTACAAGACTGTCAGAATTATGCTCTGTTTGCTTCCTTGTAAAGCTGACACATGTCTAGAACGCTCTATCTAGAACATATGAGGCGGTTTGTAAACCTTAGGGAAATAACTAGTAGGCATTCCTGTTATGGCCACATGAAATGAAAGCATCTATCACATCCGGCTGGGATTGGGAGTCCCATAGGGCGGCGCACAATTGGTCCAGCGTAGTCCGGGTTTGGCCGGGGTAGGCCATCATTGTAAATACAAGAGGCGGCAGGTAGCCTAGTGGTTAGAGCGTTGGGCCAGTAGCCAAAAGGTTGCTGGATCGAATCCCCAAGCCGACAAGGTAAAAATCTGTCGTTCTGCCCCTTAACCCACTGTTCCCGATAGGCCGTCATTGTAAATAAGAATTTGTTCTTAACTGACTTGCCTAGTTAAATGGTTAAAAAAAATATAAATGCTGCAATTTCAAAGATTTTACTGTGTTACAGTTCATATTTGGAAATCAGTCAATTGAAATGAATTTGGCCCGAAATCTATGGATTTCACATGACTGGGTATACAGATATGCATCTGTTCGTCACATGTACCTTAAAAAAAGCTATGGGCATGGGTCAGAACCAGTCAGTATCGGGTGTGACCACCATTTACCTCATGCAGTGCGACACATCTCCTTCGCATAGAGTTGATCAGGCTGTTGATTGTAGAATGTGGTCCACCTCTCCAATGGTTGTGTGAATATTGGCTGGAACTGGAACACTGTCGATCCAAGGCATCCCAAACATGCTTAATGTGTGACATGTCTGGTGAGTATGCATGCCACGGACATTTTCAGCTGCCAGGAATTTTTTATTACCCCCCTTTCTCCCCAAATTCGTGGTATCCAATTGGTAGTTAGTCTTGTCCCATGTCCCCTGCGCCTCTCCCGAGTCCACTACAGACTCGGGAGAGGCGCAGGTGGAGAGCCATACGTCCTCCGAAACATGACCCTGCCAAGCCGCATTGCTTCTTGACACACCAATGTGTCGGAGGAAACACTGTCAAACTGTTGACCGAGTCAGCTTGCAGGCACCCGGCCCACCACAAGGAGTTGCTATGGGAAATCCCCTAACCCGGACGACGCGGGGCCAATTGTGAGCCGCCTCATGGGTCTCGCGGTCACGGCCGGTTGTGACCCAGCCTTGGACTGCTGTGCCACTCGGGAGGCCCCCAAGATTGACCTCCTTGGCCAGAATGCCAAGTGTCACGTCTGGAGGACACCTGGCACCATCCCTGGTGAAGCATGGTGGTGGCAGCATAATGCTGTTGGGTTGTGTTTCAGCTGCAGAGACTGGGAGACTAGTCAGGATTGAGGTGAAGATGAACGGAGCAAAGAACAGAGAGATCCTTGATGAAAACCTGCTCAAGACCTCCGACTGGGACATAGGTTCACCTTCCGACAGGACAACGACCCTAAGCATACAGCCACAACAATGCATGAGTGGCTTTGGGACAAGTCTCTGAATGTCCTTGTGGCCAAGCCAGAGCCCGGACTTGAATCCGATCGAACATCTCTGGAGAGACCTGAGAATAGCTGTGCAGCGACGCTCCCCATCCAACCTGACAGAGCTTGAGAGGATCTGCACAGATGAATGGGAGAAACTCTCCAAATACAGGTGTGCCAAGTTTGTAGTGTCATACTCAAGAATACTTGAGGCTGTAATCACTGCCAAAGGTGCTAGAACAAAGTACTGAGTAAAGGGTCTGAATACTTAGTTGAAGTCGGAAGTTTACATACACTTAGGTTGGAGTCATTAACTTGTTTTTTTCAACCACTCCCCAAATTTCTTGTCAACAAACTATAGTTTTGGCAAGTCGGTTAGGACATCTACTTTGTGCTTGACTCAAGTCACTTTTCCAACAGTTGTTTACAGACAGGTTATTTCACTTATAATTCAGTGTATCACAATTCCAGTGGGTCAGAAGTTTACATACACTAAGTTGACTGTGCCTTTTAAACAGCTTAGAAAATTCCAGAAAATGGTGTCATGGCTTTAGAAGCTTCTGATAGGCTAATTGACATAATTTGAGTCAATTGAAGGTGTACCTGTGGATGTATTTCAAGGCCTACCTTCAACCTCAGGGCCTCTTTGCTTGACATCATGGGAAAATCAAAAGAAATCAGCCAAGACCTCAGAAAAAAATTGTAGACCTCCAAGTCTGGTTCATCCTTTGGAGCAATTTCCAAACACCTGAAGGTTCCACGTTCATCTGTACAAACAATAGTACGCAAGTATAAACACCATGAGCCCACGCAGCCGTCATACCGCTCAGGAAGGAGGCGTGTTGTGTCTCCTAGACATGAACATACTTTGGTGCAAAAACTGCAAAATAATCCCAGAACAACAGCAAAGGACCTTGTGAAGATGCTGGAGAAAACGGGTACAAAAGTATCTGATATCCACAGTAAAACGAGTCCTATATCGACATAACCTGGAAGGCCGCTCAACAAGGAAGAAGCCACTGCTCCAAAACCTCCATTAAAAAAGCCAGACTACGGTCTGCAACTGCACAAGGGGACAAAGATCATACTTTTTGGAGAAATGTCCTCTGGTCTGATGAAAGAAAAATAGAACTGTTTGGCCATAATGACCCTCGTTATGTTTGGAGGAAAAAGGGGGATGCTTGCAGGCTGAAGAACACCATCCCATCCGTGAAGCACGGGGGTGGCAGCATTATGTTGTGTGGGTGCTTTGCTGCAGGAGGGACTGGTGCACTTCACAAAATAGATGGCATCATGAGGATGGACAATTATGTGGAGATTTTGAAGCAACATCTCAAGACATCAGTCAGGAAGTTAAAGCTTGGTCGCAAATGGGTCTTCCAAATGGACAATGACCCCATACTTCCAAAGTTGTGGCAAAATGGCTTAAGGACAACAAAGTCAAGGTATTGGAGTGGCCATCACAAAGCTCGGACCTCAATCCTATAGAAAATTTGTATGCAGAACTGAAAAAGCGCGTGGGAGCAAGGAGGCCTACAAACCTGACGCAGTTACACCAGCTCTGTCAGGCGGAATGGGCCAACATTCACCCAACTAATTGTGGGAAGCTTGTGGAAGGCTACCTGAAACGTTTGACCCAAGGTAAACAATTTAAATGCAATGCTACCAAATACTAATTGAGTGTATGTAAACTTCTGACCAACTGGGAATATGATGAAAGAAAAGCTGAAATTAATCATTCTCTCTCCTATTCTGACTTTTCACATTCTTAAAATAATGTGTTGATCCTAACTGACCTAGGATGTGGACATTTTACTAGGATTTATTGTCTGGAATTGTGAAACTGAGTTTAAATGTATTTGGCTAAGGTGTATGTAAACGTCTGAGTTCAACTGTATGTAAATGTGGTATCAAAGTAGTTTTATTATATCAATTTGCTAAAATGTATATAAACATGTTTTGCTTTGTCATTATAGATTGAAGAGAGACTTTAAAAAAATAAGTTTTGGAATAAGGCTGTGACATAACATGCAAGTTAAGGGGCATGAGTACTTTCCGAATGTACTGTACTGTACATAAGGTCATTTTCTGCAGAAAAGCATTCCGTTTGATGGCATTCTAAAAGAAGACCATGTTCTGTGAAATGTATTTTATACAGACCCATAGCTAGGATTTATGAAAGAGCCTTAAGCCATTGCGATGCAAATGTTTGTATGAAAAGTTGTTTCCCCTGGCCTTCGTTTTGTACCTTTTTTGATTCTGTATTCTATACAAGTATTTTTTTTGTGTTCTGTCTATTAGAGTAGAATATGGCCAAATGCCACAGATTAAGTCAAACAGGCATTAGTAATCTCAGGGGTTGTGAACAAAAGACTTTCCGTGTCCTTTGTCTGTAAGGTGTTTGTGGGGAAGCAGGCAATATGCACTATAAAATAAATTAACGGCTCGTTCCCTTTCCTAAATGTTTCAGGTTTTATCTCTCTCAACGTACCCTTTTCAGTCTCTCCCCTCTCGCTGCCACAATTTATAATCTGGTTTGTGTGTGGTAAGTGAGCTCTTCCCCTCACACTCAGTGTTCACTAGGGATACAACGGTACACTGGGCCCACGGTTCGGTATGTATCACAGTTTGTGGGTAACAGTACGGTTTCGGTATCTTGTATTTAAGAAGTGTGCGCTTGTATGACTCTCATACAGGGGACGAGTTTGCATCACGTAGCTCTCCATCTCCCAGTCTAGTACATGGTGAACCGTCAGTGAGGTAGCTTTGAGTTGCTCTGGAGGTCCATCTATCAGTGTAGAGAGCTAGATGAGGTGTCTGTTAATTCGTTTTTCAATTTCTCTCCATGATGTTTTATAGTTTGAGATTGACTTTGCTGCTGAAATGTGTGCGGGAGGGGACATTGTAACGCGGGCACATTTTCTTCATCAGGTGACGAACTCCTGAGTCAGTAACTGCTGAAAAGGGTTGCTTATCTTTGGCTCTGAATTCTCCCGCCGCTTTCGTTATTTCTGTATCTTTTTCAGAATTTGTCCCAAATTGTTGTTAGACGGCAGCAGCGAGAGATTGTTGTTTTCGCTAACGAGTGGACTCTCCTTGCTCCAGCGCCACCTGCAAGGGATATGGCCGGGTGATGGTGACGTTTGTTTCCACTCGAGTAGCCAACAGTGGCAATGCTTGCAGACTGTACTTTGTTTGTTTACGGTCTTCTTACCCTCGTCATCGTATTGACCGCTGAATCCAAAATGTTCCCACACAGTCGATTTGAAAGACGGCGATGCCTCTTCAAATTTGCTTCTCTGTCTCGCTAGCGCTCGCCATTGTCAAGTTGGAGCTGAGCGAATATTTGTTTTTTGTTTCCCCTCTTCATGGGGCCCCTTTAAGGAGGTTTCCTACTGAATGTCATTGCAAATCGTCCATTGGTGTTTAGGGGGTTGCGGTCACTGCTGTTGCCACATTTGAGACATTGCTGTGGAGTAAAGTTTGTCAGCCCTCAGGAGCCCCCCTAATGGCCTGGGACCCCAAGCAGTTGCCTTCCTTGCCTGTTCACAAACTGCGAGTCTGGTTCTGTCGATCTGAATGTGTAACGGGCGTGTAGTCTGCAGCGCAAGAAGCAAGTTTCGGAAATTATAGGAAAATGACAGGCATATCGTAATTCTGTGGTTCACTTGTGCATATCGAACCATTCGGTACGCCCCCTATGGTTCAATAACACTGTGTACCGTTGCATCCCTAGTGTCCACTAGTGATATGGCCCTGAGACGGAAAAATACAAGCTGCCCTTTGACTCCTGCTATACATCACTGACTGTTTGAGGAGATACAACATAGGGGTATAGGCCTGGTTTCCCTACCTCTCTTGAAAAGACCTTGGTCTCTTGTTCAAATATTTTTTATTGAACATACACACACCCACAAGAATGGTGTATAGGTATTTTGTAGAAAAGACAGGTATGCAATTACCTAAACATAAAAGAGCAGACCCATAGTTCTAGGTACATAGTAAATAATACGAAATTAGACATACAGAATGAGGGCACATGCTGCCCAAGGTTAGATTAAAATATTACATTTGAGATAGTTAAAATGTACAAATTCACAGCACTGAATGGTCCAAGTAAGAGAGGAGAGGCTGCCAGATTTGATCAAATGTTGATGATTTATTGTTTAGAATATATCTAATTCTTTGTGTACAGTGTTAGCCAATTTGCTAAGCCATAATTTGGTAGAGGGAGCTTCCTTCCTTTTCCAAAACAACAAGATTCATATTTGTTTTGCCGAAACGAGACTAAGAGACTAGTTTTTTTTGGGGTTGGTTAATCTGTTTAAGGTTTCAGACACTTCCAGGATGATCAGAAGCGGGTCTGGGTCAATTAATCTCCACAACTTCAGAGGATCCGAACGATTCCAAACCAATAACCATTCAAGTTAACCTGTTTGGCGTGCAAGCCCGACGTCGGTACATTTATGACAACAGCCACTTCAAGTGCAGGGCGCGAAATTCAAAATATATATTTTTTAAATATTTAACTTTCACACATTAACAAGTCCAATACAGCATATGAAAGGTACACATCTCGTGAATCCAGCCAACATGTCCGATTTTTAAAATGTTTTACAGGGAAGACAAAATATGTAAATCTATTAGCTAACCACGTTAGCAAAAGACTCCACTTTTATTACTCCATCAGTTTTTGACTCCATCAGTAGCTATCACAAATTCGGCCAAATAAAGATATAAATAGCCACTAACCAAGAAACAACCTCATCAGATGACAGTCTGATAACATATTTATTGTATAGCATATGTTTTTTTTCGAAAAATGTGCATATTTCAGGTATAAATCATAGTTTACATTGCAGCTACAGTCAGAAATTGCACCGAAAGCAGACAGAAAAATTACAGACACCAACGCCAAATAACTAAATACTCATCATAAAACATTTCTGAAAAATACATAGTGTACAGCAATTGAAAGACAGGCATCTTGTGATTCCAGACAATATTTCCGATTTATCAAGTGTTTTACAGCGAAAACACAATATAGCGTTATATTAGCGTAGCCACAATAGCCAGAAACACTTGGGCGCCGACGACCAGTTCACATGCGCGACAGATATTAGAAATAGCATCATAAAATGTTTCTTACTTTTGGTGATCTTCCGTCAGAATGTTGGACAAGGTGTCCTTTGTCCAGAACAGTCGTTGTTTGGATCTGGAACGGCAAATTTCCCTCTTGATTTAGCATGGGCACTTGCCAAGTGGCACGGATCTCTCCAACGTCAACAAAGTCAGAGAACGGAACACGGCAAAACTCCCGAAAAAATTTCAATAATCTGATTAAACTATATTGAAAAAACATACTTTACGATGATATGGTCACATGTATCAAATAAAATCTAAACCGGAGATGTTAGTCGTCCATAACGACAGCTAAACAGAAGGCAAATCCATGTCCTCTTTCGCGCGCTCCAGAAACAGGAAATGGACGGTCACGTCATACAAAGAGCTTTAATTCCACCTCAGACCAAGATAGACACGAAATTTTCTCTCTCACCGCCTCTTGACAACCAGGGGAAGGTGTATGAAGTGTACGTAGACTCTTACGTTCATTGCCCATGTATAGGCATGAAGTTGAACAGAGCATCGATTTCTGACATTCCACTTCCTGGTCAGGAAATGTGCTGCAGAATGAGTTCTGTTTCACTCAGAGAAATAATTCAAACGGTTTTAGAAACTAGAGAGTGTTTTCTATCCAATAGTAATAATAATGTGTTACGAGCAAGAATTGAGTACGAGGCCGTTTGAAATGGGCACGATTTAACTGGCTACTCAATACTGCCCCTTGCAGCCATAAGAAGTTAAAGTAAATGGCAAGGCAGTGGAGTAGTGTACCCTGCACAGCATGGGATGTGTCAGGAAATATCCTTTGCACCTTAGTTTTGGAATAGTGTAATCTGTTTAATACCTTGACTTGTATGAGACGATGTGTGGATATACTCCAAGCTATCTTCCCAGTCTGCCACAGAAATGTCAGTCCCTAGCTCTTCCTCCCATTATGCCTTAACCATGATGCTGCTAAAAACCAAAGGTTTAAAATGGTGCAATTCGCGCATATTTAAAAGTTGAGAAATATATCAAATAGGAATGGAAAGCTGAGAACCCCCCCCTAAAAAAGAAAAAAGCCCATGAAAATGGTTCTTTTCCCCCACGATAGCAAGCATTATTGTGCATTGACAACCTCCATTCTGACAAGCGTTCTTCCCTATGGCACTTGTAACTTGAATGTGTCTCCGTATATTTCTCTCGCATAGAACACAAGCTGACTAGGTAAATCAACTTTTATTGGTCACATAACATCTGCTAATCATGTATAATGCAAGTGTAGCGAAATGCTTGTGCTTCTAGTTCCGACCGTGCAGTAATATCTAACAGATTCACAACAACTATCTTATACACAAGTGTAAAGGAATGAATATGTACATATAAATGTATGGATTTATATGAATGGCATGGGCAAGATGCAGTAGATGGTCTAGAGTACAGTATATCCATATGAGATGAGTAATGTAGGGTATGTAAACATATAAAGTGGCATTGTTTAAAGTGACTAGTGATACATTTATTAAATCCATTTTTTTATTATTAAAGTGGCTAGAGATTTGAGTCAGTATGTTGGCAGCAGCCACTCAATGTTAGTGATGGCTGTTTTAATGCAACCGCTGTGTCAGATTTAAAAAAAGCTTTACCGAAAAAGCACACCATGCAATAATCTGAGTACATTGCTCAGAGACCAAAACAAGCCAAACAGATATCCACCATGTTGTGTAGTCAACAGAAGTCAGAAATAGCATGATAAATATTCACTTACCTTTGATGATCTTCATCACAATGCACTCCCAGGAATCCCAGTTCCACAATAAATGTTTGATTTGTTCAATAAAGTTCATAATTTGTCCAAATACCTCCTTTGTGGTTCATGACGCGCGAGCAGACAAAGTCAAAAAGTTCTGTTACAGTCCGTAGAAACATTTCAAACGATGTATAGAATCAATCTTTAGGATGTTTTTAT
This sequence comes from Salvelinus namaycush, assembly GCF_016432855.1. Classification (NCBI taxonomy): domain Eukaryota; kingdom Metazoa; phylum Chordata; class Actinopteri; order Salmoniformes; family Salmonidae; genus Salvelinus; species Salvelinus namaycush. The sequence goes on along the minus strand of NC_052314.1, from coordinate 44,309,906 downwards.
CATAAATCTTCAATAATGTTCCTTTGTCTGTAGAAATGCAATGGAACTCAAGCTAACTCTCACGTGAACGTGCATGGTCAGCTCATGGCTCTCTGCCAGACCTCTGACTCAATCCCCTCTAACCCTAACCCCATTTCACAGTAGAAGCATCAAACAAGGTTCTAAAGACTGTTGACATCTAGTGGAAGCCTCAGGAAATGCAATGTGACCAATATCCCACTGCATATTCGATAGGCAATGAGTTGAAAACCTACAAACCTCAGATTTCCCACTTCCTGGTTGGATTTTTTCTCAGCTTTTTGCCTGCCATAAGTTCTATTTTACTCACAGACATCATTCAAACAGTTTTAGAAACTTCAGAGTGTTTTCTATCCAAATATACTAATAATATGCATATCTTAGCTTCTGGGACTGAGTAGCAGACAGTTTACTCTGGGCACCTTATTCATCCAAGCTACTCAATACTTCTCCCAGCCATATTAACTCGCCATGGTTAAGGTAGTAAAAAATGTCATTGTTGATAAACTGTAAATGTGATGTTATTTACTCTGTTAGGTTCTAATTATCAGAGTAAGAACTCGATGGACACTATGAAAGCGTAAACCAAGTTTATTCATCCCAGAGGGCTGAACCAACAAACATATTTAACCTTTTCTCCTATGCTGTGTCTCCTACTCATCTGAACAGCCAATGCATCTCTGTTGCTAGACAGAACCTTAGTGATATCTGTTCTTCCTCACTTCATCTGACCTGACCTCTGCCCCACCGTGCTCACTCCTCCCCAACTCACGTCTGTCATGGTGGCTGGTACCAGACTGTGTCTCTTCTCCTCCCAGCCATGTGGGGCTGCACAATATGGGCAAATAATCTAGGACTTATTTTTAACCAAATTTTGCGATTTGACTTGGGAATTAGAGCAAAACTGTTGGAATCATGGAAGTAGAATGACTATTCTAATTCTATAGTTAGACTATAATAGTGAGAACTTTGAATACAGCGTTTGAGATGATGAATTAAAATGCCAGGGAGGAGTTATTGTGACAGGATAGGAACTTAAGTGTTTTAAAGTATTCACACTCCTTGACCCAGCCTGAATTTAAAATGTATGAATTGTTTTGAGTCTAAATATTCAACCCCTTTTGTTATGGCAAGCATAGATAAGCTAATGAGTAAAAATGTGCTTAACAAGTCACACAAGTTGCATGGACTCACACTTGTGTGCAATAGTGTTTAACATGATTTTTGAATGACTGCCTCATCTCTGTACCCCACACATACAATTATCTGTAACGTTCCTCAGTCGAGCGGTGAATTAACACATTCAACCACAAAGACCAGGGAGGTTATCCAATGCCTCGCAAAAGGTAGATGGGTAAAAAAATAATAATAACAGACATTGAATTTCCCTTTGAACATGGTGAAGTTATTAATTACACTTTGGGTGGTGTATCAATACATCCAGTCACTACAAAGATACAGGTGTCCTTCCTAATTCAGTTGCCGGAGAGGAAGGAAGGAAACCGCTCAGGGATTTCACCATGATGCCAATGGTGACTTTAAAACAGTTACATAGTTTTAATGGCTGTGACAAGAGAAACGTGAGGATGGATCAACATTTTAGTTACTCCATAATACAAACATAATTGACAAGAGTGAAAAGATGGAAGCCTGTACAGAATAAAATATATTCCAAAGCATGAATCCGGTTTGCAACAAGGCACTAAAGTATTACTGCAAAAAATGTGGCAATGCAATTTAACTTTTTGTCCAGAATACAAAGTGTTATGTTAAGGGCATATCCAATACCACAGATTACTGAGTACCACTGTCCTATATTTTCAAGCATAGTGTTGACTGCATCATGTTATCGTTAAATGAGTTTTTCGGGATAAAAATGAAACCGAATGGGGCTAAGCATAGGCAAAATCCTAGAGGAAAACCTAGTTGTCTGCTTCCCTGTGTATGGGAGATGAATTCCATTTATTCGGAAATGTGAGTGAAATGCTTGTCCTGAATACAAAGTGTTATAGATAAGCTACTGTGGAGCCCTGACCAACTGCCAATGTGGCTGGTGAAATGGACCGCTTACCCCCCCAATGCCAAAATGTACCCGCATTTGGCAGTGTTGATGTCCAATGCCAGGTTGTGATTCGTTGAAGTTAAATGACAAAGCAACTGATTTTGTTTCTGCCCTGTTACGTCAGCTTCCCAGAATCTCCTTTCGACATTCTAGAGTTTAGATGACGGTCTTGAACAGGTTCTCTTCTAACCAGTGCTGCAATAATTATTATTGGATTCTGTTTGGCCTTTGAATAGTGTTAGTTGAAACGGCACATACACCCCAAACAAGTGATTAACATAAAAATACACTTGACACATTGGAAACCCACTTGAATCAAGATGCAACACTTCAAAGTAAGGTGTTTTCTACAAGTTGTCCTCTAACCATTATTCCCAGATTATTCTTTTTTTTTAGCTGTGTTTTAACAGGACCTACAACCTTATCTCCCCCCTCTCACGCTTTGGATTTCAATGTGATAATCGATACGTAAATGATTGACGCCAGTTTCACGTTTTCTCTTTCTGTTGGTGACCCCCGTATCAAAATGTATCATTAGTTGACAGTCTTCTGCAACCAGTGATGTAAAAATATCTCCAGTTTCCATGTTTTTCCCCCCAGTTATGGTAGTTTCAACCGCGCATCCACCTGATTTCCCCCTAATCGATATGAGTGATTTATTGCAACAGGGTTTTTGGTGCATGTGCAGTTTTAAGGTGCTCGTAAAAAATTTCTTTTTAGAAACTTGTAATATATCAAACTGTTTCTGCATATTTGTTAATGATTTGGACATGTTAACTGTTTTGACATTGGGCTATTTATCAAAATGTTTTAACAGCATCATTTTCAACTTAGCAATATAAATTTTACTTTCAACATTAATTTCCAATGGTATTGGTAAATACTGCTGAATGAGTCCAAAAACATGCTTTATTTATTTCGATGATATACCAGAAATCACAAACAGGTTTGCCATGCCTACAGAAAGGGCTGAGTCCAATACAAGGCTGCTGTTGTTGCAGCGGTAGGTGACATGGAGGGCTGGACTGTGGACTGGTTTGGCCTTGTAACTGTACCTGATGGGTTAAATGTATTTTGAGGTTTGTCATATGACTGAAAAGTGGACATGCTGGCCTGCTTGCCGTGTGCTGCTGGGTAGCGCTCAGGAGAGGAGCATCCTGCTAGAGGAAGGGGTGATCATGGCAGTGAAAATAAAAAGTGATAATTAATGTAGCTGGGCTATGCAAGAATTGTTGCAAGTTGCCTGGTCTTAATATTTGAAATGTTTTGAAAGGAAGGATTAATTAGGAATTCACTAAGTAAATTAATTCCTGATTTTAATTAAAAGGATTCTGTAAAAGCCATATCACAAGCCAATTTCGATCTAAAATAACATTTGATATATTTTAAGTAACTTAACATTTGAACCTGTTGTGGGTGATTGTGTACTACTTTGTCATTCTGTATTATTATTTTTTATTTTATTTTTACCCTTTTTCCTCCCCAATTGTCCCATCGCTGAAACTCACGTATGATCTCGGTAGAGGTAAAGGTTGAGAGCCTTGCGTCCTCCGAAACACGACCCTGCCAAGCAACACTGCTCGCTTAACCCGGAAGCCAGCCTCACCAATGTGTCGGTGAAACACCGCGTCAGCGTGTAGGCTCCCGGCCCGCCACAAGGAGTTGCTAGAGTGTGATGGGACAAGGACATCCCAGCCGGCCAAACCCAACCCCTAACCTTGGAAATGCTGGTCCAATTGTGCTCAGCCTCATGGGTTTCCCGGTCACGGCCGGCTGCGACACAGCTTGGGATCGAACCCGGGTCTCTAGTGACGCCTTTAGCACCACGACCTTAGACCGCTGCGCCATTCAGGAGGCCTCTGAAGGTGGTTTAATTAGACAAACACAAGGCTGTCTGTCTCCTCAACCAGTCTCCGTCGATGTCCTGCTACGGTAAAGCTGGAACAATAAATCAAACATTATCGACAATGATCATACCGGTCACTTATCGCATGCGTGACGTTCATGACGATAAGTAGTCTATACTAGAGATGTTAAGTTTGAAATGAGAGGTCTGCTAATATGGGTGATTTGTTAACCTCTCTGGGATATGCGTCCCACTTGGCCAATAGCCAGGGAAAATGTAGAGCGCCAAATTAAAAAAAAATGATATAAAATCAAACTTTCATTAAATCACACATGTAAGATACCAAATTAAAGCTACACTCGTTGTGAATCCAGCCAACATGTCAGATTTCAAAAAGTATTTTCGGCGAAAGCATAAGATGCTATTATCTGATGATAGCACAACAGTAAACAAAGAGAGTGTAGCATATTTCAACCCTGCAGGCGCAACACAAAACGCAGAAATAAAATATAAATCATGCCTTACCTTTGACGAATTTCTTTTGTTGGCACTCCAATATGTCCCATAAACATCACAAATGGTCCTTTTGTTCGATTACTTCCGTCCATATATGTCCAAAATGTCCATTTATTTGGCGCGTTTGATCCAGAAAAAAACAGCTTCCAATTTGCGCAACGTCACTACAAAATATCTCAAAAATGACCTCTAAACTTTGCCAAAACATTTCAAACTACTTTTGTAATACACCTTAAGGTATTTGTAAACGTTAATAATCGATCAAATTGAAGACGGGTCTATCTGTTTTCAATACAGGATGACAACATACTAACGATACTTTTCTAGTCTTGCGCAACTCTCAAACAGTACACATAACGTTACACTGATTCCAGATGGCCGTTCTTCTTCATTGCACAAAGGAATAACCTCAACCTATTTTCAAAGACTGGTGACATCCAGTGGAAGCGGTAGGAACTGCAAACAGGTTGATTAGAAATCTAGTATCCCAATAAACTCATTAAACTCATCGGTGACCTCAAAAAAAAAAAAAAAAAAAGAAATCTGAATGGTTAGTCCTCGGTTTTGCCTGCTACATAAGTTCTGTGATACTCACAGACATGATTCAAACAGTTTTAGAAACTTCAGAGTGTTTTCTATCCAAATCTACTAATAATATGCATATCTTATATTCTGGGGATGAGTAGAAGGAAGTTGAAATTGGGCACGCTATTTATCCATAAGTGAAAATGCTGCCCCCTATCCTAGAGAAGTTAATGGGACAGTTGATGGCTACAACCATTAAAGTCGTAATGTTTTTTTTTATAAAAAAAAAAAAATTATCATAAAAATTAAAACTCGTGCACATTTTTATTTAACTAGGCAAGTCAGTTAACTTCTCTGGGATTTGTGGGACGGTAGCGTCCCACTTGGCCAAAAGCCAGAAAAAATGTAGCGCGCCAAATTCAAATATATTACTATAAAAATCAATCTTTCATGAAATCACACATGAAAGACACCAAATTAAAGCTACACATTTACATTTACATTTAAGTCATTTAGCAGACGCTCTTATCCAGAGCGACTTACAAGTACATACATTCATACTTTTTTTTTGTTGTGAATCCAGCCAACATGTCTGATTTCAAAAAGGATTTACGGTGAAAGCACACCAAACGATTATGTTAGCTCAGTACATAGCCACAGAAAAACACAGGCATTTTCCCAGCAAAAGATAGTAGTCACAAAAAGCAGAAATAGAGAGAAAATTAATCACTAACCTTTGATCTTCATCAGATGACACTCATAGAACATCATGTTACACAATACATTTATGTGTTCGATCTGACAATGCTCTGAATTTACGAACGCTCAGAGCGCACTCCAGGACTCCAGATTGAATTCACGAACACACCCGAAGTCGTAAGATGTCTAGCTAGTAATTTGTTATGCTAACAAGCTAGCAAGAGGTTGCGTAGCAACAGCATCAACTTCCGGCAGACGGGTGTAGCGCTAGTATGCTCAACTGAAAGGATACCGTTCTTTTACAGTATACTAAAATGAACTAATAATATGTAGTGTCTATACTCATTCTGTATGTAGTATATTGTATGTTAGTATGGGTATTCAAACAGCTTTGGTACTTGGTGGAAAATAAAAGTAGAGGCTTTGTCGCTGGCAATACCTTTTTCATATATAAAGAAAAATGTTTTGGTTTAAAAGATGTATATCAGACAAACAAACATGCCGTAGCCGAGGCGCTTTCAAGGCGGGCCATTCCATTATGTCTGAAAAGGGTAATCGATACAGGCTACCGGTAATGGAATCCTCCACCTGTTTGCAGGTAGAGACCCTGTACTGTGCACTGCAGAAGCAGACAAAGACCGACATACATAGAGCCGCCTCTCCTGCTTTCCTCCTGCCTGTGTAAGCTGTTACATGCTCGCGGCAGACAGCTAGCTGCAGAAGAGGGTGTGTGTGTGTGCGCTCAGTCAAAATACTACAGCATGCCAAAGCCACGGCTCATGTTGTGCTTGGCTCTGTTCCAGCAGGAGAATTTAACCATGGTTTATAATACTGTTGCCCAAACACTATTGTTAATTATTGTACACTTGTTGATGTCCCCTTGCCTTCTCACTCTCCTCCTCTCTTCCCCGCGTCGGGTCCCTTGTTCTTGTAAAAGCAGCAAAGAAATATTCGTCACACTTATTTTTCTGTGGCAATTGACAATATTACTAGTGTCAAACGCACATTAGTTTGCAATTTCGTCATGTAAAAACAGGCGCACTGGCAGTTTCCAGCCCTAACCCCAGGTTCGTCAATTTACCTGTCTAACATCAGCATTCTTGCGCTCAGATGGGAGGGGTTGGATATATTTTAAGTGTGTCCTTAAAAACATGATCCGAAGTGCTAATTTCAGGCAGGCTGGAAGGGATATTTAAGACCAACCAAAAGCTGGTTTTAGCGGTAACGCAGTTGGTTATGGCATGAATTTTGACAGTGGAAACGCAGCCTATCCAGCCATGACGCATGTTGCCCATATGTGAATGGGACAAGAGTAGCCTAATGTGCTTTTGGTGCCTGTATACTTCGTATTTACAAACAAACTGTTTTTTACCATTTTGTTTTATTTGATTAAACACCAAGCATGCATTGTAGACATGCCCACTTTATTTTAGCCATGCAGGTCCAGTTTTGGATGTGCCTCCATAGGCTGCAATGTTTTAATATTATATGCCCACTGGGATAAATTATATTTCCTGTAAGTGTAACACAGCGTGTGTGTGTGTGTGTGTGTATATATATATATATATATATATATATATATATATATATATTCTTGTTAGCTACCCGTTGCCTGGTTAAGAAACACACACATGAAGTTTAAAAACAATAGCAGCATTGAGGGCTTCCGAGTGGCGCAGCAGTCTAAAGCACTGCATCTGTGCTAAAGGCGTCACTACAAACCCTGGTTCGATTCCAGGCTGTATCACAACCGGCTGTGATTGGAATTCCCATAGGGCGGCGCACAATTGGCCCAGCGTCGTTAGGGTTTGGCCTGGATAGGCTGTCATTGTAAATAAAAATTGGTTCTTAACTGACTTGCCTAGTTAAATTAAGGTAAAGTATAATAATAAAATCGTTTAGCTGTGTTTCTCTCTTCCTTGAGTATAGAGAAGTAGGCTGTCTTCGATATTGTAGTCTCACTCAACCCTCCCACATTTCCCACTGTATTTCACAGCCAGTGTCATGTGTCTGACTATGATTAAATAAGATGACAGGCTATTTTATCAAATCGATTACCTTGATTACGTGATTTGAATTAAAACATTCAACAATTAACTCATTAATTACCTGGGGCACCACGCAAGTGTGTTTATCCGAATAAACTCTCAAAGATCTGAAGATCTTTTATATCAATAGCAGTCAATCATTAATCGTCACCTAATTCAGTCTCATTCTGATTGTCGTAAAGTACTTGGTTATCTGCACGAACCCTGGCTAACAATTTGAATCAGCAATACACACATTGGCTTAATTTATTTACTAAATACGTAAATCTGATTTGTTTTAAAATATATATATATATATATATATATATATATATATATATATATATATATATATATATATTTTTTTTTATATGCACACACACAATAGATCATACATCAATTACTAATCATGTCATAAAGTCCCTAGTGGCCTAACCCGGTATGACGGCTGATTACACAAAGGAAGGGTTGGGTTTGAATGAAAGAGCGGGAAGACTGAGGGACAAAGGAATTGGGTCTTTATCGGACTTTGAGAATACAGAATATTATGCATTCTTATAACTGCCCATTCGGAAAAGGAAAATGCAAGATATTTATTTACTCTGAGCTGCGCTTTGATAGATGGGTCGAAGATGGAAGACTGGTTTGTCCAGCAGAGATCGCCATTGTCTTTGAATAATCTTTCTGGTTGTAGAGCACATACGTTTAAGTACCCTGTCGTTCGTAGGAGATTCTGTCCTTTCCTAGGCCACATGTTTACAGCTGCAGCTGATAACTCGATGTTTAGGATGTATCACTTCTTCAGTGAAGAATAGTTCAAAGTTCATACCAAGTTGCCATAATCAGCTCGTGCTCTATTCTGGCTGGTTTAGTGTCAATTCACCATTCCAGCGTGGTGATCGTCACCTCCACGTTGAAATTCGCCCTTCTAATGTTCGGACGGCAGTCCTCACATTTCTGGAACTAAATGTTAATGATCGTTATGGGGGCTTTTGTACTGGGGAGGAGAAGGGGTGTGTTTCATCCTTTTAACCAATGTCTGTGCTCCCGTGGGTGGGGTTACTGATTGAACATAAGTTTACTTATGAAACAATTCTCTCATTTAGAAACTAAAATCACATTTTATCTTCTCACATAGTTTCATGTTTAATCACAAGTTTTGCAACATTTTGATGTAAATCTGATAACTAGAATGTGTAGACTTTCAAAGAAACAATTCTGTCGTCCTATCATCAGTAACAATCTACCAATACAATGTCTGATCTGACATCATATTCTTTAAGTACCGACGGACCCTTCCATTACAGAAATATTGTCTCATTGTTCAACTTTCTGATGTTACCATCCTGTAGAATTTTTCTCTGTGGTAACAAAAGGGCTTTCCAAAAGTCCATTCTGTAGAGTGGAGAGTTTTGGTATTCATGGCAGGTCATAAACGGTCGGGGGGTGTGGGGGGGGTGTATGACCCTCACCCAACAGGGCAAAGTCATGACACCAGGTTCTGTAGCCAAGTCTCCATATTTTCTTCAGAGAAAACGGCTTGATTCTAGTTCTTACCGTTCAAAAGATATGACCTATAATACTGGCACTAGGTTTTTTTTCTTTTTTCTTTTCTTTCTAAAGTGCTTTGGCGGGCGCTCTAAAACTAGGCTACTTAGGGCTGGACCGTTACCAATTTGTTTATGCTACACCTCATTACAGCCATTTGTTAGCTATAGCTAACAACCTAGCTAAGCGCAGTTCAGCAGGACGCAACATTTTGGAACGTTCAGATTAGAACGAAACATACTACTTGTCATAGTTCTGCAGTTGAAGAGAATAGGATGTTATGCAGGTTGTTTGTTTGTGCACATGGAAGTCAGAGATTTGTCTTTACTATAGGTTAATGAGGCAGTACAAATGTAATATGACTAAAATGGTCCAATTTTTGTCATTTTGACAACTAGACTAAATCACAATTTAAATGACAAATGTGACTAAGACAATTTTTTGGAGTCAAAATTACTAAGACTAGACAACATTTTTAAGAGTTCCAAAATTAACAATGAACTAAGCTCGACACCAGTACTTACAAGTGCAGATTGAATTTTAGGTTACTTAGAAATGAAAATTAATAGTAAACTTTTTGCAATTGCAGACTGGCTACTCTCGGGATCTCTTTGTCAAATGTAAGTACAGTGAATGACCTAGAGGGTTGCTATGGAAAAACAGGAAATATTACAGCAGATTCTGGACACCATGCCTGAATATAAGAAGTTATGTTTTATTGCAGATCAGATTAGTCTAAAACCTCTAACTTTATTCTTAGTGGCTTCAAAGTGTTCACACCCCTTGAAATTCATTAAATGAAAAGCTGAAATTTCTTGTCATTAAATATTCAACCCCTTTGTTATGGCAAGCCTAAATAAGTTCAGGAGTAAAAATGTGCTTAATAAGTTGCATGGACTCTGTGTTCAATAATAGTGTTTAACATTATTTTTGAATGATTACCTCATCTCTGTATCCCTGTCGAGCAGTGAAATTCAACCACAATGACCAGGGATGTTTTCCAATGCCTCGCAAAGAAGTCATCTATTGCTAGATGGGGGAAAAAAAGAAAAAAGCAGACTTTGAATATCTGTTTGAGCATGGTGCAGTTATTAATTACACTTTGGATGGTGTATCAATACACCCAGCCACTACAGAGATACAGGAGTTCTTTCTAACTCAGTTGCCGGAGATGAAGGAAATCGCTCAGGGATTTCACCATGCGGCCAATTGTGACTTTTAAAACAGTGTTGAAAGGCTATGATAAGTGAAAACTAAGGATGGATCAACAACATTGTAGTTACTCCACAATGCTAACCTAAATGACAGAGTGAAAAAGTCTGTACAGAATAAAAAATATTCCCTTGGCAAATCCAAAACAACACATTACTGAGTACCTCTCCATATTTTCAAGCATAGTGGTGGCTGAATCATGTTATGGGTATGCTTGTAATCGTTAATGACTGGAGTTTTTCCGTTTATTTAAAAAAAAAAAAAAACGGAATGGAGCTAAGCGCAGGCAAAATCCTAGAGGAAAACCTGTTTGTCTGCTTTCCTCCAAACACTTGGAGATGAATTCACCTTTTAGCGGGACAATCACCTAAGACACAAGGGCACATCTACTCTGGACTTGCTAACCAAGAAGACTTTGAATGTTCTTGAGTGGCCAAATTAGTTTAGACTTAAATCTACTTGAAAATCTATGGCAAGAGACGGCCTACAGGGAGGAGGTGAGGGCCGTCGGAGTGTGGTGTCAGGAAAATAACCTCACACTCAATGTCAACAAAACAAAGGACATGATCGTGGACTTCAGGAAACAGCAGAGGAAGCAGCCCCCTATCCACATCGATGGGACAGTAGTGGAGAAGGTAGAAAGTTTTAAGTTCCTCGGTGTATCACCGCCTGGTACGACAACTGCTCCGCCCACAACCGTAAGGCTCTCCGGAGGGTAGTGAGGTCTGCACAACGCATCACCAGGGGCAAACTACCTGCCCTCCAGGACACCTACACCACCTGTTGTCACAGGAAGGCCAAAAAGATTGTCAAGGACAACAACCACCCAAGCCACTGCCTGTTCAACCCGCTATCATCCAGAAGGCGAGGTCAGTACAGGTGCATTTAAAGCTGGGACCGAGAGACTGAAAAACAGCTTCTGTCTCAAGGCTATCAGACTGTTAAACAGCCATCACTAACATTGAGTGGCTGCTGCCAACATACTGACTCAAATCTCTAGCCACTTTAATAATTAAACATTTGATGTAATAAATGTATCACTAGCCACTTTATATAATGTTTACATACCCTACATTACTCATCGCATATGTATATACTGTATTCTATACCATCTACTGCATCTTGCCTATGCCGTTCGGCCATCGCTCATCCATATATTTTTATGTACATATTCTTATTCATTCCTTTACACTTGTGTGTGTATAAGGTAGTGTTGTGAAATTGTTTGATTACTTGTTAAGTATTACTGCATGGTCGGAAATAGAAGCACAAGCATTTCGCTACACTCGCATTAACATCTGCTAACCATGTGTATGCGACAAATAAAATTTGATTTGAAGATCTGAAAATGGTTGTCTAGCAATGATCAACTTGACAGAGCTTGAAGAATTTAGAAAACAATAATGGGCAAGCTCTTAGACTTACCCAGAGTCTCACAGCTGTAATTGCTGACAAAGGTGCTTCTACAAAGTATTTACTCAGTGGTGTGAGTACTTATGTAAATGAGATTTCTGTACTTCATTTTCGAATACATTCGCAAGAATTTCAGAAAACATGTTTTCACTTTTTCATTATGGGGTACTGTGTGAGTATTTTTATTTAATGAATTTTGAATGAATACTTTCAAAGGCATTGTATATTCGCTCTACGTCTTAAATGCTAGAGCAGGGGCGTCAAACTAATTTTGCCTCTGGGGCGCATTAGGTCTAACGATGTCCGTAAAGCAGCACTGAAAATATTGTTACATTTCCTTGCCTTCAAAATTTCCCCAAAATTGTCCTCTAGCCATCGTTTTGAATATTCTATGCTCCCTGACTGTCTAGTGATTATTAGCGAGCTGGACAGTCAAACTGTATGAATATAGGTCCATTATAATTTCTACACAGTTTCGATTTGGTTTTAGTCTTAAGTTATATTGAGTTCATTAACAAATTTACTGAAACCACCCGTGGGCTGGATTGGACCTCCACGCAGGCCGGATCTGTCCCACAGGCCGTATGTTTGAATCCCCTGTGCTAGAGCGTGGAAAAATATTAAGCCAGTGTTAAAGTACAGATGGGGTCGTTCCACCTCAAAAATCACAAGAAAGAATTTCGACACCCACCATCTCAAATTGTTCTGAAATCATTTGTTTTTAGAAACGGATAAGAATAGCACTCCAACATTTTTTTTCAATAAATATTGAACAAAAATATAAACTCAACATGCAAGAATTTCAAGATTTTACTGAGTTACAGTTCATTTAAGGAAATCCGTCAATTGAAATAAATTCATTAAGCCCTAATCTATGGACTTCACATGATTGTGCAGGGGCGCAGCCATGGGTGGACCTGGGAGGGCATAGGCCCACCCACTGGGGAGCCTGGCCCAGCCGATAAGAATTAGTTTTTCCCAACAAAAGGGCTTTATTACAGACAGAAATACTCAGTTTCATCAGTTGTCCGAGTGGCTGGTCTCAGACGATCCCGCAGGTGAAGAAGCCGGATGTGGCGACCCTGGGCTGATGTGGTCTGCGGTTTTTAATCCGGTTGAACGTATTGCCAGATTCTCTAAAACAATGTGTGAGGGAGCTTATGGTAAAGAAATTAACATAACATTCCTGCAGCCAGCATGCCAATTGCATGCTCCCTCGACTTGAAACATCTGTGTTATTGTTTTGTGTGACAAAGCTGCATAATTTAGTGGCTTTTTATTGTCCCCAGTACAAGGTGCACCTGTGTAATGATCTGTTTAATTCTTCTTTATGTATGCCACACCTGTCGGGTGGATGGATTATCTTGGCAAAAGACAAATGCTTGCTGACAAGGTTGTAAACAAATTTGTGCAGAACATTTTTGAGAAACTAGCTTTTTGTGCGTATGGAATGTTATTTTATTTCAGCTCATGAAACATGGTACCAACACTTTACTTGTTGTGTTCATATTTTTGTTAAGTATAATTTGATCTCTGAGAAATTAAGCTAATTGATTTGCACCCAAATTGGCTTGCTGAAATTACTTGGAACGACCTAATAGGAATAAAGAAGTGTTAAGTTTTCCTGAATATGGCCAACATGTTCATAATATACTCAACCTGTGCATTTTTAAATGCAGCTGTCTTTATCAAGAGGACCGCCCTTTCCTTATTAGGGGTCCTTCAGGCCAAGTGTTAGTTGCCCATGGTGTTTACCTGTGAGGAATGTGTTGACGGGCAGGGCTGCTGTGTATGTGAGCTGAGCTGTAGTCTTCACGGTGCCAGTGAGGGCTAATAAGAAGACAAGTGCTGAGGTGAGGGCTGCTGGCCTGGGCAGGAGAATAAGCAGGGGAGGGGTGTACAGACACACAAGCCGAGAAGAGAAGAGTGCAATGGAGCGAAGTAGGAGCAGAGACTTTGATGGCGGTAGAAGAGGTGGATGGAGAAAGAGTGGGGGCTGACTTGGCTTGGTCTGTGGGCAGACTGAGGCTTTCCATCAGTAGGCAGTGTGACCTGATGGCCTACAGCACCAACAAGCACCCCATTGAGGTCACCTGGCTGTTTCCCATTGAGGTCACCTGGCTGTTTCCCTCTACGTCCGCCTCTCTCCCTTGATCTCTCCGCCCATGTCTCACTTACCTCCCTCTTGTTTCCTCCGTCTCACTCTCATTTCCTAGTGTGGCCCTGTTCCAGAGAGGACTGGAGTGGCTGCAGTGCAATGACCGTATTTATCATCTGTAGCGGAGGCTGCTACGGAATGCTTCACACTCTTAACATGCTGAGAATGCCAGTATAACTCCTCACTAGTGTGCTTTCCTACACCGAGCCATCTAATTTCATGGCTGTAAGAGTCGTACCATTGTCTTTGCTGTTTTTGAGCTTGCATTAATCTCCTTGCAACTGTCTAACTCCCTCTGTGACGTTGGATGTGACCCACGGCTTGGCATGTCCTTTCATCCAATCCTGATAACAGGGGAATACTTCACTGATACACCCACCTGGCTCAAGCCTATAAGTGACAATTAAACCCATGAACTGTTGTTTTGAGTAATTGACTGTTCGCTAAGCTGGCTAAAGAATTTTGGGCTACCAATTTTAGCACTCCAATGGATAGCAACTGTCGTCGAGTCTGACACCTCGGACAAGCTCGCATTTAAATCGCGCTAAAGCCAGTGAGGACTATGGCAAAACTGATACATTTCTTTAAGAAATAAATGGCAAAATAATTTAACAGTGCACCAGGAGTACTTGCTACTTTGATTCCTGAAATGCAGAGCCTGTTGGAGTATTTTTTTCTAGTGCAAAATGATACGTTAGCTAGCTCAGCTTGTTAGCTAGCTCAGTCTCATTGACCACCAAACGCTGCTAACGCTAGCTAGCTAGCCACTTAATATAACTTGTTTTTTCCCATCTACTGTTGACATCAGGATACAATTTAAGCGCACTAGCTAGCTCCAGAAGTTGTTATAGCTTTGAATGCATGCTGACATGAGCCATTCAGTGGGTAGCTACACTAGCTATTAACATACGTTTACCAGGTTCCCTTGAAGCAATTGTAATGACAGTCCATCACAACATACCCACGCGTTTCCTGATTAACAAAGGGGTGGTCTGTGTATAATTTCATTGTGTATTCGAAACACAGTTGGAGATTATTGTGAGGGGATTTTGCCAGCGGTTGAATGGGGAATTGGGCTTCCCGGGAGAATGTTGTCCGAGGTTGCAATGGTGACCAAGGGGGGCGGGGCTTAGCGAAGGGTCAATTGCAATTCGAGATGTGAACTCGCTTCCCTGTCAACATTCAGGGCTTATCTGTCCAATTGACACCAGTGCATAATTGGCCGGCTGGCTCATGAACTGTCCCTGTCCCATGCAGTTATCTGTCTGTTCCTGTTAGCTGTTGAGCTAACTAGACTATGCTTCTGAGTGAGTGAATGGGCTCTGCTCAGCAGGAGGAGGGAGCAGGACAGACACACAGACATGAGTGTCAGACCCTGCAGGTCTTTTATGTGGACATATAATTAAAGGCCCAGTGCAGTCAAATGTGATTTCTGTGTTTTTATATTTCCACACTGAGATTGGAATAAGACTTTGAAATTGTTAAAATGATGATAGTGCCCTTTTAGTGTAAGAACTGTTTGAAAAGACCACCTAAAATTTCAGCCTGTTTGGTGGGATGGCGTTTTGGCCTGCCTTGTGACATCACCAGGCAGTAAATTACTTAATATACCAATAAGAAAGAGTTCCAAACCTTTCTGCCACTTAGACCACTCCCAGACTGTCCTAGCTAAAGTCTTGCTTGAGAAATTACTTTTTGCTAATAAGCTATTTTTGTTCTCATTTAAAATGGTCAAAAATAAACAATCAAAGTAAGTTACTTAATTGGTACCCAGAAATGATTTGATATTAAAATAAAAATGGCTGCATTGGATCTTAAGTGTAATGGCCGTCAGGAGCAAAGCAGGACTCCAAGAGGCAGCCAGACGAGGCTCTTTACTGCAGCCACTCTGTGTTGGAGGTGAGAGCCCCCTCTCGTCTGTTAGCTGCAATTCTTCCTGCACTTATTGATCATCTCTCTGTGTGACACCCTTCTAGGAGAGGAAGCCATAACGGTTTAATAGGAGCATCTAAGGCCACATCATCAGAGGAATGGTTTTGCCTCTGAAATCTGAATTCAGAGAGTCATTTCTAAAGACTTTTCTCTCCTGATTTGATGTTGAATTGTGAACATGGCGGCTAGTTCTATTGGCAGCATTTTCCCAAGGCTTTGACAGGAAGTTGAAAGAGATGGCCAAATAGTGGAGATACCAACACCCATCTGTTTCTGACTGGGCTGGGAGGGTGTACTACCAGCAGCGGACCTCTAGTTTGTGGGGTGGCTGTGTGTCTGTCCGGGCCCTGAGGGAGACTTTTGAGGCTGCGTGTTGCTTCTCGCCAGTAAAGTGGGAAGATGAAAAGGAGCATCACATTTTTCTGTGTTGAAGTTACCTTCTGTGTGTGTGTTTTTCTCACGCAGGCCCATATTTTAGGCCACTTCCAGTTTGCTGTTTTATTTCCTGTTTCGTAGGCTTTTGTCTGTGACCAAACTCTCCTGCTATTTGAGGAATGAATTCTCTTTTTATTTGTTTGGAGCAGCACCTGGTTTGGGAGTTTTGTGGCGTCCAGTTTTTCCCCCTGTTTTTTTTTTATTTTATTTTTTCTCTCAGCAGAATTGAGCAGAACGTTTTCAGGTTGGATTTGGACATTGTGTAATAAAACCAGTACAGTATTACTACTTTACTGCCTGTTACTATGTGAGTTGTGTATAGACAATGGAGCTAAGGAATTGACACACAGATTTGGCCTCAGAATACCCCATTGACCCAACAGACAAAGACATAATTTTCTCTGGCATCGTCGGTACAGGGAAGGTCACCCCATGAGAGGTTGGCTGGCTTTCTCCTGTTCCTTGGGTCTGATGGGGCCAGGCAGAGGTGCATTAACCAGACACAGGGCTGGGCAGTATACCGTATTTTACTATACCGGTATTGATGCACGGACCAGTTTGGATTTGTACTTTACCTTCTATGACGGTATTTAAGTGTTTGGTTTGTTAAATCTGATACTCCACTGTTTGATAGTTTACTCCGCTACTTGAGTAGTCACACTCCCTCTCTCACCTAGCCCTGCCCCTTGTCACTCAAGGAGCGCATCTGTTGTTGCTTGAGATCATTTGCTGACCGTTTACTCTTCAGTCTACATGGTCAATGTAGTAGATGCAACAATATGTTGATGACAACAATGCTGCTGTCCACTTTGTTTCTTAATATAAATCCACAACTCTTCTATAATGACACGATTACTGTCTGCAAACAGCTAGTTTTGTCTTTTCTTAGCAAGATGTGCCAAAAATAAATGTAGCTAATAAATGTACTGAGTCAGAGCAAACAGCCTGATACCAGTGCTATTGTAGGCCTAAATCAGCATGTTTGTGCAACAGTATCTTCTAAATCACAAAGGATTAGGCGACGCATGAATATGTTGGCTACATGAAGTAAGAGAACAACATTTAATGTACAGTGCGTTTGAAAGTATTCGGATCCCTTCACTTTTCCCACATTTTGTTACGTTACAGCCTTATTCTAAAATTAAGGGAGAAAGATTAAATAGTTTATCTACACACAATTTCCCATAATGACAAAGCATAAACATGTTTTTAGAAATGTTAGCGTGTGTGTATGTATGTAAAGGATTCAGACCCTTTACTCAGTACTTTGTTGAAGCAACTTTGGCAGCGATTACAGCCTCGAGTCTTGTTGGGTAAGATGCTACATGCTTGGCACACCTGTATTTGGGGAGTTTCTCCCATTCTTCTCTGCAGATCCTCTCAAGCTGTCAGGTTGGATGGGGAGCATGCTGCACAGCTATTTTCAGGACTCCCGGGTTCAAGTCCAGTCTCTGGCTGGGCCACTAGGACATTCAGAGACTTGTCCCGAAGCCACACCTGTGTTGTCTAGGCTGTGTGCTTAGGGTTGTTGTCTTGTTGGAAGGTTAACCTTTGCCCCAGTCTGAGGCCCTGAGTGCTCTGGAGCAGATTTTCATCAAGGATCTCTCTGTACTTTGCTCCGTTCATCTTTCCCTCGATCCTGACTAGTCTCCAAGTCTCTGCCGCTGAAAAACATCCCCACAGCATGATGCTGCCACCACCATGCTTCACCGTAGGGAGGGTGCCAGTTTTCTTCCAGGCGTGACACTTGGCATTCTGGCCAAAGAGTTCAATATTGGCTTCATCAGACCAGAGAATCTTGTTTCTCATGGTCGGTGAGTCCTTTAGGTGCCTTTTGGCAAACTCCAAGCGAGCTGTCGTGCCTTTTTTTTACTGAGGACTGGCTTCCGTCTGGCCACTCTACCATAAAGGCCTGATTTGTGGAGTGCTGTAGAGATGGTTGTCCTTCTGGAAGATTCTCCTATCTCCGCTGAGGAACTCTGGAGCTCTGTCAGTGACCATCGGGTTCTTGGTCACCTCCCTGACCAAGGCCCTTCTCCCCTGATTGCTCAGTTTGGCCGGACGGCCAGGTCTAGGAAGAGTCTTGGTGGTTCCAAACTTCTTCCATTTAAGAATGATGGAGGCCACTGTGTTCTTGGGGACCTTCAATGCTGCAGAAATGTTTTGGTACCCTTCCCCAGATCTGTGTCGGCACAATCCTGTCTCGGAGCTCTACGGACAATTCCTTCGACCTCATGGCTTGGTTTTTGCTCTGACGTGCACCTTATATAGACAGGTGTGTGCCTTTCCAAATCATGTCCAATCAATTGAATTTACCACAGGTGGACTCCAATCAAGTTGTAGAAATATCTCAAGGATGATCAATGGAAACAGGATGCACCTGTGCTCAATTGAGTCTTACATGACTATTCAGACCCTTTGATATAAGTAAGTTATTTCTGTTTTGTTCTATAATTTAACATTTTGCTTTGTTATTATTGGGTATTGTGATTGAGAATTATTTAATTCATTTTAGATTAAGGTTGTAACGTAACAAAATGTGGAGATAGTCAAGGAGTCTGAATGCACTGTATATACAGGCAGTTTGTGGGACTGGTAACAGATAAAGACGGACTCTAATGCAGTTCTTTAGTAGAAATGACCACACAGGATTTGTGTACATCTTGCCAGGGTGACAGCAGGTCAAGTTGTCCAGTGCCCGTGTTCTTTTGTGGACAACAGGGGGAGGAGGTACCATTTCATAAAGGGTGTGATAATCTCATTTTTTATAAACTCATGCTTTGTATTAATCATACAAAGCATGAGTTTATAAAAAAACTTTTTGAGTTTTTGTATGTTTATTCAGTTACTCAGTATGTGCTTGATATCATTTAATATTTTAACTGTCCTTTTCCGTCACATCCATAACTCAAGTTTTGTTCTGTTACTATTACTTAGAATTTAGTTATTTTGTGTCTAAACTTCCCTTATAGGGTTCTACAAATATACACATTTAAAATGTTAAGTCAATTGAGACATTTTGCCCCTCAAATATCACTAACCAGGATTTTTTTTTATCACGTGTATAATGGCCGCCCATGAGAAGATGAAATATTAGGCAGATACTGAGTAAATTATTTTAGCTAATCCCAATAGATTGTTATAAATTGTGTGGGCTGTAGGCTTAATATGTCTGACTACCAAAAAACTGTAGGCGTAGTGTGTCTTAATGGTGTTTTAGCCTAACATCTTTAGCTGAACTAATCCAACGTCTCGGGGGACGTCCCATGTTTGCTTAACAATTAGAGATGAGGATTTAAACCATGCCACAACAAGGCCCCCTAAACAACAACCAGGCCCACTGAGTAACTCTCCCGTCCCGCGACACACCGCCTGTAGAGGGAAGGGGTTGTGATGTGTTAATCCCCGGTATTCCTAGGTCTTTTCTTTATGTAAATGGTAGGGAGTTGGTCTGGACGTCATATTCAAATCAAGCTTTATTTAAACAGCACATTTCAGACATAGAATGCAACGCAATGTGCTTTACAGGAAGAAACAAATATTGAAAATAAAAGCTGAAATATTTACTACACAACAAACAAGCTAAAGAAAATAAAATTACACAAACTGAACAACTGGCACCCTAAGGAAAAGTAAAGCTAAAATGTCTTAAGATCTCTTATCCAGTTTCGGCACTCCTCAGGTCCTCCGGCAGGCTATTCCAGAGGCTGGGGGCATAATAACTAAAGGCTGCCTCTCCATGCCGCTTGGTCCTAGGCTTTGGGATAGTTAATCGGCCAGTGCCAGAGATCCTGAGGGACGTACTGGGTACATAACTTAAAAGCATGTCTGACATGTATTGGGGTGCACAATCGTGGATTGATTTAAAAACCAGTAGAAGAATTTTAAAATGTAATTCTAAAACTCACAGGCAGCCAGTGCAGAGACCTTAAAACCAGTGTAATGTGTGCTCCCCGTCTGGTCTTGGTCAGTACCTGTGCTGCAGCATTCTGTATGTTTTGCAGTTGACCAATGTCTATCTTGGGTAGACCAGATAGAAGAGCATTACAGTAGTCAAGCCTGCTTGTAATAAAAGCATAGATGAGTCGATCAGCCTGAGAAAAGGCCGCACCTTGGCAATGTTCCTCAGGTGGTAAAAAGCTATTTTGGTCAAATTCCTATTGTGTGATTTGAAGTTGAGTTCAGAATCTTAAACAACGGCTAGGTTTTTTACCTGGTGTTTTGTCTTTATTTCCCGTGAATTAAAATGTGCGGCTAGATTCTCTCCTTTAACTCCAACGGCAAGTACCTTGGTCTTGTCTTGATTTTGCTGGAGGAAGTTGTGAGCCATCCAAGCATTTAAATCTCTAATACGGTCTAATAATAGTTGTGTATAGTCTGCATAGCAGTGAAAATCAATGATGTGCTTAAGCCACATGTGACATGTATTTTTTTCTGAGTTATATTCACCAAGGGTGACAAACTCTTGACCGGTTAAATGGGTCCTAAACCAATTAAGAACTGTACCGGAGATGCCAACCCACCTCTCCAGTCTGTCTAGAAGGATATCATGGTCAACAGTGTCAAAGGCAGCACTTAAATCTATGAGTTCAAGGACAGAGAGCTGTTTGGCATCTGTGTTGGCTCTAAGATCATTTACCACTTTAACTAAGGTGGTCTCTGTGCTCTGGTGGGCACAAAAAAACAGATAGGAATAAATGAATAAAAAATACAGCTGGAACTTAAACAATCATTTTAGCTTTTTGAACACCAATTTCTCCAGAATTTGGCTTAAGAATGGAAGGTTGGAGATTGGCTTAAAATTGATAAGAGCTGAAGAATCTGGATTACTTTTCCTCAAAAGGGGTTTCACCATAGCAGTTTTTTTTTTGGAATATTTTATTTTTGCATTTTCCAATTAACAACATTCAAGACAAACGTGAAAAGATATTAGACAACAATAGGACAAAGTGACAATAACAGATGAGCGTAACAAAGAAAGAAAAAATAAAACAAATTATAATTATATATACAGACATACAATAAAAAAAAAAATTATGAGACATTGGATCATATGGTCACCTGCCGTAGGCTACATTTTATACGTTACGTGTGAAACATTATATAAGGATAATATAGAGATTCATTCAATGTGATGTAGCAGTTTTTAACACAGTGGGGAAAGTTTCTGTGAACAGGGAGTGATTAACAAGAGCTTGCACTACTTCAGATATGCAATTAAAAACATTTTTTTGAAGAAGGTGGTGGGGATAGGATCGAGAAGGCAGGTAGAAGGCTTAAGTTGTCGTATCACTTTCCTGATCATGTCTGTGTCAACCAGGGAAAATACAATGATGAAAATAAAATGCCTTTTATGAGATTGTGCATTAGCCTACCACACAAACTTCTCATCAGGGCTTGCTTGACTTATACCCAGCCTAATGTTGGTTATCTCTGAAATATGCAGCGAACTCATCACAATTAGATGGGGAGGAAAGTTCACATAGGCTTGCGGTGGTAGGATTTATCAGGCCATCAATGGTCGAGATGAGCAGTCTCGAATTATTCGGATTTAATAGTGATCGATTTTAAAAAATGAGTCTCTGTCTGCCTTTCTAATTGCTTTGGTATATATGCCAAGTTGCTCTCTCAGAATATCATAATGGACCTGCAACTTTGATTTTCTCTACTTGCGCTCGTGCCTTTCTGCAATTTCTCTTTATTTTCCTCACTCATCCAATTTGGTTGGTTTGTTGTTAGTTCTACCTTTTTGTTATTTAAAAAAAGAAAGAAAGGAAAACAGGAAATTATAAATGGGTAATTCCAGCATTATGAATGTAACATTTACACACACACAATCGCAAATGAAATATCTCACAGAATGGACAAACAAAACAGAAATGAAACTTTTGATGTTTGTCTACAGTACCCCTTTGGGGGCGCTAATACAAAAAAATGCTGACTTCTAAATATTGGCATGTTGCAGAAAAAAAGCAAATAATGAGCATTATGGGTATGACATGAAATGGACAAGATGTTTATGGAGACCAAACATGTTAGAAAAAGTCGGAATGTGTCAGTCTTAGGTTTAAAACATGCATAGCCTTTCTGAAGGAAAGGCTTGGCTGAACACAAAAACAATAATTTAAAAAAGATTGGCATCTTGAATTATTACTTTGAGGGGAAAACTATCATAACGTAGAGTCCATTATGGTTGTGACGTCTGAAACAGAGTCAAATTAGCCGTTTTTTAAAAAATATACAGGATTTATATGATCTTCAATAAATATAGTACCTAACATCAGATTTGCACCATAATTCTTAATAACAATGAGTAAGACATGAGGAATCCAATAAAATGATCAAAAGCCTGGTAGTTATTGAGTAATTTGTCCCGTTAAAGCACGTTTTTGAGAGAGAGAGACTCTTCAATGCTGATCATGTAATTCTGACAACATAAAAAATATTCTTAGAATAGCCTAATTGACATGATCTCCCCTGAAAACGCAACATTTTAGCCTTTATGAATAAACATGTCTTAGTTAGCTAGCTACTTTGCTCTGAAGTTGCCCACCGTAGCCATTTGATCCCTGGTTCATTGATTGAGGAAATTATTTTATCAACCCTGTAGTGTATATACTGTATGATAAACACTACAGGGTTTATAAAATAATGAAGTGTCTTTATGGTGGTCTTTGTGATTTGTAAATTGATAGGAAACAAAGGTTCTCTCATTAGGCATACATTTTGTAGTATTCATACACTATCAGACTGTAGACATTGGAAACGCTAGCTTTTTGGCTGCCACATAAATACATGACAAACAAAAACAAGGATGGAAGTGTCGGTCTTTGCTGTTTTTCTACACATTTTGCTTTGGCTTATGCCGTGTTCTTATGCTATCTGAGTGACTCAAACATTATATAACAATCAATGATGTCAACATGACATTTTTAATTTTTGATTCTCCCTGATATTCTTTTTTGGGGGGGGGGTTTCAAAGACCATCTTATGAATATATAGCTCCATTATCTTTTCTACGTGCTTTATATCTGGTTTTGCCCTCTGCTGCTAAATGACTATAGGGGTAACGGTGCACGTCAACGGTTTGAACTGCAGGTAGGCTAGATGTTGACTACATGGTGACCATTGTGGACTGAATACAGATTAAAGATGACATTACATGCACTGTACAGAGCTGAAGCAAGAGTCATCATTATGTCATTAAACCAGCATGACCTTTTACTGTCATGGAGAACAAAAGTGGACTTTTCCAGATTTTTTTTTCTCTCCACTTTGATCTAAATATGATATGCCCTATATGCTATAGGTTCGGCTATATTATTGTTGAGATTGAAGTGGATTGATTGTGAGGCGATTTCTCTGCCGTTCTGATGTCTGTCTTTTAAGGATTTTTCTGCAGCTGCTACCATTGTCTCACCTCCTTAAATTAGGTTTTTCAGCAACAAACATCAGTCCAAAAATAATATTTAGATCTCTGTAGCTAAGCTTAGTGAATCACTAAAAGCTTTGTTTCAGTCGGTTGGCCCACTTCTATCTCGAGTGCATTCGGAAAGTATTCAGACCCCTTCTGTTTTTCCACATTTTGTTACGCTACAGCCTTATTCTAAAATATATTGAGATTTTTATTTATTTTAATTGATCTACACACAATACTCCATAATAACAAAACGAAAACAGGTGTTTTAGATATTTTTATAAGATAAATTTATAAGAAATTAAAAACATTTTATTTAAGTATTCAGACTCTTTGCGGTGAGACTCAAAATTTAACTAAGGTGCATCCTGTTTACATTGATCACCCTTGATGTTATACAACTTGATTGGACTCCACCTGTGGTAAATTCAACTGTTTGGACATGATTTAGAAAGGCACACTCCTGTCTATATAAGGTCCGAGACAGAATTGTGTCGAGGCACAGATCTGGGGAAGGGTACCAAAAAATGTGCAGCATTGAAGGTCCCCAGGAACACAGTGGCCTTCATCATTCTTCAATGGAAGAAGTTTGGAAACACCAAGAGTCTTCCTAGAGCTGGCCACCCGGACAAACTGAGCAATCGGGAGAAAAGGACTTTGGTCAGGGAGGTAACCAAAAACCTGATGGGCACTTTGACAGAGCTCCAGAGTTCCTCTGTGGAGGTGGGAGAACCTTCCAGATTTAATTCTTTGGCCTGAATGCCAAACGTCACATCTGGAGGAAACCTTGAACCATCCCTATGGTGAAGCATGGTGTTGGCAGCATCATCCTGTGGGTATGTTTTTCAGCGGCTGGGAAAGATTAACGGAGCAAAGTACAGAGATCCTTGACTAAGATGGCGCCGACAGATGGTCGCCTCGCTTCAGGTTCTTAGGTTAGGAAACTATTCAGTACATTTTTTTTTTTAATGCTTTTCTTACGTTGTTAGCCCAGAAAATCTCAAGTGTTATTACATATAGCCGGGAAGAACTAGTAGATATAAAAATGATGTCAACTTTGCAACATTATGACCAGGAATACGACTTTCGCGCCTTTGTTCGGACCTCCACCCGCGACATGGGATCTTATCCCAAAGGCCGACCCAAAACAACATGGTCACCGCAGGAGAGGCATACAGAGCGGCCTACTGATCAGACTTAGAAGGCGAGCGTACCATCCACAGCTTCCGAGCATATTACTCGCCAATGTCTAATTTCTAAACATCAAGGTGGATGAAATTAGGGCACGAGTTGCCTTCCAGAGGGACATCAGAGATTGTAACATTGTAACACATCTGTTTCATGGAAACATGGCTCACTCGGGATATGTTGTCAGTCGGTACAGCCACCTGTTTTTTTCACACATCGCGCCAACAGAAACAAACATCTCTCTCGTAAGAAGAAAGGCGGGGGTGTATGCCTTTATGATTAACGACTCATGGTGTAATCATAACATACAGGAACTCAAGTAATTTTCTTCACCTGACCTAGAATTCCTTACAATCGAATGCCGACCGCATTATCTACCAAGAGAAGTCTCTTTGATTAGTCACAGCCGTGTATATCCCCCCCCCCCAAGCAGATACCTCAACGGAGACTGTAAGAAATCCACTGGACTCTATGTAAACTGGAAACCATATATCCTGAGGCTGCATTTATTGTAGCTGGGGATTTTAACAAAACTAATCTGAGAACAAGGCTTCCTAAATTCTATCAACATATCGCATGCGCAACACGAGCGGGTAGCGTTCTGGACCATTGCTATTCTAACTTCCGCATTGCATAGAAAGCCCTCCCTCGCCCTTCCTTCGGCAAATCTGACCATGACTCCATTTTGTTGCTCCCAGCCTATAGACAGAAACTAAAACAGGAAACGCCCGTGCTCAGGTCTATCCAACGCTGGTCCGACCAATCGGACTCCACGCTTCAAGATTGCTTCGATCACGTGGACTGGGATATGTTCCTTGTAGCCTCAGACAATCACATTGACATATACGCTGACTCGGTGAGCGAGTTTATTAGCAAGTGCATCTGTGATGTTGTACCCACTGTGACTATTATAACCTTCCCTAACCATAAACCATGGATTGATGGCAGCATTCGCGCAAAACTGAAAGCGCGAACCACTGCTTTTAATCATGTCGAGGCGACTGGAAACATGACAGAATACAAACAGTGTAGCTATTCCCTCCGCAAAGCAATCAAACATTCAGTATAGAGACAAAGTGGAGTCGCAATTCAACGGCTCAGACACGAGACGTATGTGGCAGGGTCTACAGTCAATCACGGATTACAAAAAGAAAACCAGCTCCATCGCGGACATCGACGTCTTGCTCCCAGACAAATTAAACAACTTCTTTGCTCGCGTTGAGGACAATACAGTGCCACTGACACGGGCCGCTACCAAAGCCTGTGGGCTCTCCTTCACAGTGGCCAACGTGAGTAAAACATTTAGACGTGTTAACCCTCGCAAGGCTCCTTAGCCGCATCCTCAGAGCATGCGCAGACCAGCTGGCTGGTGTGTTTACAAACATATTCAATCAATCCCTATCCCAGTCTGCTGTGCCCACATGCTTCAAGATGGCCACCATTGTTCCTGTTCCCAAGAAAGCTAAGGTAACTGAACTAAATGACTATCGCCCCGTAGCACTCACTTCTGTCATCATGAAGTGCTTTGAGAGACTAGTCAAGGATCATATCACCTCCACCCTACCTGATACCCTAGACCCACTTCAATTTGCTTACCGCCCCAGTAGGTCCACAGACGATGCAAACGCCATCACACTGCCCTGTCCCATCTGGACAAGAAGAATACCTATGTAAGAATGCTGTTTATTGACTACAGCTCAGCATTTAACACCATAGTACCCTCCAAACTCGTCATTAAGCTCGAGACCCTGGGTCTCAACCCCAACCTGTGCAACTGGGTCCTGGATTTTCTGATGGGCCGCCCCCAGGTAGTGAAGGTAGGAAACCACCCTGCTGATCCTCAACACTGGGGCCTCACAAGGGTGCGTTCTCAGCCCTCTCTGTACTCCCTGTTCACCCATGACTGTGTGGCCATGCACGCATCAAACTCAGTCATCAAGTTTGCAGACGACTAACTTTTGAACGGTAGTGTAGGTCTTTATTCAATTTTTTTGTTGCCTTGAGTACTTTTTCTATTTGGCTGGCTACTTCAGGTACTTGTGGAAAACACTACACTTTCATGTCATCTGACCATAGCATCGGTTCCAATCCAAGTGCCAATGCCGTTTAGCCAACTCCAGGCATTTACCTTTTGTTGGATGACATGAAAATGGATCTCTTTGGCCATGCACACCAGTGGTGGGTTTGGTGTCGAAGTAAGGATGCATAAGCAGAAAATAACCCCATACCTACTGTAAAATATGGTGGTGGATCTTTGATGTTATGGGGCTATTTTGCTTCCACTGGTCCTAGTGGCCCCTGGTAAGGTCAAAGGCATCAGGGTTTTGTAAGAGAATTAGTTCTATCATGGTGAAAATCAGACTTCTCTTTAGCTGTCAGCAAAACTACCAGAGAGAAGCAGGATGTCCACTGTTTACCTCTGCCATGTTTATCATATATGCATAGTCACTTTAACTATACATTCATGTACGTGCTACCTCAATTGGGCCGACCAACCAGTGCTCCCACACATTGGCTAACCGGGCTATCTGCATTGTGTCCCACCCGCCAACCCCTCTTTTACGCTACTGCTACTCTGTTCATCATATATGCAGTCACTTTAACCATATCTACATGTGCATACTACCTCTATCAGCCTGACTAACCGGTGTCTGTATGTAGCCTCGCTACTTTTATAGCCTCGCTACTGTATATAGCCTGTCTTTTTACTGTTTTATTTCTTTACCTACCTATTGTTCACCTAATACCTTTTTTGCACTTGGTTAGAGCCTGTAAGTAAGCATTTCACTGTAAGGTCTACCTACACCTGTTGTATTCAGCGCACGTGACACACTTTGATTTGATGTGCATTTGCTTCATTCTGATTGATCGAGAGTCAATAGCAATTTGACTATCGACTATCCAGTGATGGGTTCTGACTTCTAAACTTGAAATACCCTTGTTCATGGTACTGAGGGAGAGAGGGGAATGCAGAACATGTTATTGTTAGACATCAGGTATCCTATGTAAAGGAGAAGGGCCACAGTCTGGTTTCAGTTGTTGGGTTGTAATTTGAAATACTTGCTACACCAGAAGTTAATGGTTATCTGTAGGAGGAATGTATATGGTGGGGTCAATTAAGGTTGTATTTGAGCCAGGTGCTTGGAATGTTACTGAGTAAAGGAAAGGCAATCACATGGTTGCGGTCACTGATAAGGGTGGATAGCTGTGGATTAGTGAGGAATGGGGACCCAGGTCAGGTCACATTTAAGGGAGAAGGAACAGTTTATTAGCCACATCACTTAACTTCCTGCCTAGCAATAAAGATATAATGTTTAGAGAAGGAGGAGACTTCACCTTGTGCTGGTGGGAACATGTATTTGTTGGGTCAGACAGCTGAACAATTGGGTGAATAAACTTGGTTTGAGCTTTTCTTAGTTGTCCGTTAGGTTCGAAATAAACTAACACCGGATATCTGAAAAAATGTCATTATTTGAATAGTATATTATTTTCCAAGGGCCACCTCCTAATTGTTACAATTTTGACATTGCACCTTTTAGTGTAATAGCTGTCTGAAAAGAATGCCTGAAAATGTCAGCTTGTTTTTACTGAGTGGGCTTTTTGGACTGCCTGATGACATCACCAGGCAGTATAAGGTAATAGACCAATAACAGAGTGTGCCCTCCTCTCTGCCAATAATAGCTCATTTTCAGGTTACACATCCCTCCCATTAGGCTCCTCCAATTAAGCCCCTCAGACAACTCTGACAGTCCTGACAGTCCACTTTCTTGCTTTTTGATATAATAAAAAAAATAAGTTTACGTTCAAATGCCCCTCCTGTAAAGTAGTGACACGTGACATATGCCTAGTTTCCTCAAACCAGTAAAAATTGTTACCCAGAAATGATTTGATTTTCAGATAAAATGGCTGCATTCAGCTTTAACTTGTTGGGATAACAGTGTTTTATATAATAATTTTGCTGTATCCTGAATAGGGTTGCACATTTTGGGGAATATTCAGACGTAACTTTCCGTGGGAATTAACGGGAATATATGCAAATTTATATTAATACCATTTTTAAATGTAGATGTTTTTTGCATTGGATATATTTACCATAATCGTATGGAGACAAACATTAACCTTTTACCTTATCATAAGTAGACATCATTGCAAATGATTAAATCCTTCCAATAGATTAAAAAAAAAAACTATTTAGTTACGAATTGAAGTTTAAATTGAGTTGACTCTTCACATGGGATGATTTCACTGAACAACAAAAGGAAATATTGAATGATCCCCAATGATTCATCGCATCTCCTAAAACGTTTTCAACATACATCTGTAAAATGATAGTCTAGAATCTAAAGCTTTGGTTGTCTTCCTTTCAGGCTTCCGTGTCTTCTCCCAGGACCTCATCAATGTCCACATCTTGAACATCAGCCTCGAGTCAGCCTCAACAGCCTGACACGATTTACTCCAAATTTTAACCTTTGACCCCAGTTGTCATTTATTTGACCTCCTCTTTCATATGAGCCCATAAGTTTTGTATGGAAAATATCGGGGTCCCCCTCAACGAAGGTGTCACCTTAGCCGGTGTAAACCCCCAAATTTCACATTTTCATTTTTGGTCGCAGGCGAAAACTTTTTATATTTTATCGAGACTGAATGGATTCCGATTTCATCTTCAGTTTCACTTTCCAACCTTGTTGAGGATGGCTTGTTGTCAGGCTCAAAAAGCCTCATTTGCCAGGATTGCCTCCAATTTTTCAACCCTTGTATTGGTCTGCCTGTTGCGTGCTTTGGTGTGTGTGTTCCCAAACAAGGACCAGTTGCGCTCTGAGGCGGCTGATGTTGGTGCGATTTGGAGGATGATGAGGCAACAGGGGAAAGAGAATCAGATCCACGAAGTCCCTTCCACCAGGTGGCTGATGAGATATGTTGGCACGACTGCCATATTGCATCTCCATCCCAAAGCCCTTGCTTGGAAGTGTACTTCGCCAGACTGCCAAGAACCTTGCCCTCATCCAGGCCAAGGTGGCGAGACACGGTAGTGATGACACCATAGGCCTTGTTGATCTCTGCACCAGACAGGATGCTCTTGCCAGCATATTTGAGGTCCAACATGTACGCTGTGGCGTGTATGGGCTTCAGGTAAAAGTACTAACATCAAGAAGCGTATTTCAGAATTGCAGTTTTCTCTGCTTGCAGCGGTAGTGAAGTGGGCAGTACAGTACGGATTTCTTCTTACATCTGCAAGCAGAGTCTGAACATCAGACAGGATGGCATTGTCTCCCTCAATCCGTGCAATGGCTACTGCTATAGGTTTCAGGAGTTTCAGGCTGCTTACCACTCTCTCCCAAAATACATCAACCAAGAGGAACCTCTTGATGTGGCTGTCCATATCGGCAGACTGATATGGCCATTTCTTGGAGAGACTCCTTCCCCTCCAGGAGAGTGTCAAACATGACAACACCACCCCAACGGGTGTTGCTGGGCAGTTTCAATGTTGTGCTCTTCAGCTTCAATGTTGTGCTCTTATTCTTCTCACTTTGCTTGGTGAGGTAGATTGCTGCTATAAATTGATGACCCTTCACATACCTAACCATTTCCTTGGCTCTCTTGTAGTGTTTCCATTGTTTTAAATTATGTCAATTTGCCATGATGTCCTTGAGGAGCAGATTCAATGCCTGAGCAGCACAGCCAATCGGTGTGATGTGAGGGTAGGACTCCTCCATTTTAGACCAAGCAGCCTTCATGTTTGCAGCATTGTCTGTCACCAGTGCAAATACCTTCTGTGGTCCAAGGTTATGGATGACTGCCTTCAGCTCATCTGCACTGTAGAGACCGGTGTGTCTGTCCCTTGTGTCTGTGCTCTTGTAGAATACTGGTTGAGGGGTAGAGATGATGTAGTTAGTTATTCCTTGCCCACTAACATTCGACCATCTGTCAGAGATGATTGCAATACAGTCTGCTTTCTCTATGATTTGCTTGACCATCACTTGAACTCTGAACTCTGCATCCAGAAAATTAGTAGATAAGGCATGTCTGGTTGGAGGGGTGTATGCTGGGTGAAGAACATTCAGAAATCTCTTCCAATGCTCATTGCCTGTGAGCATCAGAGGTGAACCAGTTGCATATACAGCTCGAGTAAGACGTTCATCAGCATTTTGCTGACTACATTCCTCCATCGAGTCAAAAACACTTCTGATTCCAGGAGGACCATGAGCTGTTGCTGTCGATAAGGTGTCTGATTCATCATTTTCACCTCGAATAGAAGTAGAGGGACTTTTGTTAGAGGTTGCTTATTGTGAGCACTGAAGGAACTTTATGCAATTGGCCAGATAATTCTGCATCTTTGTTGCATTTTCACATGTGATTTGGCACAGTATCTGCAAATGTACACCACTTTTCCTTCTACATTAGCTGCTGTGAAATGTTTCCACACATCAGATAGTGCCCGTGGCATTTTCCTGTAAAGATAAGAAAAAAATGAGTAAAAAAATCCCAAATACAATTCCATGTACAGATAAATTATTAATCAGTTAGATTAAACAACTCCTTTGTAAGAAATGTTTTAAAATGAAACATGTATGGAAACAGGTGAATTAACACTCCTCAGTTAGCAGGCTCAAGCAAGCTAAAACCCACATGGTAGCACAAACTAACTAGCAGAAATTGTTAACAAGTTAGAAATGATTTAAACACACTTTGCTGTAGGCTACTATTTACTAGTTAACAAAAAAACATGTATATCATATATAAAATATATTCACCCCCACCCAGTATTGTAATCAAAACATACCAGAAAGCACGTGGTCCTTGACTCAGACAGTGTAGTTGTGTGGCCTCAATAGCATCTCATTAGTGTGCAAGATCTTGAGAATCAGCTGTACATGTGATGGAATAGTGCACTGCACATGTGATGGAAGAATCCACTGTGCATGCAGAGGGCTGCAATTCCATTGAATTGGGGATAGTTTACCCAAAATATGCCACAAGACCTAGAATTGCCTATCCCACAAAAAAGGTTCACTGTTTTTTGATAAATTTAAGCAACATTCCCCAAATTCCCAGGCTTAACTTCACATGGAAATTTACCGGAAGTTTTCCGACCCTTTGCAACCCTAATCATGAATATAGTCACAGGTAAATGGGTTGACTGGCCCTCTGCTTTGTGTGGTGCTGCGTTGCCGTGCAGTAGTAGCTTAGAGGATGCAGCAGTTTTATGAATTGCTCAGATTCCTTGTGTATAATGTATTAGTGTTTCATCGTGATTTTATCTACCTCTTGTGTTTTTTTAGCACACAATTTTACACTCATCCTGTTGTAAAACCAACCCTAACCCAATGTTATGTCAATTTATTTACATTTCTGTCTTGAGTCAGCTGAATGTTCCTGGAAATTACTAAGTAATACAATGCACTACAACTATGCAGCTACTGACGTGTCTTCTCTTCTCTTTTTATCCTCCTCTATTTTCACGCTCTCTTCTCCTCTCCCTTTCTTCTCCCCTTCTATTTTCTCCTATCTCCCCCAGTCTGTCAGAGTAAGGATATCCGTAACAACGTGACCAACCTGCAGTTATTAGAGAACTGCACAGTAATTGAGGGCCACTTGAAGATCCTCCTCATGTTCAAGGCCAAGCCTGAGGACTTCAGGGGCCTCAGCTACCCCAAGCTGACCGTTGTCACCGACTTCCTCCTCCTGTTTAGGGTCTACGGTCTAGAGTCCCTCAGCGATCTGTTCCCCAACCTGACGGTGATCCGAGGCAACAACCTGTTTTTCAACTACGCCCTGGTTCTGTTTGAGATGGTGGACCTTAAGGAGCTGGGGCTCCAGAGCCTCATGAACATCACCCGGGGAGCCGTGAGGGTGGAGAAGAACCCGGACCTCTGCTACCTCTCTACCCTAGACTGGTCCAAGATCCTGGACACAGTGGAGGACAATTACATCGTGGCCAATAAGAATGACCGGGAGTGTGGGGATGTGTGTCCAGGCACGGCCTATGGGAAGACCACCTGTCCTCAGACTACCATCAATGGACACTTTGGAGAGCGCTGCTGGACTCAGAACCACTGCCAGAGAAGTAAGTGGCCTTTTTAGATACCCCAAGTATTTCTGAAAGAATGGTAAAGAACACACAAAAAAGAGTACTGTATATAAATGATTATCTCAAACATTGGTAGCCCACACGTTTTCTTTGGTAGTTTCCTGATACAGCTGATATGTTCAGTTGGCATATGAGAATATATGAAGGTCCAGGCCTAATTGCTTGGCATTTTTATCCAATTTCATTTGTTACCTATGCCAACTTGACAATTTAGATAAGGTTATGATGTTAAATATAGAAGAACTTCAGCTCTGCCTGGATGTCACTTTTCCTGTAGGTCATTTCACCTCATGCTAGCAGGAATTCTCCAGAGCTGTCAGTTTGGCTGTCTTTCTGTTGTAAAAGTAGCAGGATGAATGAGAGGGACAGAGATGATGATAACCGTATGGAAAAGAGATTTCCTCCCCAATCAATTCAGATGAATGGTGCTTTTGCACAGATGGCTTTTGAAATTATTATCATAATAGAGGGATTGTTGTTCTTTCTATATTACGTCACAGGCCATGCCTACTCCCCTTTGATTTTTAATTCATTGACTGGAGCATGTAGGGAATGTTTTTTTGTAATTATAGAAGGAGAGAGACTAGGCTGGCCTCATGTACAATTCAAAGTTCTCACAGACAAGCAGGCCGACAATATAATTGGAAAGAGAAAATGTATTTGCTGGGAGAGGAGAGAGAGCGTAAGAGGTGAGGGGCAGAGAGCTAATGGTGAAAGGTGCAGTGTGTGCCAATACGAATCGTACTGCACACTCCCTTGCTGTCATCCCCTCTCTTTTCTGTATGTGTGATGGATCTGTGTGTGTTTCTGTATTTGAATCAGTTCATGTGAAGAGTCTGTGTATGTTAGGGCTGGGCGATATTTCATTGTAATTTGATCAATTAAAATGTATGATTTAGCGCGAAATTCCAAAAGCCTGGATCGCAAGAATCAAGTATTATTATTATTACATCTTTTTTATGAGCATTTGTCCTCTTGTTCTCATTTGGTCTTTTTGGTCTCGTCTCCTTCGCTCCTTCTGTGCTGTGTGCACCTTCCCACTCATACACCAAGCCCCTGCCACTCACAACAACACAGATGAAAGATCACTTTTTCCTCTCTGACAACAAGCAGTTTCAATTCGTTATTTGCATTTTATGGTTGGTCCAACAGAATCAGTCATATGGACACCGAAACACATTGAGACATTATTTTACTGTAGTAGAGGAGAACATAACCTTTCTAACTATACCCTTTTTATCAATGAACATTTGTTTCTGGAAAATGAATGCTCAGTTTCTGTCACGTGCGGCATCATGTGCCACTAGCAGCATTTTAGCTACAGACTGTTATGTGCTAGCTGTCTTGTCTGTGTTTTTATGAATGTGCAATGAGCATAAAAATAAGCATTTATATAAGGAATTGGCAACTCATTCGGAGAAATAAGCATCTTTTCCAGGTAGGCCACTTGATTTAAAACTTCTTATGGCTGAGATCCCGTTAACGGGATCGACTTGACAACAGCCAGTGAAACTGCAGGGCGCCAAATTCAAACAACAAATCTCATAATTAAAATTCCTCAAACATACAAGTATTTTACACCATTTTAAAGATAAACTTGTTGTTAATCCCACCACAGTGTCCGATTTCAAAAAGGCTTTACGACGAAAGCACACCATCTAAATATGTTAGGTCAGTGCCTAGTCACAGAAAAACACAGCCATTTTTCCAGCCAAAGAGAGGAGTCACAAAAAGCAGAAATAGAGAAAATTAATCACTAACATTTGATGATCTTCATCAGATGACACTCAAAGAACTTCATGTTACACAATAC
The DNA here is from genome assembly GCF_016432855.1 of Salvelinus namaycush. Taxonomy (NCBI): domain Eukaryota; kingdom Metazoa; phylum Chordata; class Actinopteri; order Salmoniformes; family Salmonidae; genus Salvelinus; species Salvelinus namaycush. The sequence continues at coordinate 44,275,008 of NC_052314.1, read as the reverse complement.
ATGTATGTTTTGTTCGATAAAGTTCATATTTATATCCCAAAATCTGAGTTTACATTGGCGCGTTATGTTCAGTAATGTTTTGCCTCCTAAACATCCGGTGATTTTGCAGAGAGCCACATCAATTTACAGAAATACTCATCATAAATGTTGATGAAAGTGTTATACATAGGATTAAAGATATACTTCTCCTTAATGCAACCGCTGTCTCAGGTTCCAAAAAAGCTTTACGGCGAAAGCACACCATGCGATAATCTGAGTATAGCGCTCAGCCACCAAAACAAGCCATACAGATACCCGCCAAGTTGTGGAGTCAACAAAAGTCAGAAATAGCGTTATAAATTTTCACTTACCTTTGATCTTCATCGGGATGCACTCCCAGGAATCCCAGTTCCACAATAAATGTTTGTTTTGTTCGATAAAGTTCATCTTTATGTCCAAATACCTCCGTTTGTTCGCATGCTTAGTTCACTAATCCAAATGCAAAGCGTGAGCACTAAGTCCAGACGAAAAGTTTAAAAAAAGTTCCATTAAAGTTTGTAGAAACATGTCCAACGATGTATATAATCAATCTTTAGGATGTTTTTAACAAATCTTCAATAATATTCCAACCGGACAATTCCGTTGTCATTAGAAAGGAAAGCGAACGACCGTCACGCTCACGGCCACGAGCGAGACTAAACGAAAGACTTTCAGCTGAGCCACTTGCTTTGAGTGGTCTTATTCACTCCCCTTTCACAATAGAAGCCTGAAACAACTTTCTAAAGACTGTTGACATCTACTGGAAGCCTTAGGAAGTGCAATCTGACCCCATTTACACTGGATATTGGATAGGCAATCACTTGAAAAACTACAAACCTTAGATTTCCCACTTCCGGGTTGGATTTTTCTCAGGTTTTCACCTGCCATATGAGTTCTGTTATACTCAGACATCATTCAAACAGTTTTAGAAACTTCAGAGTGTTTTCTATCCAAGTCTACTAATATGCATATCCTAGGATCTGGGCCTGAGTAGCAGGCAGTTTACTCTGGGCACGCTTTTCATCCGAACGTGTAAATAGCGCCCACCCCCCCCCCCCCCCGCCATAAGAAGTTAAATGGTGGATAGGCTTTCATTGTAAAAACAGCCATTTCAAAGTAATGGCACTTGCTGGATGGATTTTCCTCAGGTTTTCACCTGCCATTTCAGGTCTGTTATACTCAGACATTATTTTAACAGTTTTCAAAACTTTAGAGTGTTTTCTATCTAAATCTACCAATTATTATATGCATATCCTAGCTTCTGGGCCTGAGTAGCAGGCAGTTTACTTTGGGCATGCTTTTCATCCGGAGGTGAAAATAGTGCCCCCTACCCTAATGAAGTTAATGACCGAAGGCTCGTATTTCTGTGTTATTTATAATTAAGTCATTTATTTGATAGAGCAGTCTGAATGAGCGGTGGTAGGTAGCAGCAGGCTCGTAAGCATTCATTCAAACTTTACTGCGTTTGTCAGCAGCTCTTAGCAATACTTGAGTCACAGTGCTGTTTATGACTTCAAGCCTATCAACTATTGAGATTAGGCTGGCAACACTAAAGTCCCTATTAGAATATCCAATAGTCAAAGGTATATGAAATACAAATGGTGTAGAGAAATAGTTGACGCGTCATAATTCCTATAATAACTACAACCTAAAACTTCTTAACTGGGAATATTGAACCACCAGCTTTCATATGTTCTGAGCAAGGAACTTGAACGTTAGCTTTTTTACATGGCACAGATTGCACTTTTACTTTCTTCTCCGACACTGTGTTTTTGCATTATTTAAACCAAATTGTGCATGCTTCATTATTTATTTGACACTAAATAGATTTTATTTATGTATTATATGCAGTTAAAATTATTTTATTTTATTTTTATTTTACCTTTATTTAACCAGGTAGGCAAGTTGAGAACACGTTCTCATTTACAATTGCGACCTGGCCAAGATAAAGCAAAGCAGTATCCACACATACAACAACACAGAGTTACACATGGAGTAAAACAAACATACAGTCAATAATACAGTAGAAAAATAAGTCTATATACAATGTGAGCAAGTGAGGTGAGATAAGGGAGGTAAAGGCAAAAAAAGGCCATGGTGGTGAAGTAAATACAATATAGCAAGTAAAACATTGGAATGGTTGATTTGCAGTGGAAGGATGTGCAACGTAGAGATAGAAATAATGGGGTGCAAAGGAGCAAAATAAATACAGTAGGGAAAGAGGTAGTTGTTTGGGCTAAATTATAGATGGGCTATGTACAGGTGCAGTATTCTATGAGCTGCTCTGACAGCTGGTGCTTAAAGCTAGTGAGGGAGATAAGTGTTTCCAGTTTCAGTTTTTTGTAGTTTGTTCCAGTCATTGGCAGCAGAGAACTGGAAGGAGAGGCGGCCAAAGGAAAAATTGGTTTTGGGGGTGACCAGAGAGATATACCTGCTGGAGCGTGTGCTACAGGTGGGTGCTGCTATGGTGACCAGCGAGCTAAGGGGGGACTTTACCTAGCAGGGTCTTGTAGATGACCTGGAGCCAGTGGGTTTGGCGACGAGTATTAAGCGAGGGCCAGCCAACGAGAGTGTACAGGTCGCAGTGGTGGGTAGTATATGGGGCTTTGGTGACAAAACGGATGGCACTGTGATAGACTGCATCCAATTGATTGAGTAGGGTATTGGAGGCTATTTTGTAAATGACATCACCGAAGTCAAGGATTGGTAGGATGGTCAGTTTTACAAGGGTATGTTTGGCAGCATGAGTGAAGGATGCTTTGTTGCGGAATAGGACGCCAATTCTAGATTTAACTTTGGATTGGAGATGTTTGATGTGAGTCTGGAAGGAGAGTTTACAGTCTAACCAGACACCAAAATAAAAGGGTTCATTGTTCATTCAGTAATGTTGTAATTGTCATTTTTACAAATATATATAAAAAATGGCAGATTTTTATCTGTATCGGCTTTTTTTTGTCCTCCAATAATCAGTATCGGCGTTGAAAAATGATAATCGGTCGTCCTCTACTACAAAGTATTGACTTTGGGGGGTGAATAGTTATCCACGCTCAAGTTGTTGTTTTTTTTGGTCTTGTTTGTTTCACACGAAAAAATATTTTGCATCTTCAAAGTGGTAGGCATGTTGTGTAAATCAAATGATACACACCCTCTAAAAATCTATTTTAATTCCAGGTTGTAAGGCAACAAAATAGGAAAAATGACAAGGGGGGTGAATAGTTTCACAAGCTACTGTAGTATTGAAAAAATTGGTACACCGTTCAACAATACTCTCTACCATTCTTTATTTGATTTTATTATTCCATCTAGGTATGTGAGATTGTGTGTGTGTAGAATGAACACTATAATCTAATTGGACTAAGTCAATCAACTATGAATGTCAGCCTATACTTAGCTTTGAAATATTACGTGAAAAAAGCTAGCAAAATCAAAAGTTATGACCTTACTCTCCAGAGAGAAGAATTGATTTACTATAGAGCAAGGGCTCCCAACATGTGGTCCGCGGACAACCGCACCTTTTTTGGTAGATATATTTTTTCCCCCATAAACAGAATTAGTTGGGAGTATTAATGGTTTTTATAAGCAATTCTTTATTACTTTTCACAATGCAAATAGGTAATAATAATAATAATAATAATAATAATAATAATAATAGGCCTTTTATTTGTTACATTCACTGCTTAAATGGACTAAATTTGACTACAAAGATATTTTATGTTTGAAAAATTCTGCGACTCCGCGAATGGTGGTCCTCGAGCTTTTGACGATCCCCGGAACGGAAAAGGTTGGCAATGTCTGCTATAGAGAGAACCTAGCTAGCGTATTGGGTAATTCCACGGTAACAGAATGACGCTGAAACTCAGATTTTAAAATGTATACAAAAAAATATTTGCAAAGTATAACAAACCATATGCACAAGGACTACTTAACAATTTCCACTGAAAATGTTACAGAAACACATTCACTTGAACAGTGCAGATGCAAAGTTTGGTAACCGAATGACGGTTTGTGTTTGTGCCATCCTTCTGTTACTAAACTTTGCAAGTAAATGTGTTTCTGTAACGTTTTCAGTGGAAATTCGGTCGTCCTTGTGCATAGAGTTGGTTTATTTAACTTTGCAGTCATTGGTTTAAAGTGAAAAATCTGAGCCAGCATCAATCTGTTATCGTGGAATTGCCCTAATGGGTGATAGTGAGAAAGGAGAGGGAGAGTTTGGAGTGAGAGTGTTTTCCTTTGCTGTGGAGCAGGTATGATGGTCCTCTCCCTGTCATGTGATAGGCACTAGTTTAGTCAAGTGGTGTGTGTCAAAGCAGGAGCCAATTTTAGAACATGATGCAATGCTTCTCGCACGTACAGCGAAGTGTGTGTGTCTTTGGGAGAGTGTGCATACTAGTCTTTCAGCCAAGGAGAGGGTGAGAGTTCCCATTCCCCTCCCTTCTATCTACTCGTGCGCCATTGCCCAAGTCCCTTCCACCTTTCCTACATTACACCCTCCTCTAGCACTCCAACTGTAAAAGTAATAGACTGGCTTGTATTTGACTTCTGAAAGGCACCTCTTGTGCCTTCGAGGGGGAGAAATGTTATTTACTTGAGTGATTGTGCAATGTACCAACTGTACGCACACACACAAGCAGGCTCTCCCTCTTTCTCCTTTGCTGCTGGGTGCGAGTAGTTTTAATCAGGGCTTAGTGAATGAAGACTTCCACACACATGACATGGAGGAACATTAGATGAAGCATTGAACTTAATGACTGAGTGGAAACTGTGGGATGAGTGATAGTTGTATTGTTTTTACTGTGTTCTGTTCAGTCAGTACACTGCTTGGAATAGAGTAGTGCCTTCGGAAAGTATTCACACCCCTTGACTTTTTCCTCATTGTGTTGTGTTACAGCATGAGATTTTGTGTCACTGGCCTACACACAATACCCATTAATGTCAAAGTGGAATTATGTTTTTATTATTGTTTACTAATTCATGTCTTGAGTCAATAAGTATTCAAACCCCTTTGTTATGGCAAGCCTAATTTAAGTATAAGAATACAAATGTGCCTAAGAAGTCACACAATACATTTCTTGGACTCAGTCAGGTTGCAATAATAGTGTTAAACATGATTTTTGAATGACTACCTCATCTCTGTACCCCACACGTACAATTATCTCTAAGGTCCCTAAGTCGAGCAGTGAATTTCAAACACAGATTCTACCATAAAGACCAGGGAGGTTTTCCAATGCCTCAAAAATAAGGGCACCTATTGGTAGATGGGTCAACAACAAAAAAAAGCCTATGTGACTCACCACCTGGATTCGGTCTTGTGTAGCAAAATGTGAAATGGTGTTTTTAGAGACTGAGAGCTACAAAATGGTATGTCATAGGCTGCATTTGAGGAACAATGGGAAAGTAATTCTGCTTTGAAAGTTGATCAACTTGTAAACTCACGAGAAAATCGCCTTTTGAATGTTTTGGTATCTAGTGAAGAGCTCTTTGTCTACATCCATTCAGCATCATTCACACCCTCTTAAGCTTTGGACCCACACATCTCGTTTCACTCTCGGAGCGCACACTTGATGCTCTTGCTGATGATCTGTTTACCTCTGGAATATGGCCGGTGTCGGTAAATGTCTGCTGGTTAGGCTGTTTTCATGTCATCCAATGGGTGTTGTACACACGTCACGTAATGTTAGCTGACGAGCCAGCCAGCTAACGTTAGCTAGTTAGACAACAATGAACAAAGTGCCAATAATGCCACAGTACTGTGAGCTAACCAACCTGGTTCAATGTTAGCTAGCTAACATTGGGCTCTAACTAGAAACGCAAACAGCTCTGGGAAATGAATAATAACGTCCGCTAGGGAGCCAGCCAGCTAACGTTAGCTAGCTAACAGTACACTTTAGCTTAAGACATACACTACCGTTAAAAGTTTTGGGTCACTTAGAAATGTCCTTGTTTTCCAAGAAAACATACAGTTGAAGTCGGAAGTTTACATACACCTTAGCCAAATACATTTAAACTCAGTTTTCACAATTCCTGACATTTAATCCTAGTAAAAATTCCCTGTCTTAGGTCAGTTAGGATCACCATTTTTATTTTAAGAATGTGAAATGTCAGAATAATAGTAGAGATTTATTTCATCTTTTATTTCTTTCATCACATTCCCAGTGGGTCAGAAGTTTACATACACTCAATAAGTATTTGGTGCATTGCCTTTTAATTGTTTAACTTAAGTCAAACATTTTGGGTAGCCTTCCACAAGCTTTCCAGAATAAGTTGGGTGAATTTGGCCCATTCCTCCTGACACAGCTGGTGTAACTGAGTTAGGTTTGTAGGCCTCCTTGCTCGCACACACTTTTTCAGTTCTGCCCACAAACATTCTGTAGGATTGAGGTCAGGGCTTTGTGATGGTCACTTCAATACCTTGACTTTGTTGTCCTTAATGTCTCTTGGGTAGGGGGCAGTATTTTCACTTCCGGATGAAAAGCATGCCCAAAGTAAACTGCCTGTTACTCAGGCCCAGAAGCTAGGATATGCATATAATTGGTAGATTTGGATAGAACACTCTAATGTTTCTAAAACTGTTAAAATTATGTCTGAGTATAACAGAACTGATATGGCAGGCGAATCCCCGAGGACAAACCATCCCCCCCAAAATAAATTCAGCCTACCACTGTTTTCAATGGCTGTCACTTTTATTATAAGGCGAAATCCTCCCAGATTGCAATTCCTAGGGCTTCCACTAGATGTCAACACTCTTTAGAAAGAGTTTCATGCTGGTTTTTGGAAAAATAAGTCAGAAATTGTAGTTTTTCTAGGTGGCTCCCATTTTTGGCTTGTAGTGTTTCCAAGGGCGTGGAAGAGAGCGCATTCTTTGGTATTTTTCTCCGGTAAAGACAATAACGATTCTCCGTCTTAAATTTTATCGTTTATTTACGTATTAGGGTACCTAAGGGTTGATTATAAACATTGTTTGACTTGTTTGGAAAAGTTTATTAGTAACGTTTGGGATTCATTTTGTATGCATTTTGATGGAGGGAAACTGGGTGGATTATTGACTGAAGCGCGCCAGCTAAACGTGAGTTTTTATGGATATAAAGAAGGACATTATCGAACAAAAGGACCATTTGTGATGTTTCTGGGACCTTTTGGAGTGCCAACAGAAGATCATCAAAGGCATTTATTATATCGCTTTTTCTGACTTTCGTGGCGCACCTGCCTGGTTGAAATATGTTTTTCCTGCTTTTGTATGCGGGGCGCTGGCCTCTGATAATCGCATGGTGTGCTTTCACCGTAAAGCCATTTTGAAATCTGACACACGAGCTATTTAGGGAAGAAGCAGTGCGCTGATATTCTGTCTATAATGGAGTGGCCAGCACAGTCACCGTATCTCAACCCTATTGAGCTGTTGGGGGAGCAGCTTGATCACATGGTACGTAAGAAGTGCCCATCAAGCCAATCCAACTTGGAGGTGCTTCAGGAAGCATGGGGTGAAATCTCTTCAGCTTACATCAACAAATTGACAAAGACCTCAGGAAAACAATTGTAGACTCCAGTCCTTGGTGCCTGATTGGTGTCACACTTTTTCTCCATCCCTAGCAAACACAGCTGATTAATCAAATTGCATTCTAAACTGAAGATCATGATTAGGTGATTGTTGGAGTCAGGTGTGTTAGCTGGGGTAAAACTGTGAATTCTTAAAAATTTAAATATCACATCTGCGAAATACAGTGGGGTCTAAAATGATTGACAGCCTTTATAATAATGAGCAAAAATTACTGTGTAAAATACGTCATTCAAATGCTGAGCAATATTGTATGCTCCCAAAAATTGGGAAATTGTATTTTATTCTAATACATTTGCTGAGAGGACATTTTGTTTAACAAAATAAGGTAAAAAATTATTGACCCCCCCCTGTTTTCAATACCTTTTTCTAAAATGTTTTATTATTGCAAAATGTTCATTTTGTTGCCAATTATCCTCTCTAGGGTATGTGGGACGGTAGCGTCTCACCTCGTCAACAGCCAGTGAAACTGCAGGGCGCCAAATTCAAAACCAACAGAAATCCCATAATTAAAATTCCTCAAACATACATGTATTTTACACCATTTTAAAGATACACTTGTTGTAAATCCAGCCACAGTGTCTGATTTCAAATAGGCTTTACGACGAAAGCAAACCAAACGATTATGTTAAGTGAGTGCCTATTCACAGAAAAGCACAGCCATTTTTCCAGCCAAAGAGGAGTCACAAAAAGCAGAAATAGAGGAAATGAATCACTAACCTTTGATCTTTATCAGATGACACTCATAGGACTTCATGTTACACAATTCATGTATGTTTTGTTCACTGAAGTTCATATTTATATCCAAAAATCTCAGTTTACATTGGCGCGTTATGTTCAGTAGTTCCAAAACATCCGGTGATATTGCAGAGAGCCACATCAAGTCATCATAAATGTTGATGAAAATACAAGTGTTACACATTGAATTTTAGATCCACTTCTCCTTAAAACTTCTTGTCAATAGGGGGGCGCCATTTCGGCTTTGTAAAAATTCGTTCCCAAATTAAACTGCCTCGTACTCAATTCTTGCTCGTACAATATGCATATTATTATTACTATTGGATAGAAAACACTCTCTAGTTTCTAAAACCGTTTGAATTATTTCTCTGAGTGAAACAGAACTCATTCTGCAGCACACTTCCTGTCAAGGAGTGAGATTTCTGAAATCGGGGTCTCTGTTTTAGGGTCAGTTTATAAATTCCCATGTAAGCTATGGGGCTACATGCACTGCATACGCCTTCCTCTAGATGTCAGTAAGCGGTGAGAATTTGAATGGAGTGGATTGCACCATCTGGGGCACTATAAAAGCCCGTGGAACGGAAGGTCCGACCTTTTCAACGGGGCGCCTGGCGCAGGAGGGACATCACAATGGCGTCCTGAAAAGCTTTCGTTTTAGCAGTTCTATATCTCCGGCTCTGATTTAATTTGATTTTTGTCTTAACTTCATAAGGTAGTTAATTTAAACCGACTTATAGCAGTTTATATCAGTTTATTGCGATTTTCTGGAATTTCTTTGTGACGCGCTATCACGAGTTGGACACCTTTCCGGCACATAGCTAGCGTTAGCTGCTATTTCTACAGGAGAAGAGGACATCTTTCAACCAAAAGACGATTGTTCTGGAGAAAGGACACCTTGCCCAAGATTCTGATGGAAGCTCGTCAAATAGTAAGAAGTCTTTATGCTGTTAATTCGTATTTATGTTGACAAATGTTAAACAATAATTCCGCCATGAATTTCGGTGCGGTCTCGCTTTAGCGCACGCTGTATGCGCAGTAACGTTAATTTTAAAAATCTAACACAGCGATTGCATTAAGAACTAATTTATCTTTCATTTGCTGTCCAACCTGTATTTTTTAGTCAAGTTTATGATTAGTTATCGATTAGAATAGGTGCCTTTCCCAAGATTTCTCCTGACATTTTCTTTGCAGCTTGGCTACTTTTCTCATTGTATAACCACGATTTGTGCCGCTAAATATGCACATTTTCGAACAAACTCTATATGTATTGTGTAATATGATGTTATAGGACTGTCATCTGAAGAATTCTGAGCAGGTCAGTGAAAAAATTAATATCTTTTGCTGGGTTATACGTTATCGCTATTTTTGGCTTGAATCAATGCTGTTGTGTGGTTTGCTATTGTGGTAAGCTAATATAATGCTATATTGTGTTTGTTTTTTTCGAATTTGTGATAGCTACTGATGCAGTAAAAAAATGGTGGAGTAAAAAAAGTGGTGTCTTTTGCTAACGTGGTTAGCTAATAGATTTACATATTGTGTCTTCCCTGTAAAACATTTTAAAAATCAGAAATGATGGCTGGATTCACAAGATGTGTATCTTTCATCTGGTGTCTTGGACTTGTGATTTAATGATATTTAGATGCTAGTATTTACTTGTGACGCTATGCTAGTCAGCTTTTTTACTGATGGGGGTGCTCCCGGATCCGG